>NC_079198.1:103970416-104570416 GCF_029499605.1 Hyla sarda | reverse complement strand
AGCGGGCAGCATACAGAGACGATGGGGAGGTAAAGGCAGGCTGCGATGACATTGCAGGATGCGAATCGCAGTACTGGGTATGCCAGGCAGCGGAGGAGGAATGCGTCCGCGGCCAGCATATCTGGCCGTGGCACGACTCCTAACAGTACCCCCCTTAGGTCTCCCCCTCTTTTTAGGCCAGAGAAACCTGAGCACCAGATCCTAATCTAAGATGTTCTCCTCAGGCTCCCAGGACCTCCATCTGTGAGCCCTGCACTCACAGCTGTCAATTAAGTAAGTGTGTCCATGACATAAGTGATTGTGGTGTCCCAGTACAGGACCTTGTCCTGTCCCTGTCTTAAGTCCCTCCTTTCCACAGGGCTCTCCTGCAGGGTTTACCCTTTACTCGCCTCGCATAATGCATTTTAAAGGTATAGTGTATATTGGTCGTTATGTATAACGTTATGTACAAAGTTGTATAAATGTATAGGACTTTCCTGAGTCATATGATAATGTCATGTAATCTTACCAGAGTTCTCTGGAATCAGGACCTACAGGCTTTGCAACCAATGGGATTGGTCCAGCTTCCTTAGTATATAAGGGGCTGTAGTCTCTAAACTCTCTTCTCTTATCTCCTGGATTTCAGCCAAGCACATTCAGCATATCTCAATTCATCTCACCTAGGCCAAAGCCTAAAGAACCAGCAGCCACTAAAGCTCTTTGTGACTACTATTCAACTCAAATCCTATAATTAGTAGCACAATGGCCTGCTTAAAGCTCAAGACTATTAGTCCCAGACAAGCCTGTGAGGAACCTGCATCTGCTTAAAGCTCAAGACTATTAGTCCCAGCCAAGCCTGTGAGGAACCTGCATCCCGTTAACTCAAGAAAAACTGTTTAATTGTAAAGACTGTTTGCACAAGAAGTTAAGTATAAGTTCCAGTTATCTCCTAAATCCTGCTGTGGACATTCTGTTTATTATCCTGCCGTTTTGGGCCGGTTGTCGGCAGGGCCTTCTATACAGAACAACTGCATCCTGGTGTCATGACAAATCAAGGGTTAATACCACCAAACCCTGTAGCATCACTGCAACACCCCACCTCCACAAATCTTTTAGCGTCTCACGAACAGGATACGGATGTGTGCCTTTAATAACTTTGCTACCCTAACCACCCGCAGCGAAAAACGGGTGTATACCGTTATTGCAAGTGCCATAGTCCTCCTCCTATGCAAGAATGTGTATAGAATACTGTCCAGGATTTTTCCAAGTAGCGATTAAAATTGCTCCCAAAAGTGTACAGGACTTTATTGCTGAAATTGTGCTTAGCCGGGGCGCAAGAAAAAGTAAGGAGGGAGGTGAAGAATACTGTATTGTGGCCATGTGTAAAATCAGGAACGAAGCCATGCTACGTGCTTTGTTGCAGACCGTACCTGAAGGCGTTAAAGAAGAACCCGAGAAGCGCGTCAAAATGTCCCACGCTGGTCTACGTCCCACCCCTGGGCGTGGACATCGTGTAGCTGTTCCTATGCCAAAGTGGAACTGTTATCTTTTGCTTGTGTTTGCCGGGGGACAGGAAGTCAGAGCTACACCGATGACTGCACCGGCTGGCGGCCATTTTGTTGAAGCCTCATATAAAAGAAGCCACGCGGCCAGACCTCTAGAGTCCGAAGATGGCAGCGAGGTGTACAGAGATGGTGGAGCCCACCGCAACATGTGAGGAGAGCAGCAAGATGGCACCGGAGCAGCGGATAGTTGCCGCGGCCACAGCGCAACTCTTCCAAGAACTTGCTGACCGCTTGCAGCAGTTGTCTCTTGGGGCAGAGAAGGCCTGCCTATTAACCCCTTAAGGACATAGGGCGTATCCATACGCCCCCGTTTCCAAGTCCTTAAGGACCGAGGGCGTATGGATACGCCCTGAGCATTTCCGGCCCCCACCGCTAGCCGGAGGGGAGCCGGATGCCTGCTGAAATCGTTCAGCAGGCATCCCGGCATATCGTCCACTGGGGTCATTATGTCCCCCCATGTCGGCGATTGCCGCAGATCGCTGGACAATTCAGTCCAGCGATCTGCGGCGGATTCCGGGTCAATCGGGTCTCCAGTGACCCGATGACCCGGAATTACTGGCTGATCGGGGCCGTCAGAGACGGCCCCGAACAGCCATTGCCAGCAGGGGTGAGGTGGCACTGGTGCCACCTCACGATCGCCCTGATTCGTCGGCCGGATTACCGGCCGACCAATCAGGGCGCCTGCTGCGGGTGTCACTCCCGCAACCCGCTCCGCCCCTCTTCCGGAGGACGTGAGCGGGTGCGGGAAGACGACCCCGGGTGCTGGGGACCCCGATCCCCGGCGTCCCTGTTGGGATCGGGGCCCCAGGAGCAGCGGCGGAGACGACGAGGGACTGACCTGTGCGGCTGGATCGTTGGAGGTGAGTGACAGCCTCCTGCTGTTGCTTAGCAACAGCTCCCAGCATGCAACAAGGGCATGCTGGGAGCTGTAGTTATGCAACAGCAGGAGGCAGACCACCACAACTCCCAGCATGCCCTTATGGGCATGCTGGGACTTGTAGTTTTGCAACAGCTGAAGGCACATTCTTTCTATGTAAAAGTGTACCTTCAGCTGTTGTGTAACTACAACTCCCAGCTTGCACAATCAGCTAAAGTGCATGCTGGGAGTTGTAGTGGTGCATCTGGTGGTTGCATAACTACAACTCCCAGCATGCCCGTTGGCTGTCGGTGACTGCTGAGAGTTGTAGTTTTGCAACAGCTGAAGGCACACTGAGTTAAGTAGTAAACCAGTGTGTCTCCAGCTGTTGCATAACTACAATCCCCAGCATCCCCAGCCAATGTAGTATGCCTCCGGCTGTTGCATAACTACAAGACCCAGCATGCCCTTCCACTGTCCGTACATGCTGGGGGTTGTAGCTTTTGCAACAGCTGAAGGCACACTGGTTGCAAAACACTGAGTTTGTTACCAAACTCGGTGTTTCACAACCTGTGTGTCTCCAGCTGTTGCAAAACTACAACTCCCAGCATGCACTGATAGACCGTACATGCTTGGAGTTGTAGTGTTGCAACAGCTGGATGTCCCCCCCCAATGTGAACGTACAGGGTACACTCACATGGGCGGAGGATTACAGCAAGTATCCGGCTGCAAGTTTGAGCTGCAGCAAATTTTCTGTCGCAGCTCAAACTGCCAGCGAGAAACTACTGTGAACCCCCCGCCCGTGCGACTGTACCCTAAAAACACTACACTACACTAACACACAATAAAATAAAAAGTAAAAAACACTACATATACACATACCCCTACACAGCCCCCCTCCCCTCCCCAATAAAAATGAAAAACGTCTGGTACGCCACTGTTTCCAGAACGGAGCCTCCAGCTGTTGCAAAACAACTACTCCCAGTATTGCCAGATAGCCACTGACTGTCTAGGCATGCTGGGAGTTTTACAACAGCTGGAGGCCCCCTGTTTGGGAATCACTGGCGTAGAATACCCCTATGTCCACCCCTATGCAATCCCTAATTTAGGCCTCAAATGCGCATGGCACTCTCACTTTGGAGCCCTGTCGTATTTCAAGGCAACAGTTTAGGGCCACATATGGGGTATCGCCGTACTCGGGAGAAATTGGGCTTCAAATTTTGTGGGTATTTTCTGCTATTACCCTTTTTAAAAATGTAAAATTTTTGGGAAAACAAGCATTTTAGGTAAAAAAATAAAAAAAATTTTTACATATACAAAAGTCATGAAACACCTGTGGGGTATAAAGGTTCACTTAACCCCTTGTTACGTTCCCCGAGGGGTCTAGTTTCCAAAATGGTATGCCATGTGTTTTTTTTTTTTTTTGCTGTCCTGGCACCATAGGGGCTTCCTAAATGCGGCATGCCCCCAGAGCAAAATTTGCTTTCAAAAAGCCAAACATGACTCCTTCTATTCTGAGACCTGTAGTGCGCCAGCAGAGCACTTTTCACCCCCATATGGGGTGTTTTCTGAATCGGGAGTAATTGGGCTTCAAATTTTGGGGGGGTGCTTTCTGCTATTACCCTTTTTAAAAATGTAAAAATTTTGGGAAACCAAGCATTTTAGGTAAAAAAAATTAAAAAATGTTTACATATGCAAAAGTCGTGAAACACCTGTAGGGTATTAAGGTTCACATTACCCCTTGTTACGTTCCCCGAGGGGTCTAGTTTCCAAAATGGTATGCCATGTGTTTTTTTTTTGCTGTTCTGGCACCATAGGGGCTTCCTAAATGCTGCATGCCCCCAGAGCAAAATTTGCTTTCAAAAAGCCAAATCTGACTCCTTCTCTTCTGAGACCTGTCGTGCGCCAGCAGAGCACTTTTCACTCCCATATGGGGTGTTTTCTGAATCGGGAGAAATTGGGCTTCAAATTTTGGGGGGTATTTCCTGCTATTACCCTTTTTAAAAATGTTAAAATTTTGGGAAACCAAGCATATTAGGTAAAAAATAAAAAAAAAATTTACATATGGAAAAGTCGTGAAACACCTGTAGGGTATTAAGGTTCATATTACCCCTTGTTACTTTCCCCGAGGGGTCTAGTTTCAAAAATGGTATGCCATGTTGTTTTTTATTTGCTGTTCTGGCACCATAGGGGCTTCCTAAATGCGGCATGCCCCCAGAGAAAAATTTGCTTCCAAAACGCCAAATGTGACTCCTTCTCTTCTGAGACCTGTAGTGCACCAGTAGAGCACTTTTCACCCCCATATGGGGTGTTTTCTGAATCGGGAGAAATTGGGCTTCAAATGTTGGGGGGTATTTTTTGCTATTACCCTTTTTAAAAATGTAAATTTTTTGGGAAAACAAGCATTTTAGGGAATTTTTTTTTTTTTTTTACATATGCAAAAGTCGTGAAACACCTGTGAGGTATTAAGGTTCACTTTACCCTTGTTACGTTCCCCGAGGGGTCTAGTTTCCAACACAGTATGCCATGTGTTTTTTTTTTTTTGCTGTTTTGGCACCATAGGGGCTTCCTAAATGCAACATGCCACCAGAGCAAAATTTGCTTTCAAAAAGCCAAATGTGACTCCTTCTCTTCTGAGACCTGTAGTGCTCCAGCAGACCACTTTTCACCCCCATATGGGGTGTTTTCTGAATCGGGAGAAATTGGGATTCAAATTTTGGGAGTTATTTTCTGCTATTACCCTTTTTAAAAATGTAAATTTTTTGGGAAATCAAGCATTTTAGGTAAAACTTTTTTTTTTTTTAACATATGCAAAAGTCGTGAATCACCTGTGGGGTATTAAGGTTCACTTTACCCCTTGTTATGTTCCCCGAGGGGTCTAGTTTCCAAAATGGTATGCCATGTGTTTTTTTTTTTTTTGCTGTTATGGCACCATAGGGGCTTCCTAAAGGTCACATGCCCCACAAAAACCATTTGTCGCTCCTTCCCTTCTGAGCCCTCTACTGCGCCCGCCGAACAATTAACATAGACATATGAGGTATGTCCTTACTCGAGAGAAATTGGGTTTCAAATACAAGTAAAAATTTTCTCCTTTTTACCCCTTGCAAAGATTCAAAAATTGGGTCTACAAGAACATGCGAGTGTAAAAAATTAAGATTTTGAATTTTCTCCTTCACTTTGCTGCTATTCCTGTGAAACACCTAAAGGGTTAAAACACTTACCGAATGTCATTTTGAATACTTTTGGGGGTGCAGTTTTCATAATGGGGTTATTTGTTGGGTATTTCTAATATGAAGACCCTTCAAATCCACTTCAAAACTGAACTGGTACCTGAAAAATATTGAGTTTGAAAATGTTGTGAAAAATTTGAAAATTGATGCTGAACTTTGAAGCCCTCTGATGTCTTCCAAAAGTAGAAACTCCTAAATTGTATGATGCAAACATAAAGTAGACATATTGTATATGTGAACCAAAAAAAAAATATTTTGAATATCCATTTTCCTTACAAGCAGACAGCTTCAAAGTTAGAAAAATGCAAAATTTTCATTTTTTTCATCAAATTTGGGGATTTTCACCACGAAAGGATGCAAGTTACCATAAAATTTTACCACTATGTTAAAGTAGAATATGTCACGAAAAAACAATCTCGGAGTCAGAATGATAAGTAAAAGCATTCCAGAGATATTAATGTTTAAAGTGACAGTGGTCAGAATTGCAAAAAACGGCCGAGTCCTTAAGGTGAAAAAGGGCTAAGTCCTTAAAGGGGTTAAAATTGGTGTTAGGAAAAGGCGCCTTCCAATAAGAGAGACCTGGAGCAGTTTACAACGGAAGAGTGGTCCAACATTCCGACTGAGAGGTGTAAGAAGCTTTTTGATGGTTATAGGCAGCAACTGATTTCAATTTTCAGTGATTTCAATTTTTTCCAAAGGGTGTGCAACCAAATATTAAGTTAAGGGTGCCAATAATTTTGTCCAGTCTATTTTTGGAGTTTGGTGACATTATGTCCAATTAGCTTTGTTTCCTCCCTTTTTTTTGGTTTAGTTCCAATACACACAAAGGGAATAAACATGTGTATAGCAAAACATGTGTTACTGCAAAAATTTCAGGGGTGCCAACATTTCCGGCCATGACTGTATACATGGAAGGGGCATGTCAACCTCCGCTCCGTTCTTGCTCAGGTCTTTTCGTACATGAGTAGAGCTAGGGGGTCCCAGCGTTCGGACCCAAAGTGATCAGACAAATTTCCCCTATCCTGTAGATAGGGGATAAATCAGGAGTTCACTACCAGAGTTGCCTTTTAAGTGGTCAATTGACCCCCCCCCCCCCCACCTTGATCGGTTGAGGTCCCAGTGGTTTGATCCCCAGTGATCAGCTAGTAATTCCCTATTTTATTCTATTGATAGAAGATATCATTTAATCTTGGGGCAACCAACATAGATATTAGCTAAAATGACTGTGCTTTTGGTAAATGTGGGCCACTGCTCTATAATGGAATGAAAAAAAGTAGAGTTCAAAGACCTTGTTACAAAGTCTGCACCTACTGTAGTAAGGGATAGGATAATATATTAAAATGTCCTAGCACTGTATATGTGACTAGGGAATTACTTCTCTGCATTTCACTTTGTAAGCACTAGATGTCAGTAACTTTTTGCAAAGTATAAGTTGTCAGCATTTCACAACATCTCATAGGATAAAGTGAAGTTCGTACTGGTAATACTTCATGTAATAATAAATATATAGTTTTGGTTGTAATTTTACATAATACATAATTTTGTTTGTAATTTTTTTTTTGTACACTCACTTTACAGCCGGTCTGAAAATACAATTGTAAGTAAAATATGCGCACATGGTCTTGTGATCCTGGTCTTAGACTCTGTTGTCATTGCTATATGCAGCCTCTGTTGGGTGTTTCATTATTTTTAAAGGCAAGAAAAAAAGCAATAACAGTGATTCTTCCAGTCAAAACAACAGAAATTTTGATGGAGTTCCAATGGCTGCAGGACACACCAACATGGCATAAATAATCACCATCATTTGAAAAACTCTTGGCATGTCCTTGACATGTCAAAAGTTTTGATTGGTTGGGGCCAGTGTGTTCAGACTTTGAGCGATTGTTAGAACAAGTGGAGGGTGTTTAGGAAGTGGGAGCAGTGTTAGTGATGTACATAGAAGATACAGGGCCCCATAGGAAATATCAATAAGGGACTTATATAATGGCATCTTATTTTGCCCCCCCAGGACAAAAAGTTCTTTCCATGACTGTTTACTTGATACCTTCCTCCATGAATTTGCTGACAAAGAAGTTCTGCACAGTTTCTTACCAATAGAAAAGAAATGGGACCAACCAGGATGGGTCCCCTCTCTAAGGGCCCAATAGCAGCTGCATGGTCTGTCACTATGGTAAGTGCACCCTTGGACTGTATGATGCTTTTAGTATTAAGTAAAAAAATGATAGCCTCTCATTGCCGATTGTTTCATAAGTGGGACATCCCCACTATTATCTCAGTCAAAGTTGTTGACCTAATGTTGCTTTAATAGCAAATGTATCAGCCATTATCCATATGGATCTGTAATACAGCCCAAAAAGATTTTTATGGGCCAACACTTTACTTATGCTTCGTGAGCAAAATATTGTAACGTGCTTTAATGAATGCCATATAATGAAGGTGTTCTGTCTAATAAGTTTAAACATGTAAAAACTTATTCATGAATATGATGGAAAAGTGAATTAAAATTAACCATGAAAAGGGAACTACGTGATGGAGGGGAACAGCCAGGGGACTCTCCTTTATAACATTCATGTGTCCCCCACTTTGTTATTCTTGTATTATAGCAAAGTAACATAAACAGGAATAAGTCTGGATTCCCAGCCATATGGCAAATAGAAATGCCAGTCACATAGAAGGTGACATTTTAATTCTGGTGTAATAATAGACCACAGGAGAAAAAAGCCTGAAACAAAAACACCTGTTTTGTGAAGAAAGAGAAAACCCATCAAATATTTCTGACATATCCCGGCCCACTCTAGCTTCAAAAACTTGGATTATTCAGCTCCGGCAGACAAGCATGTGATGCCGAACAGATGTATGAAGACATGGGAAGATGAGGGTTTTCTTGAGGTTTTTTATGATGAACTGCATCTTATGGGACAAATCAATTGAAGTGACTGATGGTGGGTACATGGAAAGGAAAATTTAAGCTGAGACTTGCCAGTGTAAATACACACAAGAACTGGCTTTACAGCTTTAAAGGGGTATTCCCAGATACAAGATATATTCCCAGACAACAAGCTGAATACTGTAATAATGCCTGGCAACATGTCAAAAAGTATTTAGTCAGCCACCAATTGTGCAAGTTCTCCCACTTAAAAAGATGAGAGGCCTGTAATTTTCATCATAGGTATACCTCAACTAATGAGAAATAAAAATCCATAAAATCACATGTCTGATTTTTAAAGAATTTATTTGCAAATTATGGTGGAAAATAAGTATTTGGTCACCTACAAACAAGCAAGATTTCTGGCTCTCACAGACCTGTAACTTCTCTAAGAGTCTCCTCTGTCCTCCACTCGTTACCTGTATTAATTGCTCCTGTTTGAACTTATCAGTATAAAAGACACCTGTCCACAACCTCAGTCACACTCCAAACTCCACTATGGCCAAGACCAAAGAGCCGGCAAAGGACACCAGAAACAAAATTGTAGAACTGCACCAGGCTGGGAAGACTGAATCTGCAATAGGCAAGCAGCTTGGCAAGAAGAAATCAACTATGGGAGAAATTAATAGAAAATGGAAGACATACTGATAATCTCGATCTGGGGCTCCACGCAAGATCTTACCCCATGGTGTCAAAATGATCACAAGAACGGTGAGCAAAATGCCAGAACCACACAAGGGGACCTAGTGAATGACCTGCAGAGAGCTGGGACCAAAGTAACAAAGGCTACCACGAGTAACACACTACGCCGCCAGTGACTCAAATCATGCAGTGTCAGACATGTCCCCCTGCTTAAGCCAGTACATGTCCGGTCCCATCTGAAGTTTGCTAGAGAGCATTTGGATGATCCAGAAGAGGATTTGGAGAATGTCATATGGTCAGATGAAACCAAAGTAGAACTTTTTGGTAAAAACTCAACTCGTCATGTTTGGAGGAGAAAGAATGCTGAGTTGCATCCAAAGAACAACATACCTACTGTGAAGCATGGGGGTGGAAACTTCATGCTTTGGGTTTGTTTTTCAGCAAAGGGACCAGGACGACTGATCCGTGTAAAGGAAAGAATGAATGTGGCCATGTAACATGAGAGCTTGAGTGAAAACCTCCTTCTATCAGCAAGGGCATTGAAGATGAAACGTGGCTGGGTCTTTCAGCATGACAATGATCCGAAACACACCACACGGGCAACAAAGGAGTGGCTCCGTAAGAAGCATTTTAAGGTCCTGGAGTTGCTAGCCAGTCTCCAGATCTAAACCCCATAGAAAACCTTTTGAGGGAGTTGGAAGTCCGTGTTGCCCAGCAACAGCCCCAAAACATCACTGCTCTAGAAGAGATCTGCATGGAGGAATGGGCCAAAATACCAGCAACAGTGTGTGGAAACCATGTGAAGACTTACAGAAAATGTTTGACCTCTGTCATTGACAACAAAGGGTATATAACAAAGTATTAAGATGAACTTTTGTTATTGACCATATACCATAATTTGCTAATAAATTATTTAAAAATCAGACAATGTGATTTTATGGATTTTTTTCCTCATTATGTCTCTCATAGTTGAGGTATACCTATGATGAAAATTACAGGCCTCTCTCATCTTTTTAAGTGGGAGAACTTGCACAATTGGTGGCTGACTAAATACTTTTTTGCCCCACTGTATATGATAAAATCTTTATCCTCAGCATCCATGACTCCTTGCACTGTAAGTAGTCCTCAAGGCCGGAAGCTATACTTACCAGGTCCCGTTGCTCTGACCATAGTGATGCCTACTCAGTGGGATTGAAGGCCTGCTTAGGCAGCAGAGCGATGATGCGGGCCATCAATCACACCGAGGGGGTGTCTTATGGCTGGAGTCACTGGACCTGGTAAGTATAACTCCCCACCCAGGGGACTACTTATAGGGCGGCAGGGGAAACTTTATAATTTCATATCCTTACCATTCCTGAGGGGCAAAACATCCCCCAGGATGGATGAGGATAAAGATTTTACCATATATAATGCGTTGCCAACCATTATGTATGGTAAAATATACTGCTTTGTTTCCTTTAAGACCTCATTTACTAACATTGTACTCTGCTTTGCTGCAGAATTTTGGTGCAGCTCTCACAACAAATACACAACATGTAAATTCATCCTACGTTATTCTATAGAGGTTAGGAGTGCCACTAACTTGAGCTTCATGGTGCAACTTCTAGGTACCACAGCCAAATGTCCGTGAGCAGCAGTACACACACAGCATCTGCCTGGAGAATGTTAAGAGAGCAGCAAGGCATATGTGGTATGGCGGGGTATAAGGTGCAGGGCAGATGTAATTACCCTAGGGGCAGATGGCATTAACCCCTTGTGTTCATGACACTAGGGTGTGGTTTATCCTTAACCATCCGAAGGTATACCACTGGATCCTGGGCTAGGCATGGGGGACAATGAAGACACCGACGCCAAGTAATGGACAATGGTAGCTTTACTGAGGGTAGACAGTTGTTACAGTCAATGCAGTACAGCCAGGGCCCAAGGAGTTGACTAGTGACACAGAGATCTCGCAGTTTTGCTGGGACTTGCAGT
This sequence comes from Hyla sarda, assembly GCF_029499605.1. Lineage (NCBI taxonomy): Eukaryota > Metazoa > Chordata > Amphibia > Anura > Hylidae > Hyla > Hyla sarda. The sequence continues at coordinate 104,559,244 of NC_079198.1, read as the reverse complement.
TGGACTGGAGAATTTAGTGCAGGCCACGCTGGGTAGACAGATGACTTGACTTGACTTTATTTTACTTGCACTGGACTTGTGGCTGCAGGACTTGACTTGAGGCCTCCACTACTTTGGAAACACACTCTAGGCACTCCTTGACTGGACCTCAGCAGGAAGCAAGAGAGCTAAGCTATCTCCACCCAGGGCTTATAAAAGGGGGAGACTAGCAGAGAGCCCATAGGTCACTCTGGGGGTCAGCTGGTCACTGGTATCTCCTGGGTAACAATCACATGGTAATGGGAAAGCAACTACAGGGGGCCCTGGGGACACTGAGGGACACTGCCTGACAGGGCAGGAAAGGTACGGGGCAACACCATCCCGTACTGGGCTACCACACATACCTTTACTGTTTGATTCACCCAGAGTACAGGAGCAGGGAGCCGACCTATTGACAGGAGTTCCTGCTCCTGTACGTATATTTTGGGGTGTACTACACTGATAGCATAGCACGCTTTACAAAAAGAGTAGCGTTCCGCCAAACTTGTATCATCGTGCAGGAGATCATGTGGGGTTGCAATGGTCGGACCCACGACAATCAGACACTTTTCCCCTATCATTTGGATAAGGAATAAAAAGTAAACTACTGGACTGGCCCTTTAAAGAGTACCTAACTTGATGATCCAGTGACTTGCCCCGAGAATGGCATGATCAGGAGATGTATTAGGATGGAGACATACATTCGCGATCAAAAGGAATTTTACTGGAAGTGCCATAGATTTGCAAAGGACTTCGTGAAATAGGTCTCCTAATCACATTAGTTTCGAGACATATCTTGGACTATGAGATTGCCTAGGAGGTTTAAAGATATCCTGCCACCAGACCATCATGACAGGTACTCTTGAAGTGTTCCAAACATGGGTGTATTATGCTCACAAGTCTCACCCTGATGACTCGAACTAACTGTTGTATTTCCATGGAAAATTTCCCATTTGTCATTAGAATATATGGTTCTGTAATTAACCCATATTCACTCACTGGCCACTATTGTAGCTACACCTGTTCAATTGCTTAACAGAAATAGCTAATCAGCCAATCACATGGCAGCAACGTAATGCATTTAGGAATGTAGATCAAGACTTGCTGAAGTTCACTGAGCATCAGAATGGGAAAGGGGAGTTTAGTGACTTTGAACATGTTTCTGGGTGCCAGATGGGTTGGTTGAAGTATTTCAGAAACTGCTGATCTACTGGGTTTTCGCACTCAATCATCTATAGCATTTTCAGACAATGGTCCCAAAATGGGAAAATACACAGTGAGCGACAGTTGTGTCGATGGAAATGCTTGTTAATGTCAGAAGAGAATAAGCAGACTGGTTCGAGATGGCAAAAAGGTTACAGAAACTCAAATAACCAATGGTTACAGCCAAAGTATGCAGTAAGGGAATAGAGAGGGCGCTACCTAGCGCATTACCACTAAAAACAAGGGTAAACAGAGGTAATTATAATGCTCACCCAGAATGTTACACTCGCCAAGTGTAGCAATGGAAAAGGGCTTGTGTGTAAGTATGCCGGCAGTCGGTCCACCTTCAAACAGATGCACAAAGAAACAAGGAGCCTCCCAGGAGGTGGCGGACATCAAGAGGCGCTGGACACACTCGAAGGGTAAAATCCACTTTAATCACCCATCATGCAACGCGTTTCACAGATTATCTGCTTCATCAGGCAATTGCCTGATGAAGCAGATAATCTGTGAAACGCGTTGCATGATGGGTGATTAAAGTATGCAGTATACCATCTCCAAACGCACAACATGTCCAACCTTGAAGCAGATGGGTTACAACACCTGAACATTACACTCAGGGCCACTTCTGTCAGCTAAGAAACAGGAACCTGAGACTACAATTCACAAAGGCACCAAAATTGGACAATAGAAGACTGAACGTTGCCTGGTCTGATGAGTCTCGATTCCAGCTGCAACATTTATTACCATAAAATACATCAAAAGCATGGATCCATCCTGTTTTGTATCAGCCATTCAGGTTGGTGCTGGTGGTGTAATGTTGCATGGGACACTTTCAGCCCCTTTGTACCAATTGTACTTCAATGGCCTCCACAGTCACCAGATCTCAATCCAATAGATGTGCAGCCGACAAATCTAAGGCATCTGCTGTGCAAAGCCATCATGCCATATGGACTGAGAAATGCTCCTAGCACCTTGTAGAAAGTATGCCATGAAGAATGAAGGCAAAAGGGGGTCCAACCTGGGTCTAGCTAGGTGTACCTAATAAAGTCGCCAATAAGAGTAGATGGTTTTCTTTACTTCACAATGGGGGAGATTTATCAAAGGATTTAGACTGGTTTTTCCCCATCTAAATTTGTCGCATAGAAAGTCGCAGCCTAAATATGTGCGACTTTTTTGCGACTTTTGCTGTAGAGGATTTTTAAAACATGATGCATTCTAATGTATTTTAGTGCATTCTACTTTTTTAGATGGAAAAATGCATTGGTGCTGAATTTATCAATAGTCGCATTGGCCGAAAGTTCGCTGAAATGTCATACCATGCTGGAGCAGGTTTAAATACAGTCTAAACCAGTGGTCTTCAACCTGCAGACCTCCAGATGTTTCAAAACTACAACTCCCAGCATGCCCGGACAGCCGATGGCTGTCCGGGCATGCTGGGAGTTATAGTTTTGCAACATTTGGAGGTCCGCAGGTTGAAGACCACTGGTCTAAACCATCGATCCCGAAGTCTGTGTGCAGAATTTATCAAGAGTCGTGCGCCTTTTGATAAATTAAGTGCACAATAGACCAGCCTTACCCTCTGTAGTTTGGTCTATATTGATGCGGGAATTATTTTTTTTTTTATTGAACACCTTTTAAATGTTGGAAAAAAAAATCCTAATCCACTACACGAGCGTTTTCTAACCAGGGTGCCTCCAGCTGTTGCAAAACTACAACTCCCATCATGCCCGAACAGCCGAAGGCTGTCCGGGCATGCTGGGAGTTGTAGTTTTGCAACAGCGGGAGGCATCCTGGTTGGGAAACACCGCACTACACCTAGACCCTGTTGCCACTTCAAGGGAAGCAAAGCTTCACAACTGCTGCAAAATTAGAGTAAAGGGTAATTTAATTAAAAATATAATAATTAAAAAGATTAAAAAAACACATGTTGTTATTATGGTATAAATACAAGATGACAGAATGGCCCATCCTTATTTTAATGGTGCCATTTAGGAATAATTACTTTGCTGACCTGGCGTGGACTGCAATCTATACAATGCAGCTTCGAGAAAATTGGGGTCATCTAGTGATCTGCAAAGTTTACGCCCTCTGCGGGGGAATTATTTTTCACAGTGTTTTTTAATTGTACTTCCATTAAACGGTCCATCATATAGCACTCGCATGGGATTTCATTACCTCCCTAAGATCTATGGATTTAATTTTGTTTATTTATTCCTTCAATTCTATCATAACGCTAAAGCTTTTAGCAGAGATTAAAAGATTTCTAAATTCAGTAACAGGAAAAAAGTAATGCCGCGGGGGAAAACCAGTCATATAAATGATAGCGCTGGCCTATTATGAAAGGAAATTATAATGAAAGAGGTGAACGAAGCCCCCTAGGCCCCCTCTGTAATCTCCAAATGAGGGAGATTTATCAAAACCTGTATAGAAAATGGTGCAGTTGCCCATAGCAACCAATCAGATCACTTCTTTTATTTTTCAAAAGGCCTCTGAAAAATGACAGAAGCAATCTGATTGGTTGCTATGGGCAACTGCACCACTCTCTACACAGGTTTTGATAAATCTCCCCTATAGTGTTTATGTCCAGAAACATACCCGCTGCATGGCATTTTTTGGGGGCCGGAAATAATGCGGCCAGATGTTAGCTGGGAGTCCATAGGGAAATATGAAACGATATACCTAAACTACTTTTTCATATTTAGGGTAGGGTCACATATAGCTCATAAGCAGCGTATTTCACGCTGCAAGAATTTTTTTTTTTTTTTTAAATGAAATTGCCATGTACTGTTAATTTGCAGCAGTGGTAAAGCTTTGCTTTCCTTGAAGTCGCAACATGGTCTAGGTGTAGTGTGGTGTTTCCCAACCAGAGTGCCTATAGCTGTTGCAAGACTACAACTCCCAGCATGCCTGGACAGCCTTTGGCTGTTCGGGAATGATGGGAGTTGTAGTCTTGCAAATACGCTGCGCATTTTGCTATGAGCAGACACAAAGAGCAATTCATGTTCCGGTGTCCGCATAAAGAATAGACATGTCCAGGGGCGGAAATATCGCCTGTGCATCCGGTTCAGCTGCACAGGGGCCCAGTGTGTGAGGGGGGCCCTCCTCCCTTTCATACTAGTGAGCGCAGAGGATACACTTTACTACAGCACCCAGACGGAGCCCTGAAGAACCTGGTGCTGAGCAGCAGCAGCAGTGAGGAGGAGGAACAATAGGGGCAGAAGACGTCCTCAGAGTAAGACTATGTCATCCAGGAATGGGAGAAGCCAAGTGAGGATCCTGTCTGTGTCACAGAAAGTTAGTATAGCTAGTGTATGTATATTTGTGTAGATGTGTGTATCTTGTGTATAGGTGTGTGTGTATCTTGTGTATAGGTGTGTGTATCTTGTGTATAGGTGTGTGTGTGTATCTTGTGTATAGGTGTGTGTATCTTGTGTATAGGGGTGTGTGTGTATCTTGTGTATAGGTGTGTATCTTGTGTATAGATGTGTGTGTATCTTGTGTGTAGGTGTGTGTGTGTGTATCTTGTGTGTAGGTGTGTGTATCATGCTTTTGTATATATACATACATACACATGGATGTGTGTCTTTGAGGAAGCATGTAATTGTTTTTTGAACATCCATGGTACTGTAATTGCAAGCCTGGGTTCATACTTGCATCAAGTGCCTCCATCACTGGTTCCATCAAAGATACAAGATAAAATGTGCTATTTTATGACCCTGGTTTGTAAACAGTGTTTACCAACCAGGGTGCCTTTAAAAGCTACATAGTGTGGCACCATTATTTGTTCTTTGGATAGTGGTGAAACTGTGATCTAGGTCTGTGTAAAGTGATTGTTAATATTTATTCACTGCAGTAATAATATGTTGTCCTGTTATGGAGGCATTAATTTATGCTAATAAACCCCAATCCCTGAGAAAATCCCCTGGCATCATACCTGGTGAGTGGCGATGCATACACTGAACGCATCACCGTTATCTTACATTCACCACTTCTGATTTGGATTAAAATAAATGTGGGCTGCCAACTGCTGTGTAGACAAAAATCCACCACTGCATCAGCCCCTCTGGTGGTAATGATAGTGGTCATGGTGTGGTGAAGTTATTTGTCCGTTGTATAGTGGTGATAATGTCTCTGTATAGTAATTTTTTTTCAGTATCAGTATGGTAATATTATCCCGTCATTATATGGTGATAATGGTAGTGGTTATAGTGTTACGGTATTATCTGTCCCTTGTATAGTGGTGTCACTGTCTGACTGCATGTGCTGCTGCTGAATGTCGCATGATGCGCTATGCCTTTTTTTTTCTTTTTTGCTACCACCTGCCAGTGCCACCATATAGGTATTTAAACTTAGGATCTCCATAGAACAGCTACCTAACTACCTTCCCCCACTTTTCCCCGCAACTTTCTTGGCTTGCCTCGAGCGCAAAGGGAAATAACTACAGCTCTGAGAAGCGCTACTTACCCCTTCGGGCACCCCTCCTCCCTGGTCTCCTCCAGATTGACTGCGAACAGCGCACACTATGAGATGCTGTACACAGTCAGGTCACGTAACTGTGCAGCGCAGGCTGTTGGAGACCAGCAGTGAAGGCGCTCACTTCGGGACACCCCAGCGGACATGGAGAGCAGCAGAGCAGGAGAGGTAAGTTTTATTTATTTATTCTTAATCTGATCTGAGGTCTGATGGGACTGTCTGTAACTGTCTCAGAGCATCGATATGGGGGGCCTGAATGAGCTGCAGCATATGGGGGGCCTTAATAAATAATTAACAACTAATATTAGAGGTGGATCCTTCTGAGCAACTGATATGGGTGGGGGCCCCCCTGAGCAAGCGATATATGGGGGACCACCGGAGTATGTGACATATGAAGGGGGGGCTCCTGAACAATTGATGTATGAGGGGGGGGGGCAGTCAATAAGGTCTGCAGGGGGATTTTCAACAGCAGAGATTCCGCTGGTGAAAATCTGCTGCGGGTAGCGCACGGAGGTCCCGCCTCTTTTCAAACTCGCAGCGGGAGATCTGTTGCCGGTTTGAAAATAAATCCGCTCGTGTGAACGAGCCCTTATTTTTTTTTACCTTTAGTGGCATTTTTTTTTACCTTTAGTCCTTGCATGTTCTGGCAATGGAATTTTTTTCACGAAATTCTTGAATTTTTCCTCCCATAGAATAAGGAAGAAAGAAAAAAAACGTGTATATGTTTTTGGGTATTCTTTCTGCTATTTTTTACCCCCAATTCTTTAATAGAAATCCTTTAGTCGCATGATGAAAGAATCAAGGGGGAGCTTTATCAAAAATTGTGCAGAGGAAAATTTGCCCAGTTGCCCATAGCAACCAATCAGATCGCTTCTTTCATTTCTAACAAGGCCTCTGGAAAATAAAAGAAGCGATATGATTGGTTGATTGGAATTCTCATCTGCACAGTTTTTGAAAAATCTCCCCCAACGTCCTCCTGCTCTGTCCGGCACCTCCGCGCAACGTCAGGGATGTCACATAACAGTCTCGGCAGCCACCGCAGCTCACTTAAAGTGGCCGCAGCTCAGGCCTCGGTACATTATAGTGAGCTGCTGCAGCTCCTGTGGCGTCCAGTCCCCACTCTGCGCTGAATAATACAGGCCATTGCATGGCCAGTATTTTTCAGCGAAATGCCGTACCCCCGCATAACCATTGGCGTACCCCTAGGGGTACGCGTATCACAGGTTGAGAACCCCGGACTTAGGTTATGTTCACACCTCGGAATTTCTGTGCAGAATTCAGCATTGGAATTCTGCATGGAGATTCTGGAACAGCAGTGTCCCATTGAATCCAACAGGATTCTATTGCGCCATGCACATGGCGGAAATTTCCGTGCCAGATGTTTGTGGCACAGAAATTCCAATTTCTGTATCTGCAGAAAGAATGAACCTGTTCATTCTTTCTGCGGACCCTGAACGGAAAGTATAGCCATCTATGAGATGGCGCATTCCTGTGTGGTCCTAGCGCCGGCATATTATGCAAGCGATCGCACTATCCGGAATGTCCACATGGAGATTTTCTGAGCAGACATTCCGCGGACATTCAAGTGTGAACATACTTCACCTTCCTCCTGGATCCACTTCTGACTTTGGCTTAAAACTGCAGTTGCAGTTGGGAAAAAAAATGCCCAAAAAACCTGAGAGGAGCCCTAATTCACTACACCAGTGTTTCCTAACCTGGCCTAAGCATGAATGACATAGGAAGATCTAAGTTATACAATCACCATATTGTCTTTGGTGGTAGAGTACAGGCAATATCCAATAATCATTGTGTGTGTGTGTTTGTGTGTGTATACAGCATTAATCCAGAGAGGAAAGGGTTACAGAGCTGGGATGCCAGGCTCCCCCAGAGCAGTGAGTCAGCAGAGTGAGGGAGGTGGAGGAGTCATCACAGAGCAGGCAAGAGAAGGACACACCCCCTCCCTTTGAAAAGATGGAAAAGACATGAAATATGCAATTTTTTTTGTGTGAAATATCTGAGATAGATACATGAAAATTACATGTACATGATCAGGATGAGGCACTTAGTAACATATAACAGGTTTTTTTTGTGGGATCTAACAGGTACGCTTTAAAGGAAGTCTGGTCAACTTTCCTTGGCTACAAAGGGTATTGCTGAAGGTTGCAGCAGCTGTGGGAGCTACCAAATAAAAGGGGGTCTGTTCTGAAGACATGTAGTTTCTATTAGTGATAACTACTATATACATATGTATAACCAAAGAATAAGTTGGCCAGCACTATTGATTCCAAACTATTGTAAAAACCTGGCTTACAGGTGCAGGCTGCTGGGCTAAATATACAGCAACAGGAGAATACAGCAGCACACTGCTAGCACAAAGATATAGATGAAACATGAGTATATAGATAAAACATGAGTATATAGATAGAACATGAAAAGCTATACAGCTGTAGTGCAATAAATGAAAATATGAAATTATGAGGTACTTAGCTTGCAAATATTTGCAAGCTAAGTACCTCATAATTTCATAGTTTCATATTTTCATTTATTGCACTACAGCTGTATAGCTTTCAATGTTCTATCTATATACTCATGTTTTATCTATATACTCATGTTTCATCTATATCTTTGTGCTAGCAGTGTGCTGCTGTATTCTCCCGTTGCTGTATATCTATATGTATATATATATACATATATATATATATATATATATATATATATATTTACTCTACAACCATATTATATATATGACTCTGTCCCTTTTTATCTTGCCATGATTTCTATTGATAGATTGCTGAAATTGTATAAATGTGAATTATTATGTGAGATGTGTGCCCAGCAGGACAGCTGCTTTTACGTTGCGTGAATACATTAGCAAAGAACAGTAATGTGGAGCAGAAGACTGTACGAACCGTGTAATGCACCATGATAATGGCTTATACACTAAGAAGATTAAAGTGCAGTGCAATGTTTGATTGGTATTAGCCATATAGCCAACAAATGTAAAGTCTAGCATTCTTTGTTGTATATGTATAACCTCTTAAGTGCTTTATAACTTATATTTATTATTTTTTATTCTGTATGTTGTAGAAAAAGTCTCCGCTGGTTACCTGGAAACAAGCTGCCATGTTTTGGCACACCATCGGAGGTATATGCCAGGAGTAAATCTGAATTGTAGACAGCCTATATAGGATATACATTAAAGACAGAGGCATAGGGACTTCCTTTATATGTACCTCCTGAGCTTCCTGCAGAGTGGTGGTACTGCTGACAGTTACCCCATACCCCAGTGTTTTCCAAACAATGGGCCTCCAGCTGTTGCAAAACTACAACTCCCAGCATGCCCAGACAGCCAAAGGCTGTCTGGGCTTGCTGGGAGTTGTAGTTTTGCAACAGCTGGAGGCACATTGTTTGAAAAACACTGACATATACATAGTTTAATGCAAAGTGTAGGAAGGTCAGGAGGAGAGAGCTCTCTGCACCTCTGTCTCAGGAAGCTTCAGGGATACTTCAGTAAGTGAACAGTGGATGTCACTGGGGCTTCAGAGGTATCTGCTTAAATGGGCACTGTGATTAAAACTAATTTTCTATTGCACTCCTTATGGTAAATAAAAAAAATCTTTCTAATGTACTTTGATAAAAAAAATAAAAAAAAATGTTTTCTATGTTTTATTTGTGTTTTAAAAAGCTGCCGCTAGGTGTCTCCCTACTTGTCCATAGCACATCCCCCCCCCCCCCCTCTATCTCTTGCACAGACTTTGGACTCCTGCTGACCTGGCAGAAGTCCAATATCAGGACATGCAGTCTGGAGTGCTGAGGGGGGGGGGGATGCAGCCTTAGCCAATCATAGCTCATCTAACACTGAACTGTTCTGGGCTGTGTGTAGCAGAGGGAGGGAGGAAGTTCTCCCCTGTATGGCTTCAGATGATGTCACGCCTGCTGGGGAACGCCCCTTCCAAGTCTGTGCATCTGACTGAGACTGAGCAGAAAATACAGAGCAATATCAAGGTAGAAAACTAAAGAATAATAAAAATAAAGGCAGGAGGTGGTTTATCATGATGGGGCAGTGAACTGGGAGGATCATAAAATGTAACAAGATCGTGACAGGTACTCTTTAATGAATACATATGACGGATCTTTTTTCCTTGGTCACCCCAGACTAAAATGGTATCTGTTTTTTGTATGGAATAGCATAGTCTACTGTGCTGCACCATAATACTGCCGTATATTTACTGACCCAACTCAAGCCAAAAGGACACTCCTTTGGCCTTTGTCTAACATCGGACTCCTATTGACGCATGAAGCATACACATCCAGAGCTTTCCAAATGTTGATATGGCATTTTCTCACGCCATGTTAGTAGGGATTTATGAAAAAACAAACCCACTTGGCTGGTGTCTTTTCATTTGTATTTTTTTCCAACCATCTCGCCCGTTTTTCTGCACTTTTGAGGACAATGGCATTTTTCCAAAATCACAGTATGCTAAGACTATGACATTTTTGCCTGCAAGTTCTGCTCAGAAATTAAAACATGTGAACCTGACCTTAACACCTTCCCTATCCTTGACTTACTGATACTTCAAGGGTCAGGTAAGGGGAACATGGCGCTAACCCGCAAGTCAGGTCCGCAGCATAATCGGCAGATGCCCACTGCTATCAGCAGCAGACATCTTTCTGTAATAACAGACATTGTAGATCACTCGCAGGGTGCTGATGGGTTACTGGGGAAGTCCAAGCCCTTACCTGTGCCTCTGCGTTTTCCACAGATCAGTGATTGCTACATCTTGCCTACGGCAGGCTGTAGCAAGTGATTGCTGATGATATAGATCAATGAATTGCAAAAATGTGTAAAAAATAAATAAAAAAAGGTTAACATATATGTTTTTAAAAATATAATAAAAAATCCCCCCCCCCCCCAATAAAACTATAAATCAACCCTCTTTTCCCATTTTGTAAATAAAACACTGTGAAAAAATAAATAAATGTTTTTGATATCACAGCATGTGTAATTGTCTAATTTATTAAGTTATTACATTCTTGATCCTGCACAGTCAGCAGCGTAAACGGCAAAAAATTCCAAGCGACAAAATTGTTGTCACATCACATTCCCAAAATGTTTTCACAAAAAGTCATCCAAAGAAACGACAGCTCATTGTGCAAAAAATAAACCCTAACATGGCTCTGTAAGTGTAAAAAAAATAAAGCTATAAGTGTCAGAACACAGTGAAGGACAGATTGGTTTCATTTTTTCTTTTTCAAAATTTTTTTTTTAACCATAAAAGGAAACACAAATGACCCAGATTTGGTATAATTGGAATCATAATGACCCATAGAATAAAGGTAGCCTGTCAGTTTTACCATATTGTGAACCCAGGACAAATTATTTCCCCACAAAATATCTCAATCCCATATTTTTTTTAAATTTTGCCCTACATATAACTTTTTTTCTGGCTTCATAATACATGATATGATAAAATAAAGCGTGCCTATGAAAACTACAACTTGCCACACAAAAAACTCCAACACAACTTTGTCAGTGGAAAAAATAAAAATGTTATAGGTCTTAGAAGGGGGGGGGGGGGGGATATAAAACGTAAATGGGCACTGTCAGATACAAAAACTTTTGATATGTTGTAAAGCATGTACAACCAATAGCTTTTGCAATTGCTTTCATTAGAAAAATTTCAGTATTTCATATTGAAAAAGCCAGTCAAACAACTGCCCCCCCTGCCTGCTTGGACACATACTAGTCCTGCTGTGTCCATGAATCATCACCTATGTCATGGACACACTTCATTGATTGACAGCTGTGAGCGCAGGGCTCAGAGCTGGAGGAAAAATCCTCCCACTGTCAGCTTGTGTCCCGCTACTGTCAGTGAGGACAAGCTGGGAGTTGTAGTTTTGCTAATGCTAAGAGAGATGTGAGCAGACAGCATACTGAGGGAGGGGGCGGAGACCTGCAGTGAGGCCACGCCCCCTCCCTTTGGGAGGAATTCAGACTAGTGAGCTAAATTAAAAGTATAATAAAAAAATAAATAAAGGTGCTAGACACATAAAAATTTGATGTACATGGTCAGGATTAGGTACTGAGTGACATATTAAAAGAAACATTTTTTTGTGGGATCTGACAGGTACGCTTTAAGCCAGAAATCAAACTTCGAGGGGTTGTTAAAGAGTTAAGAGAACATATGCCAGAAATCAAAATTCAAAGGGTCGTTAAAGAGTTAAGAGAACATAAGCCAGGAATCAAAATGTGAGGGGTCATGAAAGGGTTAATGGAGGGGAAAAAAACGTGATGTGAACAGAGAGAAGTGTGTTAAAGGATCTCCTGATTCTCCCCTGAAGGCAGAGGTATCTGGCAGCGGCTTATTGCCCTCTCCCTATTGACAACACATGCAAACCCAGCAGAACAAATGAAGGGTTGAGAGGAATAGCTATGAGTAGGGTCACCTGACCAGTATTTTACCTGCACAGCCGGTATTTTATATAAAAAAATTCCGTCAATGCAATGGCTGGTATTTATCCAACCAATCCTCCAACTTCCGGAATGTTGCATCGTATACTATACCAGTGTTTTTCAACCAGAGCGCCTCCAGCTGTTGCAAAACTGCAACTCCCAGCATGCCCGGACAGCCAACGGCTGTCCGGGCATGCTGGGAGTTGTAGTTTTGCAACAGCTGGAGGCGCTCTGGTTGGGAAATACTGACCTATGCTATATACTACTATATAGTCCAACATGCTGGGAGTTGTAGTTTTGCAACAGCTGGAGGTGCTCTGATTGGGAAACACTGAGCTATGCTATATACTACTATATAGTCCAACATGCTGGGAGTTGTAGTTTTCGTTTGGGGCAGCTGCTGAGCCACAGGCTATATCAGGGCATGCAAATTTAGTCATTAAAGGGGATATCCAGGAAAAAAAACATTTTTTTATATATCAACTGGCTCCAGAAAGTTAAACAGATTTGTAAATTACTTCAATAAAAAAAAAAATCTTAATCCTTTCAGTACTTATGAGCTGCTGAAGTTGAGTTGTTCTTTTCTGTCTAAGTGCTCTCTGATGACACGTGTCTCGGGAACTGTCCGGAGTAGAAGCAAATCCCCATAGCAAGCCTCTTCTTCTCTGTGCAGTTCCCGAGAAAAGCAGAGATGTCAGCAGAGAGCACTGTTGCCAGACAGAAAAGAACAACTCAACTTCAGCAGCTGATCATTATTGGAAGGATTAAGATTTTTTTTATTAGAAGCAATTTACAAATCTGTTCAACTTTCTGGAGCCAGTTGTTATAAAAAAAAAATAAGTTTTTTCCTGGAATACCCCTTTAAGTCACCATCATCATCAAAACAAAAATGGTACTGTTAAAAACTACAGATTGGGCACAAAAATTAGTCCTCATACAGGCCCGTATAAGGAGAAATACGAAAGTTAGAGGACAAATTTTGCAACGCATTTGTGTATCGTGTGATGTCACACACATATATATATATAATTAATTATGCAAATAACTTCCTCAGTATTAGGAAGGATTAAGATTTTTTTAATAGAAGTAATTTACAAATCTGTTTAACTAGTTGATTTAAAAAACTGGAGTACCCTTTAAAGGGGTACTCCGGCCCTGAAACATCTTATCCCCTATCCAAAGGATAGGGGATTAAATGTCTCACCGCGGGGGTCCCGCCGCTGGGGACCCCCGCAATCTTGTGTTTGTTACCCACCTGTTTGAGCTTCACGCCACGGTGCCAGCTCACAAACAGCTGGGTGGCGACCACGGGGACGGAGTATGGTGACGTCACAACTCCGCCCCCGTGTGACGTCACCCCCGCCCCCTCTATGCAAGTCTATCCATCCCATAGGCTTGCATAGCGGGGGCGGGGATGACATCACTTCCCCGCGATCAGCCATCTTATCCCCTATCCTTTGGATAGGGGATAAGATGTTTCAGGGCCGGAGTACCCCTTTAATGGTACATAACATACGGGAGATAGGTGTTTTTTTTCCAAACATCTGGTATGCCAATCAGTGCTGCAGTCCATGCATATACAGAGAACAGAGCTGGAAGCAGACAGCGCTGTATGTTGTGTAGTGGCCGTGCTGGGTTACTGCAGCTCATTTATTATTGAGGTCCGTAGGACCTGGGCTGCAGTAACCCACCACAGCCACTGTCTGCTTCCAGCTCTGTTCTCCGTATATGCCGTTGGCCCGTTGCCTCAGTGCCTCAGCTCTGGAAAGCTGATCAGTGTGTGTGTATAGACCATCAATACAAACAAGTCCTCTAAAACACTTTTAAATTGGTAAATGGAAGTAAATGGAACAGAACTGCAATACCATGCACAACCAGTGGTCAGGGGTGGCACTATTATTTTTTTTTTAAGAGGGTAGCAGTGTTTTTTCTAATAATGTACAAAACCTGAAGGCTACATGTAGCCTGGACTAGTTGCATTGTTCAGAGCCATGGGCATTGACCCAGTGAGTAGTATAGATCTTATTGTATCTGACACCAAAGACGACATCTGACTTATATGAAGCAGATGACCATATATATATATATATATATATATATATATATATATATATATATAAATAATTAAAGCTGACTACAACTTCTGATACCAGGCTGTGTCTCCTACTATAGACTGATGTGTAATATATACATATATATATATATATATATATATATATATATATATGAAACAGATGACCATATATATATAGATATCTATCTATATAAATATTTATATATATGAAACAGATGACCATATATATATATATATACATACGGTATATAGATAGCATCTATAATATATATGAAGCAGATGACCATATATATTTACATATATATATATATATATATATATATATATATATATATATATGAAACAGATGACCATATATACATAGATATCATCTATCTATCTATCTATTTATATATATATATATATATATATATTATATATATGAAACAGATGACCATATATGAAACAGATGACCATATATATAACTATATATATATATATATAACTATATATATATATATATAACTATATATATATATATATATATATATATATATGGCACAATGTGTACGGTGGTGTATTATAGCTATGTAAGACTACAGGCAACCAACATTTATACATTTATCGTCAAAACACTGACTACAGCTTCTGATACCAGGCTGTGCCTCCTACTATAGACTGATGTGTAATATATATATATATATATTATACATACCCTGTGTTATCTATCATGTTACACAGTGAGCACCCAGCCAGCAATAAACATCCACGTCCACTATAAAGCTATCTGTTAATATGCTGACATATTGTAAAATATCTCTTATTCTTCTAATACATCAATCTAACTACTATGTACATTGTAACATAGACTTCTCTACCATGGAGGTCAGACCACAGATAAAATAGTGTTATAGTAATATATATGTTATAAAAAAAAAAAATCACACACCCCCTCCCCTCCCCTCGTATAGTGAATAAGCATCTATTTAGTGTTTGCTCATCTCATTGGTTTTCTCGCATCGTACTCCTGAAATCCATGATGAGAACTGGTGGCTTACATGAGATCGGCCATACACAGTACAAGTTTCCCAATCCGTCTACCATCTCGGAGGGTAATTCGATAGAATAATAGTATTAAAATGTTCAAAATGTCAACTTTAAAAGGAGGTCACCAGATGTTATCAGTTCCCACAATGATGTGAAGTAGTCATGAACATTTTGCTATCTACCCTCTAAACCAGTGCTTCCTAACCAGGGTGCCTCCAGCTGTTGCAAAACTACAACTCCCAACATGCCCGGACAGCCAACGGCTGTCCGGGCATGCTGGGAGTTGTAGTTTTGCAACAGCTGGAGGCACCCCGGTTGGGAAGCACAGCTCTAAACACAAGACCAGTGGCTGCAATGCGTTGAATACCTTTTTTGTATTATTGCCTCCTATTGTGATCACAGCTAATATACGAGAGTAGAGACTCTGCACAGTGTATGACTATTGTCGAAACATATACAATTTTCACTGAGACTCGTATACATTTGCAGTTTAAAGCAGTTATTGTAGAGCTACAAGTCAAAGAGCTGCTGGAACTTGTAGTTTTACAACAGCCGGCAAGATACCCATTGCCGTTCCCATGAGTTTGGCACATAGTATAGTCTTTTAGGTCTAGAATTTCCTAACTTCACAGTGATATTGTCCCAATTATCAGTAAAGTCAATGTGAACTCTCAAATATCCAGCGTCCTTTCCTTAAACCTAAGGAAACGAAAATGTCACGGTCCCCTCTTAGAAGAAGGGTGCATAAAGGCAGGGTGCATGAGATTCTCGGTAATGTAGGCCACTAAGAGGCAGATGATGACCAGCATCACACATATAGACCCCCCTACAGCAGTCATGGCGATAACAATGTCTTGCATGCCCACAGGCTCCACGCTAAAGTCCACGCATTCTTCCATAGACGTCCTGTTGGCGAAGAGGGTCTGCAGGCAGATTCGATACCTGACATTGTCGTGCACATTGGTTAGGAGGTAGTCTCTGCAGTTCACACCTAGCTGGACGCTGTCGCATTGAAAGCGAGTAAAAGTGCCGTTCCAAGAGCAGTTGATCAAAAACCCTTTCAGGTCCGCCAGGTACGGATCCGCTGGCTGCCATTGTAGAAGGACACTGCTGTTTCTCAACACGTTGGCCAACAAAGACCTCCCTGACTTGTACACGATGCATTCTCTTTGGTCGCAGCGGAAGTCCCTGTCCATGGTCCTGAAACAGATGCTCTTTTTGGAGCTCTCCTGCCCCTCGCTGAACACTTTGTAAGGGCAAATAGATTCATTTGGCAGTAAGTTGTTCCGCCTGCTTTGTCTGGTTATATTCGACGAGGTAGCTCCTCTTTTATGGCGTTGAAACGGTGTAGAGGCTGCCGATGAAGACTCCATCCCGTAGGAAGAATACAGTGCCCTGCTCCTCAGCATTGGGTGCCTATATATTCGCTGCCAGACCCCAAAATCAGCAGCCATGGGTCTCCATTCAAAGAGGCAAAGAAGCAGCAAAGGCTGGAAGGTCCCAAAGTATAAATGGAACATGGTGACTAATGGAAACCCAATGCATCCACGGCATAAACAGGTAGTCCCAGTAATGGTGGTCACACCGGGTCCTAATCCTCCTGTATATGAAGGTCACTTATCATGTATGATGCAGGAGGGGATTGCAGTAATATAGTTTCCCTCTGTAGCCGTAGCAGTCTCTCCATCTCCTACAAGCTGTGGCATCTTCCTACAGCCATAAAATCCAGCAGCTGTGCCCTCCGGTGCCAGGCATGGCATGTCGCTGTGACAAGCCTCTTCCAATGCACTGTAACGGCCACGTTTTGGACATATTAACTTGAAATAGGTCTGCATCTCCTCTTGATGTTGGTTACAAGCAGCGTTTTTTTTTCTGTGCAGCCTCTTCCTGGTGGCCAATAGAAAATCAGGAGCTCTTAACCCATGCCTTGCCATCCCCAGTACTGTGACGCCGTCAGGCTACGTGTAATCCACGCCGGGGTGACAGAGCACGAGTGGCTTCAAGATGATCAATAGCTTCCTGCTGTCAAGGACAACATTCAGATTAAGTTACTTAGGGAGAAATATTGATATTAGAGGAGTCCTGACTTTTTATTAACATAGGTTTAGCAGTACAAGTTAGTCTTGTTATGCAAAAAACAAAACAAACAAACAGGATTGAACAATAAAGAAGCATTATGATTTTTTGGGTTTTGTTATCGTGCGCTCAGTATCACTAGTCGTACAGAACCATTTGTTTTATTCCAGCAGAGCTGCATCTAGGTGTTATTATTACTAGAACTTGTGATCACCAGATTGCTGCTATCTCTTTAAATGGGTACTCCGCCCCTAGATATCTTATCCGCTATCCAAAGGATAGGAGAAAAGATGTCTGATTGTGGGGGTCCCGCAGCTGGGGACCCCCGCGATCACCGTGATGCGCCTGGTGTTTGTTTAGAGCGTCGGGTTCAGCGCCGGAGGCTCGTGACGTGACAGCCGTGCTCTGCTCGTGATGTCACGGCCACGCCCCTTAATGCAAGTCTATGGGAGGGGGCGTGACTGCGTCACGCCCCCTCCCATAGACTTGCATTGAGGGGGCATGGCCGTGACGTCACAAGCCTCCGGCCCCGCATCGCCAGTCATCAGGCACAGAGGAAAGTTCGCTCTGTGCACCGGATGTCTGGGGTGCCGCAGCTGAAATTGCGGAGGACCCCAGCGCTGGGACCCCCGCGATCAGACATCTTATCCCCTATCCTTTGGGCTGCAGCATAGTAAACATTATTGGTGTGGGAACATAGGATTGGAAAAACTGCAATGGTAAGCAAGGGAGGGTCAGGGATGTGCACACATAGACATAAAAGGGGGCCTAAGCCCCTGCCCTTTTTCTGCACCTGCCCTTTGATGCCCTATTGACAGGCATAATATTGCTTTTTGTCACGATTTGTGTACTGTCTATTTATGTATTATCGCTGTTCTGTGACATCACTGTGAATATTAAACTTGTGACATGTGATGTCACTATGCATATTAACCCTGTACTGTATTGACACTGTGCACATTATCCCTGTACAGTACAGGGTTAATATGCATAGTGACATCACAGTACAGGCATAATACACCCAGTGATGTCACAGTACAGGGATAATATACCCAGTGATGTCACAGGACAGGGATAATACACACAGTGATGTCACAGTACAGGGATAATATACAGTGATGTCACAGTACAGGGATCACAGTGATGTCACAGTACAGGGATAATACACAGTGAAGTCACAGTACAGGGATAATACACAGTGATGTCACAGTACAGGGATAATGCACACAGTGATGTCACAGTACAGGGATAATATACACAGGGATGTCACAGTACAGGGATAATATACACAGTGATGTCACAGTACAGGGATAATATACACAGTGATGTCACAGTACAGGGATTATACACACAGTGATGTCACAGTACAGGGATAATACACACAGTGATGTCACAGTAAAGGGATAATATACACAGGGATGTCACAGTACAGGGATAATATACACAGTGATGTCACAGTACAGGGATAATACACACAGTAATGCCACAGTACAGGGATAATACACCCAGTGATGTCACAGGACAGGGACAATACATTCAGTGACGTCACAGTACAGGGATAATACACAGTGATGTCACAGTACAGGGATAATACACACAGTGATGTCACAGTACAGGGATAATACACACAGTGATGTCACAGTACAGGGATAATACACACAGTGATGTCATAGTACAGGGATAATACACACAGTGATGTCATAGTACAGGGATAATATACACAGTGATGTCACAGTACAGGGATAATATACCCAGTGATGTCACAGTACAGGGATAATACACACAGTGATGTCACAGTACAGGGATAATACATCCAGTGATGTCACAGTACAGGGATAATACACCCAGTGATGTCACAGTACAGGGATAATACACACAGTGATGTCACAGTACAGGGATAATACACCCAGTGATGTCACAGTACAGGGATAATATATACAGTGATGTCACAGTACAGGGATAATACAGCCAGTGATGTCACAGGACAGGGATAATACACACAGTGATGTCACAGTACAGGGATAATACACACAGTGATATCACAGTACAGGGAAAATACATAGTGATGTCACAGTACAGGGATATTATACACAGTAATGTCACAGTACAGGGATAATGCACACAGTGATGTCACAGTACAGGGATAATATACACAGGGATGTCACAGTACAGGGATAATATACACAGTGATGTCACAGTACAGGGATAATATACACAGTGATGGCACAGTACAGGGATAATATACACAGTGATGTCACAGTACAGGGATAATGCACACAGTAATGCCACAGTACAGGGATAATACACCCAGTGATGTCACAGGACAGGGATAATACATCCAGTGAAGTCACAGTACAGGGATAATACACAGTGATGTCACAGTACAGGGATAATGCACACAGTGATGTCACAGTACAGGGATAATATACACAGGGATGTCACAGTACAGGGATAATATACACAGTGATGTCACAGTACAGGGATAATATACACAGTGATGTCACAGTACAGGGATTATACACACAGTGATGTCACAGTACAGGGATAATACACACAGTGATGTCACAGTACAGGGATAATATACACAGGGATGTCACAGTACAGGGATAATATACACAGTGATGTCACAGTACAGGGATAATACACACAGTAATGCCACAGTACAGGGATAATACACCCAGTGATGTCACAGGACAGGGACAATACATTCAGTGATGTCACAGTACAGGGATAATACACAGTGATGTCACAGTACAGGGATAATACACAGTGATGTCACAGTACAGGAATAATGCACAGAGTGATGTCACAGTACAGGGATAATACACCCAGTGATGTCACAGTACAGGGATAATACACCCAGTGATGTCACAGTACAGGGATAATACACCTAGTGATGTCACAGTACAGGGATAATATACACAGTGATGTCACAGTACTGGGATAATACACAGTGATGTCACAGTACAGGGATAATATATACAGTGATGTCACAGTACAGGGATAATACACAGAATGATGTCACAGTACAGGGATAATACAGCCAGTGATGTCACAGGACAGGGATAATACACACAGTGATGTCACAGTACAGGGATAATATACACAGTGATGTCACAGTACAGGGATAATGCATCCAGTGATGTCACAGTACAGGGATAATACATCCAGTGACGTCACAGTACAGGGATAATACACACAGTGATGTCACAGTACAGGGATAATACGTCCAGTGATGTCACAGTACAGGGATAATACACACAGTGATGTCACAGTACAGGGATAATACATCCAGTGATGTCACAGTACAGGGATAATACACACAGTGATGTCACAGTACAGGGATAATACACACAGTGATGTCACAGTACAGGGATAATACACAGAGTGATGTCACAGTACAGGGATAATACACAGAGTGATGTCACAGTACAGGGATAATACACACAGTGATGTCACAGTACAGGGATAATACATCCAGTGATGTCACAGTACAGGGATAATACACACAGTGATGTCACAGTACAGGGATAATACACACAGTGATGTCACAGTACAGGGATAATACACACAGTGATGTCACAGTACAGGGATAATACACACAGTGATGTCACAGTACAGGGGTAATACATACAGGAATGTTTTTCTTTTCTTACTTCAGCCCCTGCCCTTCAAAATGTCTATATACATCCCTGGGGAGGGTTATCAGGGGAGGTTCGATGGTCTTTTACTATTTTATAGATTTCCCAATAACTCGCTTTTTATGATCTCAGAAAACCTCTTTAATTTCTACCCCCAAATTGTGGAAGTCACAGGATCCCAGGGGAGATTATTTCAGTTTTTTGCCTAGGATGTGGGGAAGATACTGAACTCAGGGATTTACTTGAATTCAATTTTCCTAGTGTAGAAAGCCATGTAAATGCTGCAAGGACTCCCAGTGAACCCCATGCGTCCTGCTTCTCTGCCCACACAGTGACAGCTTTTATTGTCTGCATGCAGGAAAGCTGTCAATCTATACGTGTCGCTGGGGTTGCAGGACTCACACATTGAAATAAAGGGGGAGATTATTCTGTGCAAAACCTGACTCTGGAAATCTGGAAGAGCAGCTCTGGGGAAGAAACTGCTGCTCTAACAAATGAAATATTGTACAGAGAATCCACCAGCTGTACAGGCTTATTTTGTAGGTATATCACAATTTTTATATATTTTATAGAGACAATACATCAAAAGCCAGAAATCTATTCAGTACCCTTAGGCTAGGTTCACACTACGGAATCTCTGGGCAGAATTTCTGCCAGAGATTTAGCCGGCAGCACTAAGACCGCACAGATTGCATTGCCATCCCCATAGATGGCAATGCATTTCTGAGCAGATCTCCCAAAAGATCCACCCAGAAATGCATTGCCGTCTATGGGGATGGCAATGCAGTCCGTACGGTCTCAGTGCCACTGGCTTAATCTCAGACAGAAATTCTGCCCAGAGATTCCGTAGTGTGAACCTAGCCTTAGGTTAGCCAGATGGTTCCAGCCAATCACAACTCTCTGTGGGAACTTTGAATAGGTGTATGTATACAGCAGTGCGGGGGACCATAGAAGAGCGGCCGGACGCATCTATACTTTATAGATTTTTTGGGTACAAAAAAAAACTGCCAAGGTGCAATTTCCATACAAATGAAAAAACGCCAGACGCAGGAAATTGCACTGCCGTTTTTTCTTGCGTTTTTTTCAAACCAAACAACCCAAGACATAAAACCAAGTAGAAACTTAGCCTTACAGAGGTGTAGAATTCTATTTTAGCAGTGGTGCCACCCGCTTTACTCTCATGTGCCATTCCTCATTACTTGAGCTTACGGAACAAGGATTCTCAGGGGGGCGCTGGGTTGCAGTGAGCATTGGAAAAAAAAAGAAGACTGTAGGACTCCACTCCAAATACTTCTGTGGCAAATTGCAACACGACACTCTGAGTAGTGTGAAGCAGTGCAAACATGACACGGTCCATGTGCTTCTTAAAAGTGGTATTACGGGTTTATACATCTTATCCCCTATCCAAAGGATAGGGGATAAGATGTATGATCGCAGGGGTCCCGCCGGTGGGGACCCCCGCGATCTTGGTGCAGCCCCCAGGACAGGAATGTGATGTGACAGCTGTCACGCCCTCTCCCATAGACATGAATGACGTCATGTCCCAGTCTCGGAGGCAGTGCCCGGCCCAGAATGCCGGGGGGCTGCACCGAGATCACGGTGTCCCCCCTGCAATCATACTAAGATGTATAGAACCAGAATACCCAGAATAAACCCAGTTAACCTTGTGAACTCCTTGAAGAAGAATGCTGAAGAGCTGAACAATCCATGCAGCATGACCTGGGCTAGACACAGACTTGAACTTGATTAAAGACAAGACTTGTGACAGTGTGGCCTATTTGTTAGAGGTATTCCTGACATTAGCTATACCTATTGTGGTAGCCCTTGGGGGTGTATGGTAGGGATGGTATGGTGTTGATATATGAGGGGTTAATATTAACCCTGTCACTTGTGACGCCAGGGTGAGGGCTGGTATGCTGAATCTATGTTCCGGCCTATCGCCGCCCTTCCCAGAAGCGATAGGTGCAATGAAATGACTGAAGGTTCACAAGCAGATTAACTTGAACTTGAATAACTTTACTGCAGTGCTTGCAATATCCAATGCGTAGTAACAGTCTCATAACAGTTCTTAGGTTGCTTAGTAGTGTTGAGCGGCATAGGCCATATTCGAATTCGCGAATATTCGCGAATATATGGACGAATATTCGTCATATATTCGCGAATATTCGCATATTCGTAATATTCTCGTTTTATTTTTTCGCATCTGCGAACATTCGCATATGCGAAAATTAACATGTGCGAAAATTAGCATATACAAAATTAGCATACGCAAAAATTCGCATATGCGAAAAGTAGCATATGTTAATTTACGCATATGCGAAGTTTCTTCCGGCAGTCTCACACAGTAGTATTAGAGCCTTCTTTATACCACACAAGCTGGAAGCAGAGAGGGGTGATCACTGTGATGTGTGCTGTGAAGAAAAACAAAACAAAAAAAAAAAAAACACGAATATTCGTAATTACGAATATATAGCGCGAAATTCGCGAAATTCGCGAATTCGCGATATTCGCGAATAATATTCGAATTGCGAATATTCGCGAGCAACACTATTGCTTAGCGACTGGCAGAAGTTGCGGACCTTGCATTAAACTTGTAGTCTCTGAATTTAGGGAGTGATGTGCAGATCCGTCCGGATTTAGGGAAAATATTGGGTCCGGTGATACTGCAGAGTGCTTAGGGGATGACACACACTATAATTTAGATCGTTCAGCCGTTGCCACAAGGCTCAGGCCTAACTCACCGCGATTACTGCGATATAGGTCTTCTCTCATCAAGAGCCAGGAGAAAGAGAGCGAGAAGATGGCCGCCGCTCCATTATATGGGCAGGGGGCGTGGCGATTCTGATTGGTCCAAACGTCTGCCATTCACCAGTACATGGTGTGATGGGATTACTGACGTAAGAGGGCCTCCAAAGGTCCTTAAGCTAAAACCATAGAGTTCACCTTGTCACATGACCTGCAGGTCCTGCAACGCTAATAAAAACAGGTAATTAACCATTTATATACAGAAATAATACTATATACATTATTCTATGGGCAAATTAGAAATCTATATACTATAATAGAGGCGACTAGGGGCGAACTGACTTACAGAGATTACTAAGTCCTAGGGACTCTGGCTACGGGGACCCATAGATATATAAGTACCGAATGAAATGCGGTACTGGGACACCACACTATGCTCAAAGGAGTGTAAATATGACAGGAGCTGAGGAACTAACAAGCTCTTGGCCAGGCCAAGGCTGTGACTGAACTGAAGAGAACACAGTCCACATCCATTCCCAGCCTAGGATGGTGGAGTTGGGAGTCCTACATGTGACTAGATTCTGATTTCAGCTGTACAGAAATGTAATGCAATGTGAGACAAGTTTTATTAAGAATTAACCCTCTGCAATGTAGAAAGCACAGTTACTTAGGCCTTCAGCACCTGAAATACACACTTTACTGTCCAGCAAACTTTTTAATGCCTCAGACACCCGACTAGTCTTGGTGTAGCACCTCGTACAGTTGTGTTGGGCCACCAAATTTACTTCTTTCTGTTGTTTGCACAAATCCTAGAGAGTCACAGGTTGGGGAATACTGCACTGACCGTAATTGTATTACAACCTAAATGACAGAAAGGAAGCTCGGAAGTTTATCTGGTCTTGAAAGCATCTGCCTCAATTTTAGAACCAACATAATGGAGTCCAGCCCCACATGTGTCTGTGTACTGATCAAATAGCACAGATGTGTATTCCAGTCAGTTTAAAAGAATGTGTAGGATTTTGGTAAAGACTTTCAATCCCACAATGAATATTGGAACTGGCATGTATTAGAGCTGTATATGAGTATATTCACTGCTCATGTGTCAAATATGCCATCACTTTCCCTTAAGAGGGTACTCCACTGGCCAGCATTCGGAAGTAAATGTTCCCAATGCTGTGTTCACTCTGCGGGGGTCAGCCACGCCCCTCGTGACATCATGGTCATGCCCCCTCAATGCAAATCAATGGGAGGGGGCGTGACTGCCGAACGCTGGTTAGTGGAGTACCCCTTTAACAAATGGCTATTTAGGATATTCTTAGCACAAAGAAGAGCATAATAACCCAAGATTCTTCCTTACCCATTAGCTTTATCCAAGTGCTCTGTCGTGTCCAGCTTTTTAGCACCACTAATTCAGTGCAAATAATAGACAATATTGATGTCTGTTGGTGAAAACAGAGTCTTATGCCGCCTCTCTACAAGCAAATCACTGGTGAGACCTCCAGCATCTTGATTGTATGGAAAAATCAAGTATTTTTGGATCAGATTTGCTGCAGATCATTTTACTGCGCATTCAACCCTGGATTTGCAGGGAAATCTACTAGAACATATCCAAAGAATCATTCTGATTTTGTTGTAGATTTCCAGCAGCTGGTGTGAACAAAAAATCAGTATACTCACTTTCTGCTGCTCCTGTGCCAAGGATTTCATGGTCCCCCGCAAGTCTCTGTACTCGGGGCGATGACAGGTCCACACAATATGACTGGTGAAGCCTGTAATTTGTTGCAGCAGTCACGTGTTGACATGTCATTGGTAGGGGCCAGTCAGGGATCTAGGGAAGCCTCATTTTGGAAAGGTAAGTATATGCATTTTTTATGTTTGACAATTTTTATTAGGGATGTCTCGATACCGATACTGGTATCGGTATCGGGGCCGATACTAGTTATTTGCATGGTATCGGGGACTTGTTTAATGTCCCCGATACCATGCCCGATACCTGCTGCCGCTTCACTGTCCCGTTCTTCTGTTCTCCGGGCCGCATCATGTCGTCCTATGGAGGAGCATGTGACATACACGTCACTCCACCTCCTCCCATGCGCCCGGCGTAATGCTACGGAGGAAGCAGAGTGACGTATATGTCACATGCTCCTCCATAGGACGACATGATGCGGCCCGGAGGACAGAAGAACGGGACAGTGGAGCGGCAGCACCCGACAGAGGAGGTGAGCTGCCTGCAAGGAGGGGGGCTTCTACTAATGTCTACCGGGAGGACCCTGCTGTTGTTTAAACTGGGGGGCCCCTGCTGCTGTCTAAACAGGGGGCCCTTGCTGCTGTCTAAATGGGGGGCCCCTGCTGCTGTCTAAAGGGGAGGCCCCTACTGCTGTCTAAAGGGGGGCCCTGCTGCTGTCTAAAGGGGGGGCCCTGCTGCTGTTTAAATGGGGGGGGGGGCTGCTGCTGTTTAAATGGGGGCCCACTGTCTAAAGGGGGGCTGTGGTCTACAGAGGGGCTGCTGTCTACTAGGAGGGCTGCTGCTAATGTCTACAAGGGGATACTACCTACTATTAAAGGCAATCTTACAGCAGAGTCACCTGCACTAACTTGAATTTATATGTAGATAGGTCAGGTGACCCGGTTTCTACCGCAGCTCACCATGTGGTCATCGGTCTCGCCGCTAATGCAAATTCCCTGTTCTGTCCAATGGAGAAGTGAGAAATCTTGGCTCATACTTCAGCAGCCACCTCCATTGTACACAACAAGGACCCACATATCAGCACGGTAAATAGCACCAGAAACCGCGTCACCCTGCTGTCAGATTCCCTTTAAAATATAAGTACACGTACTTGGCATCGGCGAGTACTAGAATTAAAGTATCGGTACTCGGCCTTAAAAAAAATGGTATCGGGACATCCCTAATTTTTATGATAATCTGCAACAAGATTCGCAACACAAGAATTTGATTCCAGATTTTCATTTACCCATTGAAGTCAGTGAAGTCAGTCAGGAAAAAAATCCACAATAAATCCTTGTCCTTTCTGCAGAAAATGACACCTGGATGTAAAAATCAGTGCTGCATCAGTTTCGGCATAAAAAAAATTCCACAATGTGTGGTTGAAATTAGTTCAATCAATAACTTTGCTGCTATTGTATTTGGCTGTGGAATTTCTCTGCACAAATCCAGATAGGAAATCTACTGCATGTATGTTATGTGTGAATGTAGTATGAATATAAATCCATGGCTGTAATCAGGCAATACACGTGTACATGTTGATGTACTAGTCTTATCTGGACATGCGACATGAACTTATCTCTGTGCATGTCCATATAGCAGCTCGCATAGAGAAACTGTAAAGGTAAGTATCAGCATTTGTAATGTGTAGATATAGACTTCTACAAAAAATGTGGAAATTGGCACTTTCATTTGCAAAAAAACGTTTTATATAATGTAGATAATAAAGATGTATATTTGTAATATGCATTGGTTAAAATGTGATTATAATTGGGTGATAAAATGCCTTATACTTCTTACCACTAGCGGTTCCTCAATTGTCCAGAACCCTGTCACACAAAAAAAAACAGGAAGTGTAAGAGGGACAAGCAGGGCTCTGTGCAGGCTCTTGGCTTGTCAATCAGCCTGCTCTTTGAGCCAGGGATGTGTCACGGAGTCTTAGTGCACTTGAGTGAGGGAGTAAGTTCCCATATGAGATGTGAGGGCAAGCCAGGGAATGCCCCCTCCTCCTCAGTGAACTGCATGCAATGTGAACAACATAAACAAGGGAATTAATGGAGAACTCTGGGATACAAAACTTATCCTCTACCCTAAGGATAGGAGATAAGTGTCAGATTGCAGGGGGTCCAATCACTGAACCCCCCCGGCTCTTCTTTTACATGGGGCGTGTCAACCACACCACATGAAGCGGTGGCCGACATGCCCCCTCAATGCCAATGTTGCCGAGTGCCGTGCTCCAGCTCTCCCATAGAGCTGCATTAAGGGGGAATGTCAGGGGGCATGAGTAAAGATAATTTTTTTATTTTTTTAAATCTCCTGACAGGTACACTTTAAGTGAATAGGCAGTGCCAGACTGAATTACAGTCCAGGAGTAGAGGAAAGTGTTAAAGTTTGGGAAACGTTTATACTATTAATTTAAATTATATTTTCTGATGATAAAGATAATTTATATGACTTCTAATAGACAAAGAATTATATGACTATTTTGCTGATTCAAAATGGCCATCCTATCAGCTTGTCTCTGGAATTTGCTATAAAAACTGATGCTGCCAGGAGAAACCATCTGCCTTCTGAAGGCCAGCCAGGACCGGGATGAAACTTTTCTTGCAGTTTTTATATTATTTTTACTTTGTCATTTAATCTTCCACTTTATAGCTGCGGATGCCAGCACCCTGGCATGGCCTGTCAGAGATCTACCACTGTATGCATGCTCCCTTAATAAAATATTAAGCGATAAACAAGGGTATGTGAAGGTGGAAGCCTTTTTCATCGCTAACCGCACTGCTACACATTGCAGTGTCCTTGGATATAGAGGAAAGCCAAGTCAGGAATATAGGTCATTATGTAACCGTGAAACCTAACAATGTGGCATCCAGACAGAGGAAGACGTAATTTTTCAGAAGACAATAGGTTTGGTTGGTTATGCAGAAGCTCAACATGGCCGCAGAGCAGGAATCCTCTTAAGTAAGAAATCCTCTTATATGGATCCTTGCCGTATAATTGGAGAAATAAGCTCCTTTGCAGAAATCCTTTGATGTGTGCTTGTGTCTCAATGCTCATTTGCAGTTCATGTAGATTTTTCTAAGAAGACATTCATGGAATTTGTAGCCACAATGTATCAGTAGAGATGAGATATTTAAAGGGGTACACGGCCCCTAGACATCTTATCCCCATATCCAAAGGTCTATATCTGATCGCGGGGGTCCCAATGTCTAGATCTCGGCTGCGGCATCCCAGACATCTGGTGCACGGAGCGAGCTTTGCTCCATGCCGGATGACTGGTGATGCGGGTTGGAGGCTCGTGACGCCAAGGCCATGCCCCGCTCGTGATGTCATGGCCACGCTCCCTCAATGCAAGTCTATGGGAGGGGGCGTGATGGCCACCACGCCCCCTCCCATAGACTTGCATTGAGGGGGCGGGGCCACTACGTCACAAGCAGGGCGTGGCCGTGATGTCAAGAGCCCCCGGGGCTGCACCCGACGCTCTAAACGAACACTGGGTGCAGCAGGGAGATCAGACATCTTGCAGGATCCCTGCGATCAGACATCTTGTTCCCTATCCTTTGGATAGGGAAGAAGATGTCTAGGGGCAGAGTACCCCTTTAATAACGTTGCAAGGACAGTGTAGTCATGTAGAATGGTTTTTCCTTATGGGAACCTGTCATCTGTTTCATGCTGCCTAAAACCTTGAGCCGTACCCAAGCAACTTCTCCACACCCACCAGCTTCGATTGATAGTGTGGTGTGCCACTATAGTGAGTAGTGGTAGGGCCACGGGTGTAGCAGTGAGTGGTGGGATCAGATGTTATTAACCCCGGGGGTCTGGTGGTATTAACCCTATGTGTTTATGACGCCAGTGTGGTTTTCGGGTTCCGGAACACCACATGCCTGGATTCTCCGCTATCCCACGGGCTAGTAGTGAATAAAGAGTCCACAACCAGTTATGGTCAAACGTTGGCTTTACTGAGTAGAAGACAGGTGTAATTATCTTCACAGCTAAGACCAGATTGTCCCAGAGAGGTGGCCAGGACCCATAGGACCTCGCAGCTTGCTGGGCCGATACTTTGAATACACTTGACTTGGACATGTAATTTAGACTTGACTGTTATTAGACTGGACTTGACTATATGCAGGACTTGACACTTACTGGAGAGTTGTAGCTTTGTGGAACTCCAGATGCTGAACACTGTCCTGAGATTCTCTGGTAGCTGCTTCAGCAAAGACTTGTTCTCAGCAGCAGGTGGTAAAGCTAAGAGACTGAATTAAAGATGGCTGCCCCTTATATAGTGAGCGGGCTGGACTATAGCCCATTGGTCAAGCTGTGGGTCATAGGTTAAACCTGGTGATCTCTGGGATTACATATTGCAACAAATCATATAACAGTATAACATAACATGTGATCAGGCATACTCACACAGGTCCTTGGAGTCCTCCAAAGGTCCTATATACTATCTATACATCAGAATCCTATCTATGGTCTTAAGGTAACATACACCACATTTAAAGGTGTACTCCGCCCCTAGACATCTTATCCCCTATTGAAAGTATAGGGGATAAGATGTCAGATCGTGGGGGTCCCGCCGCTGGGGACCCCCGGGATCTCGACTGCAGCACCCGCCTGTTGCAGCTTCCGGCAGCGCTGGAGGCTCTCATCCTAACGGCTCCCGACCATGGTGACGTGGTGACCACGGTGCATTGAGGGGCGGGGTGCGACATCACGCCCCGCCCCTCAATGCAAGTCTATGGGAGGGGGCGTGGCGGCTGTCACGGCCCCTCCCATAGACTTGCATTGAGGGGCGTGGCATGACGTCACATAGGAGCGGAGTCGTGACGTCACGATCTCACGTCACCGTGGTCGGGAGCCGTTAGGATGAGAGCCTCCAGCGCTGCTGGAAGCCGCAACAGGTGGGTGCTGCAGCCAAGATCCTGTGGGTCCCCAGCGGCGGGACCCCCGCTATCTGACATCTTATCCCCTATCCTTTCGATAGGGGATAAGATGTAGAGGGGCGTAGAACCCGTTCAATAAATCCACAAGACAACACAGGGAGTCCTTGCAGGGGAGCCCCCAGGTCACTACAGGTAATACAGTACTACAGGCCTACAGGTAATACAGTACTATGTACCTGTAGTGGGACACCACAATAGATTTCACCTTATACTCAAACAGGAAGGATCTATGTATCCACAAGAAGAGTATGAACACCAGCACTATACAATGGGCCTGGAGGATGGAGGAATGTCCTCTAGGTCTACTGTGTCTTGGGTAAACATGCAATAAAGGGACATTCTGCTAAAAAGATGGGTAAACAGATGGGTAGATGGAACCGGGGGGAGTTCAGACATGGGCCACGGTCCATGGCCCGGCGTCTGAACTCCCCCCCCCCCCCCCCCCGGTTCCATCTACCGCCTCCTTTTTGTACTCAGTCTTCCTCTGAATAAAGAAGCTACACTGCTGCAATTTGATTGGGCGAGGGCTCCGTTATTATCTTGATCGTCAAGTGCTTAGTCTTAAAGGGGTTGTCCCACCATTAGAACTTATCCCTTATTCATAGGATAAGACATAAGTGTCTGGTGTGGTCACTCACTGTCTCCACTGTCTATATTAGTTGCCCGCAATTATCAAGCACTGTAGTTGTCTATCACTGACACCTCCTATTAACAATGAAGGGTCAGAACCCCTTTAAATGATATGGCAGGAGAGCTGTTTTTTTAAAGAATTCTTGCTAACCTAAACAGCCAACTTAAAGGGATCCTGTCACCATGAAAATGCAGACTACTCCATCAGCATCGCGTTATAGAGCAGCAAGTGTTGAACAGATTTGTATAATGATCCTATTGAGTGACACCACCCACTGGACTCCTAAGAAAGAAATGAGGAGAGATTTCAATTAATAAGTTACAAGTTCTACAGAATGATTTTTATACACGATCCATATCACTCCGCTCAGCTCTTTCGGCTCTATAACATGATGCCAATAGATTACATAGCATTTTTAGGGTGACAAGTTTCTTTTAAGGCAGAAAAAAATGAATGGTACACATGGCTGCCTGCACCAGAAAAAAAGACAAGAATCCGTCAAGTTTGACCTGAAACCCAACTGTGTGGATCCAGAGGAAGGCAAAAGTGATGGCATATCCTAGTTATTTTTATGACATGGAAATACCCCCTTAAAGGGGTACTCCGCCCCGAGACATCTTATCCCCTATGCTGCTGGGGTCCCTCGTGATCTCCCTGCTGCACCCGGTGTTTGTTTAGAGCATCGGGTGCAGCTCCGGAGGCTCATGATGTAATAGCCACGCCCCCTCAATGCAAGTTTATAGGAAGGGGCATGATGGCCATCAAGCCCCCTCACATAGACTTGCATTGGCTGTGATTTCACAAGCGGGGCGTGACTGTGATGTTTTTGGCCTCTGCCCGGCATCGCCAGTCATCGGCGAAGTTCGCTCCCTGCTCCGGATGTCTGGGGTGCCACAGCAGAGATCACTGGGGTCCCCAGCGACGGGACCCCCGCGATCAGACATCTTATCCCCCATTCTTTGGATATAGGATAAGATGTCTAGGGGTGGAGTACCACTTTAAAAGGGTACTCCCCTACTTTAAAACTTAGACCTCAACTCTTGTAGACAAGAGATGTTCTTGGGGGCCCCCTGCGATCTCTAGAACAGGGCCCCATTTCTCCCTATGCAGAGAGAGGCATGTCATCGCGTTCCATGCACTGTCTAGGAGGACGCAGGAGAGACCAGAGAGACGGGCCCTGTCCCAGACATAGCGGGGGGGGGGGGGTCCTAGAGGTCAGACCCCCAACGATCAGACAATGGATACTGAATACGTTTTAAAGTAGTGCAGTACCTTTTTAACCTTTTTTTTAAATAGTAAATTTAAAATTAACATTTCAGAGCTTTTCTAGCAATGCATTGTTTTTTTTTTATAGTAAATAGTAGCGATGCATTGGTTGTCACTTTTAGGAAACAAATGTAAAAAAAAAGGAATGTGTGAATAGAATTATTAATACCAATAACAATTTAAGAATGTACTTTTACTGCTGTTTCGTTATTTTATGCTTTTATTTTTTGGGCAGAACCATACCAGTGTCTTCCTATCATACAGTATCAGCCGTCTTGCCTCTTTCATGCACATGTGTGACTAAGTCACCGGTACGTATACAGCACCCTAAGGTCCGTCATGATGTAGAGAGCAGGTTGCTATAGTTTCTTTCCAAGCACGGTGTCGGGATTACTCACCACTTCCTAGAGAAACGTACCCCCGCTCTCGTCTGACTGGTACTGGAGGGCTCTGAATCAGCCTGCGCCCCCTCCCCCTCACACACCTCAGGCGAGTGTCTTGGGCTCAGGTTCATTTCATTCAGCTGCCTTCCGGTCTTCCTCCCATAACACTTCTTGTTAAACGTGATCATGCTGGCATCATTATGATGTCTCCTCCACGTATTCCTTCGGAGGAGCTCATCTATATGCCTTCCACACCCCGGCGGCGGCGGCTGATCAGGAACGCGCTGTGCATTTCACAATGCATTAACTTGTTAGAAGGGGATGCAATGCATTCTTATGTTCAAGGAACAGCCATCGATTCACATTTATTAAAACTGTAGAGCAGATATCCTACAAAAAAATACACAATAGGAAAAAATATATATACGACCCTCTATAATTCATAAATATGTGAAAAAAAAATAATAATACATACCCACCGCTGATTTCTGGCCACCATCTTCTTCTCCTTGGCAGTCAGGACTGGAATTATTTGCTGACACAAATGATGTGGACCACCACCCAAGCAATGCTAGATTTCCACAAAGATGCCTGATGAAGCTGCACCTGCAGTGAAACGCGTTGCATTGTTTTAATAAAGCCACTTTCCTACCTACCTGACGTGTCTGCTCCTGGTCAGCGCCGTTGAATCCCTCCACCTCCAGAAGTCTCCTCTTGTCAGATTTCCACAAAAACATTACTGCCACCCGCAGGCTGCATCTTGTTATTTAAAGGGGTACTCTGCCCCTAGACATCTTATCCCCTATCTGCAGCATCCCAGATATCCGGTGCATGGAGCAAACTTCACACCGTGTCGGATGACTGGCGATGCCGAGCGGAGGCTTGAGACATCAAGGCCATGCCCCCTCAATGCAAGTCTATGGGAGGGGGCGTGACGCCCCCTCCCATAGACTTGCATTGAGGGGGCGTGGCCGTGATGTCACAAGCCTCCGGAGCTGCACCCAACGCTCTAAACGAACGCTGGGTGCAGTAGGGAGATCGCGGTGGTCCCCAGCGGAGGTCCCCCCCGCAATCAGACATCTTATCCCCTATCCTTTGGATACGGCATAAGATGTCTATGGACGGAGTACCCCTTAAGGTTAGGACTGCACAGAGTCTTTGGCTGTGACATGGATCGCGTGGCCAATAAATGTTGAGATTCCGAAGTAAGATTTAAAGTGAAGTGTGCAGCTCATGCTTTTCTGTAAAATTAAAAAGAGGATATGCTTAGAACATATTCCAAAAGTGCCCTTTAAAAACTAAAAACATTGGGCCCATTATACTCTATGGACACATTCAATGATTAACTAACTTGGTTAAAGGGCTACTCCGGTGGAAAACTTTTTTTTTTTTTAAATCAACCGGTGCCAGAAAGTTAAACAGATTTGTAAATTACTTCTATTAAAAAATCTTAATCCTTCCAGTACTTATTAGCTGCCGAATACTACAGAAGAAATTATTTTCATTTTGGAACACATTGCTCTCTGCTGAATCATGAGCACAGTGCTCTCTGCTGACATCTCTGTCCATTTTAGGAACTGTCCAGAGCAGCATATGTTTGCTTTGGGGATTTTCTCCTACTCTGAACAGTTCTGAAAATGGACAGAGGTGTCAGAAGAGAGCACTGTGCTCGTGATGTCAGCAGAGAGTTCTGTGTTCGCAAAAGAAAAGAATTTCCTCTGTAGTATTCAGCAGCTAATAAGTACTGGAAGGATTAAGATTTTTTAACAGAAGTAATTGACAAATCTGTTTAACTTTCTGGCACCAGTTGATTTAAAAAAAAGAATGTTATCCACCGGAGTACCCCTTTAAATGTACCTGTCATATCACAGGAAAAAATAAAGCTAATTTGTGTCACTCACTAGGTCATGCAGATGCTGTACGTTTTTTTTTTTTTAGGTGTCTAGCTTCTGTATTTGGCTCACACATCCCTCTGTTCTGCATCTCACTCATTCTGACATTCACTGCTCAGGAAGAGGCGTGTCCAAAACAAGCACTGAGCCGCCCTCACTCACCATGCATTCACTTCCTCCCTGGGTCTGCTGTGCTGTGCTGCGTCTCTTCATCCAATCACTGCAGGCTACTCTGTAACCCCCTCCTCTCTGTTTTCATACTGCAGTTTGATAGGACAGGACAGGAGTGAGCACGGAGGAGTACTAGTCCCACCCTCACTTCCTGGATGCTTCAGCTGTAAAAAAGAGGATATTGCAGCAGGCCAGGATTATGTTCTAGGTGGTATGGTGTCTCCTAGGGATTTTTTTTTCTATAAACCATGATTTCTATAAAGGGGATACAAAGTTTCTTATGAAATATATAAGAAGGGTTAATATTTTGCCAAGATGTACAAATTTTTGATTCTGAAAGTGCCGATTTAAACTTTTCATGACCTGGCCAATTTTGACTTGTGGCTGAGGGGGCGGGCATGACGCCACGAGGGGGCTGGCCTGACATCACAATGGGGCGGACGTGACATCACGAGGGGCGGCCCTGAACACGGAAGCCCGCACACAGGATTCGGAACAATAAACTTCCGGATGCTGGGGAGCGGAGCTCCGGAAGCAGGGAAGTGGAGTACCCCTTTAAAGCAAGACAAAACTTTACTTTTACTTACTTAGGTGTGAGGATTATTAATATTTTGGATAGATGGAGAGCACTGTGCAGGGCTGTTGCAAGGATTTTTTTCCACCCTAGGCAATAGCTAATTTTGCCACCCCCTTGACTCCACCCATTGACTCCATCCTTTGACATGCCCCACCTTACTACTGGGGTGACACACTGTAACCATCCCCCTCCTTATGCAACGGGCGGGTGCTTCAGATGCTGGCTAGTTACTAACTTTCTTGCAGCGGGCAGAGGGGCACCCCCATCAAGACTGTGCTCTAGGCGGCTGCCTATTTTGCCTATAGGCAGCACCAGCTCAAAAAATCCTCAAAAATCCAACCTGCCTAATAATTGTGATGGAGTCTTCAGAATGTGATGACCTGGTACAATTGCTATAGTTTTGTCTACGCAAATGTCATCCTATATTTAGAACTGAGCGCACCTAAAATGAGTTACAAGGTCACCAAAAACCGGCAAGCATCTTCAGCCGTCAGAATACGTGAGATGTCAGTCACGTCTGTCTTTACGAGAGGATATTTTAAAAGGTTTTATGGCCTCCAGCAGAGGTTGATGATCTTCATGTACGTTGCCAAATGTCACCGTACATATAAAGGGAACTCCTCGGGGGCACATGCATCTGCTCAGTGACAGCAGAAATTGTTTGCAATGTGAGTTGTTTTATAGTCTTACAATGTGACCCTCCCCACTCATAAGAGAAGACAGGCGATCATTTCATTATATTGCACTGTTAAATAGCTCTATTGAGAATCTCAGTTAATGGTGCTAGAAATGAAGCATGAGGCACTCTTTCAGCACCGGGCACAAGGGCATTGCAAATGCTTTTTCCACGAGCCCTTGTCTGTACGGCCTCATTATTGTAATGCAGTTCTCAGCCATTGTTAAAAGGTAGAAACGCTTAAAAACTGCCATATTGGCCAATGTAGTCGGATATTTTTCACGCCCTTTATTTTCTGTTTGAGGAGGGGATGAGGGACATTGGGACATAATAGAACAGATAGCATTTTCCTAGGAAACAATAAAGTCTACAAGTGCCGGGTAACTTATTTGATTTGTGGGTCTGGTGGATGCCTTCTGGCTGCTGAATGATACGACAAATTATGGCTTTCTTTATGTTAGGACACATTTAGAAAAAGTGAGTGATGCAGACAGTATAAGGAAGAACATCGTATAGTTTATACACCACTAACTGGTTAAAGGAGTACTTCACTGACCCAGCGTTCGGAAAACATTCTGTTTCGACCGCTGGGTGTAAGGGTCGTGATGTCACGGCCATGCCCCCTCAATGCAAGTCTATGGGAGGGGGCGTGGTGGATACCATGCCCCCTCCCATAGACTTGCATTGAGGGGGCGTGACATGACATCACGAGGGGCATGGTCGTGACATCATGACCCCTGGAGCCCGCACCCAGCGTTCGGAACAAAATGTTCCAAACGCTGGGGCAGTGGAGTACTCCTTTAAGTGCCTTCTCATTCCTATGAACACTTGTTGCAGGTAGTTGACTTTGCAAAAGGACCAGGGATCAGCCACCAAACTGTGCAAAAGATACCAAAGATCAGCCGAGCATTGTGTGGCCTATAAAATCACTGGGTGGCCCATCAGCCCAAGGAAAAAGGGCCCTAAGTCACTAACATTATCCCATGATTATGGCATCTGTCACAAGGTGGGATATATAGTGCAGCAAGTGAAATCAGTTCTTGAAGTTGATGTGTTGGTAGCTACAGAGCACGTCCCCACTTTCATAGCAGCAGGTTTCCGTAATTGCAGTGGCATTGGCTATCTTCAGAAATTTTTCTGGGGGAGGGGGATTTGGGGGGCTTTTTGTAATGGGGTACTAAACAACTTAAAATGTAACCCCTATCTGCAGGATAAGGAATAAGTGTCTGAATCGAGGGGTCCAATTTCTTTGACCTCCCACGATCTCTAGAATGGGCCCCTTTCTCTTTCAGTGCTTGGAGCAGTGTGTCTGCATGCTCTATAGGGGAGCCGGACATACACAAGTACTGCACTCAGCTACTTCTGGTAGATAAGCAGGTAGAAAGGTCCATGGTCCCCAGATAAATCTAAACAAAAAAGTATTCCCAGGATAATAGGAAAAAGCTGGTAATTACTCACCGGTAATTTGGTTTTCACAAGCCATAACAGCACCACCTGAGAGAAGGACTCCCCCCCCCCCCCCCAAGGGACAGGAAACCTTGGAGAATAAAAGGAAGTCCACTCCTCGCCATCTTCAGTGAATTGCAGAGACCTAGAAGAGCCTTTCTACTTAGTTAGGAATAACAGTCATGACAAGAAACAATAATAACTGAACAAGGAAATATATAAATGTTTTTATTTTAAATATGCTACACCCAAGTGATCTAAACACCCAATGAAATAAACTAATTAGAAAGGCAAAAGGGTCGGAATGCAGCGATGCTGTCATGGCTCGTGAATTACCGGTGAGTAATTACCAGCTTTTCCCATCGCCATGACAGCACCACCTGAGAGAATACCAGTGACCAAGACTAGGGTGAGATAACAGTTTGGAGAACCTTAGGACCAAAGGATAAATCAGAACAGCTCCCCACATCCAACCTATAGTGGTGAAAAAAAGTGTGTGTGGGGGGGGGGGGGGGGACCAGGTGGCCGCCTTACAGATTTGGTCTATCGAGGTCCCTCTCCTCTCCTTTCACAATTGCACAGGT
Organism: Hyla sarda; assembly: GCF_029499605.1. Lineage (NCBI taxonomy): Eukaryota > Metazoa > Chordata > Amphibia > Anura > Hylidae > Hyla > Hyla sarda. The sequence goes on along the minus strand of NC_079198.1, from coordinate 104,521,236 downwards.
AGAGTGAGCCTTGAGACCAGAAGAGACATAAGACAAACAAATAGCCTCCCTAATCCATCTAGCTATGGTGTCACTTCTAAGGCTGGGTTCACACTACGGTTTGTAATTACGGTTCCCGTATACGGCTGGGAGGAGGGGTGGGCGGGGCTTAATCACGGCGCCCGCACTCAGCCGTATTCGGGAACCGTAGTTAATGTATGTCTATGAGCCGACCGGAGTGAACCGCAGCCTCCGGTCGGCTGCTTTTTCGGCCGTATGCGGTTTCCCGACCGCAGGCAAAAACGTGGTCGACCACGATTTTGTCTCCGGTTTAAAAACCGTACTGCAACCGCATAATTTTTTTTTAACATGGACATCAATGGGAAACGCACATGTATACGGTTCCATACGGGAAAAACGTGTACGTTTTAACTTTGCACATGCGCATTTGAATCCTAAAGTCCCCACCAAAGACCCATCCCATTAAAAATGGACAACATTTTCAAAAACGTATGGGTTTTTTTTCTATAAAAACTGACGGAAATGTATGCACTTTTAAAAACAGTATACTGTTTAAAAACACATACGGTTTACTTTTTTCCATACTGTTCCATCTGTTTTTTTGCCATACGGTTTTCTTTAGAAAAAAATTGAAAACAGTATGGCAAAAACGTAGTGTGAACCCAGCCTTACCCTTATTTTAGCCAGATAATTGGACACAAAAAACCTATTTGATTTCCTAAAATCCAAATAAAAAGAATGCATCTTTTTACATCCAGCATATGAAAGGATTTTTACGTGTCATTTGCCGGATTGCTACAAAAAGAGGGTAAGACTATCTCTTGAGACAAATGAAAACTAGATACCACGAAAAAATGCTGGGTCAGTTCTAAGAACTATTCTGTCATCTAGGATACGAGTATATGGTTCAAGACATGAAAAATGTGCTCTCTCTCCTCTCCTACTCTACGAGCCGAGGTAACAGCTACAAGGAGAGCAGTCTTCAAAGTCAGGTTTTTGATAGAAATAGAAGAAACTGGCTCAAAGGGTTCACCACTAGTGTTGAGCGGCATGGGCCATATTCAAATTCGCGAATATATGGCCGAATATTCGCCATATTCGTTAATATTCGCATATTCGTAATAGTCCCGTTTTATTTTCGCATATGCGGATATTCGCGCATGCGAAAATTAACATATACGAAAATTTGTATATACAAAAATTAACATATGCGAAAATTCGCATATGCGCAAAATTAGTACACCAGTCTTACACAGTAGTATTAGAGCCTTCTTACACCACATAAGCTGGAAGCAGAGAGGGGTGATCACTGTGATGTTGTGTACTGTGAAGAAAAAAAAACCGAATATTCGTAATTACGAATATATAGCGCTATATTCGCGAATATTCGCGAATATGCGATATTCGCGAATAAAATTCGAATTGCGAATATTCGCGAGCAACACTATTCACCACATAACATGTTGAGAACTAAAGTTAAATCCCAAGGAGTTTTAAGAATTTTTGGAATCTGGAGTCTTTTGGTTGCCTTAAAGAATCTTATAATCCATGGATGACTAGCTATAGACTGAGTGAACAAAGATCCTAGGGCTGATACTTGTACTTTGAGAGTAGCTAACTTTAGTCCTTTTTCTAAACCTTTTTGAAGAAAATCCAGGACTAAAGCAATATTGGGTTTGTCAAAGTCCACAAAAGATGGGTTTACAAAATTTACGTAAGCCTTCCCTATTTTTAAGTACTATGGCCAAGAAAGACAGTGCCGGCACCAATGCAGATAAGCAGGGGTTGATGAACTGCTGTGTGGAGTGGAGAGGCGCAGAGATAGGAAACACTCCTGGGGGTGCTAATCATAAGTCCAGAAATATTGTATGCAACAAATAGTAGAAAACAGAAGATTGCACTCACCCATGAGTGCAATCTTCTGTTTTCTACTATTTGTTGCCTATTTTAAAGTAGATTGCTGAGGTCACAGGCTACTTGATTGTAATGTTGAGATAACCGAGTCAGACAAACCTTTGTTTTTGAAAATTACCCTTTCAAATTCCATGCAGACTGAGTATCTGGATGGAATTTGGACCCTGAAACAAAAGATCCGGTTGTACCAGTAAGACCCAGGAGTCTGTCAGTGACATCTCCCGAAGGCAGGAAAACCATGCCCTGCGGGGCCAGAATGGATCTTTGAGAATAACCCTCGCCCTGTCTTCCCAAATCTTTTTCAGTACTATCAGTAGTAATGCTAGTGGAGGGAATGCATAGCTCAGACTCCACTTCCAATACTAGGACAGTGCATCCACTGCTGTAGGGTTTTTGGAGGGAGACAGGGAGAGAAATTGTTTTACTTGACGATTCTCTCTGGTGGCAAAGAGATCTATCTAAGGGTAGCCCCAAAGTACACAAATTTTCCTGAATATGTCCTTGTTTAGGCACCATTCTCCCTGATTGAGACAATGTCTGCTCAGATAGTCTGCCCTGGTGTTTAGAGAGCCCTTTAGATGAACCGCTGATAATGATGTTAGGTGTTTTTCTGCATAGGAGAGGACCTGCGAAGAAATAGACATCAGATGAGGGCTCTTAGTTGTACCCTGTCTGCTTATAAGGGCCACAGCAGTTGAATTATCTGAAAGAATTTTTACATTTTTCTGAGAGATAGTGTGTCCGATTGTCTGCCCCTTAAAATTATCATCAACATGAGCTATCCCAACCCCAAGGACTAGCATCAGTTGTAACAATAGTGGGATGTATAGTCTTCCAATCTAATCTTCTCGATAAACTTCTCTTATCCTGCCACCAAAGGAGAGACATTAGAGTTTCAGGAGACAGCATAAAACTCATATCAAGATCTTCAGTTGATCCATTCTAAATCTTTAAAAGCTCAGCCTGAAGGCAACGGGAATAAAACTGAGCCCAGGGCACGGCAGGAAACGAGGCTGTAAATAAACCAAGTAAAGACATTCCTTTCCTAATGGTAATCTAAGGGGAACTCAACTTCTGCCTCAAAATTTACGATTTTATCAATTTTACTTTGGGGAAGAAAGGATTTCTCCTGTATAGAATCCAAAATAATGCCTAAAAATACTTTTTGTTGTGTTGGGGACCAATTTTTCTAGAATGTGTAAGGTACGAAAAACTAATGACTTTGAGGCTGAGTCCGCCACCAGGAGAAAGTTGTCCAGCTATGGGATAGGGGATAAGTTTCAGATCGATGGGGGTCCGACCGCTGGGGCCCCCCAGCGATCTCCTGTACGAGGCCCCGCCAGCCTGCGGGAAGGGGGTGTGTTGACTCTATGGCAGAGCCGGAGCGCTGCCTTCGGCAATCTCCGGCTCTGCCAAAGCGATGTATTGAGGGGGCATGTCGGCCGCAGCTTTGTGCGGTGGTCAACACGGGCTATCTGGCCAGTGAGCCGGGGCCCGGTACAGAGAGTTTGCGTGGGCCCCAGCGGTCGGACCCCACGCGATCTGAAATGTATCCCCTATCCTTAGGATTAGGGATACGTTTTTCACCACTGGACTACCCCTTTAAGGCTGCCCCTGAGGCTTCCCATGTTCTTTTAATAAACATATCCATTCTCTTATCCAATGGATCTTTAAGGGTCTCAAGGTCTTCAAAAGGAAGAGATCCCTTTCTGGAGATCTTGGAAATAGACACGTCAATTTTTGGAGGGTGATCCCAAGTTTTAGCTAGTGTTGGGCACGAATATTTGCATTTAGAATTTATTATCGTGAATATCGCAAATATTGCGAATATATTCGTTATATATTAGAAATTACGAATATTCACTTTTTCCGCATATGCGAATATTCGCATATATGAATATTCGCATATTCCTTCTTTTCACTTGTGGGCCAATTAGAATGATGCAAATACACTTGTCAGAGGTTATCAACAACATCCCTAGCAACCAATAGTAAAGTTGCCCACCCCCTCACTGTTTTCTTCCTCGAATACGTGCATATGCGAATATAACGAATACGCAAAATTCATGAATATAAGATGAATATTCGTCTATATATTGACGAAATATCGCGAATTCGAATATGGGCAATGCCGCTCATCACTAGTTTTAGTTTCAGTGTCAGCAAATGGATATTTTCTCTTTTTATCGGGGTTCTCCCACTCCTTAAAGGCAATGTCCGGTGCTCACTTTTCTTATTGTATCCGTTCCGGGCTGCAAAAAAAAATAAGAAAATAAGCTTTCTCTTGCCTGCCTACGCTCCCCCGGTTCTCCGGTACAGGTGTTCGGTCCCCGGGCTGTATTCTTCTTACTTCCTGTTAGCCTGGCACGTCACACGGAGCTTCAGCCTATCACTGGCCGAGGTGGGACACCGGGCTAACAGGAAGTAAGACGAATACAGCCCGGGGACCGAACACCTGTACTGAAGCACCGGGGGAGCCTAGGCAGGTAAGAGAAAATTTGTTTTCTTTTATTTTTCAGCCCGGAATGGATAAAATAAGAAAAGTGAGCAAAGGACATCTCCTTTAAGAATAACTTTAGAGATAATTTTATGTATAGGAAATACTTTGATTTTTTAGACTCAAGACCCTCAAACATAATATCTTGAATTGATCTTGATTCCATGGGCTCCTCCATATTCAGAGTGGAACGTACAGCTTTTACTAACTGATCAGTGTCCTCAAAAGGAAAAAAATGCTTTCCCTGAGGAGTCTTCCTCTGACTCCTCTCCTGAGTCTGACACATCTGGCACAATAATACCGTCTTCTTCAGCGTCAGACTGAGTTAAGGCCACTGGAGTAGTAATAACATTTGAAGCAGTGGGAAGAGGAGCAGTATCAATGGCTATAGGATTAGTAACCGCTGTAAAATGCTGGATGGATGACTGGATCTCCTTTCTAATAAGATCCTGCATTTGTGCCAGAAGAAACGGAACTAAGGCTGGAACCTCCGAAGTAATCAGCTTATTAATACGAGACTGACATGAAGCCTTTTCATATTCAGGAGGTAATTTTTCTTTACACATGTTACATTCACGATTTTTTTGTCTTTTTAGAAGCTTTCCTAGGTGCATCATCACCCTGCTGAAAATAACCAAAAAGACCACAATTTAAAAAGAAAAAAAGATCTAAAACATAGAAAAAATACACTCACTCAGGAACTGCCGGTACCATAGATCGTGTCTTTGCAGATGAATCAGATGGAGTACGCTTTGGGTTGTCACCGCTGGTACTCATGCTGGAAGCACAGGAAAAAATCCCCCACTCAAATGCTGGACAGGTATGGAATGACTGGCCAGCAGGGCCGGCGATATGGCAGGGCAATTCAGGCAATTGCCCAGGGCACCAATCCCCCAGTGGGCCCCCTGCGGGCTGCTCAGTGGTGGATCCAGGGTAGGATCTGCCACTGAGCAGCCCGCAGGGGGCCCCGTCACATTCGGGAAATCCCTGTGTCCCGACAGATCCTTTTAAAACACAAAGATGTCCCGGTTACCTTTCTGCAGCCCCGCATTAACTGTAAAAATGCAGGGGCCGCCCGGAGGTAGCGCATGCAGGGACGTCACCGACGTCCCGTGCATGCGCCTATAGGAGCAGAGCATCAAGGAGGGGGATGCGCACGCATAATAAGTTACCTGCGCGTCATCTTCAGTGCTCTGACCACCGCTCATCCAGTCCCGGGACCTACAGCTATGGCCTATAGGCCATTGCAGTAGATTGGGACCCCTGACTAGAGGAGCGGTGGACGGAGCACTGAAGTGGGGTAATACACAGACATTCAGCCTCCAGCCATACACTGTATATGGCTGAAGGCTGTATGTCTGTGGGGGAGCTATACTGCACCTAATGTGGGGGAACTATACTGCACCTAGTGTGGGGGAACTATACTGCACCTAATGTGGGGAACTATACTGCACCTAATGTGGGGAACTATACTGCACCTAATGTAGGGAACTATACTGCACCAAATGTGGGGAACTATACTGCACCTAATGTGGGGGGATGTATACTGCCAACCTAATGTGAGGGGACCTATACTGCCAACCTAATGTGGGGGAACTATACTGCCAACCTAATGTGATGGGACCTATACTGCCAACCTAATGTGGGGGAACTATACTGCCAACCTAATGTGGGGGGAACTATTCTGCCAACCTAATGTGGGGGGAACTATTCTGCCAACCTAATGTGGGGGGAACTATTCTGCCAACCTAATGTGGGGGGACCTATACTGCCAGCCTAATGTGGGGGAACTATACTGACAACCGAATGTGGGGGAACTATACTGACAACCGAAAGTGGGGGAACTACAACCTAATGTGGGGGAAATATACTGCCAACCTATGTGGGGGAACTATAAAAAATATAAAACTGTACTATTCTGATCCCTATAACTCTTATTTTTCTGTATATGGGGATGTATGAGGGATCATTTTTTGCGCTGTGATTTGTAGTTTTTATCTTGTTTTGATAGGACTTTTCAATTGCTTTTTAGATATTTTTTTATGGTATTTGAAGTGACCAAAAATGTGCAAATCTGGTTAGTGCATCATTGTCTTTGAGTGCTGCCAGCATTGCTGCAGAGGTTGAAGGACTGGGAGGTTGTTTGTTGATTTATTTTGAGTATTGATGAGTGTGGCTAAATAAAGGGTGTCCACCCACCCGATAATAAACAAACAGTCTCCCAGCAATACATTAACAGTAATGAAGGGGGAATGCATTAAACTTAACTTTTAATGGGATATTATAATATAAAACCACCTCAATAGATGTGCAGTATATGGAAGGACTGTACTGAATAACGTTAATATTAAGGTAAACCCTACACCGCCTGTTAAAAGATAGGGTATTAAGACCAAAAATAACAACGCATCTCATACAAAAATGGTAAGTTAGCCCGTTTGTTCAGGGTCCAGGGTCAACGCATTCGTCTACCAGGAGATTTTGGAGCACTTCGTGCTTCCTTTCCTTTTAAGTTGCATTAATGAAATACAATGGACTTTTGTACGATATTCTACTTTTTCGAGTTTCACTTGCAGATTTCTTGTATATTTCTCTATTTCTTGTCAGTATTTAGTTCAATATTTCCATTAATAAGCGCAAAAGTAACAAATCTAACAAATATAAGGGTGGGCTTAGACAGAGGAAGAGATTTATCAAAACCTGTGCAGAAGAAAACCGATGCAGTTGCCTATAGCAACCAATCAGATTGCTTCTTTAATTTTTAACACCTTAAAGGGGTATTCCGGCCAAAGGCATCTTATCCCCTATCCAAAAGATAGGGGATAAGATGACTGATTGTGGGGAGTCCCAGCGGTGCCCCCCCCCCCCCAATAAGACCCATATCACCCTTTCTTAACCCATATCCTCCTATCTCCATGCAGCACTCACGTTCTATGCCAGGCTGCTGCTCCAGTCTGGTAAACCTCTGTGTTTCCGGGACTGGAGACGTGACATCTTGCCACGCCCCTCTCGTGACCTCACGCCACACCCCCTCCATTCATGTCTATAGGAGGGGGTCGTGACATGCACGGAAATCGCAGGGGGTCCCAGCGGTGGGCCCCCCCCCAAATCATACATCTTATCCCCTATCCTTTGGATAGGAGACAAGATGTATTTGGTTGGAATGCCCCTTTAACCCCTTGCCGCAAATGGACGTTCATTAACGTCCATCTGTGGCTCCCGAGTTATGACACACACTCAGCAGGTGAGCGCGCATCATACCCAGTGGGTCCCGGTTGCTATAGGCAACCAGGACCCACGGCTAATGCCGGACAATGACGATCGGGCTGATGTCCGGCTTTAACCTTTTAAACGCCGCGATCAAACTTGATCGACGTGTCTAAAATTAAAGTAAACCTTGCCGGTTAGCTCAGTGGTGCTGTTCCGGAACACTGCGGTAAAACCGCGGCATCCCGAACAGCTTGCAGGACAGGAGGAGGATCCCTATCTACCTCCTCACTGTCCGATCACCGAATGACTGCTCTGTGCCTGAGATCCAGGCAGGAGCAGTTGAGCGGTGATAACACTGATCAATGCCATGCTATTGCATGGCAGTGATCAGTGTAGGAAATCAGTGTGTGCAATGTTATAGTCCCCTAATAAAAGTTTGAATCCCCCCCTTTTCCCATTTAAAAATAAAACCGGTGTAACTAAAAATAAACATATGTGGTATTGCCGTGTGCGTAAATGTTCGAATTATAAAAATATATCATTAATTAAACAGCACGGACAATGGCATACACGTAAAGAAATTCCAAATTCCAAAATAGCGTATTTTTGGTCACTTTTTATACCATATAAAATTTAATAAAAAGTGATCAAAAAGTCAGATCAAAACCAAAATAGTACTGATGAAAACTTTAGATCACGGCGCAAAAGAATGAGTCCCCATACCACTCCTTATATGGAAAATAAAAAAATGAGAGGGGTCAGAAGAAGACAATTTTATACATACAAATTTTTTAAGTAGTAAAATAAAATCAAAGCTACATAAAAGTAGACATCTGAGCTTCTTGTGGTTCTGTTGAAGAGAACTCAGATAATCAAAAACCTACTGGTGATCCATCTTTGGTCCAGCCAACTCACAGGGAGCTGGGCGAGCTGCATTTTTTTGTGAAAGGCAAAATCAGTTATCAGAGTCCTGTACAGTATTTGTTCGATTATGTCATCTGAATACCACAAGGGTCTTCTGCATATAAACATATTGTTGGCCCATACTGTACTTTACCTAATATCGTGTAAAATCAGAGATACTTTAGAGTCAAAAACATGCTGTAATGCCGATGGTCAGCAACCAACGGCATATGGTCTCTCTCTGCGCGCTGCTGTCTCTCTGGAGGAGAAAGTAGTATGGCAATGACCAAAGTATTTTCTGATCTTGCCTTTAGACGCCACATGTGTTCTCTGGCTGTAACATATAGGATCAATGCACATGTCTCTAATGTGTGACTTGTTCCAGCTTAGAACCTCCTATTTAAGGCTGCCCTGCCCATCTGATGCCAGAGCAAAAGAATGCTTTTTTCCCCATAGTGAAGGTATGTTGTTCCCGATTCCCTACCTGTATCTAACCTGTGCCTGTTGACTTCTCTACTACCCTCCGCTCCCCAACACCAGGAACACTCTTGGGGTAGACACCTGGTACCCTAGCAGCAGAAATCCAGCGTCCACATCCTGGATAGGGATTTAAATTGAGAAGGTACTTAAACTCAATTTTGAGTTTGGCCCCAAGTACAACTGATTGGATTGCATAGCGGGTCCAAACCCATTGAGGTGTTACTTGACTTTTTTTCACTATTTGTATGGCATTTTTTGGCCTACAAAAAAAGGTATAGCCCTATTTTAATTTATGCTGTATTTTAGGCCATAAAAGTAACTGTGCATTTTAAATTTCGAGCCATAAAAATTATGGCCAAAAATGCATGTACCTTTAAACAAAAGGTCATATTACCATTTAATAGAACTCAATAGTAAAAAATCTCAAATAATTACATGACTCACCTCCATATCACTAAAAAGTAGACAGTAGGCATGCTGTGGTTTTAGGGATTATAAATAATTCAAAATGGAACATGAAAGCCAGTGGTGACGTATAAAAGAACTTATAGAAATACATTACCTAGCTGTAAGTGTGTTCCTAGTGGAAGATACCCTAAAAATGGCATTTTAGAGATGATATAGTAGAGTGAGGAATGGGCTACATAAAGATACAGCATTTTAACCCAATCTTGAATATTTACTAGACGTGCTATTTCTGACGAGTACATAGAAGGATTTGCCTTCGTCCAGTTAAGTGCTGCATGGTCTGGGCAATGTCTTTAAAAATCTAATGGAGCAGACATATCGCCTTAAGCAAACATGCAGCGTTCAGCCTCCTATAATGTAATTTATAAATAAAATGGAAACAAATCAGATATTCCCAACCATTATTTAATCAGTGGAAAAGCCTCGGTTATGTTTCCAGAAATGCAGAACATCGCACTCACTTTGCGATCCACAGATGGAGAAGGGATGACCCTGAATGGCTGGACTCAGTAATACAATGATCATATTAAAAAAAGCTTTCTTGTATAGTGAACATCAGAACATTCTTCATCTTGTTTGTACCAAGATCAGTCTAGAGACCAGACATATGTAGGTCACCACAGTCATCTGGGTTAAAGACCCACAGAAAAGTTTATACAAGATAAAGACCAAAGAGGGATCTGCACAAAAGTAATGAAAAAATATGTATATTCTTCATCTGCACAAAATGCGTTTTTAATGGAGACGTTGACCCCCCAGTGCTTCTGATATTTACACAGCCATTTACAGTCTAGGCCAATTCTCCAGAAGGCCCAAAGCCATCGCAACCTGTCGCCGCCACAATCCTATGGTCTGATAGTCTGGTCCTTGTTTCTCTCCTCATATAAGGCTCTTATTATAGTCAGTAATATCCATCTCTTCTGTTTTTTTCATCTATGTTATCTGCTCCTTCATCATGTTCCAGGTCATCTACATTGTCTGGTTCACCACCACGTTCTTCCTACAAAACATAAAAAATAGAACAACATAATAAGCTTTGCAAAGAAGGTAATAAGATTCATGTATAAGATACAACAGAAGAGAAGATGTAGACCTCAGATCAAAAGCTTATCGTAAAAGGCCACCCTCCAGTGCTTGATTAAAATTTGACATAACAAGGAAAAAAAAGTATAGATGAAGTACTTGGTGCCCTCCATTGTGGTACTTCTGCCAAGGATCAACCGATTCCTGGTCCCCTCTGCATTCATGTATAATGGTCACCAGCTTCTAAGACCATTCTATGCCCAGTCCATATAAAGTAGATGAATGGTGCAGTGTCAGACTTCAAGTCCAAGGGTGCTCAATCCTCAAGACCCGACCATGGCCATACGATTCCATAATGTACCCTATGCACAGTGTGCTACAATAGTCTAAGATACATTTACTGTTCTCAAAGTATGGGGACGATCATCAATGTTGGTCCATCAAAGAGCAGGGGATGTGTCTAGGACTGCTGAAGCAAACCCTGCATAGGGTGTTCGGAGAAGCTAGAATAGAACTGTACAGCAACTATGGCAGTGCTACATGTTTTATTGCCAAATCCAAGACTTCATCCAGACTTTTGATTTGCAGAAACATGCAGGTCACAACATGATCACATTCACTTTTCTTAACTTCAATGCACAGATGCCATTTTGGCAAAGTGGGAAGAGAAGCTGTCAGAAAGTGGTTTCACATTGTAACTAAATTATGGTTACTAAAAAAGTACAGGTTATCTGACTAAGAGTAAGTGGAGAGCAATAAGGCCTCGTTCACATTGCCGTCGGACCTGCTATTCGGAGTCCCGTTGGCAATCCGGCCAGAAGGAAGGGAGTTTAGCGGAGAAAAAAAATAGTGCGGTAGTAGCCCTTTGCATCCAACCCTTTTCAGGGTCCAATCGGCTTAATAAAAAAAATAAAAAAAATAAGCCGATAGGATCCTTAATGGGTCGGATGCAAACTGCTGTGCGAACCTAGCCTTAGGCAATAAAAAAATAAAAACAACATTGCAACAGGAAGGGGTTTAATTTATAAAAATCTGGGTGCCTTCAGCTGCCACAAGAGGGAGCTTTCTGTCTACTGTATTAGTAAAGCGATCAATGAAACAGTATGCGGTAAGTCTCTAGTGGTGGCTGTAGGCTGAAGATAATTGTACATATTTTTTATGTCTATGCAGGGAATTTGGAGCCTTGTATTACAAAAACTAAGCTGGGGAAGAAGGATATGCAAGGCAACTCTCTGATGCCACCTTTTGGAGGTATCTTTCTCTTCAAGACTGGGGATTTTATAAGGCAAGCCAGAAATTCCCTGGAAAGGAAAGCTAGTTTCTTACTTTCTTTAGTTTCTGCTTATTAAACCCCCAGTCATGTCCTAAGGCTTCAAAGTAGTCAAACACTAAACTGAAGGAAAAGCTACCTCAAAAAGATGGCATCAGAATGCTGCTTTGCATATCAGGCTTCCCAGAATTCAAAGTAGAGCGTAAATGGCCTGTTACTCCCCACACGTCTTTATGGCACTCTCCTCATGGAGAAACCATACCCCTTTGTCCCCAAAAAAAACCCTGAACTTTAAACACTATCAAGATATACTGAAGAGTAAACTAGTGCCCAAAAATGACATGATAATAAAGAATAGAGCTGCCTTTTAAGTCTCCAGTGTAAATGATAAGATTGTGATGTCAGCTGCAGCTCAGCTTCGAATAGTTAAAATAATCTAAGTGCTTGTCACAATCTGAGAGTAATGACAGGAGCGGCTGGGTCCCATACGCACATAATAACATATTTAGCAGTAGCCATTTGTTGTATTGTTGAGTTACAATTACTTAACAGAATGGGCCATGTGATGGCGGCGCAGCCAGGAGCGGGGCATGCTGGCAATCTGACATGCCTCAATAAATAAATGGCTCTATTGTTCCCTTGCTAGCAAAATGGAGCCACAGAGTGGAATTTTAATAGCATTCCCTACCCACCCATAAATGTAATAGTCACTCAATGTGGTCAGATTCTGCCAAAAGTATTTTAGACATACAGTGAGAAAATAGAAATGTGTAATGATGGGAACCGGTAAAAGCAACGTTTTATAGGCTTATAAAATAGAAGCCTTCATCTTTATAAGAAGTCAAAAATAGCCTTCCCCTTATCCGACATAAGGGGGGTGAATGAGTTCTGACAGATCTGCAACACTTGTAGGACGGGAGGTAGGTGTGTGTGTGTGTGTGGAGGGGGGGGGGGGGAGGGGGCTAGCAGTTTTATTGCTGCTTCTCTATAATTATCAGGACAAGTAATTAGAGGAAAATTAGTTTAGAAGAGAGGGCCCTTACATAAAGAAAACTAATAATCTGGAAAAACGTAAAGCGGATCTGTCACCTAATCACACTGCCCTATAGAGACATGTTGGCATAGGATGGACCTGTCCCAGTAATATTCTGCTCTTACATACCATATAAAATATGTCTAATCTGCTATTTTTTTTTGTGGCAAATGGACCTAGGACGGGTTTGGAGAAAAACTGGCACCACCAGGTCTCACTGACTTGAATGGGTTCTGTTGGGGATAAGGTATTTTACCGGAGAGCACCCGGAGAAAAAAATGGGACATGTTTACATTTTTTTTTCTTCACTCAACTTCCAACAAAGCTCTATATACCGGAGCACAACAGCAGTGTGAGCCCTAGTGGCAGTGCTGAGCTGCAGCATCAAGGCCTCCTCCCTCCCCTTCCTTGCATAATAGTGCTGCTCCAGATGCCCCTTATCACTGCTCCTTCCTTATTCGTGCTATGTGTTATTCCTGCAGAAACCGGCCTATTAAGCCAATCACTGGTCACAGTGGTTACCCTTCTTCGTCAGGGATTGGTTAAGCAGGCCGTTCTTGTGGGGATAACATGTCACAGACACCAGGAAGAAGCAGTGACTAGTGGGGATGGTGAGCTATCAGAATGGCAGCTTCAGGGGATCAGGGTAGCTGGGTATCACTTTTTCTTTTCTACCACTCCCAGCCATATTTAAAAAAAAATTGGGCCTACTGGGAGATGTAGTTTTATAAACAGCTGGAGGCACACGGGTTGGAAGACACTGTTCTTCACAGAAGATGAGGTCCCATGCAAACACGGACAATAGATATATAAATGAAAAATGAAAATAGCGCCAAGTGTCCTGAATCATACCGTGCATGTGGATACCCTCATGTGACCATCTCAGTTCCGGGTTGTTCATGAAAAAGTCTGAAAGGCCTGATGCTCAGTCTTTATATGCATGTAGGGGAGACGACTCAACACGTGTTCGCAATGCAAGGAGCTGTCATGTAGCTGCAGAGACATTAATTGGGTACTCCACTGGACAAAACAAATTCAATTAACTGGTGCCAGAACGTTAAACAGATCTGTAAATTATCCAAGTAGAAACACTATCCGGCATTGCTGAGAGTGAACATGCGTCTGTGAAACAGGTATAGTGTGGATACAGTCCTAAGGGTAGTGCTCAATCTTACAGAAAAAGAAGGAATTCTACCAACATGGCAATGAAGGAGAAATGATGACACTCACCCCAAAGATGGACTTGCATGGATGACTTTATTGTGTGCTCGTCAACCAAAGTGCATGTGCATAGCAGCGTTCAGGCAGGTGAAGGCGGCCAAGGACGCCGGGAGACCCAGCGTGTAGGTTACAGCTGTCTCGCACTTCCGTGCTTCGTAAGACCATGGTCTTACGAAGCACGGAAGTGCCAGACAGCTGTAACCTACACGCTGGGTCTCCCGGCGTCCTTGCCCGCCTTCACCTGCCTGAACGCTGCTATGCACATGCACTTTGGTTGACGAGCACACAATAAAGTCATCCATGCAAGTCCATCTTTGGGGTGAGTGTCATCATTTCTCCTTCATTGCCAGATTTGTAAATTACTTCTATTTAAAAATCCTAATCCTTCCAGTACTTATCAGCGGCTGTATGCTCCACAGGAAGTTCTTTTCTTTTTGAATTTCCTTTCTGTCTGAACACAGTGCTCTCTGCTGACACCTCTGTCCATTTTAGGAACTGTCCAGAGCATGATAGATTTGCTCCGGACAGTTCCTAAAATGGACGGAGGTGTCAGCAGAGAGCACTGTGGTCAGACAGAAAAGAAATGAAAAAAAAAAAAAAAGAGCTTCCTGTTAAGCATCCAGCCGCTGATCAGTAATGGAAGGATTAAGATTTTTAAATGTTTAACTTTCTGGCACCATTTAATGAAAAAAATTATGTTTTCCAGTGGAGTACTTTAAAAGTTCACTTTCAGTATGTGACAACATCATATATAAAAATAAGTCCAGGGAATATATGGTTAAAATGCAGATGCTGCTGCTGCAGCTTCTCCAGAGCAACTGTTGTATAAAGCCTTCCAGAATGTGATGGGTGTGCAGCTGTTTCCTCCGCCGAGCACCATATCAGCGCTGAGCCCTAATCTTCCTGGGCTTGGATGCGTGAAGGTAACTTGGCTCGGTAAATGTTTCCTGGCAGAATCCTTAATCAAATCCCGCGTATTAGCTGTAAGTGGTTCTGGAAAGAAACCAGATGGGGTTTGGTATCTCTCTGGGAAGATCATGCTGAATTCATAGGGTATTAGGAGAAGAAAGCTTCCGTGGTCTGTCTCCTGGCTAATGAAAACGGCGCATTATTTATAAGGAGAACTTGACTAAAGTGCTGCTCCTTTACACGTAACGCCAGGGATCCGCAGCTTTGGAACATGTTCCAGATGATTAGTTCATTGTAATGTCAGCAGTTCATCACTAGGGGCACTCTATTATTTACTGGAAAAGACAGCTCAGTTAGCTCAACGTTGGGGGAGATTTATCAAAACCTGTGTAGAGGAAGAGTGGTGCAGTTGCCCATGGCAATCAGATTGCCCCTTTCATTTTTCACAGGTCTCTTTAAAAATGAAAGAAGTGATCTGATTGGTTGCTATTGGCAACTGCACCACTCTTCCTCTGCACAGTTTTTGATAAATCTTCCCCAACATGTCTGTTTCGGTAATTATTGCCTGAAAGGGACACGCGTTCATGGGCTGTGTCTGGTTCTGCAGCTTCGTTCTCTTGAAGTAATTTGGGGATGAGCTGCAATACCACTGACAACCTGTGGACAGATGTGATGCTGTTTGAGGAAGAAAGCAGCAATATTTCCTAATACTGTACTACACCTTTAAACATAGGTTCTGAAATACCTTTTCTTAATACTTTGTGTTGCGTTGTCCCTCTGTTATTCTTCTTGGAATTAAAGGGGTACTGCAGTGGAATTTTTTTTATTTATTTTTTATTAACTGGTGGCAGAAAGTGATAACGATTTGTAAATGACTTCTATTGAAAAATCCTAATCCTTCCAGTATATATCAGCTGCTGTATGCTCCACATGAAGTTATGTAGTTGTACACAGGATGTATAGGGAGAGGTATAAGCAGTAGAAAGAGAGAAGTGCTCATGCCGCTGTACAGAACACTGATGAGACCTCGCTTGGAGTATTGTGCGCAGTACTGGAGGCCGTATCTCCAGAAGAATATAGATACTCTAGAGAGAGTTCAGAGAAGATTCTGAACTAGTACATGGATTGCAGGATAAAACTTACCAGGAAAGGTTAAAGGACCTTAACATGTAAAGAATAAAGATGAGACAGAGGGAATACGATAGAGATTTTTAAATACATAAAGGGAATCAACACGGTAAAGGAGAAGATATTTAAAAGAAGAAAAACTACCACAAGAGGACATAGGTATAAATTAGAGGGGCAAAGGTTTCTGCAGTAATATCAGGAAGTATTAGTTTACTGAGAGAGTAGTGGATGCATGGAATAGCCTTCCTGCAGAAGTGGTCGCTGCAAATACAGTGAAGGAGTTTAAACATGCATGGGATAAGCATAAGGCTATCCTTCATATAAGATAGGGATAAGCATAAGGCTATCCTCCATATAAGATAGGGATAAGCATAAGACTATCCTTCATATAAGATAAGGCCAGGGACTATTCATAGGATTCAGATTATTGGGCAGACTAGATGGGCCAAATGGTTCTTATC
The DNA here is from genome assembly GCF_029499605.1 of Hyla sarda. NCBI lineage: Eukaryota > Metazoa > Chordata > Amphibia > Anura > Hylidae > Hyla > Hyla sarda. Next base: position 104,504,719 of record NC_079198.1, on the reverse strand, counting down.
TGCCGACACATTCTATTCTTTTGGTGGAATTTCGCCTGAACTGCATTTATGGCCCAAAATACAGCCATTTTTGGCACAGATTTTGTGCTGTAAATGACCCAAAAAACATATAGGGGGAGATTTATCAAAACCTGTGCAGATGAAGAGTGATGCAGTTGCCCATAGCAACCAGATTGCTTTTTTCTTTTCTAAAAGAGGCCTGGGAAAAATGAAAGAAGCCATCTGATTGGTTGCTATGGGCAACTGTACCACTCTTCCTCTGCACAGGTTTTGATAAATCTCCCCTATAAAAATCTAAAAATACAGGCAAAAATTGTAACCGAAAAAACAGACAATAAAAAAAAAAAAAAATGACTGAAAATATGTCTGTAAAAAACAGCAGTCTATTGAGCCACAAAATAACAACTTAAGAAATTGTAGGTGAACAAGGCCTTAGACTGTATAGGGGACACAGACCCTCAACAATGGGAATGGTACGGCCCAGTTGTCTTCCTCATCTAAGTGTTGAGGCCAACCAAGTTCATCCCAAATCATATAGTGGAGATTTATCACAACCTGTCCAAAGGAAAAGTTGTCCAGTTGCCCATAGCAACCAATCAGCTCGCTTCTTTCATTTTGCACAGGCCTTGTTAAAAATGAAAGAAGTGATCTGATTGGTTGCTATGGGCAACTTTTTCTCTGGACAGGTTTTGATAAATCTCCCCCATAGTGGAGATTTATCACAACCCGTCCAGAGGAAAAGTTGTCCAGTTGCCCATAGCAACCAATCAGATTGCCTCTTTCATTTTTAACAAGGCCTGTGCAAAATGAAAGAAGCGATCCGACAACCTATATCCCTATTGTGTCCCTACTGTGTTGATCCAGAGGACAGAAAAAAACCCTGATGAGACTGATGCCAATTGCCCCATAACAAGGGGAGAAATTCCTTCCAGACTCCAAATACGGCAACAGAATAAATATCTGGATCTCCTCTGGCAGATAGTTCACCATCTCCTCTGACAGATAGTTCCATAGTCTCACTGCTCTTACAGTAAAGAACCCCCTGTCTGTGCCGGTCTAGAAACTTTCTAATAAAGTGTTTGCTCAGCATAACATTCACACAGATATACACACATGCAGATAGTGTAGAAAAGTTGGGTTTGTCATCTGGCACAGCTCATGCTGATCTTCTATGTGCAATAATACGTCCATTAGACCCAGATAGCACCACGCGCTGTCTCTTCTGTAGTCTACTCTGCACATAGCTTTTTCTTGATTTGCTTTGCAGCAGCACGATTCCCACGGCGCTGGAATCAGCGCAGATGTGGCCTGTCATCTCCGAAAGGACAGAGAAACCGCTACGTGTTTAGAATGAGACGTTGTTGTGCAAAGACGCCGCCATGCATGATAATGTGCACACTGAAGCTTCACCTAAAAATCCAACGACGGCGACCCCAAAGGATCAGAAGCTTAAAATTATACAGCAAAAAAAAAAAATCAGGTTAGCTGAGGTCAAGAGCTTGTCACTGGAAGCGAAAAAGACACAGAGGAAAGTTATTAACCCTACAGACAATAATGACATTTGGCAACTTACTGTATGTGATCGGAGAAAAAGGAGCCACTGCAATTTGCTGGCAGGCACTCCCATCTTCTTCACGCAAAAGGCCCTTCCATGCTAGTTAAAAGGGGGGTCCACCTTTAAATCCTACTTTTTATGTTTTATTCTGATGCATCTGATGGCTATATTCGCTGCAAATACCGTTGGATAGCTGTTCAGTGTACCCTACCAGGATACCTCCAGCTGTTACAAAACTACAACTCCCAGCTTGCCCGGACAGCCGAAGGCTGTCCGGGCATGCTGGGAGTTGTAGTTTTGCAACAGGTGAAGGCACCCTGTTAGGGTATAAAAGCAAACTGTACCTTTTACTAATCTAATGGTGGTTGCCAAACTTATAAAATCTCCTTTTTATTTCTCAGCCAAGTGTCAAGAAGGTGGAGCCAAGCTGCTAAAAATGTCACGGTCTGGCATGCCTCTCCACCTCCAAGCCCCTCCTTCACTGATGTACAAGTCTCTGTATGTCAGTTAAAGGAGTACTGCAGCTTTAGACACTTAACCCCTATTTGCAGGATACCCCGCCATCTCCCGTACGGGGACCCGGCCTTGCCGCTGCTCTGCGCAGCTAGGTCGACAGACATGCCCCTCCCCTTACAGCTCTATGGGAAAGGTGCTGAAGCACGAACACTGCATCCCTACCTCTCCCATAGGATACATGGAGGGGGCGTGTTGGCTGTGGCATCATGCTGCGGCTGACAAGCCTCCTGCATGGGAGGGCCCTGTACAGGAGATTGTGGGGGGTCCCAGTGTTCAGACTCCCTGCGACCAGTCACCAGACACTTATCCCCTATCTTGCGGATAGGGGATAAGTTGTCTATCACTTCAGATCTCCTTTAAGGAGGAACTTGAGAGGAGAGGGCAAGCGAGGAGGCATGCGAGGCTGTGGCACTGTAGAAGCTCCACCTCCTTGACACTTAACAGATATAAAAAGGTGTCTTTTTTTTCTATAAGCCTGGGAACCACCATTAGCTGCAGGAAAGGTACAGTTTGCATTTCACACTCTAAGGCTGGGATTCCACTTTTTATTTTATATTATTATTATTATTTCCTTTATATTATATTTTTTTATTTTATTTGTGATGCCAGGTTCTCCAAAGCGTAGTTACACCACTGACTGGGAGTCAATAGGGATTTATGAAATGCCAGACCCACATAGCGTTTTTTATTTTGGTGGTTTTTTTGTGTTTTTTTTCACCATTTAGTGGCGTTTTTAGGCTTAGTGCTAGCTTTTCAAAATTGCAACATGTTGGGGGTATGGCATTTAAAAAAATAAATAAATCCCAAAAACCGCAATGTGGAATAAAAATTGCCATTTTTCCAGCTTCCCCCCCAAATTCATTATTAGAAATCCTTACATCACATGACTTAAATAAATAAAATCCCAAAGAAAAACACTCCTACTAAAACCCACTCTTTCATTAAAAAAAAAAAAAGAAGTGGAAAATGAGGATGTCATTTTTTTGGCGTTTTTTTTTCTGGTAAAAAAAATTAATGCCAGACAAAAATTGTGTGGAATCTCAGTCTAACAGCTATCCAATGGAGTCTGCAGATTTTAGCAGCAAACAGAACTGACATATTCACTTTAATTCAATGGTCTCAAACTGTGGCCTCCAGATGTTGCAAAACTTCAACTCCCAGCATGCCCGGACAGCCGCTGGCTGTCCGGGCATCCTTGGAGTTGAAGTTTTGCAACATCTGGAGAGTCGCAGTTTGAGACCACTGCTTAAATTTACAAAGAAAAAAAAAAAAAGTATAATTTGGTGTCCACAGCTCCTATGCAGACCTATGTGTTTCCATAATAACAGACTACACCCAAATCTTGTGTTGTCTGACCCTACAGTCTGTTATATTTACACTAAGTAGGTTAGCGCAAATGTGATATTCAAAGGTGGACCTTCCCTTTAAGATGAATTTCATTTTAAAGGGGTTGAACAGGATTAGAAAATCATGGCTGTTATTTTCCAAAAACAGCACCCCAAGGGGTTAAACTGCAAAACTACATGCGACCAATGATCAGATATCATGCTATTCATGGAGGTAAGCAGCCACATTTTCCAGATCAATAACAATTTGATTATTTTCATGTAATTGAATATATATATACACAGATAGATTTATTGGAAATCATTAAATGTCATTAATGGAGAAGGATCACGTTGTTGTTTCCAATCTGATTAATTTATATAAAGTGATTAATCTCTATTGCAGCCATTATAGGATGAATGCCATACCTCAGACTTACAGAAATCTCCATATTAAGCCAACCAGGGTCTGACATCACTCCATGACTTTAAGTCTCTGATCTGACATGTTAGAAGATAAAGGGGAACATTTATTTCAAAGTGGACTTGTCATCTGTAAAAGGATCAGGACTTGTCATCTGTAAAAGGATCAGTATCTGCAAGCATCACCTCATAGTATATAGACATCAATACTTCTTTCTGAAGGCCTATATAAGGCTGGGTCCACACTACGTTTTGTCCCATACGGGAGCGCATACGGCAGGGGGGAGCTAAAACCTCGCGCTCCCGTATGTGACCGTATGCGCTCCCGTATGCCATTCACTTCAATGAGCCGGCCGGAGTGAAACGTTCGGTCCGGTCGGCTCATTTTTGCGCCGTATGCGCTTTTACAACCGGACCTAAAACCGTGGTTGACCACGGTTTTAGGTCCGGTTGTAAAAGCGCATACGGCGCAAAAATGAGCCGACCGGACCGAACGTTTCACTCCGGTCGGCTCATTGAAGTGAATGACATACGGGAGCGCATACGGTTACATACGGGAGCGCGAGGTTTTAGCTCCCTCCTGCCGTATGCGCTCCCGTATGGGACAAAACGTAGTGTGGACCCAGCCTTACACGATCTCCTGTTTGTCTCCCGACTGCAAGGTGCATGGTGGCTGGGGGGGCCTAGTGAAGGCCTCTTAGGCATGCTATTTTAGGGTTACTAGTATATCTAATACATGCTGGTATATCTATCATATGATGAAGTTAAAGTTTTTGATAAAACATAAAATAATGTAAGTAAATGTGTATATATATATATATATATATATATATATATATATATGGCGAGGACCTAGACCAAACTCCTGTGTCTCTAGCTGTCTGCTACCTCCCACCCAACTCCCATGTCTCTGGCTGTCCACTACCTCCCACCCTACTTCCATGTCTCCACCTGTCCACTACCTCCCACCCTACTTCCATGTCTCCAGCTGTCCACTACCTCCCACCCTACTGCCATGTCTCCAGCTGTCCACTACCTCCCACCCTACTTCCATGTCTCCACCTGTCCACTACCTCCCACCCTACTTCCATGTCTCCAGCTGTCCACTACCTCCCACCCTACTTCCATGTCTCCAGCTGTCCACTACCTCCCACCCTACTTCCATGTCTCCAGCTGTCCACTACCTCCCACCCTACTTCCATGTCTCCACCTGTCCACTACCTCCCACCCTACTTCCATGTCTCCAGCTGTCCACTACCTCCCGCTACTGCCTCCCATCACTGCTTGCAGCTGCGTCCTGTCTCGGCCAGTGATTGGCTGAGCAGAAAGGTCCTGCAATCAGCCACTTGTCTTGGAAGAAGAAAGCACAGAGACTGCTTAGAGGAGAATGGGATCTGTGGCAGACCAAGGGGATTCCAGGGCTAGGTAAGCAACGGAGTTTTTTTTTTTAATGCTTTCACAAGCCTCTGCACTATATTAAAGGGGTACTCCGGCGCAAAACATCTTATCTTAATAGGATAGGGGATAAGATGTTAGATTGCGGGGTTCCTGCCGATGGGGACCCCCGCGGCACCTCGGTCATCCGTGCACAGAGCAAACTCCGCTCCGTGCCAGATGACTGGTGACTACAGCCGCCACACCCCCTCCATTCAGGTCTATGGAAGGAGGCATGACGGCTACATACTAGCAGTCAAGCCCCCTCCCATAGACATGAATGGGGGGGGCGTGGTGTGACATCACGAACACGGGAGCTCCAAGCTCCTGTGTTCTGGACACCGCTGCTGCCGGCCCGGAGATCGCAGGAACCCTGCGATCTGACATCTTATCCCCTATCCTTTTGGTAGGGGATAAGATGTTTTGCACCGGGTGCCCCTTTAAGGAGACTAACATAAAATGGGGGATTGGGCATGAATAAATAAAAAATGGCCAATGCCAAAATATCTGTTTTTGCTCACCAAAGAAACTCAAAATAGTGATGAGTTACTTTTTCCCCGCAAGTTGGTGCCACCAAAAACTGCAGCTTACCCCCCAACGACCCAACTGGCTGCTCTGCCAGTTGGATCGTTCCACCTGTGGGCACTGGTGTTGGGGCGGTGGTGGTCGCCACTCAGTGCTGCGCCATTTTATGCTAGGGAGCCCCTACTTACAGGTGGCCGTGACGTGGCTAATGGGCTTGCACTTCATGACCATAAAGTACACTAAAGACCTGATCGTTTAATAAATGTTGCTGAGAAGCCTTAGATCAAGGTGCATGTGCGACCATGTCTGTTTTTTCTCAAGTTGAATTACCCCCCAAATAAACCTAGCACTCACTATTTTTTTTATTTTGAAAAGTAGTAAAACATAAAAACAGAACAAAAACTAATATAGTACAATAAATTATGTCATTAATAACAAACAAACAAAAACAAGGAGTCACACAAATAAAACCCCATAAGGGTTACGTCGATGACAAAATAAAAAAGTTGAGGCACCTGAAAGGTGAGAATTAAAAAAAATTAGGAAACAAAGTTGATAAATATAACTGTGATGGGAAAACCCTTTCAATTTTACATGCAAGGGAGCTGTAGGAGCTCAGGATCTGAAAAAACAGACCTCAAATGGCAGAATTTCTGTACGGAATTCAGTGTGAAAATTCTGCAAAGTTCCACAGAAATTAATTGTCCATTCACTTCAATGGAATTCCTGCAGCGGAAATTCTGCAGTGTGAATGGGACAGCGGAATCCGATTGAAGTGTATGGGCTATAAATTCATGCAGAAATTCTGGCGTGTGAACATAGCCTAAGTCCTATAATAATCGGCTATACAATTTTTCAGCGCACAATTTTACTGATACCAGTTTGGATTAAAAGAAAAATAATAATAATTTAAACATTTGCCTAAAGCGGGATAGTTTAATGAATAAGTAACCTGAAAATCTGCAGATATATATATAGATATATAGATGACGTCTATAACAATCAATCACAGCTCAGCTTTCATTTTACCAGATCGTGTTAAGATATGAAATCTGAGCTGTGATTGGTTTCTATGGACATAACCAGACAGGTTGTGTCTCAGACAGAGTGGTAAATCTGGGCCATAGCTTTTATAGCGGATCTGTCAGCTAAATATGCTTTTCTATGTAAGGAACAGATAGCTGCGGGTCCGTCTTGCTTGTAGCCAAGTGGCACAACGTTTTGTGCTGTTTTATCTAATAGGAGTCCAAAAAAAATAAGGTGGACTCCTAGTACTAAGTTTGGTGTATTTATGAGTTGAGTGCTCCTCCCGCCTCACAGGGCACGATTGTCAGGGTGCTTTATGTGTATGTCTTCCCTTATGTATGTGTATGTCATGCTCTGGATTCATTACCATTTATCTGCTATATACTTTACATATGCCTTTACAGAGGAAAGCATATCTAGCAGACAGGTCTTGTATAGCTAAGCATTACCTAGTTAACTCATGATTACTCCCTATGGGACTTCCAAAGGAGAACTACAGCACATGGGTATCTTCAGAAGTCATATAGAGTGAATGGATCAGAGGCCAAGCATATCCATTTTAATTCATTTTACTCTGAGGACAAGAGACCCTCATTCTTGTGATTGGTGGGGTCCCAGTGGTATGACTCCCATCAATCAACTAGTTATCACCTATCTATATTTTATATTGGAATAATTATGTGTTCTCATCATGGATATTAAATAGTAAACCATTAAGAGATGATAAAATTGTCTGATATGTGTGAGTCTAACTTATCTTCAGAATAGGGACCCTCTGTCCTGTTGAGGGGCTGAGTAACCACCAGCCACTAAATCCAAGTAGGGAATGGATGGAGAGTTGGCTCACATGTAGGAGGAACAGAGTTAAAGGGGTACTCCACTGGGCCAGCGTGGAAGTAAATGTGGCCAGCTGTTTTCGCGCTGAGGGGGGCCGGCTACGCCCCTAATGATGTCACGACCACGCCCCCTCAATGCAAGTCTATGGGAGGGGGCGTGGCGGCTGTCACGCCCCCTCCCATAGACTTGCATTGAGGGGCGTGGCCGTGACGTCACAAGGGGGGGCATATCCGACCCCCGCAGTGCGAAAACAGCATTCCGAACATTTACTTCCACGCTGGCCAGTGGAGTACTCCTTTAAGGGATCCACATTATGGAAAGAGATTTAGCTCACAGGGGTGGGAAACACATCTGTCAGACATGTATGTCATATCCTACATATGTGTTTATGATAGATATAGCCTTTTAAATGCTTTAACTGGGTTTAAAACATTAATGGCTTATCTCCTAGATAGACCACCAAAGGGCAAATGTGAATGGTTTGTTAAGGATAAATCTGTCTATTGTCATAAATTATTATCTACCCCCCCCCCCCCCCCCAATCCCTGTAAAAACAGAATGCTTTCATACTATGTCCTGTTCTTGGTCGTCCTGGTAAGCTTCTTCTGGTTCTTCTCTAGACCTCATTTTGGCATCAGCTGCCTGTAAGAACTGAATGAGAACAAGGATTAGAAATCCAGTGGATCATTGAAAAGCTATAAAATCTCATAGTATGTAAGGATACACTACTGCAGTATTGGCAATCACAACATTCTAATACCTAGTAAAAAGCCAGACTAGTCCTCATTGACAGCAATGGACCATCTAGATCTACTGGTCTTCTGTCTGATACATCAGACCTTATTACATTTATTTCTTTAAAAGAAGTATTCCAGAGACCTCTAAAGATAAAACAAATTACTTTCTCCCGGTCCTACACAGCTCCTGTTTTCCTCTATCCGGTCCCATGATCTTCTCTCTTCTTCCTGCTTTCTAGACTAGCACTTGAAGCAGGACCTGCCCACCATAAGCCAATCACTGGCCGTAGCGGTATCCTGTCTAGTGACTGTCTGAGCGGCAGGGCCAGCTCCAAGTGCTTGTCTCAGGGACAGATGGAGTCGTACAAGTGCTGCAGGTGGCAGGGTAGGTAAGTTTTTTGTTTTTTTTCCTGCCCAAGTGTGGTGTCCTGAAGCATTCTGGACCTTTTGCTATTCTGAACACTGTTCGACTGACGTCCTGCAAAAAAATGCAATGCACAAAAGTATGGATTTTCTATGGATTTTCCCTGCGGCTGTGCACCAGACAGATCTGCAGAAAAATACCAATTAATGGTCTATTCACACGTACAGTATTCTGTGCAGATTTGATGCGCAGGATTTTCTGCTGCAGATTTCAATGTAAACTGAATGACTGAACACAGCTTCAAATCCTGCGCATCAAATCTGCGCAGAATACTGTACGTGTGAATAGACCCTAAAGCAAGAAAATTAGATTTTACCAAATCCACATACTGCAGAGTTTTCCACATGGAAATCGTCCTGAGGTGCAAACTATGTGTCAATTTTTTTCTTGCATTTTTGCAGATTTTCCTCATCGATTTGAGTGGGGAAGTCAGCATCCGCAATAGTATCAAAATCATTGACTATTTTATTTATTTATTTTTTTAATACATACAGTCTGCAGGCAAATCTGCATCACAATGCACAATGAAATCTGCGGATTAGTCTTACGGATTTCCCTTATGACTGCTTGCGGAAATTTTGTACAGCAAATCCAACCCATGTGAACTTACTCTAAAACTACCAGGAGATGCACACATCTATATTGTACCATTCTACTGTAAGCTTTACTTTACAGGTAAGTATAAAGCATGGCACATTCAGGTCATTGCCATGGGTCGCCTGGCTTCTCTGCCCTCTCAGCGGGAGCTGCCTTCCCGTCACCCCCGTGTGTTTGACCCGGCCAGTTACCTGACTACTCATCTGCCCACCTACATAGAACAGTGCTTGGGATCTGACTCTGAAAGAGCTCCGACAGTCCTGACCTACTGCCTATATTGTTATACCTCTACCTCATCCTTTGGTACAGTGCATATCTACTTTGGCTGCCCATCGGTGACCATGTCTAGGGTAGTGCCCTGACACAGAAGTCTACATTCTACCTCACGTGGGTTAAGAGGAATAACCAAGGGCTTCTTAGACTATACTGCTTGGTGTACATCCACGTACCATTGCTGGACAGAAATTCCACAGCTAAACAGCTAGAAACAGGTAGACTTGTTACATACTGGAATACTAGATATGTGGAAGAGGATCGTTCTGACAGCAGATCACTACAACTCCAGATCTGCAGCTTTATAGGCAGGTCATGTCCATATACTGCTCCTTACAAAACTTTACATCTTCTGACCCATATGCTTCAATAAAGTCTACTTCACCAGTACAAAAATAGCACAAGGCTCCCTAAAATAGATCCATTGCATTACCACAATTTTAAAATTTATTTGGCAAGTCTATCGGGCTCTGTCCTTGAAAGGGGTACTCCACCCCTAGACATCTTATCCCCTATCCAAAGGATAGGGGGATAAGATGTCTGATCGCGGGGGTCCCACTGCTGAGACCCCCCGCAATCTCCCTGCAGCACCCGCATTCTATGCAGGTGCTGAATCTCCAGTTTCGGAAACCTCCAGGTTTCCAGGACTGGGTAGTGACGTCACACCATGCCCCCTCCATTCATGTCTATGGGAGGGGGCGTGACGGCAGTCACGCCCCCTCACATAGACATGAATGGAGGGGGCGTGGCGTGACGTCAAGTCCCCAGTCCAGGAAACCCGGAGGTTTCCGAAACTGGAGATTCAGCACCCGCATAGAATGCGATCAGACATCTTATTCCCTATCCTTTGGATAGGGGATAAAATATTTTTGCCCGGAACACCCCTTTAATAAATTCATGCCAGGCTTATACCTGATCTCCGTGACATCTACGCACAGAACCACGTCAGTGCTAGAACAAACATACAGTTAATCCTTAGAATACCAAATTTACTTTCTTATCGTCTTCCTCTAGGAGCCAGGGATTTAAATGGCAATATCAAAGCAGGGCAATGTGACTCAGAGGCCTATTTATTACGTCTGAAGGAGGGGACATGAACATTCCCCATAGTCGACATGATAACTGCTACGACTGTATATTCATAGTCCGCATTGCAATAATATAGGAGGACAACATGGCAAAAAAAAAAGACAAATCTAAACGGCTTTTAGAGATATTTTTGTTGGCAGATCTCACCGAAACTGGCGGTTCTAATCAGACAATACCGTGACATCTACAGTCATAGGAGACATGGATTGGACAAGTTGTTTTTTCTTTTTTAAATAAGCAAAAGGTCTTTCCCATCAGAAACAGAATCTATTGAAGATAGCACTGTCTGGTTTTGTAGCTCAGACTCAAATGGCGACTTTTGTCTATTGGCCAACTTGGATACTCCACTGAAAAGCCTTGGTCAATACGAGCCACCAGGTGTCTGAGTGCTGCAGCTGCATTCTATTAGCTATCTGGTGGTGTCCCAGTATAAATACATTTATAGCATCTTCTATAAATTTGTATAATGGTAAACTAGAATCCCTAATCTGAAGCTATATTTTCAGTTTGTAAATGTTGTCCTCTTTCTTGGCTCATGACGGACAACCCCTTTTCAAAATGCAGGTCCTTTGGTGATCAGCTGACTGCTGCAGGTCCTGCTCCCCACACACCCAGTAAACAGGCATTAAATGTAAGATTACCTAAGATGGCCATCTATTTAATTTACAAGCACTGGCAAGAACGGGAGCCACACTTATGACTGGCAAGAACAGGAGCCACACTTATAAACCTTGTCCAAAGTGAGGGACCCCCTCTATTAGGTTCCCATTGGATCACCAACTTTTAAACAACTCCTGCTAAGACCCTACTCCCATTCCCCATTAGAGACACATGCGGATCCAAATCTCCCTGCGTTTTGTGAACGGAGGCTGAATTGGGTAAGGTATCTCTACATTGGGTGGGGGAGAGGATGCACCTTCTTAGAATAAACACTTTTTATTAATACATACGGGTTATATTCTCTAACTGCAATAATGTTTGTAGTGACACACAGAGGCTTGATTCTCCAGCCGAGCGCATAATTGTAGCTGAGCAATAGAATATCTGTGCATTCCAGGGAAGGGTGATTCACAGGTGATCTAACATCAGAATACTGCTATAAATTGCTCTGGTAGTGTAGCACCCCCCCCCCCCCCCCTCCCTCCACCTCACAACATGTTTTTATTTTCTCTCCACTTTTCAGAAACCTTTTCCTTTCAAATATGTAAATTGTTGTCATTTATTCTATTCCGACACAGAGGAATAATAGTGGAAGTGCAATATCCCCAAAGCTTCCAAAAAGTGTAGATTGGATACAATCACATCCAGGAAATTGATGGATGACTAGATATTCATGCACAGCTTTACTTAGGACTCCTTTCTTAGGGCCTTACCATCATTTTTGGTTCTCCCTTCTGATAAACTGCATTTTTCCCCACTTCCCCTTTCTCTTCAAATTCGGGTCTGTCAATTTCAGCTTCTTCGAATTCGTCCTCACCTTGATTGTTGGGATCTTTGGCTGGATCAGCGGCATCCTCTGAAATCTGCAGAGAAATATAAGTACATTTACAGAAGGAATGTCGATGGATGAGCTGCTGCTTAAAGGGAATGTCCAACATTTAAAAAAAAAAATTTTTTAAGGGTAGGGTCACATGGGCCGTATTTTGCTGCATATTTTCTGCAGCTGATTTTCCTACCCATCGACTTCAATGGGTAGATAAATTTGCTACAGCAAATACACAGCAAAATAAAGCCCGTGTGACCCTACTCTAAAGGTTGGCTTAACTTTTTTTTTTAGGTAACAGTCACCTAACCAATTCCCCCTCCAATTCCCCCTCCACATACAGGTCTCCGATCTGCCTCTACACTGTTGCAGCCAATCACTGTATGTAGCAGTGATGTCCTGTGTTAAAAGGAACCAGCAAGTAGAGACTGATGGGGGTTCAAGATTTGTCAGTCACTTCATCAATTTCCTTCTCTGACCTGTCCTGGGTCCCCCACTAGTCCCTACCTTCTGGTCCCTCTCGTAGAAACGGGAGACATAAAAAAAGCCACACAAGGCTCCTAGTGCATTATCCTCAATATGCAAAATTCGAAATGATACAGGTAGGTATTTGGCTCACCTTGAGCGCAATGAAAATGTGCATATCACCCTGACGGTTTATATACAGGGTTTTGTAATGGAGATCAGGGAGTGCTGCGAAGCTGTAGGGGCGTGGGAAAAGGTGCAGATCTGCCCACGAGATATGCAGAAGATTAGATAGAAATATCGTTCTTTCGGCGCTGCTTCTCCCAACAAAGTTGATGAGACAGATATTCATTAAGAAGCTGTTATTGTAACACCAATGACACGTTTCGGGTTTAAAACACTTCCTCAGATGCCAATCTGAGGAAGGGTTTTCAACCCGAAACGCGTCATTGGTGTTACAATAAAAGCTGCTTAATGAATATCTGTCTCGACTTTGTTGGGAGAAGCAGCGCCGAAAGAACGATATTTCTATCTAATCTTCTGGTCCCTCTCGACGCACTTCATAAGACTGCAGCAGTGACCTGCTACATACCAGTGACAGGCTTCAGTGGCGGCATATCCACTGCCAGGAGGGACTAGAAAGTAGACTGGCAGAGGACCGAGCATGAGTCAGAGTGGGAGAGGCGGGGATTGGTGATGGGGACTAAGTCTTATTTTTTTTTCCCCAAGATTTCCAGCCTATTTGATTTTTACAACACCAGAAAACCCCTTTATTAGTACAAGTACTTGGTAGGACCACCTTTCGCTGAAAGTCCTTTGTGGGTATGTCTCTACCATCTTTGTACAGCTAGAGATGAAGATGTATGTGCCAAGGAAAGATCTCCAGCTGAAAAACGATGCTTTATTAGATATGCATTAAAACAAGCTACAGACGCTACATCAAAAGTGAAACATATGTTGTGTTCCCGACACGTTTCTTGCGGAGGCACGCACATTGTCAAGGATATTACCTGAATATCTGTGTGAAGAGTTAATATACGGTAAGAAAAAAACAAGATGATCCGGCACTTAGAAAAAAACTGCAGCTTTATTGATGAATCCTCATTAGAAACAGCATGGAACAACTTCAACACTTCACAAGGTCCGACACATCTTGACGCGTTTCGAGCGCATGCGCTCGAAACGCGTCAAGCTGTGTCAGACCTTGTGAAGTGTTGAAGTTGTTCCATGCTGTTTTTAATGGGGATTCATCAATAAAGCTGCAGTTTCTCTAAGTGCTGGATCATCTCGTTTTTTCTTACCATTTGGACACGGAGAGTCTGGGTGTGGATCCGTGCACGAGACATAGCAGGTGAGCCGGACTCTCTTCAAATTTTCCTGTGAGTTAAAATACCCCTTCAAATAGGGGAGTGGTTCTGAATATAATTAAAACACACACAGATATGCACATAACATATATATATATTATATATATATATATATATATATATATATATATATATATATATATGTAGCGAAGTATGAGCCGCTCACCGCTAGCACGCCCTTCTCACCACCTGTGCCATAGACCGGCTGGTACCGCCTCCAGCTTTTCTAATGGATAAGAATAAAGACGAGGTACGGCACCAGGATGGTTGCAGATAAAAGCTCGCGTTACTTTATTGAAGAAATCGCTGTACAAGGTAGGACATCTGACGCGTTTCGCACATAAATGTGCGAAACGCGTCAGATGTCCTACCTTGTACAGCGATTTCTTCAATAAAGTAACGCAAGCTTTTATCTGCAACCATCCTGGGTCCGGACCTTGTCTTTGTTTTTATATATATATATATATATATATATATATATATATATATATATATGCTATAAAAGCAGTCATAACAAAACATTAGTTTGTTTCTATAGTTGTAAACAGCTCATACGATTGTTAGGTATTTTAACAAATACAATAAAAACATCCATAGAACCACAAATCTAATAGTTAAAGAGCAAATCACGTCTTACATTAAGACCCTGCAGGGTTCTCATTCCTAGTGTGAATTGCCAATAAGCCTCTGTCTATGTTGATTGATGAAATGGAGGGAGGCATTAGATTTATTCCTGTTTATGCTCTTGCTTCTCATATCCGTGAGATGTTCCAGTACCGGGGTTTTTCATTTTCTTGTTGTACAACCTACATTTCTTATTGCACTGTTCACATTCAACAATATAAACTACACAGGACAAATTGTAGTTCATATATTTAGCTATTTGAAAGAATTTTATGCTTAACACTTCACATGGCTTATTTTTGCCAGTCCTGCATGGATTGGTGCCACATTTTAAGAACCCCTTAAAGGGGTAATCCAAAGGAAAACATTATTATTATTATTATTTTTAAATCAACTGGTGCCAGAAAGTTAAACAGATTTGTAAATTACTTCCATTAAAAAATCTTAATCCTTCCAGTACTTATTAGCTGCTAAATACTACAGAGGAAATTCTTTTCTTTTTGGAACACAGAGCTCTCTGCTGACATCACGAGCACAGTGCTCTCTGCTGACATCACGAGCACAGTGCTCTCTGCTGACATCTCTGTCCATTTTAGGAACTGTCCAGAGCAACATATGTTTGCCATGGGGATTTTCTCCTACTCTGGACAGTTCTTAAAATGGACAGGGATGTCAGCAGAGAGCACTGTGCGCGTGATGTCAGCAGAGAGCTCTGTGTTCCAAAAGGAAAATAATTTCCTTTGTAGTATTCAGCAGCTAATAAGTACTGGAAGGATTAAGATTTTTTAATAGAAGGAATTTACAAATCTGTTTAACTTTCTGGCACCAGTTGATTTACAAAAAAAAAAAAAAAAAAAGTTTCCCCACTGGAGTACTCCTTTAATTCTTAACCAAGTACCAGGTGTCTGTCAATTTGGATGTAATAATACTTGGGGATAAATGGTCTCCCAAAGTGCTAGCCTTTCTTAGACAACCTCCTAATATTTTAGCCAATTTCTTGTCTTCCCGTAGTAAATGTAGATGTCTCTGTAGGGCGATTACAGAAAGATGATTTTTGCAGCTTTAAAGTAATATGCTCCCTGTGTTTTTTCTTGGACACAGTTTTATTGCGTGTTCCAACCTCCCATGAACAGCCCATGAAGAATTTCAAGTATACCTGGCTAAACAGGAGACTTATGGAGCACATGAATAGTGCACATAATGGATATCTGCAGGCCCTCACCTTCCTGGATTTAGACCCTATAGAGAGTGGTACTTCCAAAAAGTCTATCTCAGCGCAAGAGAGAGTGGCCGTCTAGATCACAAGAACTGGTGCCCTCGGCAATCTTGAGCTGAATAACCAGAACAAACTCATTGGCCCTTATTTACTAAGAGTGTTGTGTAGGTTTCTTTGTGGGTTTTAATTCCCTACAATTTATTTTCCACGGTATTTACTAAGTTTTCCCTACATTTTACACTTTCCCTACATTTTGCTTTTTTTTTTTACACATTCTCTGATCTGTCGGGTTTTCCTCAGCTCAAATCCACCGCTTTTCTGTGACCACGCCCCCTTTTCCAGACGTCCACGCCCCTTTTTCGGGTTTTCATAGCAAAATGGAGAGTCAGTTGGGGTTTATTCAATTCAGGCGCAATTTCAGGTGCAAATTCAGGCGCAGACAGAATTTCGGGTGCATATTGTGGCGCAAACAGAATTTCAGGCGCAATGTGCCCGAAACTGGCGCACAACCCGACAATACATGTCGGGTTTGCAATAGTAAATGAGGGCCATTGTTGTTCTGCAACTTTCTGTTGCTACACTACACGTACTATTTTCTCTTATTCTTTTTCTACTGCTTACCCTTTATACTTGGCATTTGCATTGTTCTTTGTTTTACCTTTTCTTCTGAGTGACTCCTGTGACGTAATGCTCAGCGCTAACATAATAATGGTGCTTGACGCGTGAGGTTTCCTTAGGCTGAAAGAAGCGGGGATCCGCAAAATGGTTCTGTTGCAGTCAGTAGCTCAGTCAGCATCAGCTGATGCCTTGTTCTCTGCCCCCAGGCTCATTTTTATGGATTGAACTAACAAAGGATTGACGTTTTTACATGAGTGAGTTGCCGCTTTTTTTTTTTTTCTGCTGTTATGTACCAGAATTGCTCTGTTGAAGCGTTGCACCCCCATTTTCTCTGCCCCCTCCACAAAACCAATGTTTCATTGCTACCGTTAACCCAGCTGTGCCGTCCTCCTCTTCCTGTGCAGATAGTCCGTTGAAGATGACATCGGCGATAAATCTTCCACACCACCGGACATTGCTAGAAAAAGGATTTGCTGGGGAGAAAACAAAATGTTCCTTCTAGAAGGACATCATAAGATTTTCTGGGGAGGAGGGAGTGTATCGACCCCATAGAAACTTTGCTTTTTTGGATGTAGCAGACATTGTCAAAACTAGAAAGAAACCAGCAAGTTGGTTGATGAATTCCCTTAATTCATCCAAAAAACTGTGTGTATTTTCTGATATACAATGACACTACGTCGCAAGTTAACCATTTCCAGCCTGTTATGCATCTCATGTTGCTATACGCTTGTAGTATATCACGTGAGTCCCTGAGATATCCTGGGACCCTTTGGACCAGGAGTTGTAATTTTTGATCCAGCCACAGAGAAGATGGTTCCAGTAATAATTCTCTGCTGCATACGATGAGGCCCATTGGCAGAGGTATTGTATGTCTTTGTATGTCTTCGAGAGTGCGTAAATTACTGCAACAATGGGCTTTTCCAAATTAAGATATTTTGCCTCAGGCTCCTTCAGTACTCCCATAGCCACTCCTTTAGACAACAAACACACCGATGTCTTTTATACAATGTCCAAACACAGAGAAGAAGAGAAGACGGCACTCACCGTAAAACAGGAAATCTTTAATCTTCAGTTGCAAAGAGACGCATACAGGTCAGGGAGTGACACAGACAGCGGGGAGCACGCTCCCCGCTGTCTGTGTCACTCCCTGACCTGTATGTGTCTCTTTGCAACTGAAGATTAAAGATTTCCTGTTTTACGGTGAGTGCCGTCTTCTCGTCTTCTCTGTGTTTGGATCCTTCTGCTGCATAAGATTGAGCACCATCTATACGGGACTGTTGTGAGTCAGTGGTGCAGTACCTACTGCTCACACCAGAGAGGGTCTCCAATGCGCTGGACATGGAAGGCTGCAGTGCCGGCTGATCTTGCTTTCGTGCGTTACTTTTATACAATGTGGGTGGAGCTGGATAGTAATTCTTCATCAGTTAACTGATCACCTAACATTTGTTGTATGTACTCGTATTCATCACAGTGAGCATCCCCCTCTTATCTGCCATTTTTATTATCATATCAGGATAGCTTTTGAATTATTTTAAGGCCTTTTGCTTTTTTTTCCGTTAGATTATGATTAGAGATGAGCGAACTTGCAGTAAATTCGATTCGTCACAAACTTCTCGGTTCGGCAGTTGATGAATTATCCTGCATAAATTAGTTCAGCTTTCAGGGGCTCCCGTGGGCTGGAAAAGGTGGATACAGTCCTAAGAAAGAGTCTCCTAGGACTGTATCCACCTTTTCCAGCCCACCGGAGCACCTGAAAGCTGAACTAATTTATGCAGGATAAGTCATCAACTGCCGAGCTGAGAAGTTCGTGACGAATCGAATTTACTGTAAGTTCGCTCATCTCTAATCATTTTTTTTCCTTAGCCCCACTAGCTATCTTTCCATAACTTTTTGGAATCTATCCATACTATCTGATCTCGATTGCAGCGGATAGAAAAATAGATTTTTTTGAACTTTGCGCTTATTAAAAGTTATGGTGGAAATGGTGATCTCAGTGGTTTAAAGATCAAACAAAGTTAATAGAGCTTGTTGTTCACAAAAATCCATAGTTGCAAATTCGTTTTCCATTGTTTTGTTTCTTTTATCATAAATGTTTCCTTATGAGTCTTCGGAATGTCTCTTCATTGTCAGGTTAGGTGTAAATTTATTAAGTTCACACAGTGTTGAAAAAATATCCAGTTGACTAGTGTGTGGAAAAACGTAACCCTTTTGAGAGTAATTTTATTTGGGCTTTTGTTAATTCTCGTTTAGATAAATTCATGACAGTGTTCATTACTTTAGCTGACTCCTGAGTTATTGAAATGTATGTTTTTTATTCTTGGCAACTTAGTCAGATTGAATGGAGACAGTCTGTAAACAGCCATTTTCACATAGCATTTTGCACCGAGGCCAAAAAGTTAATCTGAACAGAGAACCTTGTTCCACGTGTTTTGAGTTTGCCATAAGCCATGTGGAAGACACAGCAAATGGGATTTCTTGTGGCTCACTATCAACAACGGCTTTCTTCTTGCCAATGTTCCATAAAGGCCTGATTTGTCAAGTACATGACAAAGGCTGCATTTGGAGTCTGCTTTGACTTTAAAACTGCAGTGACAATATTCCAAAACTGCCAAGTGGAAACACAACCAAATGGTTGTTCATGGACAGATTCTCCTTGCCCAGCTTGTACAGTTTGGGTGGATGGCTCTGTCTTGGTAGTTGAGGCATCATTTTCTGGGGCTTGGTGAGAAGCTCGAAGCTTGGGATACTTTTTTAAATCTAACCCTGCTTTGTACTTCTCCACAACTTTATCCCTGACCTATTTGGGAAGCTCCTTGGTCTTCGTGCTGCTGTTCAGTAATGCTCTTTAAGAGAAGAGTCAATGTAGAAAATAAACCAGCTCACCGCATATGAATGTTTCTTGATAGGAAGAGACTTCAGATATGGGAAGCACGGAATACAAGTCCAAGCTGCAATTTCTTGGTGTGAACAGTCTCCAAAAAAAGCAAAAGGTGCAAAAAATTGCAAAAAATTCCAGCTCCCAAAAATAGATAAAATCCAAAATGTATTAAATCATATTAAAATGATACCCAAAAATGGTGAGGTATAAAAGCAAGCAGAAACGCAGGCATTTCTGCTTGCTTTTATACCTCACCATTTTTGGGTATCATTTTAATATGATTTAATAAATTTTGGATTTTATCTATTTTTTTGAGAGCTGGAATTTTTAGCAATTTTTTGCACCTTTTGTTCTTTAAGAGACTACAGACAGGTGGCTCCTATTTACTAATTAAGTGACTTTCAAATGTGACTTGTGAAGGAAATTCGTTGCAAGAGATCTTTCTTAGGGGTATATTTAACATTTTTCAAATTTTAAATTTGTAAATAATATTTAAAATCGCCTCCACTTCCAAATGGACTATTTTGAGTTGGTTCATTACATAAAATCATGAATAAAGAAAGTTAAAATTGTGGTTATACCATGACAAAATGTACAACAGTCCATGGGGGGCGGGGGTGGGGGGGGGATGAATATTCATTCAAGGCACTGTATAGATGCCTAGAAAATTGCCAGACTCAATGGACATATAAGATATGACATGAATGGGACGCATCATGCACAGAAAACGAACAACTTTTCGTCAGACTCCAAACAAAAAGGAAGATATAAGAGTGTATTAGTCTAAATCTCTAGGACAATCTAAGATAGTGATCTGCAGGGATTAAAGAGCCCTGTGGCGTGCTACAAGTCACATATCAGCTGAATGTCAATGAGCTGGGATTTATCAGAGCACAACTGCTGAATGGTAATGCCTTTTCCTTACCAGCGTATCCTGCCCTACGTGCTGCTTCTTAGACTGCAGGGTCTCCTCTCTGTCAATCATCCCAGCATCTGTAAGAAGGCAATTCAATTATTAATATAGGTCTCTGTACCATGAACATACACAGTATGAGACAGAGTCACGTAGTCCTCACATCGTTCACTACAAGAATATAATGCAAACAGATTATTTTCATAATTCATCAATCTAAAAAAGCATTTTCCATTTAGACTTAGATTTAAATCCCCAGTAAATATAAATCCTTCAATTGTCCTCTTCTGTCAAACCATATATGGGAAAGAGCAATTACAGGATAGGGTAAATACTTAGGATTGGTTATAAGTGTCTGATCGTGGGGGGTCTGACTGCTGGTCCGGCTGTTGGGCCCCCCGTGATCTCCTGTACCGGGCACACGCAACTTACTCGCTCTTAGACCGCTTGGGCCTCTACCTTCCCATAGGAGCCTGAGTGACGGCCTGCTCAGCCAATCACTGGTTGAGACAGGAGTCCTGTCTCAGTTGGTTAGTGGTTGAGTGGGTTGTCACTCCTGCTAGTCTCCAAGGGTGGGGGCCGGAGCACTCAGAGGACAGGTGACTTGCTGGGCCTCCGGCACGGACCCCAGTGATTGGACACTTATCCCCTTTCATGTGGATAGAACATAAGTTGACTTCCTGGAGTACCCCTTTAATAGTCTTTTGCAAATGGAAGGGACATAGGTTGGATTTATGGTTAGTACTTTAGCAAAAGCCAGTGGAAATGATGCAAAGAAAAGATTTTCACCTTTTTTTTTATTTTATTTTTTAACCTACTCTTAAAAAAAAAAAAAAGTTACCAAAATATTGTGTGTGTGAACTCAACCTTGATTTTTTTTCCTTTTGATTTAAAAACTTTAATCAGGCTCTAAAGCAGATAACTCCGTACCCCAGGAGTTACAGAAACCGTGTAGCTCGTGGTGCTACGCCATTTGTGCAATAAAAACATTTGATAAAAATAATTTTGGTTTTGTGTCGCCATAGTCTTAGAGCCATAATTTTCTTATTTTTACATTGATAAAGCTGTGTGATGGCATGCGTTTGGGGGGATAAGTTGACATTTTGAAATACATATGTTAATTTGGTCACTTTTTATTATGTTTTTGGCTGATGGCATTAAAAAAAATAGATAAAGAGGGTGTGGGTTAAAGAGTGTGAATATTTCAAGGCACTATGAACAATATTTATTAGATTTTTTTTCTTCACTTTTTTTTTAACATAATAGAGGATTTTTAATTGGAAAAGCTTTTTTACATTCTTTTAGCCACCCTACTAAGGGGCCTGACTAAGCTTGATTGCGTAGAGAATACACAGCAATACTTCAGTACTACAATGTATTAATCCAACAAGCGTAACGCTGACAGTTATCCTACTAGGCCCGCCTCTGGCATTAGGAATCTAAGGGGCTAAAGGGCCAGGCCCAGAATAATTTCTGACCTCAACCTCTGACCAACTTCATTGCCTCATAGTATTGGCACCAGCCTAGCACTGACGATGTATAACATTTTGTGGGTACAACCCAGCAGCTGCGTTGTACATCTATGGCAGATATTGCAAAGGAGTTAAGAGGGTTATATAGTATTAGGGGGAAAAAAGGGCTATTTTCTTGCGTGGCACCATTTTTGGAACAAAGCAGCCAAGTTTCCTCTAAACCTGAGCAATATCCTCTAAACACGTTGCTTTTTAAAAAAAAAATAATAATTTGCAAGGTTCGGACATCGATCAGGTGTAAAACTAGGACATGGTGGGGATTAATGGTTGGAGATATATATATATATATATATAAAGCAAAGTTTAAAAATCTATACTTTTAAGTACAGACAGATTAGGGCATTAGTCTTAAATCCTGGCTATCATTTGGAAGGGCAGTGTTGGAAACCATCTTTATAGAAGAGGCTAACATGCCTGGCACCCTGCTGCACCTGGCCTAGATTCAGCGCATGGCTTGAAAATGTAAAACTGTAAAAGAGTAAGTGAAGTTTTAATGAGAGATCATGAGCTGAGATACACCTCCCGGTGAGTGACTTCTCATTAAAAGATGTAAGGAGGTTTCCCGCCGGTTGTACCCCCGCCCAGTGTCTGCTCCCTGCGATTACAGTAAATTAACATTTTGGAAGTTTGACAACAGGTATGGCTTATCATGCAAAGCACTAGGCAACTATAACAGGATTGGGGGAAAATTAAACTGGGACAAAACAGAGCATGTCTTAAAGGGATTGTCTGATGTTTCAGTTCAGCACCATTTAAGTAGAGACTATACTGGGACACTAGAATTTTTTAGTAAAAAAAAAAAAGACAATTTCACTTCTCAGTATAGTGTCAATTTTAATAAAACTAAAAAGGGGCAAAACTAAACTTACCTACCCCCAGTCCCCCACTGATCCACTTTAGCTCCCATCCAATTCCCTAATCTACTGTCTTCTTTCTGCTTCAGAGACCTGCCCCCTTCAGAGACCTGCCCACTCGGCCAATTACTGACCGCAGCAGTGTCCCATCTCAGCCAGTGATTGGTTGATCGGCCGGCTTGTGTCAGAAGCAGAAAGACCGGGCAACCAAACAGAGCTAAATAGGCGCTGAGGAGGACCAGAAGGGGATCTGGGTGGAGTTTTTTCCTATTAGCTTTTTATGTATTTTTTTTCTTTTTTAACCCGGCCCAAGCGACATATGAATTTTTACATCCACCAGAATACCCCTTGAAATGCATTATAGTAATCATCAAGCAACCAATAGTCTATATTTGTTAAAAATTCCTCACAAGATATTCCCTGTATATGTGTTCCCCTATTTTCCTTACCCATCTTTGGCTCATCATCTGCTGCCATTTTGTGGTGGCCCTGATGTGGTAGCCCATGGTCCCAGCTTGGAGTTGAAACACTGACATGATGGGTGTTTGATTTTGTGAGAGCATTACTGACACTTTTTTTGTTCTCTATTTGTGTCATCCGGGCGTTCACTTTATTAACTATGTCTTGCCAACTGTATGAGGAAAAAAAAAAAAAAAAAAAGAACAGTAAGAAGACAAATCAATTTACCATAGTTACAAGTACCATACACTAGTGCATGTAGGCTATGTAAACATGTTTACGTGCATTGCATTTTTCTTGTACTGATTTTGAGACATTTCTCCATTTCTCCATTCATGCCAAAAGTAAAATGAATTTTTGGAATCTATGCATGATGTTTCTGCACTCGGCAGGCAGTCATGTGGACCTTATGGCTCAGGTCTAACATATCATGTCATTTAAAGGGGAACATGATTACCAAATAACTTTTTTTTTTTTTTTTTATATATACAGAGATGAGAGGGAGAGAAGAGAACACACAGGGGTGCTCCCTGATTAGGTATATCCACTGATGTGCACCCTTCACCCCACCTCAGTGATATACCGACCTGGTCACGGCAGCACAGCCACTCTGCAGGATCGGCAAACCAGTATCCCAGTACACTGAACATCAATGAAACTTGGGATCTGTTAGTGGACCTGAGGAAGGCATTAGTGAATGCCGAAACCCGTTGTCCCCAATACCCAATAAGTCTTTTCATTGTCCTGTGCTACCTGAGTCTATTCTTATGTCCACAATCTGAGCAGCGCCTCCCAATACCATTTTTTTCACTCAATCCGTTCTCTTGCATTCTCTTTTATATATTGAACACAGACCTCATATACAAAAAGGTATAAAAGTTTGATTGTTGCAGTCCATTCTAGGTGGCACTCATGGGTCCTCAAAAAGTACAAAAGGCAACCCACGTACTTCAGCCTCCAGCCTGTCATCTTCTCTGCAACGTACAAGCTGCTTCGGCCTCATAGCCAACAGGTTCAAATCAAATAAGACCACCATGGCCAGATCACCAAAACTCTTCCGAAGGGCCTTCCCCAGGTCTAATAACTCTCACAGGTCAATGGCAAGTCACCTTAACAACACCTATTGACTTTTTTAAGGCCAACACATGCCTTTTTATCAGCTTCTGTCAGTTCTTCCGAATACCATTATAGAGCAGGTCTACACCCTTACAACAAACCCACCCACATCAGCATAAGGCTCTTCCTGGGCCCATGTTCATGCTGGGACCTCCCTGTCTTAGTTTTCAGCCAAGACGATTCATACATGCTGTAAGCTACTGTGACAGGCATGTGGGTATAGTGGGTGGCAGCATACAGATGTCACTAATAAGGTCATGGTGGTCCTTTAGTTATTATTAGGGAGTCCTGTGGTTATTATTGTATATGAGGTTATTCCTGTCATTTTTATTGGGTACCTCTGTCTTTTATTCTTATGGGGATTCCTCTGGTGGGGATATGGCATCAATAAGGATAAAATAATAAGCTGAACATATATATCAGGATTATGTACAGAAAATGGGGCAACCTTAAAGGGGTACTCCACTGGAAAACATTTTTGATTTTATCAACTGATGCCAGAAAGTAAAACAGATTTCTAAATTACTTCTATTTAAAAATTGTAATCCTTCCGGTTCTTATCAGCTGCTGTGTGCTCCACAGGAAGTTCTTTTCTTTTTAAATTTCCTTTCTGTCTGACCACTGTCAGGAAATGTCCAGAGCAGGATATATTTGCTATGGGGATTTGCTCATACTCTGGACAGTTCCTAAAATTGACAGAGGTGTCAGCAGAAAACACTGTGGTCAGACAGAAAAGAAATTCAAAAAGAAAAGAACTTCCTCTGAAGTATACAGCACCTGATAAGTACTGGAAGGATTAAGATTTTTAAATAGAAGTCATTTACAAATCTGGTTAACTTTCTGGCATCAATTGATTAAAAAAAATGTTTTCCAGTGGGATACCCCTTTAAACTCTTCAGATAGCAGATTTCGGAAGAAATAAGTATCTGCAATGTAGATGTTTATGCCTGATCAACTATTCTCCCCATAAAAATGAATACTTGGCTGAGTCCGGACAGGCTGCCATTGTGCTCGACCAGCATTAGCACTCACTTGCCCAAACTTCAACAAAGGCATTTATACTTTAATTTTATGAAACTGCACATCACCCAAAATGATACACTCCATTCAAGCAAAGAAAACCACAAACAACTTAAATTGTCCAGAACAGTTCAGCGCCAAGCAGGATGCCAGGGACAAGCAATTTTACAACATAAAGGCTTAAAAGAGTTCAATCACAAACAGTGAATTGGCTTGAAATGCTTTGTAGGGGGGGGGGGGGGGTGTTCGGAGGAGGTTAGCAGCGTAAAGATAGTGGGCAGAAACTGTTCCTTCCGCTGCTCGCTCTCAGTTTCTGTGCAGGAAAAGAACAACCACTGACCAAGAAGAAAAGGATTACCTAGAGCGGTTATTAACCTCTAAGGAAAGCGCACATCTACAGAACAAGCCTTCACAGTCTGTCAGAAATCTAGGGGTTTCATCTCTTACTGGAGAAATAAATGTGGCGTCCCGATACCGTATTGCATCTAGTACCTAGTGTAGAGGTCCCCAAAGTCAGAGTAACTACATTCAGGTAGGGTTCCTCAGGTGGGACAGCCCCTAGTCGCCTCGCCTAAAGTCTATCTTTAATAATAATAAATGTATATATATTTAATATGTATAGTACTTACCTTGTTCAGCGTCGCAGGACCTTCGATCATGTGACCATGCTAGTAACCTCTATGGCATGTTATAGGACCTTAGGAGGTCCTTCGGTCACATGTTACCCACAAATCTTTGTAATGGTGATTGACATCAGTATGGACCAATTAGCATTAGTCCAGCCCCTGCCCATATAAGGGAGCTGCGTCCAATTATCTCTCTTGGGTTGCTGCTCTCGTGGATGCCGGACTAACAGGACGGTGCTACGCAACTTTCAAAGACACGCTAGGCCTCAAAACCTCCGGCCTCAGCAGAACCAAAACCGTGAGTTCAAATCTAAATCCCTGCGAATGCTAGCGTGACTACTGGACTGAAACTAATTCCCCTAAATCCAGTTGAGAAACGCACAGTACTAAAAGACTCTTAATGCTAAAGTCCCAACCTTTGTCAATCTCTAAGGAAAAGCTGTTGTTACACTCAGAGACTGTTGTATTATTAAAGCTTGCAGAAAATCTTCAGTAAACGTTAAGTGCTGTTTCAGAAACTCTCTGGTTGTGGACAATCTATTCTTCTTATCTACCTCCCTATTGCTCTTGGGAAGGGTGGCGGTAGGAAAAGCGTTATTGAGGAACCCTCACCCTGGCGTCACGAATAGCAAGGGTTAACAAGCACCTTTTAATTGCTGCACAGCTACACTCCCCATACCCTACACCCCCCAGGCTATCACATAGCGCAGCAGCTGTACTATTGACCCCCAGCAGCAGAATAGATGATGGATATACAGGAGGCACAACATGTCAGGCACCTTAGACCCCTCCCATTTATAGCACCATATCAAAACCCTGCCCCTTATACAAATAAACACACCTGAAATAATGTTACATGTCCAAATTGCTGCTGTTAAGTTATGTTGGAACCAAGGGTATTTTGGAATAGGTTATTTATCAACTGAATAGGTTATAACTGATCGATTGTGGGGGTCCAGGACCTTGTAGATTGCTAGAACAGGGGACTTTGAATGGAGTGTTTGCTTTTTCTGCTCCATTTAAAACCTAAAAGGACTGGTTGGCAATAGCCCGGTGCTGTACTACTATCTTCAGCAGTGTCATCATCAACCTGTGGCTCTCCAGCTGTTGTAAAACTACAGCTACCAGGATGCCCGGACAGCCTGTGGCTGTTAGCGAGTTATAGTTTTGGAACAGCTCGAGTGCCACAGGATGGGGAACACTGCTCTAGTGTACAGGTGCTAACTAGTTAATATTGCAATACTCATTTAAAAGGAGAAGTCAATTCCCCTGACATGACTATTTAGGATCTGCTTTGAACTGTTCCACTTTTATCCTTACTAAAAATGTAGGAAAAAGATTGACAACTGGGCGTTTCCATTCTATTTGTCAATGGGACATGACTGTCAGACGGTCTCATCAATGCTGACAGTTTAGGTCACTTGTACCATTAAAATCAGTTATGATGAAGACAAGGCAAAAAAAAAAGGTTCTAATGGTGTGGTGGTGTGGGGGGTGGGATGGAGTATGGACTAAAAACACTGGTACTCATCTGCTGCCGATCCCCTGCTGTTGGGTCCTTTCTGCTTGCACTAAATGTATTGGAAATACCTCCTCGGCCAATCACTGGCTGAGGTGGGACACTGTTCCGGCCAGTGACTGGATGACTGAGCATTTAGACAACTCCGTTAACAGATGTGACCAACAGCAACTTTAAAAGGGGTACTCCGCTGCCCCAGCATTCGGGACATTTTATGCGTGATGTCATGTCCACGCACCCTTGTGATGTCATGCGCACACCCCCTCAATGCAAGTCTATGGGAGGGGGCGTGGCAGTTACTGCCACGCCCCCTCCCATAGACTTGCATTGAGGGGAGGTGGCCATGACATCACGAGGCGGGGGGGGCATGGCTGTGACATCAGGACCCCCACCACCTGCACCCAGCGCTCTAAACGAACGTCGGGTGCTGCACAGAGATCCCAGCTGCGGGACCCCCACGATCAGACATCTTATCCTTTGGATAGGAGGATTAGATATCTAGGGGTGGAGTACTCCTTTAAGAGTCAACCCGGGCAAGGACTGCTGCAATACTTCTGCACAAGGTGTTTTCACATTATAAAAATCCCTTTATCCTCTTTCCAACATTACAACATTTTCTTCATTCTATGACTGGGCCAGATGGGTTAAATCAAGTACAACCATATATTATATTGTTATTTGCTTAAAGAAGAACGTAGTAGTGACACCTCTACAAACCGCTTCATTAAAGATGGGAAAAGAAAATCCATTACCCCAGGCACTTCAATTATAAAGGGCTTAACAATGGCTTTCATTGTCACCCCTGCTGTGTCAACAATAACAAAAGAAACTTCATTAGGATTTTTGGCACACATTTTCAATCACACACAAGAGGGACTCGCTTTAGCAAGCCTGCCGGGTGGAAGACATCGCCTCCGGATTTGTTCAGTTTACATAATTAAAAGATACAACCCCTCCCTGGCTCACAGAAAGGAATAATACTAAGTCACTGGGAGGTAAGAACCGTCCAGACAGCATGACCAGGGGCATACACTAACCTAGGGAATAAAATCTTAATAAACTACTTGAAAAAAGGTCATAAAGTCAAGAAATAGTAGTCAAGCTAGGCCCAGTTTAGCAGAATCTCAAGAGAATTACAGGAATTGTCCCATTTTACAAGAATGCTCTGAAAGGATGATCACAGGATGTCCCCCTGTAAACCCCAGTGATCAGCTGTAATCTAAGGAGGAACCTGGAAACAAGTATTAATTTCCTCTGCAGCACCTCTACAGGTGAGATAAAGTACTGCACCGTACCCATCCATTCTTATCACGGACATCTTGGATTGCTTTTTGAGCTACCGCTTTCTAAAAAAAAAAAAAAAATTGTCAAAAGCCCACTTTTAGGAAAAGTTTATGTAAAATGTGCTCAATCTGAACTCCGGTTCACAAGACTGTTGGCAGGTATGGAATAAAGCAGATGTGTGTGAATGTGCAAGACCAACCGCTGGGACCCCCAGAAAAGTATCAATGCACTTAGCCATTACCACCATCAATAGGTAAGATTTGTAGTACAGAGCTGAGACAAGACTGACCTAGGGTACCCATACAAGGGGCTCAACTACTTTTAGTAAGGGTCCGCTTATCAAGGTCTGGCAGCAGTTGAAGGTCCAAGCTGAATGCTAAGGCCTGGTTTAAATCTAGTGGCCACATTGCCATGGAAGAAATAGGTGCTGCCTGTTGCAGAAAAAAAAATGACCCTAATAAGTCAAAGGGTAAAACTACTGAAGTTTAAAGGATGTAAATCTACAATTCCTAGTATGACCTGAATGCTGCCACACACTGTGCCCCTAAATATATAATACTGCCACACACCATGACTATAATACTGCCACCCACTGTACCTTAAATATAATATTGCCATACACCGTGCCCCTCAATATAATACTGCCACCCATTGTGCCCCTGTATATAATACTGCCACCCATTGTGCCCCTCAATATAATACTGCCACCCATTGTGCCTCTAAATACAACACCGCCTGATGCTGAGCCTCATAAATATAATATTGCCAAAAACTGTGCCATGAACTTAATAATTATGCCACTGGCATAATCTGTGCCCCCTAATAAACTACACTACTGTGCCTACCTGATAAACTGTGTTCTTAAATTATTCTTTCCCAACCTGTGACAATATACCTGTTTAAAGCTACAACTCCCATCATGCACTGACAGAGGGACACAGACATTTTGAAGGGCAGGGGCTCAAGTAAAAAAAAAAGGGCACTGTACTGTAACATCACTGGGTGTATTATCCCTGTACTGTGACATCACTGTGTATTATCCCTGTACTGTAACATCACTGGGTGTATTATCCCTGTACTGTGACATCACTGTGTGTATTATCCCTGTACTGTGACATCACTGTGTGTATTATCTCTGTACTGTGACATCACTGTGTGTATTATCCCTGTACTGTGACATCACTGTGTATTATCCCTGTACCGTGACATCACTATGTGTATTATCCCTGTACTGTGACATCACTATGTGTATTATTCCTGTACTCTGACATCACTGTGTGTATTATCCCTGTACTGTGACATCACGGTGTGTATTATCCCTGTACTGTAATGTCACTGTGTGTGTATAATCCCTGGACTGTGACATCACTGTGTATATTATCCCTGTACTGTGACATCACTGTGTGTATTATCCCTGTACTGTAATGTCACTGTGTGTGTATTATCCCTGTACTGTAATGTCACTGTGTGTGTATTATCCCTGTACTGTGACATCACTGTGTGTATTATCCCTGTACTGTGACATCACTGTGTGTATTATCCCTGTACTGTGACATCACTGTGTGTATAATCCCTGTACTGTGACATCACTGTGTGTATTATCCCTGCACTGTGACATCACTGTGTGTATTATGCCTGTACTGTGATCTCACTATGCATATTAACCCTGTACTGTATAAGGATAATGTGAACAGTGTCAATACAGTACAGGGTTAATATGCACAGTGATATCACAGTACAGGTTTATTATTCACAGTGATGTCACAGAACAGCAATAATACACAAATCGACAATACATATATTGTGACAAAATGCAATATTATGCCTGTCAATAGGGCATCAAAGGGTAGGTGCATAAAAAGGGAAGGGGCTTAGGCCCTCTTATGTCTGTGTGTGCACATCCCTGAATAGAAGCTCTAGTTTTGCAACAGCTGGAGAGCTACAGGTTGGGGAACAGTACACATCCCAAAATAACTTGTCCCCCTGAGAATACACAACTGTCTAGTCTCCTAGCCAAGCCTGGGCAGAACCAAGTGATGGATGCAGCGCTAATAGCACCATCTGCATCATAAAAGAACATTTGGAAGGCCGGGCAGATGATGTCAAGATGATACAGAGAAGGGTAAGGCGTGCTGGAGTTTTTTTTACACAATCCTACTAGCAATAAGACACCAACAGAGGAGTCTGGCTGCAGCTGACCTGTACCCTCTTTATAGATTAGACATTAAAGGAGTACTCCCGTGGAATTATCATTTTTTTAATCAACTTGTGCTAGAAAGTTAAACAGATTTGTAAATTACTTCTATTAAAAAATCTTAATCCTTCCAGTACTTTTTAGGGGCTGTATACTACTCTTATGTCACAACCACAGTGCTCTCTGCTGACACCTCTGTCCATTTTAGGAACTGTCCACAGCAGCATATCTTTGCTATGGGGATTTTCTCCTGCTCTGGACAGTTCCTAAAATGGACAGCAGAGGTCAGCAGAGAGCACTGTGGTCGTGACATAAGAGAAATCCAAACCATTTCCTCTGTAGTATACAACCCCTAAAAAGTACTGGAAGGATTAAAGGAGAGGTCCGGTGCTCACTTTTCTTATTGTATCCGTTACGGGCTGCAAAAAAAAGAAAAAGAAAATAAGCTTTCTCTTACCTGCATACGCTCCCCCGGTGCTCCGATACAGGCGTTCGGTCCCCGGGCTGTATTCTTCTTACTTCCTGTTAGCCCGGCACGTCACATGGAGCTTCAGCCTATCACCAGCCGAGGCGGGACATCGCTGCGGCTGGTGATAGGCTGAAGCTCCGTGTGACGTGCCGGGCTAACAGGAAGTAAGAAGAATACAGCCCGGGGACCGAACACCGGTACTGAAGCACCGGGGGAGCCTAGGCAGGTAAGAGAAAATTAGTTTTCTTTAATTTTCAGCCCGGAACGGATAAAATAAGAAAAGTGAGCACCGGACCTCTCCTTTAAGTTTTTTAATAGAAGTCATTTACAAATCTGTTTAACTTTCTGGTACCAGTTGATCTAAAAATAAAAAAGTTTTCCACAGGAGTACCCCTTTAACTTTTGGCAGTGCTGAATTAAGAGATCAAGATCTATTAAATGGTCTTGTTTCATAAGGGTGTGTTCACACATTCAGGTTTTTAATTGCAATAATGAATTCAAAGCCATGACCAGTGATGGGCGGCGGTCTCAAATTAGAAACACTAAGAGGGAGATTTATCAAAATCTGTGTAGAGGAAGAGTGGTGCAGTTGCACATAGCAGCCAATCAGATTGTTAATTTCACTTTAAGGATGCGTTCCCACAGGGCGTATACGCAGCGTATTTGTGTGTATATTTATGGCAGTAGCGGGAAATACGCTGCGTATTCCTTGCTCACTATACACACAGGGCTTTCCGGCAGCAGCCCTATGTGTGTAGTGAGTTTTGGAGGCGGAGCCGTGTGCCGGCGTGTCTGTGACGCGCGGCTCCGCCTCCAAAACTCACTGCACACATAGGGCTGCCGCCGGAAAGCCCTGTGTGTATAGTGAGCAAGGAATATGCAGCATATTTCCCGCTGCCGCCGTAAATTTTGCGCAGCGTCAAATACGCTGCGTATACGCCCTGTGGGAACGCACCCTAAAAATGGCCTCCAAAGAAAATGAAGCAATCTGCACCACTTTTCCTCTACACTGGATTTGATAAATCTTCCCATAGATAGAATAATAAGTAATAAAAGTTGAAGAAAGAGTTTCCCCCAAAGTTTGTAATTTCACAGGATTTTCTGTATGGTCCTAAAAACGGTCTTTTTAAAAAAAACTGCAAAGAACAACAAAGCAGTTAAAGGGTACCTCTCATCAAATAAACTTTTGATATATTTTAGATTAATGAATGTTGAATAACTTTCCAATAGCATGTTAATGAAAAATATGCTTCTTTCTATTGTATTTTTCCCGATCAGTCCTGTCAGCAAGCATTTCTGACTCATGCTGGAGTCCTAAACACTCAGAGCTGCCAGCCTGCTTTGTTCACAGCCAAACAGGCTGTGAACAAAGCAGGCTGGCAGCTCTGAGTGTTCTCCTTTGTGAACAAAGCAGACTGGCAGCTCGTAGTGTTTCCGACTCCAGCATGAGTCTGAAATGCTTGCTGCCAGGACTGGTAGGGAGACCCCTAGTGGTCATTTCTTCAAAGTGGAAAATTAAATAGAAAGAAGCATATTTTTTAATAACATGCAATTGTAAAGTTATTCTGCATACATTAATCTATAATATATCAAAGTTTTTTTTTTGATGAGAGGTACCCTTTAACCTGCTGCTGATCCATTCCATTGTGGAGGTTAAATGACCAAGGGGTGGAGCTTAGAGCAGAGGGGGAGAGGTTCCTGCTGCAGCTAGCTATCTTACAGACAGACACAGTAATGTAGAGAAGGAGGAGATTGCATAGTAGAGGGAGAAATAGCTGATCTTTATACATATCTCAGTTTTATTGTAATACAAGAAACAAAAAAAGGAAAAGGAGATAAAAAGTGAAAACTTTTCTTATAATACTCGGGCTGCTAGAATGAAACTAATTTTAACTTACCTTAATCGCCGGCCACATCGATGTCCAACCTCGACTGGCGATAGGCTGAGCGACCGTGTCATGTAACAGTCCTGGGCACCAGGAAGAAGTCCAGGCTTGTTACAGGACACTGCCGCTCAGCCCATCACCTGCCAAGGCGGGACATGGCTGCGGCTGAGACCGTCGATTAGCCCATTTTTGTAAGTTGCCATGCTCAAGCAATGCATTTATGTGCAAAGAACAGGTAAACTACATAAAAACCATGTACTTCATCTGTCCTTTTCGCGCATCTGAAATCCATATTGTAAAGCCATGGCAATTTCTTAAAACCTATGCAGTTTTTGCTGTGATGCACAGTAGGGTTCGACCGATTATCGGTATGGCCGATATTACCTTGCCGATAAGCCGATAATGCCCCGCCCCCCCACACCGCCTCCCCCGACCCACTGCACCGCGTCGCACCCCCCACCGTAGTGCTGGGCGGTATACCGGTATGGATTTTTGCCCATACCGCTATACCGGTCGGGCCCCTCCCCCACCCTCCGAGTCAATAAAAAAAATTAAACTTACCCGTAATGGGGGTGGTCCGGGCCATCCATCGTTCCTGTAGTGTCCAGGGGCGTTCCGGTCCGGGCTGTCCTTCTCCGGCGGTCATCTTCTCCACTCCGGGCAGGCTCCGGCCTAGTAGCTGCATAGACGCCGCTACGCCGTGACGTCAGCTGCATAGCTGCGCACGGGCGTCACTGCGCAGCGGCGTCTATGCAGTGTACTAGGCCGGAGCCTGCCCGGAGTGGAGAAGATGACCGCTGGAGAAGAAGGACAGCCCGGGCCGGTTCACCCTTCACCCGGAATGCCCCCGGACACTACAGGAAGGATGGATGGCCCGGACCACCCTGACAGGTAGGGGGAGAGAAGCGGGTGGTGGCGGCGGCCTATGGCACCGCAAAAGCCACTGCAGTGCATTCATTTAAAAGCGCCCGCTTTAAATCAATGATCTGCAGCGGTGTCGCGGGGGGATAAATAGCCGATAACTTATACCGGAATATCGGTATAAGTTATCGGCTATCGGTCCTAACCTCCACCGATTATCGGTATCGGCCCTAAAAAAATGATATCGGTCGATCCCTAATGCACAGACAACTACATGTATGGGCACCTTAAAGGGGTGCTCCGCCACTAGACAGGTTATCCCCGATGCAAAGGATAGGGGATAAGAGGTCTGATCCCGCTGCTGGGGACCCCCACGATCTCCCTGCTGCACCTGGCTTTAGTTTAGAGCATATGGTGCAGTGGCGGAGGCTCAAAGTCAGAGCCATGCCCCCTCACTACAAGTCTATGGGAGGGGCATGGCCATGACATCACGAGAGGGTGTGGGCGTGACATCACAAACCTCCGGCCCCGCATCGCCAGTCATCCAGCACGGAGCGAAATTCACTCTGTGCACCGGACATCTAGGGTGCTGCAGGAGAGATCACGTGGGGACCCCAGCGGCGGGACCCCCGCGATCAGACATCTTATGCCCTATGCTTTGAATAGGGGATAAGATGTCTAGGGGCGGAGTACCCCTTTAAGGCTCTGTAAAACCTGAACTCAATTCAGTCTGTGACTGAGCAGGAATAAAATGGGATTAATCAGCATGAAGATCTGAGCCACAATAAGCAATAAGGATAAAGGATTAGGGACAGAATGAAAAGACACAGCACTCAACCACGCACCTGTGAATTGGCACTTGTTCATTGGTAACTCGAGCATTCACCGTGGGTGTTTTTATATCCACAACTCCCGGAGGGTCATGACCAACTTCATTCTGCAGCTTTTTATCAGGTGGTTTCACACTTTGGTCCTCGTTCTGAAAAAATAACAATCTCTGGGTAATGAGCCTGAGCCTCATAGAACAAAGTAAAGTTATTATTGATTATCAAATCTGTGGTTTATAGGAAAATCCTGATAACACAAAACCAGTGCCCGAATACTGCAAAGTATTTGGAGATTAGAGCAATGTATTATGGTGTTTGTGTGCATGACTGCTGTGTTGTCCTTAACTTTACACTGCGTAAAATCTGAACAAACACAATGGCAAAACTATAACAAAAAAATAGCCAAAAAGGAAAGCTTGAGTAGACGCCTATGGCATCCAATCAGAAAATTGCATTGAATTTCCATAGGTGAGTAGTGGGGGTCTGACTGCTGGGAACCCCACTTATCATAACGGAGGTCAATGGTCCCCCAAATAAAAGGAGTGACAGGGTGCATGTTAGGTCACCACTCCATACATTCTCTATGAGCTTCCGGTCATCGTCTCATAGTCAGTAAATGAAGTGGTGGCTGAGCATGCATGCTGCAGCTCCACTCATTTGAGGTTCAACTAACCTCTGTTCTAATTATTGAAATTGGTCCCAGCAGTCAGACCCCCACAAATCAGCCAGGTATTCCCTATCCTTTGGCTATGGGACAACGTTTAATCTTGGGATTACCCCTTTAATGTTTACTTGTATCCAATCATACCTATCAATAAGGAAACTAGACCACAGCCAGTTGAAAATGGATTCTGGTGGGGATCTGCACATCAGTAGCGGTGGAAGTGTATAGCCCAATATAACCTCTTCAATGTCTGAATGATAAAAGGTAGCCGGAGAGATCACATTCTTTGAGTTGACATTGTAACCCCACAGGTAATAGGAGTTTTACCATAATGACAAGTTATCACTTATTCTAACTGTCGGACTCCCAATGCTCACAAGAACAGGGTTCTTCGGTGCCTATTTAAATAGAGCAGCGATCATGTATGTATAATGTACACATAGGACTGCCGAAGACTGCTGTACTTGGTTTGCCGACTGTCCCATAGAGTTTAAATGCAGCTGCCGTGTGAATACTCAACCACCATTCCATTTAAAGAAGTGCAGTTGGGGCCCCTGATTTCATGATTGGTTGGGATCTCAGTAAATACATGTTAAGTTTTATCTATAGGAAACCTTATTGTGCCATCAGAGAAAAACAAAAATATTTGTACCTCTCTGTGGGTCTGGAAACTGTTAACCGTCCTGGTAAATCTGGAAACATGGCTGTCATTCCGCGCTACCGGCCTTAGGTGAGTTTGATATACCGGGGGACTTTGACGTAAAGGGTTTTCTTGTCCTTTAGGTAGTGGCATCCTCTTTCCTTGCCCTCCCGGGATATCTACATTCTTATTATTTGCCTGCGAGTTTTGAGGCACCTGTGAGAGATGTTCTTTGAAATCCTAAGCAAGAAATTAGTAAAAACCATCAAAATGTCATGAAAGAATCTACACAAAGACTCCACACACAGAACTTTTACATCCAATCCATACAGCTGTTAATGCGCCTCCAGCCTAACGCTCGTACGTGTTTGCTGAACAAATAGCGGACTTGGCTTCTCAGCTTTAAGCTAGACAGAAAACAAAGCAGTATAGCTCATAAAATATTAAAGCGATAAAAGACATAACAAAAGCTGTCACAAAAGGAGTAGAAAACACCAAGCAGGGACATCTGCATTGGGATACATCTGCCAAAACCTATTAAAAGGTCTGAAGGGATGTTCTCCTAGATGAAATGTAAAAGAGTTCAGTGAAAAGACCAGATGTATGATGAATTTATTGTGCAGGATTTTTGTATATGCAGATTATTGTCTAATAATAAGATCTATTAAACCATTTATAATACAACGAAATCTCCATATAGCAATGCAAGACTGCGGTCCCTAAGGCATGACAGGCATTGCATGTGGTGGACCTTCAAAGGATTGTATTACAAATAAAAAAAATTATTCTCAGGAGCTGCCAAATTGTTTGTTGAGAGAAAAAAAAGCAACCCCTTGATAAAAAAAAAAAAATAATAATAATAATAGAAAAAAACAAAAAAAAAACAAAGAGGCGAAATAGTTCAATCAATAGTAAAACAAAAACAATTAAAGGGGTACTCCCGTGGAAAACTTTTTATTTTATTTTATTTTTTTTAAATCAACTGGTGCCAGAAAGTTAAACAGATTTGTGAATTACTTCTATTAAAAAATCTTATTCCTTCCAGTACTTATTAGCTGCTGAATACTACAGAGGAAATGGTTTTCTTTTTGGAACACAGAGCTCTCTGCTGACATCACAAGCACAGTGCTCTCTGCTGACATCTCTGTCCATTTTAAGAACTGTCCAGAGTAGGAGAAAATCCCCATAGCAAACATATGCTGCTCTGGACAGTTCCTAAAATGGACAGAGTTTTGTTTTGTTTTTAAATGCAAAATGAAGCAATTTTCTAATAGTGTTTTTATTGGAAATGTCCTACTATTTAGCTGCTACTCATAGATAGATAAGATAAATCTGCCATATGGAGTTTCTGCTTTCTTAGGTATAGAAAGAGAAGCAAGGAGGGGTAGGGGATTCTACACTAAGATTTTGGACTGAGGGAGAGTATCCTTGGAAGACAGCTCACACAGGCTGTAGATAGTGAGGAAAGCACACAAAAGGTAGTTTGCAGGGGAGAAATACAATGACTGTGTCCTGTCCTAGGGTACTGAGAAAGAAGATCTCACTTAGGAAAGAGGAACTTAGGAAATCTTTAATGAAGACCTATGGAGAAATCGTTTAAATTTTTTTTTCACCATAATAAAATCAAAAACAAGAAAAAAAAAAATCCTTTCAATTGTGTCAATAGCCTTTAAAAATGAATGCTGTTAGGGCACTGGCCCGGTACCTTTGCCATGCACTTACTTTATTTTGTTTTATATACAAAATAAAATAGGAAGTGGAAGGAAATCATTGGTCACCTGTGATTTAAGCTTTTTTTTTTTTTTTTAATTGGGAGTTTTGCCTAAAGTGGTCAGCATGGATTTTGTAAAGAGAAGTTTTTGTAATACAGTGTTCCCTCAAGTTAGAATATTAATTGGTTCCAGGACGGCCATTGTATGTTGAAACCATTGTATGTTGAGACCATAACTCTATGGAAACCTGGTAATTGGTTCTAAAGGCACCAAAATGTCATCCAAAAATAGGAAAAAGTGAGGATTAAAGAAAAATAAGTAGATAACTAATATAGATAAAGCAAATCCTTACATATAAAAGTAAGAAAGATCTGCTGGGAGCTGTAAATCACTGTCTATTTCAGTGTTTCTCAAGCAGGGAGCCTCCAGCTGTTGCAAAACTACAATCCCAGCATGCCCGGACAGCCAAAGGCTGTCCGGGCATGCTGAGAGTTGTAGTTTTACAACAGCTGGGGGTATCGTGCTTGGGAAAACACTGGTCTATGTAGAGGACAGGAGCTTCATTGGGGTCCTGTACAGTACACAAAGTGTCCCAAAAAGTAACATGGAATCACTCTCACCTGGTGTCCAAAGGAGCAGGTAACCCTGGGACAGGTAAAGAGTACAGAACATGTAATACCACTCTGTACTGTAGGGGGCGCTACCAGACACCAGTCAGTGCATACACTTCAGTAATACAGGGGTTTTACAAGTGAATGACCATTCTGATTGGTCAGTTCTTCCGGCTATTGACACGTTTCACAGATCTGGACTGTCCGTACATTGTATGTGAAGTCTGGTTTCAACATACAATGGTCCAGAATAGACCATTGTATGTTGAAAATAATGTATGTTGAGGCCATTGTAAGTTGGGGGATCACTGTATGTCAAAAGGGGGCACAACAGCATTTGTTAAACATGGTACACATCAACAATGTGGTATTTCTAATTCAGAAATTTGGGGTAATGCTGTAATAGAGAGGAGTCTGCTGCTCAGGATCCCCACTATGAGGAGAGCTCAGCTTCTGCGCTCGATTCATAGCCAGCCATAATTGTACAATGCTGTGCGCAAAGTACCAACCCGCAGTGCCGTACATTTATAGTGCGTGTCCTTATGGGGAATAATATACTGAACTATAATATACAGGTACATCCCCCATGATGATGGATATAGTCCTGCATATTGTGGCCCTGTATTATACAGGTACTGCACCCCCATCCCAAATGACAGATATATAGGACTGCAATAGTCCCCACTGTGTCTGGGCCTTGTTGGTCTACCCTAATGAGAGATACATGAATGGGCGCACTCAGAATCTCCAGAATTTTTTTTTCCATCTGGCGCTTCCTCAGTATAAACCTAGCCTAAAGGCATATACGATTTGGCAACAGCTTAAAGGGGTACTCCAGTGAAAAACGTTTATTTATTTTTTTTATCAACTGGTGCCAGAAAGAGGGTACCTGTCATCAACAAAAACTTTTAATATGTTGTTCATAATCATTAATGAAGAGATATTGTAATATATCTTCATTAAAAAATATTAATATTTATACCAGTTTTTTCATTTTATACTTTTGGCCACTAGGGGTCACTCTTCTATGCCTGGTCTGCAAGCAGCATCCTATGTGTGTCATAGTAAGTGTACAGCTTTTAGGACTAATGCTGAAAGGGCTCTGGTCCTTCCACCGGAAGTTCAGTACTGTGAGCTACAAGCCTGCACATGCCTCTCATATAACAGCCAGTCACCTCCCCCTCCCCCCTGCTCTGTGTTCTCCCTGCCCCTCACCACAGTTATCTTATACATTGTATTATCTCACTGCACTCCCTGCTCTGTGCCCCACAGTTATCTTAATCACTGCCTCTGTAATTGCTCCCTCAGCCCATGGTTCTCAGCATTGACTTTTTTGTGCAGAGAGACACAGGAGAGAGAGAGAGAGAGACAGAGGATGCCATCCCTCACCTGTACTTAGTCTGTATGCACCAGGGTGCCTCCAGCTGTTGCAAAACTACAACTCCCAGCATGTCTGGACAGCTGTTGGCTGTCTGGGCATGCTGGGAGTTGTAGTTTTGCAACAGCTGGAGGTGCCCTGGTTGGGAAACACTGCTGCAGAGGGAGAGCAGCATACAGGAAGACTGGCAGAAGCAGAGTCCCAGCCAGGCTTCATGTGACATCATGTCTGCCGGGACCCGCCTCCTTCCACCCCTCAGAAAGACAGTGCTCCTGAGATAATGAAGAGGGATAAAAAAAGGTATTTCCACAGCGTTTTAAACCTCAATAAACACAGGGATAGGCATAGTTAGAGAAAGGGACAGATGGGGAGGGGGATCAGGGAAAGTTTAGATGATGACAGGTACTCTTTAAACAGATTTGTAAATGACTTCTATTTAAATAAAAAATAAAAAAAACACGTAACTCTTCCAGTACTTATCAGCTGCTGTATGCTCCACAGGAAGAGCTGTTTTCTTTTTTAAAGGTCCTTTCTGTCTGACCACAGTGCTCTCTGCTGACACTTCTGTCTGTCTCAGGAACTGTCAAGAGCAGGAGCCAATCCCCATAGCAAACCTCTCCTGCTCTTGGCAGTGCCTGACATGGACAGAGGTGTCAGCAGAGAGCACAGTGGTCAAACAGAAAAGAAATGTAAAAAGAAAAGAACTTCCTGTGGATCATACAGCAGCTGATAAGTACTGGAAGGATTACATTTTTTTAAACAGAAGAAATTGACAAATCTGTATAACTTTCTGACACCAGTAGATTTAAAAAAATAAAAAATAAAGTTTTTTTTACCGGAGTACCCCTTTAAAAGACATACGTCAGACACCACTGAACTAGGGAATTAGCCATGCACTTCTGAGGAGCGAGAGGAAGAACTTTCTTTTACACAATTGCAGATGTACCAGCGTGTTTTCATGGAAGAAATATGAATGACACATCGGTGCACACGTTCACGGTCAGGTAGGTAGAGGCAGGTGTCAGCTCTAGTGTTCCATGACAGCCAAGATCCTACTGTAACATCCGGCTTCCAGTTACCTTTTTGGTAGCTGCCAGGGATTTCTGGTGTTGTGTGTCACTGATAGAGTCTTTAAAGCTTGGCATTTTCTTCAATGCATCCTTCAGCTGGCGGAATTCTTCCATCTGGGCCTAGAAGAAGCCAAACCATATGGTAGATGAGCGGATGATCAGGTATGGATGACATTCTGTTGGAAGGTGGGGTTACAATGTACAGTGCACGTCATATATTACGGGAAATTTATCTAGACCAGCGTTTCCCAAATATTGTGCCTCCGGATGTTTCAAAACTACAACTCCCAGCATGCCCGGACAGCCTTCGGCTGTCCGAGCATGCTGGGAGTTGTAGTTTTGCAGCAACCCGAGGCACAATGGTTGGGTAATACTCATCTAGATTAAAGGGGTATTTGAGGCAAAAATACATTTTTTATATATCAACTGGCTCCAGAAAGTTAAACAGATTTGTAAATTACTTCTATTAAAAAAATCTTAATCCTTCCAATAGTTATTAGCTTCTGAATTTGAGTTGTTGTTTTCTGTCTAACTGCTCTCTGATGACTCCCGTCCCGGGAGCTGTGCAGTTCCTATGGGGATATTCTCGCATCATGCACAGCTCCCGGGATGTGACATCATCATTGAGCAGTTAGACAGAAAACTTCAGAAGCTAATAACTATTGGAAGGATTAAGATTTTTTAATAGAAGTAATTTACAAATCTGTTTAAATCTCCTGAGCCAGTTGATATATAAAAAAAAAAGTTTTTGCCTGGAATACCCCTTTAATGCAATAGAAAATAATGGAACGGTCGTTCACGGCAATCGAGTGGTTTTAATTTACATTATGAAAAATAAGAACCGAAATCTGGCTGCTGCATGGGTCACAGTTCACACTTTCCCACAACCCCCCTTGCTTGTACAGTATGCACAGCAGAAACCAAACCAAGGGCAACACGGCAAAACGAAGAATTCACATGGGGATTAGTAAGTATAGATATATCTCAAATAGTACATACACAAAGGGGGAGATTTATCAAAACCTGTGCAGAGGAAAACTTGCCCAGTTGCCCATAGCAACCAATCAGATCGCTTCTTTCATTTTTCACAGGCCTTCATAAAAATGAAAGAAGCGATCTGATTGGTTGCTATGGGCAACTGGGCAAGTTTTCCTCTGCACAAGTTTTGATAAATCTCCCCCAAAGTGTGCACATTAGAATGGTGCTTTATTTCACATAATGTATTAGTTTAGACCAGTTTATCTTCATTATGAAACCCCTTAAAAAGGCACAGCTTCACTTGTGCAGCGGTAGGGGTCCGGTGAATTACTGTTTAAAGCCAGGTACTAAAACAAAAAGTAATTTTTTTCTAAATCTGCTTCTATTTTCAGATATTATTTTAGTTTGCATCTTGCCTGACCTGTTTTTAACAGCACTTGGTGCTTTCCACTTTCTGCAAAGCATATCACTAAGGATATGGGCACAAAGGACATCTCCTGTCCCTGTTCTTTGTATGGGGGAGGTTTGTAAGCATGCTCTCGGACCTGTGCGGAGGTCATTATA
This sequence comes from Hyla sarda, assembly GCF_029499605.1. Lineage (NCBI taxonomy): Eukaryota > Metazoa > Chordata > Amphibia > Anura > Hylidae > Hyla > Hyla sarda. The sequence goes on along the minus strand of NC_079198.1, from coordinate 104,462,130 downwards.
CAGTGGAGAGGGAGGCTGAGTTGCTATTGTCTTATCTACCTTTTACTGTAATGCTGTACACCACTTTAAAGCAGCCTCCTTTTTAGTATTGAAGACAAAACAGGAAGTTTATAGATTAGTTGAAGTTGTAGTGGTCAGAATGAAAAATGCCAGATTTCAAGACACTTTGCAGTGGGGACAAAGCGGGGCCCTGTGCAGTGGGGACAAAGCGGGGCCCTGTGCAGTGGGGACAAAGCGGGGCCCTGTCCAGTGGGGACAAAGCGGGGCCCTGTCCAGTGGGGACAAAGCGGGGCCCTGTCCAGTGGGGACAAAGCGGGGCCCTGTCCAGTGGGGACAAAGCGGGGCCCTGTCCAGTGGGGACAAAGCGGGGCCCTGTCCAGTGGGGACAAAGCGGGGCCCTGTCCAGTGGGGACAAAGCGGGGCCCTGTCCAGTGGGGACAAAGCGGGGCCCTGTCCAGTGGGGACAAAGCGGGGCCCTGTCCAGTGGGGACAAAGCGGGGCCCTGTGCAGTGGGGACAAAGCGGGGCCCTGTGCAGTGGGGACAAAGCGGGGCCCTGTGCAGTGGGGACAAAGCGGGGCCCTGTGCAGTGGGGACAAAGCGGGGCCCTGTGCAGTGGGGACAAAGCGGGGCCCTGTGCAGTGGGGACAAGCGGGGCTCTGTACACTGAGGACAAGCAGGGCTCTGTACACTGAGGACAAGCAGGGCTCTGTACACTGAGGACAAGCAGGGCTCTGTACACTGAGGACAAGCAGGGCTCTGTACACTGAGGACAAGCAGGGCTCTGTACACTGAGGACAAGCAGGCCTCTGTACACTGAGGACAAGCAGGGCTCTGTACACTGAGGACATGCACCGATAGTTGCAGGGTGGACAAGCAGGGCTCAGTGCAGTGAGGCTCTATGACATGCTCTCGGCTCATAAAGCAGGATGATTGACAAGCCAGGAGCCTGCATAAAGCCCTGCTTGTCCTGCCCATACTTCCTGTATTCTTTTTGTATTTTGTCACAGCTGAGACACACAGGCAATAGCTGCAGCATTTTATCACCAAAAAATATACACATTTTTTAACCAATGGATATTACAATATACATATGTTTTTATGTACATATATATATAATTATAGGGCATGTTCTGGTAACACATTCCTTTTAAGTTTAATCATTGTATATTAAACATTGTGTAACGTATGTTGTGCTTTAATTCCTCAATACAATTTTTAAAAGCAACATTTTGCAGTCACTGAATAATAATATTCTTGCTTACTTCCAGAGGGCAACAACAAAAAAGCTAGAGACCTAATACTTATCACAGCTGAGAATTTACCAAAGTTGAATCCAGTCTAAACAAAGCTGCTTTAAAGTAGTCTGGAGTGGACTTATACATTGTAGCAAACAACAAGGATAGGAGGCTTGTACTCTTAAATGGTTACTGTTGTTTCAACTCCATTTGATGCCTATGTAATTTCTACCATATTTGTAAATCACTTTATTTACCAAAGATGGCTCCTCATCACAGGAAAAGAAGCTCTAAAGTCTTGTACACTTCCTTGCAAACTGCTGTTCAGCGCCTGTGGTTGGGGAATTCCCTCTCTAGCAGCAGAGTAATCAAGACTGAAGACAGAAAGTGGGACAGTTCTATGCAGGGGAGAGATACTGTTTGTAATCTGTAAACCTATTTGTTTCCTCCAGGGGGTACATGCTATGCAATAAAGGAAAATCAAGGCTTCTGCTCTATTTTCGCTGACCACCAATAAAGTTTTGGGCAGCTGTCTCTTGTGGAAACACTTGGGTTTTTGTCATGTACACTGTGCTGCTTCCTAAATGTAATCCCCTCTCCCTTCCTTTAGCTTGTCATCACCAGCAACAATGCACTGCTTAGACCCTCCCTTGCTGTGATCCTGCTGTAGTTTTCCTTTTTGCTCACATACCACCTTGCGAAGCATGCGCTCAGAGCAGTGGTCGATACCCATACCCCCTCCATGCATCTCTATGGGAAAGCTAGAGATACATGAGTATAGCAGTTGGGCACCCCATACCCCCCACTCCAACCCCCACCCCACCCATACTATACTCATGAAAAGCACTATACTTGTGAAAAAGCAGGTACGCCAATAAGTCCTTCCCCCATGCCATCTATAGTAGAGTACTGTAAATAATCCCCAGCACAATGCCAACCTATTCTGGCTAGTGCACTTACACCAGAACAGTGTCCGAGCAAAGCAAAAAGCACCTTAGATATATGCAAAATAAAAGGTACTGTGACAATCGTGATGCTGTTTGATGTAAGATGGCATAACTAATCCATAAGATAAAAGGTCTTCTGTAACTTTAAGAAGGATAATGTTCTCTATTTCAGAAACTGAAGGAAACCCACAAAGACGTTTTATGGAATAAATGACATTCTGCTCAATCTGTCAATCAGACTATCACAGGTTACAATGGACTGGAAATAAGTGTTAGTAGTAAAAGCTTTTATATTACATAGTGGGTGTAATAAGCTCGGAGCATTCTACAAGCCCCTGACAATCCACATCAAGAGGTCGAACAGTAATAAGAAGTAGAAACCAATGTTATCCCAGCTCACTATTTCATAACAGGCAATTCTGCACCTAGACCCCAGAAGGCAGGATTGGATCCCGATTCATTGCATTAAAGGGGTACTCCACTGGCTAGCGTTCAGATAATTTAGTTCCAAACGCTGTGTGCGCGCTGCTGGGGTCGACCACGCCCCCTCGTGCTGTCAGGCCACGCCCCCTCAATGCAAGTCTATGGGAGAGGGCGTGACGTCCGCCAGTGGAGTACACTTTTAAGAGTCCATGTAAAGATGGTAATATACTAGGCAACTAGCCAGTTAGTCACTATTAGAGTTGAGCGAACTTACAGAAAATTGGCTCATAGCAAACCTTTTACCTCGGCTGTTTATTACTTTACTCTGCATAAATTAGTTCAACTTTCCAAGGGCTCGAGTTGCCTGGGAAAGGTGAATACAGTCCTAGGAGACCTAAGACTGTCATCCCGGACATTTCCAGGCAACCAGAGCCTTTGGAAAGCTGAACTAATTTACGCAGACTAAAGTAATCAAGGGCCGAGCCACGAGGTCCGCTACGAGCCAATTTACTGTAAGTTCGCTCAACTCTAGTCACTATCATTACAATTCCAACCAGAGTTATAGCTTGTAGCTTCTGGGCCCTGATGCTAAATCTGCAACAGGGCCCCATATGCCAATACTACTACTGGCCTCTAATGGGGCAGATGTGCTTTAGGGCCCCTTTAGTCACCAGGGCCCCGATGTAACTGCCACCTCTATAGCTACTCCCGGATTTCAACAGATCTCTGAGGCTAGGTGGTACATATACAAATGACTACAGTAGTGATGCCTACATACTTGGTGCCAGTCAAGTATTCATTAGATCGCTTTTCTTAAATTTTACAACTACAATTGAGCAATAAGTTTGCTTTCTAACAAATGGCAACAGAAGGTCTATATAAGTCACTAAATATTGGCAAAAATTCTGAAATCACTGATCATCCCTGAGAGGACGGTCACTCAGTATCTTATATAGCAAAAACACAATTTAATATAGCAGAAACAGATTCTATTCGGCATCGCTCACACAGGTGGATCTCTTAAAGGGGTACTCCGGTGAAAACCTTTTTTCTTTTAAATCAACTGGTGCCAGAAAGTTAAACAGATTTGTAAATTACTTCTATTAAAAAATCATAATCCTTCCTGTACTTATTAGCTGCTGAATACTACAGAGGAAATTCTTTTATTTTTGGAATTCTCTCTGATGACATCACGAGCACAGTGCTCTTTGCTGACGTCATTATAATAATAATAACTCTTTATTTATTGTTGTCCTTGTGGGATTTGAACCCAAGGCCCCAGCGCTGCAAGGCAGCAGTGCTAACCACTGAGCCACCATGCTGCCCTTAGCATACATTTGCTATGCACGGTTCCTAAAATGGACAGAGATGTCAGCAGAGAGCACTGTGCTCGTGATGTCATCAGTGTTCCAAAAAGAAAGGAATTTCTTCTGTAGCATTCAGCAGCTAATAAGTACTGGAAGCATTAAGATTTTTTAATAGAAGTAATTTACAAATATGTTTAACTTTCTGGCACCAGTTGATTTAAAAGAAAAAAGGTTTTTACCGGAGTACCCCTTTAATTGCATAAGCTGGATCCTAAACACCTTCAAGACAAGCTAACCCCTGTTGGCTTAGAATAGCAGTGCTCACGTGTCAAAAGTGGAGTAATCGGCACATGTATACTTCCATAGAAGGAAAACCGGAGCACATACCAATTCTGTTGATAGCCGTTGATTCTTTATTGCATAGCTTCAATGTCGGGGTGTGCGGTAGAGGGAGGGTGGATCCGCAGCGGGAAGGGGAACGTCAGGAAACTGTCTGTGTCACGCTGGAATGCGCTTCGTTAGGCCCTCTGGGAACGTCAGGCAATGGACTGTGTCACGCTGGAATGCGCTTCGTCAGGCCCAGAGGGCCTGACGAAGCGCATTCCAGCGTGACACGGACCGTTGCCTGACGTTCCCCTTCCCGCTGCGGATCCACCCTCCCTCTACCGCACACCCGACATTGAAGCTATGCAATAAAGAATCAACGGCTATCAACAGAATTGGTATGTGCTCCGGTTTTCTTTCTATGGAAGTATACAAAAACACAATTTAAATATAAGACGCATAACAATGTTTCATAGCTGAACACTTTGGCTTCATGATACATACCTCAAGTACATGGAAGGAAATTATTCTGAGGAATGTTTTTTCAGATCAGTTAGGGAAAAAAATATGGAATAATCAACAGCAAAAAGAATCCCAGTTAGAACTTTGGGCTTTATGACTCCTGAAGGCTTTAAATCATGGACTTCTACTAACAATAAATATTCTACATCATGATAGTTCCAACTTTCTCATAGATCAGGGAGTTGGAATCTTGTCATGGACTACATTTTTTAGTTTCCAAATTAAATTAAAGGGTTGCTCCGCTCCCCAGCATCCGGAACATTGAGTTCCTGAACGCTGTGTGCGGGCTTCCGTGTTCATGCCCGCCCCCTCGTGACGTCACACCCTGTCATGTGACGTGACGTCCCGCCCCCTCAATGCAAGTCTATGGGAGGGGGCGTCACGTGGGGGCAGGCATGAACACGGAAGCCCGCACACAGCGTTAAGGAACTCAATGTTGCGGACGCTGGGGAGCGGCGTAACCCTTTAAGATCCAGACTCTTTGCTGGCCATGTCACTGAGTAGATATACCTCAATGATTCTTATTCTGTGGCAATTCTGCATACTGTACGAGTTTTCAATTCTGATGCTTTGATGTATTCCTTGGTCTTGGAACAACCAACATCTTTTGCTACACTCTGTCAAGATGGAAATCCACAACACTGAGTTATTTCCTCTACTTGACATGGAAAAACAGGGCAGCTTGGTGGCTCAGTGGTTAGCATCATTGCCTTTCAGTGCTGTGGTCCGGGATCCAAGGACAAGGGAATTAGTATGTTTTTAGAGTGTGGGGGGAAAACACACTCAAACATACTGACAGAGTACTTTAAAATCTGACATACCATGTACAAAGCTGCACAATATGTTGGCGCTACATAAAAGAATAAAGTATGTCATTTATTAAAATATATCCCTTTGTTTGAGGTATGTTTCAAGGAGCCAAGTCTCATGGTCTTGGACCAGGCATATTCATGAATTTCACAGACATCTTATAGATTTCAGCACGTACTATGTAATGATTTATTTCTCCTGTGGGGGAGCTGCAGGAAAACTAAACACTTGCTGGCAGGATACCCCTTTGACAATAGCTGACTGCTGGAAGTCCCAACAGCCCGATACACTGATCAGTTTATCTTTGGGAGACCTATGAAAAAAAGAATTGTCCAAAGACTCCATGCATTCCTATGGATCTACTGGTCATGTGATTCAAACGCACTGTCTATTCCATTATGAAACAAGTATGATTGATTTTACATCATCATATATTATTTTCATGCCAAAAATCAAAGTACTAATACAGGTGCTCATTATAGGTTGTTCTACATGAAAAAAGAAGTATTACATTAAAGGGGTACTCCGCCCCTAAACATCTTATCACCTTATCTAAAGTATATGGGATAAGAGGGCTAATCACAGGGGTCCTGCCACTGGGGACCCCGTGATCTCGGCTGCGACACCCCAGACATCTGGTGCACTGAGTGAACTTTGCTTCGTGCCAGATGACTGTCGATGCGGAGCGGAGGCTTGTGACGTCACGCTCAGCTCGTGACATCATGGCCACGCCCCCTCAATGCAAGTCTATGGGAGGGGCATGACATCTGCCACACCCCCTCCCATAGACTTGCATTGAGGGAGCGTGGCTGTGATGTCACAAGCGGGGCGTGGTCGTAACGAGCCTCCGGCGCTGCACCTGACTCTCTAAACAAATGCCAGGTGCCGCAGAGAGATCATGGCAGTACCCCCATGATCAGACATCTTATCCCCTATCCTTTGGACAGGGGATAAGATGTCTAGGGGCGGAGTACCCCTTTAAGGCCAATTAGACAACACTAGATACTAGAAGAACATAAGAAGGTCAAAAGTATGTACACTGGACGTGCTTCTTGGAGACTTTACACGAGTTATTCTGAGAGGAGGATGCTGGCGGATTGAGGAAGATAGATGAAATCCATATAAAAGCCTTGCAGCACTGTAAATAATCCAGGGAGAGTACATCTCTCCTAATAAGTATGTACGACGAGTATAGATATAGTACAAGATCAATACTGATACATATGTAGCAGTGTACAGCCAGCCAAACTCACTGGAGTGTACAATACAGAAGCCTAGAAATACTGAAAAACTGAAATCTGTATAACAGGCCGGCAAAAAAGAAATGCTACAATTATCAATGTATCGGGCAAATGGCGCCAAACATATAGGAATACAGATGCTATATCACAGCTGTAGAGGCAAGATATATATGCCCTAGGGTAATATTCAGTAATAGAACAAAATTTGGGGTCTATAGTATAAGAACCCCAATGACCTAATCTCCAATATGTCTGATGTTTCTTTAATATTTTTAAGCAACTAACAATACTAGATTGACAAAGGGTGAATTCACATAAAGTGTTACATGATATTCTATCTTGTTTTGTAATATTTATATACATATACTAGTTGGGTACCCAGTGTTGCCCGGCCTTCCTAGCTAAACAGTCTGGGAGAGGAAAAGCAATGCAATATTTTCATTTTTATGCCTTTGATTGCACTTGGCCTATAGCTTTACATTTCATTGGAGGCATTTTCACACCTTTAAATAATCAACCAATAATTAACTAATTAATAATTAAATCAATGCCATTTCAGAAAATTCAACAGCTAAGTGACATTCTGCTACTTCTCTTCGTGTCTCCAATATGACTGCTTCACCAAACACACAACCTTTTCAGGAGACTTAGCAGGAGTACTGTGAGCCCTGCAATGTGTACTGCAAGCCAACCAGTCTTCCTAGCCTCTAGGAGAGAAGATCAGTCTGGTAAAGCAGCCAAATTGGAGCTCTTTAGAAGCCAAGAAAGCTTTATCAGTCTCCTGAAGCCCCAGGAGTGTAGGTTGCTCTTCTTTTCTGTACTCTTCCCTGCAGCCATGCCCTCGCCCTGCCTCCAAACAGGCGAAAAGTAAAATCATATCATATTTTACCATGACGTTGATCTTCTGGCAGGATGTTTAAAACTCCCAGGCAATCTCCACAGCCCAAGAGTAACACAATCCAAAAAATGTACCGGTAGTCCCATAGACTTGCATTGGACCTCCAGTAAATCTCCTGATTGTGTAATTCTTGGGCTTTGGAGCTTGACATCCCTAAATTCTATTATAAATTCCTAGAACTAAATAATTCCTAAAACTAAATTTCCCTTCACCTCCTTGGTTGAACATATTGGACTTTTTTTCAACTGTACTATCTTTTTATTTGACATAAGAAACCTATGTACTAAATTTAATTGCAAGATCTTCAGCCGTTCGAAACTTATGCTGGAACATACATGTACCAGCATAACCTTTACAGTGGGGCAAATAAAATAAATGTGAATATTCCGTTTGTGGTGCCGGACGGGGTAATGTGGAGTTAACTGTTTCGTGATGCCAGGACATGGTTGACCTATACACCACCCGAGGTAGACCAGCTTCATCTGTGCCAGGCACGGGGCAAATAATCACTCAGACGCAAGGTTACGGTTAACTGGCTTCCTTTACTGAGGTTGGAAAGATGGTACAATCCCTTACAGCTCAGATTAGCGTGAAGAAGTTGCAGGTGAACTTTGGGAATCTTATCGGCTTGCTGGGACTTATATTTGATTGTGCTGTATATAATTGACTTGACTGGTATGCAGCTCACGCTATGCTTTAGGAACTTGACTTGACTTGGACTTTGACTAATTTTCTGACTTGAATATAGTGCTTACTGCAAGGATTTGACTTTCACCTCGGTGGTGGGGTTAACTGGTAGTTGATGCCTGGTTGATGGACTAGGCCTCAGGCCTCCTTTCAGTTCCACCTCACAGACAGACTTCACTTTTCACCAAACTGTACCTCAGCAGAGAACTGAACCTTGAACTCTGGCTACAGTATATAAGGGGACAATTTAGAGCCTTCCCAATGGGCAGATAAGTCACATGTCCACCTCTGCATACTCCTCTAAAAAACAAGGTCCTGAAGAACAGGATATTTAAGGCAACAAGTGCATAGAAAATACAAATACATTAACCCTTATATAATATTGCATAATACTGTAGATTATAGAGAGTCCTGAGGAGAGTGGGCCCAGGACAGACAGTGAAGCAGCATCTACCACACAGGATGGGAAGGAGTACAGAAGAACACCTGATTCTGTACTGGGTCACCACACTCTGACAGAGACACCTTTTGTTTACAGAAACACTAAACCTTAAAATGAATGATAAACATACATTGCCTTTGCATATGCCTATGTCTGTAGGATTTACCGCATGTTCCTGAAGCAGTCTTGGTGAGTCAATTTTCTGCCAAGTTGTTTTACTTTTGGCTTGTAAACAACTGGTGAGTGGAGCCTATTGGTCTTTGTGTCCTACTGAAGACAAGGCAAGTGGGGGGAGGCTCCTGCTGCACTAGGACACAAACAGCTGATCTCCCAGGAAACAAAAGAATTGCTTATAATATGTCTCACATTTCATTGCAATGTCCAAATAGGATCACATACACTTTTTTTTTTTTTACAAATAGTTATAAAATACTGTGACAATTACTTTTATGCTACATCTTTATAACAGTCTGTACTTCATCATCAAGGCATAGACATAGCTATATAATAAAGTTCTGCTTGGCTCCAATCACCACTAACTAATAAAAAAAATTGCATAAAAAGATGCCTCTTTCTCCTGCAGTGACCACTCACTCTCAGTTCACTGCTGAAACCCATCTCAAGAGACAAGATGGACTCACTGAGGGAACAGATAACATGCTGCTGCCCATAGAATTCTTTGTAGAAGGAAGGAGGAAAAGGGAGAGATGCAGTGAGAGCTAGAGATAGAGACAGATGCTGTGTGCTCTAGTAAGGGTTTTACTATCTCACCTCATTGCTGGATTCACATGAACACTGCTCAGGACTGCAGTATACTGGCCTGCAGGCTTCTGCAACCTCTGAGGATGTTCTACAAAGACACACAGAGAGCAGCATGTCCTCTTCCTTATGTACAGTGTATGAGAGACATGACAGCTGATGCTAAAAAGTCATTTCAAATGACAGCTACGCTTACAGTATAATGTTTATCTACATAACTCAGCAATAAAACAGCATGCAGTATGCTAGCTTTTAGTTCCGAACGCTGGGTGCGAGCTGTAGGGGTCGTGATGTCACCGCTGTCACGCCCCCTCCCATAGACTTTTATTGGGGGGGCGTGACCAAGAGGTTACAAGGGGCGTGGCAGTGACGTCACAACCCCCGCAGCCTGCACCCAGCGTTTGGAACTAAATGTTTTGAAAGCTGGGGCAGCAGAGTATCGCTTTAACTCAACTCTACATGGAATGTGGATGTCTCTATTAAACATAGACAGCTATGACTACTATAAAATATATATTAGGGAAATATAAACAATATTTTGAATCTAAAAGAAACAGAATCAAAAAGATGGAAATTCAACTTTAAAGGGGTATTCCAGGAAAAACAAATATTTTTTTATATCAACTGGCTCCAGAAAGTTAAACAGATTTGTAAATTACTTCTGTTAAATAAATCTTAATCCTTCCAATAATTATCAGCTGCTGAAGTCGAGTTGTTCTTTTGTCTGGCAACAGTGCTCTCTGCTGACATCTCTGCTTGTCTTGGGACGTGCACAGAGTAGAAAAGGTTTGCTATGGGGATTTGCTTCTACTCTGGACAATTCCCGAGACATCAGAGAGCACTTAGACAGAAAAGAACAACTCAACTTCAGCAGCTCATAACTACTGAGAGGATTAAGATTTTTTAATAGAAGTAATTTACAAGTCTATTTAACTTTCTGGAGCCAGTTGATTTATATTTATATATATATATATATATATATATATATATATATATATATATATATATATATATATATATATATAAATCAACTGGCTATATATATATATATATATATATATATATATATATATATATATATATATATATATATATATATATATAAAGTTTTTTCCTGGATAACCCCTTTAAGGAAGAAAAATAGGAATGTGAAATCTCTAAATGGCTTATCTCACCACAATGAGAAAACCTCCATAGTTTAAATGCATTCAAAAATCCTCCCTAAATCTCCATCTTTACTTTGATCCCATCCAGTGGGAAACAATTTTTTAAATCAACTGGTGCCAGAAAGTTAAATAGATTTGTAAATTACTTTTATTTAAAAATCTTAATCCTTCCGGTACTTATCAGTTATCAGCTGCTGTATGCTCCACAGCCAGTTCTTTTCTTTTTAAATTTATTTTCTGTCTGACCACAGTTCTCTTTGCTGCCACCTCTGCCCATGTCAGGAACTGTCCAGAGCAGGAGCAAATCCCCCTAGAAAACCTATGCTGCTCTGGACAGTTCCTGACACGGGCAGAGGTGGCAGCAAAGAGAACTGTGGTCAGACAGAAAAGAAATTCAAAAAGAAAATAACTTCCTGTGGAGCATACAGCAGCTGATAAATCCTGGAAGGATTAGCATTTTTTTTTAATAGAAGTAATTTACTAATCTGTATAATTTTCTGGCACCAGTTGATTTAAATAAAAAAATAAAATAAAAAAAAAAGCTTTTCACCAGAGCATCCTTTGAAATGGGTGTTGTCAGATACTAAATCTTTGTTGTAAATCTTGCAAAAACATTAACCTTTCTAACAAACTTCATTAAAAAAATAAATAAATAATTTTGTTACGGTATATCCTTTTAGTAGAAATCATGGCTGATAAAAAAAAAAGATTAGTAGTCAATGCACACCTGATTGCTCGGACCGCATAGAGGGCAGCCCTAACCATGGTGCTCATAAAACAGATCTTTTGCATAGGCTGGTTACATGCCCGCTTTCGCACAGATTTTGGGCTGATCCCTTTGCATGGAGGTCGTGGAACCTCTACTGATCGTTTTACATATAGCCGCAGGGATACCTTGGTAACACTCCTATGGCACACTATCATCCAGTAAGTTAGGGCGGGACTAGCTATCCTTCTGTGCTCACTCCTGTCCTGTCTGAAAACAGAGAGGAAGGGGTTACAGAACAGCCTGCAGGATATACCCTGTTTCCCCAAAACCTTACCCCGAAAATAAGCCCTAGCTGTATTATCAGGGTGGGCTGCAATATAAGCCCTACCCCGAAAATAAGACCTAGGTCAGTGGTCTTCAACCCGCAGACCTCCAGCTGTTGCAAAACTACAACTCCCAGCATGCCCGGACAGCCAATGGCTGTCCGGGCATGCTGGGAGTTGTAGTTTTGCAACAGCTGGAGGTCCGCAGGTTGAAGAACACTGACCTAGGCAATGCCCGGGCTGCAAATATTAAAAAACAAACTTTAACTTACCTTCGTCCTCCGTTCCCCCGTTGCTAAGGAACCGGCCTCACTGTTCTCCGATGCTCTTGCTGCTTCTTGGTGTTGTGACGTCTCAGAGCCTTCAGCCTATCACCTGCCGCAGCGATGATAGGCTGAGCGCATTGTCATGTAAGGAGCCGGCCGTAAAAAAAAAATATGCCCTACCCTGAAAATAAGCCCTAGTGTGTTTTTTGTGACTAAAATTAATATAAGACCCGGTCTTATTTTCGGAGAAACACATTAGAGACAAGCACAGTGTTTTCAGCGGTCAGTTTGTGCCGATATCTACAGCGGTTCTCAAAAGCTTACATTCTGAGCTACGCAGAACATGCCCGGCGTTGCCAGCAGCACATTCATTAGGCGGAGCTGTCTCCATCTGCCCGACAGATTTCGCCCTATGCACACTGATAATCATCAATCAGGGGGCAGGCGGCTGAAGGGCACCTGAATGCGTTGGAATCATTTTTGGCAGCAGTGGGTGCACTCTGTATGCCTAGGTTCTTGTAAACTACTGTACATATCTGCACAAACAACACTTTGCTGAAAACTGCGTTCCTGTTGCCATATCATGGTGCCCTCAGTGGGGGGGGGGGGAACATAACCGGCCTGAAAGGTTCACTTTAATGGAACTGTAAAACTAGAAATAAATGATACAAGTAACCAGAAAGAGACTGTTGCCCCACACTGTTAGTCAGTCAGTCTCAGCATAACCTAGCCACAAGAAGAGCGGTATGGGACAAATAAAAGATGCCAATGCATTCAGTCTTAAAAGGGGTACTCCGCTGGAAAACATTTTTTCTTTTTTAAATCATCTGGTGCCAGAAAGTAAAATTTGTAAATTACTTCTATTTAAAAATCTTAAAGGGGTATTCCAGGCCAAAACTTTTTTATATATATCAACTGGCTCCGGAAAGCTAAACAGATTTGTAAATTACTTCTATTAAAAATTCTTAATCCTTCCAATAGTTATTAGCTTCTGAAGTGGAGTTGTTGTTTTCTGTCTAACTGCTCTCTGATGACTCACGTCCTGGGAGCTGTGCAGTTCCTATGGGGATATTCTCCCATCATGCACAGCTCCCGGGACGTGACATCATCATTGAGCAGTTAGACAGAAAACTTCAGAAGCTAATAACTATTGGAAGGATTAAGATTTTTTAATAGAAGTAATTTACAAATCTGTTTAACTTTCCGGAGCCAGTTGATATATATAAAAAAAAGGTTTTGCCTGGAATACCCCTTTAATCCTTCCAGCACTTCTCAGCTGCTGTATACTACAGAGGAAGTTCTTTTCCTTTTGAATGTCCTTTTTGTCTGACCACACTGCTCTCTGCTGACACCTCTGTCCATGTCAGGAACTGTCCAGAGCAGGAGAGGTTTGCTATGGGGATTTACTCCTGATGTGGACAGTTCCTAAAATGGACAGAGTTGTCAGCAGAGATCACTGTGGTCAGACAGAAAGGAAATTAAAAGAAAAGAACTTCCTCTCTAGTATACATCAGCTGATAAGTACTGGAAGGATTAAGATTTTTTAATAGAAGTAATTTACAAATCTGCTTAACTTTCTGGCACCAGTTGATTAAAAAAAAAAAAAAGCCCTTGACTGTCCGGGTATACTGGGTGTTGTAGTTTTGCAACAGCTGGAGACACACTGTTAGGAAAACACTGTCTTTTGTCCTCCATATTGTCATTATACTTTACCACTAAGTGGGTCCATGTGGATATGGGAAGGCAACTACTTTACTAAATAAATTGTCTGGAATCTGAATTTAAAGGGCACCTGTCGCTCCTTGCTAACAACGTACACATTAAATGGGTTTTCCAGCTTGTAAAAACTGAAAGCCTATTTCCCAGATGGACCATCAGTATTAGATCAGTGGTGGTCCAATTCCAGACACCCACACCGGTCATCTGTTAGAAGGGGCTGACACACTCGTCCTAACAATTGCTGTAGTTTTAGTAGCAGCAGTGCAAACAACTGGAGTGCTGTTCCATTCAAGTAAATAGAGGAAATGCAGTAGCGACCCCCTATTGGTGGCCACACAAGATTATAAGGGGTATTCCAGTTTTTTTTTAACTACTAAAGTATTGTTCCCCTGATGCCAAGTCTGAAGTGCTTTACATGTGTGGAATGGATCAACCCCTTTTTTTGTGAATTCATGGTCCCCCCAGGTTTAGCATTTCTCCAGTGTCTGGATGACTGTTGTCTCAAGCCTTTCCCAGGATCCTGTTCAGCTCGAGACATCAGCTGATCACAGGGGGCTTGGCTTCTTCTCAACTTCCCTGAGGACGTGTGCGGTCCAGCTGTACTTGCCACCACGCGGACATTCAATTTGTCCCCTGCTGTCTGCAGACTGCTGAGATCACGTGACAGCGAGGGACGCATTGAATGCCGACACGGTGGCCATACAGCTGGACCGCACACGCCATCCCGGGACTGCCTAGTCAGGGAACACAAGAAGAAGCCAAGGCCCCTGTGAGCCAGTTGTTGTCTCGAGCTGAACAGGATCCCAGTAAAGCCTCGTGACAGTCATCTAAAGACCGGAGGACTGCTGATCCTTGGGGGACCATGGAGTCTCAAAAAGGGGTCGATCTACCACACACAGGTAACACAAGTAAAGTACTTAATACATAATTTAATCAGAAGCACAATACCGAAAAGTTAGAAAAAAAAGGGGATAAGATGTCTGATCGCAGGGGTCCCGCCGCTGGGACCCCCGCAATATAGCATGCAGCACCCACCTGTTACTGCTCCGGAAGTGCTGGAGGGTCTGGCTCCTGACCACGGGGACGGAAGATCGTGACGTCACGACTCTGCCCCCGTGTGGGGTCACGCCTCGCCCCCTCCCATAGACTTGCATTGAGGGGGCGGGGCATGACATCACACGGGGGCAGAGTCATCACCTCCAGCACTTCCGGAGCAGTAACAGGTGGGTGCTGCATGCTATATTGCGGGGGTCCCAGCGGCGGGACCCCCGCGATCAGATATCTTATCCCCTATCCTTTGGATAGGGGATAAGATGTCTAGGGGTGAAGTACCCCTTTAAGCCACATGTGATCCCTTAGGGCAAATCAACTGAACGGGTGCACTCACCAGCAGAGGGTGCACTCCTTTACATCTCTTGGTAAATGGGCACAGACCAGTCACCTACCGGGTACCATTGATAATACTTTTATCTTAAAATGTAATAGAGAGGTCTTTGGGCTCGGTCAGGAACCAGGACCCAGGTGCAACTGTTTTCGCCCCACCTCCTATTGCTACCGCTCTTTGTATTCTCAGCTTGACTCAAAAGAAACAAGGGAGGAACTGAATAAATCCTGTGGTTTTACAGACCACTCTTTCTTTAAGATGTCCTTTTTAACCTCACTCCCTGGATGTTGTCATGCCAGATGCATTTAACTTGCCAAACGTAACCTTAAATTACAAATCAGCAATCGCTCCAGGTCTGCTAGAAGCTGAAAATGTCGAATTATTATGCAAATATCCTTCCAGCTTCTTAATTAAATAGCATGTTCTCTAAGCCGATTCAACACCGCGTCCGCCTGGTACCAGCATTTCATTTACTTAGATGGCTCCCAAACAATCAATAGCCACATAGTAGAACGAGGAATTGATTCACTCCTTCATTTTCATGGCCACACGGAAGGTAAATTGTCAATTCACCTTTGCCTATTTGTAATTCAAATGACAACAAACCTGAAAAGATAAATGCAATCTGACAGGAAGGCCCAGAGTGGACGATAATTAAAAGTGGTAAACAGATGCCCCACCTAAAGCCTGGCACAAGGCCCTTTTGGGTACATTTGTTGCAATCAATTAGCATCTGTGAATTAAATGGGCA
Source organism: Hyla sarda (assembly GCF_029499605.1). NCBI lineage: Eukaryota > Metazoa > Chordata > Amphibia > Anura > Hylidae > Hyla > Hyla sarda. Next base: position 104,446,216 of record NC_079198.1, on the reverse strand, counting down.
CTGTCAGATCCAAAATCTTTTTATATCTTGTTACTGATGAAAATTAAAGACCTTTTGTAACACGGTTGTTTAATTTTTTTTTTATATTTAATAAAGAAAACGGCTCCTTAAAATCCCACCACTAGGGGTCCCCATACCTACTGGGACACTAAACAGTCCTGCAGCAGCATCAGGACTCATCACAAGGGAGGGACGCGCCCCCTTCCCCTGAGAGGATTCCTAACACTGTGAGCTAATGAAAAGAGGGATTTTTATAACAAATATAGGTGATTGAGGCATAAAAATACATGTACATGGTCAGGATTAGGTTGTGATTAGGTTAAGTATTAAAGGGGTACTCCGGTGAAAACCTTTTTTCTTTTAAATCAACTGGTGGCAGAAAGTTAAACATATTTGTAAATTACTTCTATTAAAAAATCTTAATCCTTCCTGTACTTATTAGCTGCTGAATGCTACAGAGGAAATTCCTTTCTTTTTGGAACACTGATGACATCACGAACACAGTGCTCTCTGCTGACATCTCTGTCCATTTTAGCAACCATGCATAGCAGACATAAGCATAGCAGACATATGCTAAGGGCAGCATGGTGGCTCAGTGGTTAGCACTGCTGCCTTGCAGTGCTGGGGACTTGGGTTCAAATCCCACTGAGGACAGCAATAAATAAAGCGTTATTATTATAATAACGTCAGCAGAGAGAACTGTGCTCGTGATGTCATCAGCGAGCATTCCAAAAAGAAAAGAATTTCCTCTGTATTATTCAGCAGCTAATAACTACAGGAAGGATTAAGATTTTTTAATAGAAGTAATTTACAAATATGTTTAACTTTCTGCCACCAGTTGATTTAAAAGAAAAAAGGCTGTCCAAGCATGCTGGGAGTTGTAGTTTTGCAACAGGTGGAGGCACACAGGTTGGGACATACTGTTCTTAGAAGATAGTTTTCAGCAGCATGCACCCTACGGGGAGAAACAGTGCTCTGCTGAGAGTTTCTCCACGTTTTTTGTATCAATCGGTGGGAGTCTCAGCACCCAAACCCTCTGCCAATGAAAAGTTGACAGATCAAAAAAAAATAAAAATAAATTACGAAACAGTAACACATTAAAATGAGGACCTGTCATCTCTCCTGACATGTCCATTTCATGGAGAATGCAAATCTATACTAACAATTCTGCAATTCTGTTACTCCTCCTAAAAATGTACGAATAAACCAAACACAAAGGGGGAGATTTATCAAAACTTGTGCAGATTTACAGTGGAACAGTTACCCATAGCAACCAATCAGATCGCTTCTTTCACTTTTAAGAGGCCTCTTTAAAAATGAAGGAGGGAATCTAATTGGTTGGTATGGCAAACTGTTCCACGGTAACTGCACAGGTTTTGATAAATCTCCCCCTTTGTGTTACCATTTCCCTTATTAATTGGTTATGTTCCTACACATTCTGATTAAGTAGTGTTAGACTGTGTAGGGACACACCCCAATGACAAGGAGAATGGTACCCCCTGGTAGTTCACTCAGGGCCGCCGTCAGGGGCCCTGACAAAAATGAAGATTAGGGGGGCTGTGCTAGTTCTTCTACTTCCGGAGGCGGATTGACAGGTCGAACACTGACCGAGCCAGAGAGGGGGTCCGCCACTGCCAGAGCCATTTATTTTTTATTTTTTGTCCAATGTCTGAGGCGCTGAATGTCTAGGAGGAGAGCAGAGGGGGATGCTCCTCCCCCTTCCCTTACGCTCCCCTCAGTGCTGCCCTATTGGTGGAGCAGGAGCGTGCTTAGTTTCCTGCTCCACCACAGACACTGACACCTGCCACGCCGCTGGGAAGAGGAAGCCTTCCCGTACCCCCCACTGGTGCCACCTAGAAAATAAGTAACTATGTATCTGTCTATCTATCTCAGTGTTTCCCAACCAGGGTACCTCTAGCTGTTGCAAAACTACAACTCCCAGCATGCATGCCTTTGGCTGTCCAAGCATGCTGGGAGTTGCAGTTTTGCAACAGCTGGAGGCACCCTGGTTGGGAAACACTGGTCTACCTACCTACCTACCACTAAAATGTATTTATCTATCTATCTATTTACTATTGCATATCTATCTTCCATATCTATCTATCTATCCATCTATCTCATATTCAGGTGCAGACTGACAGGTTGGGCACCCAGGCACTGCCCAATTGCCAAGGCCTGAAAGGGGGCCTGCAGCTTTTTCCCCCCCTCTTTATTTTACCTTTAGCCTACTTAGAACGACAGGCCGGGCCAGGCCAGAAAGGGGGCCCACCACCAGTTCCTAACCCCAAGTTTACCCCTGAGCCCCTAGTCACATAGACGGTAGGACGGGCTGCGGGCCCTTTAAAATCATCACAGGGGCTGTCAGGGGTGGGCACTATCTACCTGGGCGAGAGGGGCACTATCTACAACCTACCTGGGGTTATTAGCTACAAACTATTTACTTGGGGTATTTCCTACCTGGAAGTATAACATACTGGGGGAATTACCAACAACCTACCTACTTGGGGCATTACCAACCTACTGGGGGACTCTGCCTTATAGGGGGGGATTGCCTATCTACTGGGGGCATTACTTAATAGGGGAAGGGAAATTACCTACACATCACCACCTTGCCCCTTTCTCCTCTATATCACCCGAAGGTATACCGCTGGATCCTGGGCTAGGCACAGGGGCAATAATGACTCCGACGCCAAGTTACGGACAATTGTAGTTCACTGAGGTTAGACAGATGGAAAAGTCTATACAGTTCAGCCAGGGCCCACGGTGGTGACCATTGACTTCAGAGACTTTAAGGGCTTGCTGGGACTTGTAGTAGGACTGGACAATTTAATGCAGGCCACGCTAACTTGACAGTTGCTGACAGGGACTGATGACTGACAAAGCTATGACTATAGCTCACTTGCAATTGACTGTGGCTGCAGACTGGACTTGAGGCCTCCAATGACTCTGGACACACACACTAGGACTCAACTTCACTGCACTGGACCTCATCTTAGCAGAAAAGAGCAGAGCTCAAAGGGGGAGATTTATCAAAACCTGTGCAGAGGAAGAGTGGTGCAGTTGCCCATAGCAACCAATCAGATCGCTTCTTTCATTTTCCACAGGCCTCTTTAGAGGCCTGTGGAAAATGAAAGAAGCGATCTGATTGGTTGCTATGGGCAACTGCACCACTCTTCCTCTGCACAGGTTTTGATAAATCTCCCCCAAAGAGAGTGAGTGAGCTCCACCCAGGTATTATATAGGGAGACTAGCAGGGAGCCCATAGGTCACCCCTGGGATCACCTGATCACTGATACCTCCTGGGTAATAATCACATGGTACATTTCTTAAAGCAACAACACATTATATATTATAATATATTGCAAAACATATATACAAGGGGGGGGGGGGGGGGGGGAAACAAGTACAAGGGGCCGTGGGGACACTGAAGGGAGGGTGCCGGATAGGGCAGCAGGGGTACGGGGTAACACATCCCGTACTGGGCCACCACAGATATTTACTAAAATACACATGTCAAGAAAGTTGCCAGGTCTGCATTAAAGGAGTTTCTCATTTAAGATGTTCACATACTATCCATAGGATATTTGTGATCAGTTAAGGTCTGACCCTTGCACCCCCCAACAGTCAGCAGAATTAGGGGGCCACAGAACTCCTACTGATGTCATTGTGGCTGGGGTGATTTACCAGGCACAGCTACAAGTAAGTTCTATTCTATGAAAACTAAGTTGTCTTATGCATTCAGGCTTTTCAATATATCTGCTTTATGACAACCAATATGGATGCCACTCTAGTTACCACACAAAGTTGTCTCCCCTGCCCCTTACAAGCAAACCTATGTGAGATAACCGTAGGAGGAGCTATAGTTAATGGTTGCCACTCAGCTTTCCCAGGAGCAGATAGAAATAAATTCTAAGTAAATAAAACAATAATCAGAAATAAACAGTGGTTGTATCTAAAATACATCCTGTCTGCAATGTTGGTTTAGTGGCTTTTCTGCAGATTGTCAGTTCTCTTACTTCTGTAGGAGGGCTACTTTCCGAGCATTTTATGGCCTATAACACTCAATATGCCAATTTGACGCTCCCTTACATTTGATCCCCATAGACCAGCGGGACCATAGACATCCACTGAAATCAATGGCCACCGAGTTATGAAAGCTTTGAACAATACCATGGTTGTATGGTGGCACAGATTTCCTAATGTTCCATACTAGGGGTCTTAGGCCCATAAGCCTCCATACAGCACAGTATTCTAGAAATATTTCCTCCCACAAGCAATGCTTCTGCTCCTCGTGGGTGGAGTTACCTGTGCACTGAGGAGCTGAGTGTGGACATCCTGGTGCGCCCTTCTAAGTAACTTACTCTCCTCCCGAAGTTTTAATATGGTATCTAAAAATAATAAAAATACAGGGATTAAGAGAAATGATGTGGCATAAAAGAAAAGACAAAACAAGTGATTATCATTGAAGCTTCTTCTCTGCACAAACAGGTTCTGCAGCAGCTGGGAGTTTTTTTTGTAAACCAAATATAGGGGTATATATATATTATACATATACATATATATATTATACATATACATACATATATATATATATATATATATATATATATATATACACACACACACACACACACACACACACACACACATATACAGTCATGGCCGTAAATGTTGGCTGAAATTTTTCTAGAAAATGAAGTATTTGTCACAGAAAAGGATTGCAGTAACACATGTTTTGCTATACACATGTTTATTCCCTTTGTGTGTATTGGAACTAAACCAAAAAAGGGAGGAATAAAAGCAAATTGGACATAATATCACACCAAACTCCAAAAATGGGATGGACAAAATTATTGGCACCCTTTAAAAATTGTGGAAAAATAAGATTGTTTCAAGCATGTGATGCTCTTTTAAACTCAACTGGGGCAAGTAACAGGTGTGGGCAATATAAAAAGCACACCTGAAAGCAGATAAAAAGGAGAGAAGTTCACTTAGTTTTTGCATTGTGTGTCTGTGTGTGCGCCACACTAAGCATGAACAACAGAAAGAGGAGAAGAGAACTGTCTGAGGACTTGAGAACCAAAATTGTGGAAAAATATCAACAATCTCAAGGTTACAATTCCATCTCCTGAGATCTAGATTTGCCTCTGTCCACAGTGCGCAACATTTTCAAGTAAATTGCAACTCATGGCACTATAGCTAATCTCCCTGGGCGTGGATGGAAGAGAAAAATTTATGAAGGTGTCAACACAGGATAGTCCGGATGGTGGATAAGCAGCCCCAAACAATTTCTAAATATATTCAAGCTGTCCTGCAGGCTCAGGGAGCATCAGTGTCCACGTGAACTATCCGTCGACATTTAAATGAAATGAAACACTATGGCAGGAGACCCAGGAGGACCCCACTGCTGACACAGAGACATAAAAAAGCAAGACTACATTTTGCCAAAATGAACTTGAGTAAGCCAAAATCCTACTGGGAAAACGTCTTATGGACAGATGAGACCAAGATAGAGCTTTTTGGTAAATCAAATCATTCTACTGTTTATCTAAAACAGTAAAGAAAAGAACACGCCTTCTTTACTGTGAGGACTGTGAATTTATGGAACGGTCTACGTCGGACAGAGGAGACCAAGATAGAGCTTTTTGGTAAAGCACATCATTGTACGGCTTACCGAAAACGGAATGAGGTCTACAAAGAAAAGAACACAGTACCTACAGTGAAATATGGTGGAGGGTCAATGATGTTTTGGGGTTGTATTGGTGACTCTGGCACTGGGTGCCTTGAATGTGTACAAGGCATCATGAAATCTGAGGATTACCAATGGATTTTGTGTACGCACTGTACAGCTCAGTGTCGGAAAGCTGGTTTTGCCTCCGAGATCTTGGGTCTTATGTCAAAAAGCCCCCAGAAATGGATGGCAACAAAGTGCTGGAGAGTTCTGAAGTGGCCAGCAATGAGTCCAGATCTAAATCCCATTGAACACCTGTGGGGAGATCTTAAAATTGCTGTTGGGAAAAGGCGCCTTCCAATAAGAGACCTGGAGCATTTTGCAAAGGAAGAGTGGTCCAACATTCCGGCTGAGAGGTGTAAGAAGCTTATTGATGGTTATAAGAAGCCACTGATTTCAGTTATTTTTCCAAAGGGTGTGCAACCAAATATTAAGTTAAGGGTGCCAATAATTTTGTCCAGACCATTTTTGGAGTTTGGTGACATTATGTCCAATTTGCTTTTTTTCCCTCCCTTTTTTTGGTTTAGTTCCAATACACACAAAGGGAATAAACATGTGTAGAGCAAAACATGTGTTACTGCAATCCTTTTCTGTGAGAAATACTTCACTTTCTTGAAAAATTTCAGGGGTACCAACATTTACGGCCAAGACTGTAACTCTAAAACACATTTGCCCTCACATATTACCAGGGATCAGGTTTGTGAATTCTTTGTCTTCAGCACAACAATAGTATATGCCAGAGCTGCACCTTTGGAGCCATAGTCATAATCAATTACATACATAGCAATACGTAATTTAGGTCTGAGGGGGTAATGTGTCTCCTTAGTAAGACCACCGAGTGGGCGAAGGAAGTCTAAGAGGCCAGGCAATGTTCCCCCTGTGGAAATTGTATGCAAAATAGCTCTCATCCAGAAAAAAGCAGGTTCTCTAGTGCCACCTGTTGGTCCTTGTACAAACCATTAAAGAGCCTTAAAAGAGGTTGGCCACCTTTTCACATGTTTACTGAAAATTCATGAGTTGGTGCCCGATGGAGGAGCTTACACGTCACTTTACTTCCTCCATAGCAGTACACTGCACATAAGCAACAAGTAAAGCTACAGTGAAGGAGGCAACATGACCTTCTATGGTCACATGCAACTCCATAGGGTGCCATCTTATGACTGGATGAGCAGTCTGGACTACCAACAAGGACGGTATTTGGGAGAGAAGCAATGCTGCATTGTTCTACATAACATGGCACCAATGAAGCCACTATATACCATTAAAGGGGTACTGCAGCCAGAATTAACTTATCCCTTATTCATAGGATAGCAGATAAGTAGCTGATCGCGGGTGGTCCGACCGCTGGGCCCCCCGTGATTTCCCGAACAGGACCCCGTCCCACTCAGTCAGGAGCATGTGTCATCTACCGCTAGATGGCACCCGCACTCCATTCATTTCTATGAGAGTGCCGATGATGCCCGAGTTCTGTACTCGGGTCTTTTCAGGGCTCCCATAGAATTGTATTGAGTGCGTATTGTCTAGAGGTAGACGACACATGCTCCTGACTGAGTGGGACGGGTCTTGTTCAGGAACCCCAAAGGTGGCTCCAGCGGTCGGACCACCCGCGATCAGCTACTTATCTGCTATCCTGTGGATAGGTGATAAGTTAACTCTGGCTGCAGTACCCCTTTATGTTCCACATTATATTGGTCAATATGATTTGCAGTAAGTCTAGAAAATGGTGGCCAACCCCTTTAAGACATGATTATGTATATTGGCTGAACCAGAGTCTTCTCCTGAATGAGGTAGATTATCCTGATAACATCCTGCAGCTTTGTATGGAGAGATCTGACACTTACCTTGCAAACCCGCAATCTCATTCTCCTTCTCCCTCTGAAGTTGGCTCAGTTGTTGAGTATTTAGTTCTACGGTTTTGCGATGTTCTAGTTTTAAGTTGCTGTGCTCCACCTGTAAGTCCGACAGCTGCTTCTTTATTTCTTCATTCTGATTCTAGTAGAAAAAATAATAAGATGAATAAGTAGGAAGTGCTAAAAAGGTGTTTGCTGACTGTTGCCCCCTCCCTTTATAAGGGCTACCGAGCTACTAAGATGGTGTGGGGGGGGGGGGGGGGGAGTAACAACTGCTTAAAGTACATTTATGGCTCAGTAAAGTAGGTGTCCCTATTCCAGCATTTTCATATATCCTCACTGCACCTGCATTAAAGGGGTACTCTGCTGGAAAACATTTTTTTTTTTTTTTTTTTAATCAACTGGTGCCAGAAAGTCAAAAAGATTTGTAAATTACTTCTATTTCAAAATCTTAATCCTTCCAGTACTTATCCACTGCTGTATGCTCCACAGGAGATTCTTTACTTTTTGAATTTATTTTTTGTCCGACCACAGTGCTCTCTGCTGACACCTCTGTCCATGTCAGGAATTGTCCAGAGTAGGAGCAAATCCCCATAGCAAACCTATCCTGCTCTGGACAGTTCCTGACATGGACAGAGGTGTCAGCAGAGAGCACTGTGGTCTGACTGAAAAGAAATTCAAAAAGAAAATAAACTGTCTGTGGAACATGCAGCAGCTGATAAGTACTGAAAGCATTAAGATTTTTAAATAAAAGTAATTTACAAATCTGTTTACATTTCTGGCACCAGTTGATTTAAAAAAAATGTTTTCCAGCAGAGTACTGCTTTAAGTAATACAGTAGACTGGCACTACCAACACGCCAGTACACATCTATGCCAAATAGTAGCAAACAGTCCATAGTAGAGAAAAATGGCAATAAAGTGTAGCTACACCAATGTTAAAACTACAGTACTTTAATCGAAGGATACAGACAGCAAAGGAAGGCGACGGCCGTTTCACGGTTCACTACCAAAGCAATTAAGAAGCAGTAGTGAACCATGAAAACGGCCGTCAGCTACTTTACTGTCTGTATCCTTTGACTGTGATCGCAATAAAGGAGTATTTTTACCGTTGGCAAGTGCCAATGTAATATCTGGAGCTGCCCATTAAACAGTTCACAGTAGATACCAGGCAAAACTTACATCTTCTCTAGCACAATCTCCAGTAGTAGAATGGCACCGTGTGTAAACTTTAAAAGGGTGCCAAGCTTTAAAGATCACATGTAATCCAAATAGTAAAGGAAATGAAACCAGAACTCCAAAATAAAAAAAATAAAAAAAGGAGATTTTCATCCTTTAAAATTGGGAGCGTCTTATATGCCGGAGCATCTTATATGGCGAAAAATACGGTATATATGACAGTGCCCATTTAAAGAGAATTTGTCAGTTCATATGTATGACAGAAGCTGCAGACACCGTCAGATAGGTGACAGGACAACAATTTCAAACATAGTGCTGATGTGTTGGATATTTTTATTAAAATATTATTTTCTCCTTGAAATCAAGTGTCAAAAAGGTGGGACCAAACTGTTTAAATGCCACAGCATCGTGTGTCTCCTGAGTCCCCTTCCTTGTCCTGGTTTATTGAGAGGGAAGGGATACTGTGACACTTAAGCAGCTCAGCCCCACCTCCTGGGCACTTGAGCCCAAGTAGAAAATTACAATTTTATAACTTGTGGCAAACCTATTAAAATGGTATGTTTGACACCTGACAGTGTCTGCAGCATGTCATAAATAGGAGCTGACCAGCTAAACTGCAATATTTGACATATTTCTTAAAGGGGTTATCCAGGAAAAAACTATATATATATATATATCTCAACTGGCTCCAGAAAGTTAAACAGATTTGTAAATTACTTCTATTAAAAAATCGTAATCCTTTCAGTACTTATGAGCTTCTGAAGTTAAGGTTGTTCTTTTCTGTCTAAGTGCTCTCTGATAACACATGTCTCGGGAACCGCCCAGTTTAGAATTGGTTTGCTATGAGGATTTGCTTCTAAACTGGGCGGTTGCCGAGACAAGTGTCATCAGAGAGGACTTAGACAGAAAAGAACAAGAACAAGAACTTCAGAAGCTCATAAGTACTGAAAGGATTAAGATTTTTTTAATAGAAGTAATTTACAAATCTGTTTAACTTCCTGGAGCCAGTTGATATAATAAAAAAAATTTTTTCCCTGGAAAACCCCTTTAAGACTAAAGTGAATTTGGAGCTCTATCATAGAAAATATATGCTCCAGCTCTGATAATATATTAAAGTGCAACGGCCACCTCCATACAAGGTACAGATGTGCAGTCACTAATAGTTAGGGCATTGATTCTGGATTCAGTCATAAGCTGTGAGTTATGTGTACGTATAACACTTACTAGAGCTTTCAAAAGCCTTTGTGTGTTTCACTCTGCAGCTCAGAGTTTTAGATAAGTATGTAATCTGATCCCTCAGTGATCTGATATTAAAAAGGACCAACTTTTGGTAATCTCCCTTTTTCCCCTTCATAGTTATAAATCAAATTAATAAAAAAATTGTGCATCATAGGACGCAGGTCACTGCTAGCCCCCCCTGCCACCAGATGTCCTACAGGAGTCATGTGGTCTGCCTATGGGAGTGAGAAGAGAGCCCAATGCTCTATTCACTCTATTATTATTCTGGCACTTCAGCAGACAATGAATTTAGCGACAGCTGAGTTTGTGCACTGCCACTCAATAAAAAGTTCCCTTTGGGAGCCCCATTCTAAAAATCGCAGTGGGTCCTAATGGTTGGATTACCCGGGATCAGACAGTTTTCCCCTATGCTGTGGATGGGGTATAATTTCCCATTGACTCATAATTAAGGATAGTCGACTTTATTGGTTAAAGAATTTGATAGTACTGGAAATATGAGGTTAATTGTTCTTACCTTGAGAATCTTGTGTTGTGAGCTAAGAGCCCCATAGCGATTCATAGAATCTTGCTGAAAGAGGCAGAAAACAGGGTTTTATTTACTATATTATAAATCCTTCTAATTTATGTTTTATAAAAGGTCTTAAACATCACTTACACAGCACATGGTCACGCTCTACCACTGGAGCTAGAGACACTGGCTTGCAGCTGCAGCTCTCCACTCCAGTGATTGGCACTGGGCACCATGTCTGGGCCCCATCTCGTCTGTTTACCAGGCTTCAGTGATGGCATGGTATACTCAAGAGGTCCTGTTCATACTAAGATCCCCACTGTGACCTGGGATTGGATACTATGTTTTTTTTTGGATGGAGTCTGAAATGGAGGCCCATAAAGAAGCCTCTGACACAGATGTGAACAAAGCCATAGATAAACCATAGTTGCCCGTCTCTGAGAACACCACACTGGTGAGTGTATGATATCGCAGCTCAGCTCCATTAAAGGGGTACTCCAGTGGAAAACATTTTTTAGTTTTTAAATCAACTGGTGCCAGAAAGTTAAACAGATTTGTAAATTAGTAGTAAACAAAGAACAAAAGGTGCCCTGCACTCACCGCTTAAATCCAGGTAATCCTGTTCCCATCTCGGGTCACTGCTCGAACACGGAGGACATGGACAGTGGAGCGCTCAGAGGCGACTGCCGGCGGTTTCACACATAGGAATGCGCTTCATCCGGCCTCCTGAGGCCGGATGAAGCGCATTCCTATGCGTGAAACCGCCGGCAGTCGCCTCTGAGCGGAGGCCGGATGAAGCGCATTCCTATGCGTGAAACCACCGGCAGTCGCCTCTGAGCGCTCCACTGTCCATGTCCTCCACGTTCGAGCCGTGACCCGAGATGGGAGCAGGATTACCTGGATTTAAGCGGTGAGTGCATGGCACCTTTGTTCTTTGTTTACTACTATTTGGTGACTGCGGTCTTTATTGTCCTAGCACCTCCGCTGCCAGGTTGGCTTTCCAGACTAGCGGGACGCCGTCTCCATCTCGTGGTCTTAGGAGGTTTAAGGTACCGGTGCCATTTCCCTTTTCTTTGTTAAGTTTTGTAAATTACTTCTATTAAAAAAATCTTAATCCTTCCAGTATTTATCAGCTGCTGTTATGATCCACAGGAAGTGCTTTTCTTTTTGACTTTCCTTTCTGTCTGACCACAGTGCTCTCTGCTGACACCTCTGTACATTTTAGGAACTGTCCAGAGCAGGAGAGGTTTTCTATGGGGATTTGCTCCTACTCTGGACAGCTCCTAAAATGGACAGAGGTGTCAGCGGAGAGCACCGTGGTCAGACAGAAAGGAAATTCAAAAAGAAAACGACAACTTCCTGTGGATCATACGGCAGCTGATAACTACTGGAAGGATTAAGATTTTTTAATAGAAGTAATTTACAAATCTGTTTAACTTTCTGGCACCAGTTGATTGAAGAAAAAATGTTTTCCAGTGGAGTACCCCTTTAAATTCTAAGGAGGTCAATTGCAATATAACAGGTAATTCGTGAACAGGTGTGGTGCTATACTTGGAAACTATCTAGGATAACTCCTTTAAAAGATCTCCGGATCCTGCGCTGGACATTCCTAGTAAACAGGAGCCTTTGCTGCCAGTGAGGCATTTCCCATATACAGCCACTACAGGGGAAATCTAGTATTACATGGAAGCTGTTCAGATGAATGACCCTCCATGTAATACAGGGTGATTCAAAAAAGGACGGTGCAAAATTATAGCCTCAGTATTTATTAACGTAAAAAGAGGACTATGATTTTCAGTAGTGTGCAGTTCTGTCCAAACGTGTGCAGCATATCCTCCGATATGGACTATACTGTTTAAAGGGGTACTTTGCTGCTCAGCGTTTGGAACAAACTGATCCGAATGCTGGAGCCAGCGCTGGGAGCTCGTGAGGTCATAACCACGCCCCCTCATGACGTCTCGCCCTGCCCCCTCCCACAGACTTGCATTGAGGTGGCGGGGTGTGACATCATGAGGGGGCGGAACAAACTATTCCGAAAGCTGTAGCCGGCGCCAGGAGCTCGTGACATCATAGCCCCGCCCCCTCATGACGTCACACCCTGCCCCCTCAATGCAAGTCTATGGGAGGGGGCGTGACAGCATGTGACATCATGAAGGGGCGTGACTATGACGTCACGAGCTGCCGGCGCCGGCTCCAGCGTTCGGAACAGTTTGTTCCAAACACTGAGCAGCGGAGTACCCCTTTAAGTGATGTGCTGTCTCAGGTCAATCAGGGGTGGCAGATACAGAGTACTGGATGTCACCCCACTGAAAGAAGTTGCGGGTGTTCTATCTGGTCACACTACATTAGCACATTTCCAGTTTGACTTGTTTTCTATGGGCCACATAGCTTTGTTTTTCAGTCATCGGCCATTTACCGTTGACGTTACTCTTTCTACAGGCACCATCCTACCTGAATCACCTTGTACAAAGACGACTAATGTCTGTCAATGACGTCCATATAGGTAGTGATTATCTTCATGAGGCGAGCCTAGCAAAACTACACATGTAATGCCTACTGGAGGGCCTAGGGGGCAGTACACCAAACAGAGATCCCCCCAAGTGTATCACATTTGGGAAGTGTAAAAAAGGAACACACTGCACAAGACTAACACAGAGGCCCAGAGTTATCAATATGCCTGGAGCCAAAACTCTGAGGCTTTTCCCAGAGCAACCAATCACAGCTCAGCTTTAGTGTCTTAAGGAGCTCTGGTAAAATGAAAGCTGAGCTGTGATTGGTTGCTATGGGCAAAATAAGACATTAAGAGTAGGGAAAATATATAGCAAAATATGCTATGTGGGACCCTACCCTAAAGGGGTATACTCCGGAGGGAAAGAAATTCATATCAACTGGTTCCAGAAAGTTATACAGATTTGTAAATTACTTCTATTTAAAAATCTTAATCCTTCCAGTACTTATCAGCTGCTGTATGATCCAAGAGAAGTTGTGTAGTTCTTTCCAGTCTGACCACAGTGCTCTCTGCTGACACCTTTGTCTGCAGGAGCTAATCCCCATAGTATGCAGAGGTGGCAGCAGAGAACACTATGGTTAGACTGGAAAGAACTACACAACTGGAGCATACAGCAGCTGATAAGTACTGGAAGGATTAAAAGTTTTACATTGAAGTAATTTACAAACCAGCACAACTTTCTGGCACCAGTTGAAAAAAAATAAATAAATAAACAAAATAAAATAAAAATAAAAAAAATAAAAAAAAGGTTTTCCCCTTTAGTACCCATTTTTAAGGCTGCATTCACACCACGTTTTTGCAAAACCATTCCGGTATACGCTTTCAATTTGAAAATCGTTCGGAAGCGTATTGAAAATTGTACGCAATTGACTCTCCATTGAAAACCGTATGCCAAACGATGCATCCGGTTGTGTACTTTTTGCGTCTTGTACGGTTTTGTCTGTTTTTTTCCCGTACCCAAAACCGTAGCCTATCACGTTTTTTTTCTCCAGGTGAAAAACCGTATTGAAACCGTACACGATTCCTTTAACATGGGAGTCAATGAAAACTATGATGTAGAACTGTATGTGCGTACGGTTCCATCAGGTTTGCACAATATGGATTTGTACATGCGCAGTGCACACCAAATGGAATGAAAAGTTAAAAACCTATACCGTATATACTCGAGTATAAGCCGAGTTTTTCAGCAGTTTTTCGTGCTGAAAACGCCCCCCTCGGCTTATACTCGGGTGAATTCTCCGCCTGTCAATCCCTTCTCAGTGGTCTTCAATCTGCGGACCTCCAGATGTTGTAAAACTACAACTCCCCGCATGCCCGGACAGCCATCGGCTGGGAGTTGTAGTTTTGAAACCTCTGGAGGTTTGCAGGTTGAATATCACGGCAGCCTTCATCATCATCCAGACACCCCCTTTAGTTTTCTACTCACCTCCCCTTGGTGGGAAGGAAGGGTAAGCTGGTCCGAGCCATCTATGCTGCAGGAACCGTCCGGTGGGGAGGATTAGTCGTTCCGGGCTGTCCATTTTCACAGGGGGGGCCCTCTTCTCCACGCTCCGGGCCTGCCCCGGACTAATGACGTTGCCTTGAGGACGACGCACAGGGACGCGCATGAACGTCCCTGTGCGTCGTCGTCAAGGCAACGTCACTAGTCTGGGGCCGGCCCGAAGCGGAGAAGAGGGCCCCTAAGAGTGGAAAAGATGGACAACCCAGAACGACTAACCCTCCCCACCGGACGGTCCCTGCAGCATAGATGGCTCGGACCAGCTCACCCTTCCTTCACACCGAGGGAAGGTGAGTAGAAAACTAAAAGGGGGTGTCTGGATGATGACGAAGGCCGCAGTGGTCTTCAACCTGCGGACCTCCAGAGGTTTCAAACAACAACTCCCAGCATCCCCAAGCATGCTGGGAGTTGTAGTTTTGCAACCTCAGGTTGAAGACCACTGATGAAGGGATTGACAGGCAGTAATGATGAAGGGGGGTGGGATGATGATGGGGGTCTGGATGATGATGGGGGTCTGGATGATGACGGAGGTCTGAATGATGACATGGGGGGGAGGAAGTATTTCCCCCCTAGGCTTATAGTCGAGTCAATAGCTTTTCCTGGGTTTTTGGGGTGAAATTAGGGGCCTCGGCTTATATTCGGGTCGGCTTATACGGTACTTTTTTTTTTTTTTTTTTTTAAACGGATGCAACCGGACATCATTTTTCAAACTGTATACATGTTAAAATTTGTACACACGTTATGGATACAGTTTAGTCAGGTTTTGAGGAATATGTTTTTCATCAAAAACCTGATACAGGAACTGTATTGCAAAAACGTGGTGTGAATGCAGCCTTAGGCTGCATTCACACCACGTTTTTGCAATACAGTTCCCATATCAGATTTTTTATGAAAAACCGTAATGCTTTAAAACCGTACTAAACTGTATCAAAATGTGTATACGAATTTAAACCCATATACAGTTAAAAACCGTATATACAGTTTTAAAAATTATGTCTGGTTGCATCCGTTTAAAAAAAAAAAAAAACGTATACGTTTTTACATTTTCACTCCATTATGAAAACAAAGTTTCACTTGTTTGATTGAAATTCCAAGAAAAAAAACTGTGCAAAGTCAAAAACCGTATGGTGCAACCTGGATGGAACCATATGCACATACGGTTCTGTACGGTTCCCATTGACCCCATAGGGTTTCATTACGTTTTTTTACCCGAACCAAAAACCGTGGTGGACTACGGTTTTGGGTACGGGAAAAAACTGAACAAAACCATACAAGACGCAAAACGGGTGCAACCTGATGCATCTTTTGGCATACGGTTTTCAATGGAGAGTCAATGCATACGGTTTGTAATATGGTTCCATATGGTTTCAAATTGAAAACGTATACGGGAACTGTATTGAAAAAACGTGGTTTGAATACACCCTTGGAAACACAGAGCTGTAGAAACAGAGCTGAAAAAATAAATAAAAATAAAAACAGCACCACACCTATCCTCAGGTAGGGTGTTGTATTGCAGCTGAATTCCGTTGAAGTTAAAGGGGTTATCCAGGAAAAAAAACTTTTTTTTAATATTATATATATATATATATATATATATATATATATATATATATATATATATATATATATATATATATATATCTCAACTGGCGCCAGAAAGTTAAACAGATTTGCAAATTACTTCTATTAAAAAATCTTAATCCTTTGAGTACTTATGAGCTGATGAAGTTGAGTTGTTCTTTTCTGTCTAAGTGCTCTCTGATGACATGTGTCTCGGGAGCTGTCCAGAGTAGAAGCAAATTCCCATAGCAAACCTCTTCTACGCTGTGCAGTTCCCGAGACAAGCAGAGATGTCAGTAGAGAGCAGTGTTGCCAGACAGAAAAGAACAACTCAACTTCAGCAGCTGATAATTATTGGAAGGATTAAGATTTTTTAATAGAAGTAATTTACAAATCTGTTTAACTTTCTGGAGCCAGTTGATCTAAAAAAAAAAAATTAAAAAAAATATAATTTTTTTTTTCCCCTGGAATATCCCTTTAATGGAACCAAGCTGCAATACCACACACAGTCTGGGGACACAATTTACACAATGATCGGAACACCAAAGAGAGGATTCCTGTGTCCTGCTCAGTGACCTTAGTCTAGGGAATAAGCATCAAGTTTCTAAATTGTTGCAATATCGCATTCACTTCCCAAGAAAACATTCTCTTTTTTTTTTTTTTTTTACCAAATCAGAATCTGGGCGCACTCCAAGGACTCTCTTTCCTACTTAAAAAAACAAACATGTCTACTGGGTTCATATGGGTTAATGTTGCCTCCACTTTCCCAGAACAATGAGAAACTTCTTGGAGAGACTCTTCAAAGTTATTTTTATTTCCAGCCCTTCAACATCCAGATGTGTAACACACAGAGCTACAACCACATCCTGCGTCCTCACACGGCAGAGGTTCTGGCACCCTGCAAACATGTGACATGTGCCGCACCCAAGCACATACCGGCACTGCCTACATTGCCCGCTGCATGCCCCGCCACCATGAACCGCTTACCTTCTCTTTGTTCAGGGCCTCCTGGGCCTCCAGTTTGTAGACTAAATAATCTGCAGGGAGGAAACAAACAAAACAGGATCAGCCAGATGACATGACATTCTATATCGGCAACGAAAACCAAACACCGCGACCGCCCTGACATAACAGGGTCTACATGAGCCTTAACTCCTTGTAACGTCCACAGATCTCTTACAGATAACAGATGTAATAAATCACACATAGCAAAAAGCTTCAGATATAATAAAAACAAACAAAAAAAACTTACTGTGCTAAAATAATAATAAACCGGTTTCCTGTTTTCAGCTGTAAAACTTACAGATTTCTTGTAAAATGTTTAAAGAGTACCTGTCAACAAACCATATTTTCTCCAAGTAAATCAGAATATATCCCCTAACTACTCCTGACACCCCTCCTGCCCTTATAAAACAAAAAATTCTGAGCTTTAAAAAGCTGTGTATCATACCTTTCCCCTTGCTCACATTGTGTGAGCTCCCGACAGGAGAAGGTGGGCGTTCCCCAGCAGGCGTGACATCACTGAAGCCTGTGAGAGCTATGCCTCGCCATGCACTTCCTGAGTTTGGTCTCCTGCCTGGCCCGAGAGGAGACCAAACTGACTGTTTGACTTGTGGCAGGGAACAGGACAGAGCCACCTAGTGGCCGTTTTTTTTAAATCACATTAAAAACATAAAAAGGTTGAGAATTTTAACGGCAAGTAAATAGCAAAGTGTCTTCTAATTACATAAGGAACAATATTGAAAAATTTAATTTGGTGAAAGGGTACTCTTTAACTAATCAATAAGAGGTGAGAAAATTGTCTAATTTTTCTCCCAGAAACAGCACCACTGGGGTTCATATGCTTTTGGTGGTATAGCAGTCTGTTTAATCAGACTAAACTGCAGGTGGCCTATGAAGTAGTGTTGTCCTACAACAAAGCTGTCCATGAGGCAGTGTTTTCCAACCAGTGTGCATCCGACTGTTGCAAAACTACAACTCCCAGCATGCCCGGACAGCTAAAAGCTGTCCGGGCATGCTGGGAGTTGTAGTTTTGCAACAGTCGGAGGCACACTGGTTGGGATACAATGACATAAGACATGAAGGTAAAGGGGTATTCTATAGGATATGCCATAATTGTCTAAAATATGTGGGTCCCACAAATGGCTGCCGCACCTATCTCTAGAATGGGGGCCGCCAAGACCCCATTAGGCCAAGATTACAATAGCAGCCGAGCAGGACATGAATCAGAGTTATGGTAACAGTGTAGAACCACAAATGCTTGAGTACTTATCTTTTTTGCTCATAGAGACACTCATGATACCCACCACGTGGCCGGAGTGTTGTGACGTCAAAACTCTGCCCCCGTGTGAAGTCACACATCGCCCCCTCAATGCAAGTCTATGGGAGGGGGCATGACGGACATCATGCCCCCACCGTAGACTTGCATTGAGGGGGCGGGGTGTGACTGTGGAAATCATTTTTTTTTTTAATCAACTGATGCCAGAAAGTTAAACAGATTTGTAAATTACTTCTATTTAAAAATCTTAATCCTTCCAGTACTTATCAGCTGCTTTATACTACAGAGGAAGTTCTTTTCTTTTTTGAATTTCTGCCTGACCACAGTGCTCTCTGCTGACACCTCTGTCCATGTCAGGAACTGTCCAGAGCAGGAGAGGTTTGCTATGGGGATTTACTCCTACTCTGCACTGTTACCGACATGGACAGAGGTGTCAGCAAAGAGCACTGTAATCAGACTGAAAAGAAATTCAAAAAGAAAATAACTTCCTGTGGAGCATGCAGCAACTGTTAACTACTGAAAGGATCAATAATTTTAAGGAACAAAAATCTGTTTGATTTTCTGGGATCCAGTTGATTAGAAAAAAAATAATAATAATGTTTTCCACAGGAGTACCCCTTTAAAGCCACAAGACCCTACACAATCCTGATCAGGTTTTTATCTTGCACAGATCACAACTGAAGGCACAACCTTGTATTTCCATAGGGCCCCAGCCCCACAAGGCAAAATGGTGCTGCCATTCTTCATCCCCAAAACGCAAATGAAGTTCTTTGGTGCACTTTGGGCGTTCCCTAGCACAGAGTATACTGGCGTTCCCCAAGTGCTCGCACTGATCTCTGGCACTGTTGGCCCTATCACTGTGCACGCATGGAATCGCAGCAGGTAGCGGTTACGGGCAGAAGAGGGAGAATTGGGGACTGGTTGGGAAGGACTAGGTAATGCCCCGAGTGCAGCAAAGACCCTCCTTTACATATAAAGGATTTTTTGGGATATATCGAGAATGAAGGTGAAACGGAAAATTTTGATCAGGGTCACCTGCACTAACAGGCAGTACCAGCAGATCAGCGACAGTGACTCTGCGGTCAGATTACCTTTAATGTATACGTTACATCATTTCCAGTACATTTTTACACCTGAGTTATTATAACAAATGAATTTCCTGGTGTAAGAGTGGATGATTGACATTTCTCCGCAGCAAACTGCATTGGATGAGTTCCAGCACCTAGATATCTGCAAGGTCTAATGTAGGTGTAGACAGGGACACATACCTAAGTAGATAACAGTATAATTGATGGGGTTGCTGGGGTCTCAATTACAGATTTTGCACTGGGACTAAGGAATTTTAACTCGCACCTCTGCATAGAACGTTCTGAAACATTACAGTATCACATCACGGACCTATGGAAGCTTCGGCTGGAGAGAAGCAGCTTGTGTTTGATGGTGAACAAGGAGTCACGCATGGGGAGTATATTTTGGCTGCCAGAAGATAAAACAAAGCCTGCTGTTCAACAGATGGTAAAAACAAGAGGCATGATACTGACCTTCCTTTGTCTTCTTGTGCTCACTCTTCTCCTTCTGTAGGGAACGTTCAAGCCTTGACCGGTGCTCGTATACCACTTGAAATGAAGAAGAAAACAAAGGAATCGTTATAATGTCAGAAAATTCGACAACAACTATGCCCCCCCACCCCCAAGAGATATGACCTACAATGCCCCCCCCCCCCAACAATATAAGAAGTCGGCAAGCAGCAGTAGGTATTTTGAATACTCTTCAGCATTTAAGTAACTATAGCCAAAAAATACTATTTCGCGTTATTCCCATTAACTGCTAGATATAGCCAGGTGAAGTGCTTTATCCCCAAGCTCTGCACTTAATCCATCAGAATTCAAATGTCTTCTGCAAGGACTGTCGAGCTGGGGAGTGAAGTTCATGCCACATGCTTTACCTGGCTGTATCTAACAATAGGTGGGGGTCTGAGGACTTAGACCCCGACAGGTTGGCATGACATGTCAGAAGTTTTTTTTTAAATAATAACAGTAATGCTTTAAGAGGGGTTATTCCAAGATTAAAAAGTAATCCCTTATCCTAGCTGATTGGTAGGGTGGACAGAGGCCAATTGTCCCCTAAGTGAATGGAGCGACAATGCACCATAGGTTCAAAAATCCCATAGAAAATGTGGAGGCCAAGTGATCGATGGGGTACCTATCAATCAGACCCCCACTGATCAGCTAGTTGTCACCTAGCTTACGTGTAGGGAAGAACTTCAATTTTGGAATAAGCTATTTTAAAATGGAATTTCCCACCTAAAACACTTGGTGTGAACATTTGTACAATTTGGTTTGGTAGCCATGTAACCTGCATTTGCTACATAATGCATACATAAGAGCTACATAATGAATTAGACCTGAATTTATATACTTAAAGGAGAACTCCAGAATATAAAAATTGTCCCCCCATACTGCCGGCAGTAAAAAAAAATAAAGATGTACATACCTTCCTTCGCTCCCCTGGGGCCTCCGGTAACCGGCTCCGGTCTCCACCGCAATCCTCTTCCTGGTTGCTGGTGGTCGGCGAGTCATACTGCGCTCAGCCAATCGCCGGTCGCAGCGAAGTCCCGACTCGGCCGGCGATAGGCTGCGCGGCTGTGTGACGTTTTCGGCCATGGCAGCAGGTGCCGGTGTGGTGAAGAATTTTGTGTCTTGAAGTGTTCTCACACTGCCGCTCAGCCTATCGCCGGCCGAGTCGGGACTTCGCTGCGACCGGCGATTGGCTGAGCGCAGTATGACTCGCCGACCACCAGCAACCAGGAAGAGGATCGCGGTGGAGACTGGAGCCGGTTACCGAAGGAGCGAAGGAAGGTATGTACATCTTTTTTTTCTGCAGGCAGTATGAAGGACAATTTTTATATTCTGGAGTTCTCCTTTAAAAGGGGTACTCCACTGGCCAGCATTCGGAACATTTTAGTTCCAAACGCTGTGCGCGCTGTGGGGGTCAGCCATGTCCCCTCGTGACGTCACACCACGCCCCCTCCATGCATGTCTATGGGAGGGGGCATGACGGCGTCACGTCCCCTCCCATAGACTTGCATTGAGGGGGCGTGAAGTGACGTCAAGAGGGGGTGTAGCCGACCCCCGTATCGCGTACAGCTTTCAGAACTGAATGTTCCAAACGCTGGCCAGGGGAATACCCCTTTAATCCTCACATTTGTCATCTGACCAACTATCGGTCATATACAGGTATGTTTTCAAACTTCTGGCGTACAACTTCTTCATCATCATCCATGTCTGCATTATCCCCATCTATGCTATATTAGCTTTCGTATATTTTTTGTTCTGTTTGAATCTACTGCGGCATCATCTATGCACTTTCTTAAACCTGATTTATTTTACTTCTGTTGTTCTCCCATTTTCATGCGAGTGCCCTAGAGAAACATCTCTCCAAGCAGGCCTATAATACTCCATAACTGGTCTCCCCGAATAGCATTCAGCTTGGTCTCTACTCTCTCTGCACCTGAAACACTCAGATTGGGTTGTGAATGGGTCACCCACCTTTATGTAATTTATTTATAAAACATGGCTGGACCATTGAATATTTAAAAGGGTACTCCGCCCCTAGACATCTTATCCCCTATCCAAAAGGATAGGAGATAAGAGGTCTGATCGTGGGGATCCCGCCGCTGGGGACCCCCGCCATCTCTGATGCGGCATTCCAGATATCCAGTGCACGGAGCGAACTTTGCTCCATACCGGATGACTGGTGATGCGGGACGTCACGCCCCCTCCCATTCACTTGCATTGAGGGGGCGGGGCCGTGACATCACGAGCGGTGCATAACCATGATGTCACGAGCCTCCGGAACTGCACCAGACGCTCTAAACAAACGCCGGTTGCGGCAGGGAGATCATGGGGGGTCCCCTTTAGATAGTGGATAAGAGGTCTAGGGGCAGAGTACCCTTTTAAGCATTTATTAGCTTTTGTCTTAATCCCATTCCTCATAGGTAGTAAACTCTTGCGAGCAGGACCCTCACTCCACTTGCTTGAACAATAAGGGGGAGATTTATCAAAACCTGTCCATAGGAAAGATGCAGAGTTGCCCATAGCAACCAATCAGATCACTTCTTTCATTTTTCACAGGCCTCTTTAAAAATGAAAGAAGTGATCTGATTGGTTGCTATGGGCAACTCTCCTCTGGACAGGATTTGATAACTCTCCCCCTAAGGGTACGTTTACACGTACAGGATCTTGCGCCGATTTGATGCGCAGGATTTGGAACTGCAGATTAGAAGCTGTGCTCAGTCATTTAGTTTACATTGAAATCTGCAGCAGAAAACCCTGCGCATCAAATCTGCGTACGTGTGAACGAACCCTAAGTGTGTATTATTGTAATCTCTAAATGTGTCCTTATTTGTACCCTTAAAACTGTAAAGTGCTGCGCAATTTCTAATGATTATTATTATTATTGGAATATCACTTCACACCATAGGTCTTTCCCTGTTTATGGGTCCCTACACATGGACATATTAGAACATTATTGTGTCCTCGGTCCAGATGTAAACCAGTCTAGTAAGTTTGGGTCATTGGACCCTCAATCATGCAAGAACTTGCGCTGTATATATACACTTACAATAACCAAAGACAGCTCTGAAAAAGTTAAATTACAATGTACAGATCATGTGATAATAGTTCTATCCAGCTAAAAAGATGATGCACTGTGAAAAATCAAGATCATATGACTACAATTCCAGGAACAAAAAATTGCCATCTCTTGAAATAACAGGGCGTTGGGAGCTAAAAGCCTGCGCCATAAGAAGAGCGCACCAAAGAAAGACACTATTCATGTCCTGTGGTTATATCAGGATGTCACACCATTATTTTTTCATCTCAAATAATGACAGACAGATGCCGAGATGGCTTTTATGGCCGGTAAAATACAATAAAAAGGAACGTAAGTGCACAGGAGAGACATGGCAAACAATAGTACAATAGAGTGTAAATGTTAATGGGAACCAGTCACCTATTTTATGCTGCCCAAACCGCGAGCAGCTTGAAACAGGTACAGTGATTAAGGTTCCAAAACACTATAAATTTACTGTGAAACCAAAAAAAATTATAGTAAAAAAAAAAAAAAAAAAAAAAAAAAAAAAAAAAGCTGCCAGGACCTAGATAACTAGTCATTGGGGCGGTTCCCGGCAGCTGCTCTCCACCCCTCCAGCATATCACCCCTTAAAGGGGTACTCTGCTGTACAGGGTTTGGAACCAACTGTTCCAAATGCTGGAGTCGGGAGCTCGTGACGTCATGTCCCCGCCCCCTAATGACATCGAGCCCCACCCCCTCAATGCAAGTCTATGGGAGGGGACAGCTGTCACGCCCCCTCCTATAGACTTGCATTGAGGGGGCAGGGCGTGGTGTCAAGAGGGTGGCGGGGCTGTGACGTCACGAACTCCCGGCTCCAGCGTTCGGCACAGTTTGTTCCAAACCCTGTACAGCAAAGTACCCCTTTAAGGGGTGACATGCTAGAGGGGCGGCGCCGGCTCCAGCGATCGGAACAGTTTGTTCCCGAGTACCCCTTTAAACCCAAATATACTATACACAGATAGAGATAGATCCATCATTCCAGGTCAGTGGAGCATAGAGCAGCTGTCGGGTCTGCCGTCCATGACTACATACCTGGGTCCCGGCAGCTACGGTATTTTAAAACTAGGATTTCTCGGAAATGCCCCATTTCTTTACACTAGGGATCAAGTTGTATAATACAACAGAGAAATTACTGAAAATAGAAGAATCATGCACAGAATTTTGGGGCGTTTTACACTGAGCTATTATAACTGAACAGAATATGCAATGCCGACTGATCTTTGGGATTATGCGGCCCTAAAAATCATTGTTGGTCGGACGCGTAACTCTGTATAAATAGGGGAAACATCGCAACAACAACAATGCAAGTGAAGGGCTGCCCAACCACTGAGCCTTGTAAAAGGCTTATGGAACAAGCACTAATGCTAATCTAAAAAGGGTCCTTAAAATCCTGTGAATATGGAACCCATCCACAGAAAAAAAAAATCCCACATACAGGGGACAAGCAACCAATCAGAAAATCAGTGTCAGATTGGTATTTTTTGGGGGATAACCAAAGGTGATGATTTGGAGGAGCACTCACTACTTATATAGAACATGTTCACGTCGCATCATAAACGTAATTGTTATCACTGTACACACCGGAAAGATCATAAATAAGATCTAATGGGTTATTTGTTAATCCTCCCTAAGGAAATAATCCCCAGAGGTAAGTGATGGGCTCTAAAGTCACCAGCAAATGGATTTGTCTTCTCCTTGACCTCTGAGGTCCTATAAATCTGGGTGTATGAGAGGATCCAATAATACTTTGGTGGGCAAGTATATGAGGGGGTCGGTATACTGGTGATTTACCATTTAGGAATCTAGTATGGTGGGCAACATTAATTGGAAAATTCTGCACTTTAAATAAATCTGCCTCAGGTGGAAAAGCCTTGTGAGGGTACGCTCACTCTACAGGATCTGCTGCATATTTTCTTCTGCTGATTATGCCAACCATTAAAAGTTAATGGGTAGCAAAATCAGCTACACAAAATATGCAGCAGATCCTGTACGTGTGAACGTACCCTTAAAAAATAACATTTTGCAGTGTCCTGGTACCTGTGTCCCAACTACGAATCATAAGTGGCATGACTGTTTTTGTTTTTTCTTATTGCACTGCCATTTTACTATACACTGAGGTGTTACAAACGTGTAAGGGTTAAACATTTGTATTATTCTGTATAAAAGATAAATTGATCACTGGTCACATGATACACACACACACCGTAGCAGAAACTTCTGGAAAGGCTGAGGGAGGAGTCTTTAGTCCAACCCCCATATACAGGATTGGATCCAGTTTGGTCTGGCTACACTGAGAAAAGCGCATACACCAAAGTTCGAGAGTACTATAGGCCTATCCTGTGTCCTCTACAAGCAAATACCATCACTCTACAAGAATCAACCCGGAAAAGATATGGGTTGACACTGTGCAAGGTTTCTGAGGATTTCACCCAAGGAGAAGGAGAATCTATCAGCCAGGAGCAGGGAACAGCTGAGCAAGTGCCCATCTGCAAAGCACTAATGTATTTGTGGACCTACGGTAGGAGTGAACATTAAACGGCTAAACACATCAGAAAGTTTCTTCAGTATACATGTTGGACAGGTGCCCCTTGCCAATCCCATCTGCACCATTCCTTTTCCTCACTGAAACAGCAGCGGACTGACAACGTTTTTTTGGGCGTTGTGCGGGTTGGTCTTGGGGGTACATTTACAGGCAGCTAAGGAATTGCACTGGTGCTTAAAGGGGTACTCCAGTGGAAAAACTTTTATATATTTATTTATTTTAAATCAACTGGTGCCAGAAAGTTAAACAGATTTGTAAATTATTTCTATTAAAAAAATCTTAATCCTTCCAGTAAATTATTTTCTTTTTGGAACACACAGAGCTCTCTGCTGACACCTCTGTCCATTTTAAGAACTGTCCAGAGTAGGAGAAAATAACCCATAGAAAACATATGCTGCTCTGGACAGTTCCTAAAATGGACAGAGATGTCAGCAGAGAGCACTGTGGTCATGATGTCAGCAGAGAGCACTGTGTTCCAAAAAGAAAATAATTTCCTCTGTAGTATTCAGCAGCTAATAAGTACCAGAAGGATTAAGATTTTTTAATAGAAGTAATTTACAAATCTGTTTAACTTTCCACCGGAGTACCCCTTTAAGACTGTGCTTTATCTTCTTAGTGGGAGAGCAGCTTCATTCACATTCTGCACAAACAGCTGGGCATATGTGACCTGAGGGCACTCCTGTGGAGACCCTATAAGATAACCCACCCCTCGTATACCACTCTGCAACCACCGGTTTTCACCTCTATCTGCCAAACTGTGAGGCAGATAGAGGTGCCTAACCCTTCTTGCCCAGAATGCTCCCCTCATGCCCCCATTTGACAACCCTGAATTCGTCCCAGTGTACTCCAGTAACTACTTCCTCACATTCTCCAAGAAAGACTATCCCACACTTCAGATCCTCCTGAAGGACTCTGCTCTGCGGTCCCTCACGGACATACTACAGGGAGCCCGCCCCTCTGCCACCCACCTCTACCAGTACGCCCAACTCCAACACTTTTATTCATCCGCTAAACATTCCCTCCACCTCCACCGCCCCCTCACTAGATTTGAACGACTTTGCGTGTCGACCACTCCTATCCCACACGCTATAAGTACCCTCTACCCGCTCGTTTTTGAAACACAAAGGATAATTCCACCCCCTGCAAACCCAGTTGGGAGAGAGACATAGGTCACCCCATCACAGATGATGACTGGGCACTCGCTCTTACCAAATGTCATACTGCCTCAATCTCCTGCAAAGTCCAGGAAACTAATTATAAGATACTGTCCAGATGGTACAGAGTCCCAACCTTGCTAGCCGCCATGTACCCGGGGACCTCGGAGGTGTGCTGGAGATTTTCCTTCGAAAGGGGTACAATGCTGCATATCTGGCTCACCTGTCCGTCATTGTCGACGTTTTGGACTAGGGTAATCAATGTCATTTAACGTATAACCAAAGTGGGACTCCAGCACACGCCTGAACCTCTGTTACTCTCCATACTACCTGGCCCGCTCCCCAGACACACCGTACGTTTAGTCTCATTCATGCTCCTGGCAGCCAGAACGATAATCCCCAGACTGTGGAAATCCCAGTCCACCCCCACAATTTCATCATGGTTACAGGAAATTTCTCAGCTCCATAGAATGGAGGAGCTGCTGGCGGAATCGCCCAGACGAATAGCTAAATTTAACCTTATCTGGACGCCCTGGATGACCTTTGCTTCTTTCCCGACTTATGCATGACTGTATCTAACTGACTGACCCTCCTCAGTCCTGCTCTGGCATCACCCCCTTTCCTTGGGGAACCTGAGGATGGAGCCCCTACTCTCCCACCGGACTTAATAGCCCCCTCCCGGATTGGCCTGAGTCACCCGGTAAATCCTACCTCCAAAGAACTAGGTCCACACCTACCTTCTCCTCTCTCTTACCTACCTCTCTTTCCTCCTATCCTTCTACTTCCACTCCTTCTCCGTACCACGTCTGTCCTCATTTATGCCCAGAATGTTGTTTTGTAGTGCGAGATCACATACTGCTCCCTCCCAGAAACGGTCATGCTACTCCCCTTTACGCCCACCCACCTAGCTATATGCCTGTAGACGTATGCCTACGGCATCATGCGGGCTCTGGTTATTTGTAGACATCTTGCTTTCCCATACACCTAGGGCCCCCTGTACCACTCTCTTTGTGATCGAGGCTTACTTGTCGTGACCTGTAAATATGCTATTGTATTGCTATGGTTTTATGTTCTTTGCCATGACTGTTCTAGTGCTGGGAGTGCCCGTCCCTCGTGCCTTCTTGGCTTATCCGTAGCACATTGTTTGTTCTGTTTTTGTCCTAAAACTTAATTTAAAAAATTTCTACATGAAAAAAAAAACAAACAAAAAAAAAAAAACACAGCTGGTCATATATCTGCTGACATGTTGCTTGAAGCCCGACAAAGTAAGGGATCTAATGAAATGGGTTTTCCAAAATGGGATACATGGAATAAATACAGATTTTTAGAAAGACATAGGGACTGAAAGCCTCATCTCGTGCCTACTTTAGTAGAACACACCGCAAGGCTCATTACTCCATAATCTGATCGTAAAGTCCTCACTACAGGTCTATAAACACCGAGACATCTCTTCCTCACGAATCCTAATGTAGTAATTAATAAAAAAGTCATCTCTCTGCCTCTAGGAGGGAACTATTGCATCTAAGGTGTCGTGTGTATTCAGAAAATATAAGAAATAACTTGTATGGCTCATTTATAGAGAACTAACCATAACCAGCCCCAAGATCCAAGTAAATGACGGGAGCGATTTAACCCCTTTGCGGCTGAGCAACACTAGGAATCCTCAGCTGGAATCTTAAAAAATAAAAAAAAATTTAAAAACACACACACACACACACACGGACATGCCATCTCCTTATAAGGGGTACTGCGCTGCCCCATCGTTCGGAACGCTTGGAGTGGGCAGCATGGGTCATGACGTAACGACCAAGCCCCTCGACTTCACACAAGGGGTGTGGTTGTGACGTCATGACCCCCCGCCACCGGCACCCAGAGTTCTGCAGAGATTGCGGGTGCCCCAGCTGCGGGACCCCCACGATCAAACATCTTATCCCCTATCTTTTGGATAGGGGATGAGATGTCTAAGGACGGAGTTTGGTGGGGTCATGGCTACATGTGACCGGTCTACATGGCAAAAGGAAATATAGCGCAACAAGTAAGCTACAGTACAGACCAATGACCTTCATAACCCCAAGGTAGAGCGGATACTTTTATCAGACAGGAAAAATCTCTCTGTGCCAAAGTTCAGTCTGCATTGTATCCTCTTCCAGTAAAAGTTACTAGATTATAAAAGGAAATTGCATTCAGAGCAATACCCTATTAGAACATTACTAGAATCACTTTATACGAGATTAAAGACTCTAGGGAAATCCAGTCCAGTCCAAGCGTTGTCTTACATTAACCAGTTCTCTCCTATCTACAGGGAGCGTATACTGAGGATGTGCAGGTATAGTATTCTACCACAATCTGATGTACATGGAGAAGGTCCCCAATGTCTCACATCAGTGAAAACACCTGACAGAGGGAAACAAGCTGTGCCTACCTTGATTCTCTATAATGTTTACGCCCAAGTTACTATTTTAGCTCAGGTACCCCCCCCCCCCTACTCATTGGATTACTGTTGACCATGGCACAAAGCAGTGGCCATCACGCCCCTCCATATAACTCTATGAGAGAGCCGAAGATACAGCATTCGCGTATCTCCGGCTCTCCTATTGAGATACATGTCTGCCACTGATTTGTGCCATGGTCTACAGTAATCCATGCACAGATTGAATGCCACTCAGTGCATGGAGAGAGACGGGGTGCTGAGCAGGAGATCGTGGGGAGTCCCTGTGGTTGGACCCCCTTGCGATCAGACACTTATCCCCTGGATATCCTATGGATGGGGGATAACATGTTCTGTACTGGAGTTCTCCTTTAAAATAAGCTTCTACGCCACAGAGACAGAGATTTAATGAGTCTATGCAATTAGCCCAGACCTCTGATGAAGCTCTGAGGAGTGAAACATGTCAGGGTAACTATGTATGTCTACATTTTAAAGAAACACTGTCATTAGTGTCGCCACATTAATCAGATTTACAGACAGGTAGTGCAGGTGACACGATGACAACCACACTCATGTGTACGCGAGCAGCTAAGACATCTTCTTGTGCCTCTTACAAGGAGAATCAAATCAAGATCCCCTTCCACTGGTACCAAACCCCTGAAGTGTTCCATTGCATGTTCCCCCAGGGGTTCTCCACCTGCTGGAGATGTGGACAAGCTGTAGGCACTCAATATATTATGGGACTGTAGAGTAGTGTTGCTCGCGAATATTCGCAATGCGAATATTATTCGCGAATATCGCATATTCGCGAATTCGCGAATATAGCGCTATATATTCGTAATTACGAATATTCGTAATTTTTTTTTTCACAGTACACATCCCCTCTCTGCTTCCAGCTTGTGTGGTATAATGAAGGGTCTAATATTACTGTGTGAGACTGGCGTGCAAATATTCACATATGCGAAACTTTGTGTATGCTAATATTTGCATATGCGACTTTTCGCTTGACTGTTGTATATGCAAATTTTCGCATACGTGAAGTTTCGCATATACGAGAATAAAACGACCATTACGAATATACGGATATTCGCGAATATATGGACGAATATGCGAATATTCTCGAATATGCGTTTTATTCTCGTATATGCGAAACTTCACGTATGCGAAAATTAATATATACAATTAGTCAAGCGAAAATTCGTATATGCGAGAATAGTATACGCACAACTTCGCATATGCGAAGTTTCGCTTGACTAATTGTATATGCTAATTTTCACATATGCGAATTTACGCATATGCGAAAATAAAACGGGACCATTACGAATATGCGAAAATTCGCGAATATATGACGAATATTCATCCATATATTCGAGAATATTCGCGAATTCGAATATGGCCTATGCCGCTCAACACTAGTAAGGAGCCGGCGGCCGCAACAAACAGGATGAGGAGGGCAGTGCTTGTGGGCGATATGGGCGAGCTATACTGCACCTAATGTGGGGAACTATACTGCACCTAATGTGGGGAACTATACTGCACCTAATGTGGGGGAACTATACTGCACCTAATGTGGGGGAACTATACTGCACCTAATGTGGGGGAACTATACTGCACCTAATGTGGGGGAACTGTACTGCACCTAATGTGGGGAACTATACTGCACCTAATGTGGGGAACTGTTCTGCACCTAATGTGTAGTGTTGCTCGCGAATATTCGCAATTCGAATATTATTCGCGAATATCGCATATTCGCGAATTTCACGAATATAGCGCTATATATTCGTAATTACGAATATTCTTTTTTTTTTTTTTTTTTTCACAGTACACATCACAGTGATCACCCCTTTCTGCTTCCAGCTTGTGTGATGTAAAGAAGGCTGTAATACTACTGTGTGAGACTGACGTGCGAATTTTCGCATATGCGAATTTTCGCATGTACTGATTCTTAATGTATAAATTTCCGCATATGTACATTTTCACATACGCGAATGTTTCGCGTTTGCAAAAATAACGGGAATATACGAATATGCGAATATTCGCGAATATATGACGAATATTCGTCCATATATTCACGAATATTCGCGAATTCGAATATGGCCTATGCCGCTCAACACTACGTAGAGCTCTTACCCAGTACTGGGAAATAGTATAAGCCAGTGTTTCCCAACCAGTGTGCCTCCAGCTGTTGCAAAACTACAACTCCCAGCATGTCCAGCATGATATAATGTGAACCCAGCATAATACAGGACGATAGAATAAACTATATAAATTTGAACACAGCCATGTCACTACAGAATAAAAAACAGTGTTTCCCAACCAGTGTGCCTCCAGCTGTTGCAAAACTACAACTCCCAGCATGCCCAACATGATATAATGTGAACCCAGAGGAATACAGGACAATAGAATAAACTATATAATTTGAACACAGCCATGTCTGTACAGTATAAAAAACAGTGTTTCCCAACCAGTGTGCCTCCAGCTGTTGCAAAACTACAACTCCCAGCATGTCCAGCATGATATAATGTGAACCCAGCCTAATACAGGACAATAGAATAAACTATATAAATTTGAACACAGCCATGTCTGTACAGTATAAAAAAAAACAGTGTTTCCCAACCAGTGTGCCTCCAGCTGTTGCAAAACTACAACTCCCAGCATGATATGTGAACCCAGCCTAATACAGGACAATAGAATAAACTACATAATGTGAACACGACCATGTCTGTACAGTATAAAAAAAAAACTGTGTTTCCCTAACCAGTGTGCCTCCAGCTGTTGCAAAACTACAACTCCCAGCATGCCCGGACAGCCGAAGGCTGTCCGAGCATGCTAGGAGTTGTAGTTTTGCAACAGCTGGAGGCACACTGGTTGGGAAACACTGGTCTAAGGGTTGGTTATGTCTGTCCTTGTGGCTGTGGTACCCTTGGACCCTTTGATTTATCTTTTAAATCTGCAGCCTAAAGGCAAATTGTCCGCTAGATTACGTCTGCATATTCTCGCTGCGGCTCTCAATGTGCTGAGGTTCTGGCAGCTGCGGTATTAATAGACCGGATTGCAGAGGTCAGGTGTACGGAGTAGTTTAGGTGGACAAGGGTACACTTCAGAAAAGGTTTCTACGCCATATGGCACCTCTGGGGTCACCACCCTTTCCAGTAGGCTGCGTCTGGTATTGCAGCTATATTTATATTTTTCGCCTAAGCCAAGTTGCACGCGAGACGAAATCTGGAGCGACTATTTATAACTTCAGAGCCCTGCATTTAACAGCACAACATATAATCTCAATTTTAATGATGCCGACATTTCAGAGTAAAGAACTACATACATTCCATCTATAAAAGTGTTGGTTTAGCAAGATGAAGCGAGCAAAGGCAGAGAAAATACATGAATAAGTAAGTTCAGCATCAAGCGAGCCAAGTTTTTTTATAAGTCAGGATTCAAAGTTTCTTTTTTCCTACTTAACGGGATGGAATTTATCAAGATCTGTGTTTCGCGGGTAGTGAAGTGGGGGATTTTAGCTAAAAAAAAATTTTGGCTACACCTGTAGCAAAAATTGCGATAAGTCTGCCACTAGAGATGAGCGAACTTACAGTAAATTCGATTCGTCACGAACTTCTCAGCTCGGCAGTTGACGACTTTTCCTGCATAAATTAGTTCAGCTTTCCGGTGCTCTGGTGGGCTGGAAAAGATGGATACAGTCCTAGGAGACTCTTTCCTAGGAATGTATCCACCTTTTCCAGCCCACCAGAGCACCGGAAAGCTGAACTAATTTATGCAGGAAAAGTCATCAACTGTCGAGCCGAGAAGTTCGTGACGAATCGAATTTACTGTAAATTCGTTCATCTCTATCTGCCACTGCAGGAGCCCTCTCTCATGTCCTCTTTACGCCAAGCTGCACCCACTTGGCTCACCCAAATTAGTGACTTCACAGTCTGTGCCTAGTGCTGACAATGTTAAATTCCCCCCCAAGGCGTCATCAGAAGCCAATCTTGTTCAGATGAAACTTTTTAGGTGTTAAAAAGGGGTACTCCCCTGGAAAATATATATATTTTTTTTTTTTTTAAATTAACTGGTGCCAAAAAGTTAAAAACAGATTTGTAAATTACTTCAATTTTAAAATATTAAAAGGGGTTATCAAGGAAAAAAATAATTTTTTATATATCAACTGGCTCCAGAAAGTTAAACAGATTTGTAAATTACTTCTATTAAAAAAATCTTAATCCTTTCAGCACTTATGAGCTGCTGAAGTTGAGTTGTTCTTTTCTGTCTAAGTGCTCACTGATGACACATCTCGGGAAACGCCCAGTTTAAAAGCAAATCCCCCATAGCAAACCTCTTCTACTCTGTGCAGTTCCCGAGACAAGCAGAGATGTCAGCAGAGAGCCCTGTTGCCAGACAGAAAACAACAACTCAACTTCAGCAGCTGATAATTATTGAAAGGATTAAGATTTTTTAATAGAAGTAATTTACAAATCTGTTTATCTTTCTGGAGCCAGTTGATATAAAAAAAGTTCGGAATACACCTTTAACCCTTCCAGTACTTATCAGCTGCTGTATGCTCCACAGGAATTTATTTTCTTTCAATCTGACCACAGTGCTCTCTGCTGACACCTCTGTCCATTTTAGGAACTGTCCAGAGCAGGAGCAAATCCCCATAGAAAACCTATCCTACTCTGGAAAGTTCCTGACATGGACAGAGGTGTCAGCAGAGAGAAAAGAAATTCAAAAAGAAAATAACTTCCTCTGTAGTACACAGAAGCTGATAAGTACTGGAAGGGTTAAGATTTTTAAATAAAAGTAATTTACAAATATGTATAACTTTCTGGCACCAGTTGATTTAATTTTTTTTCCCAGTGTAGTTCCCCCTTTAAATATCACTAATCCCAAAAGCTTGCAGTTTTTATTCCAGTCACTAAGTCTAATAAGCTGATACTTTCTGTTCAGATAACAGTCCAGCACTCTCCTCCTTATCATCACAGACAGGATTAAAGTTGTACATATTCAAACCTGTACATAAATAACATAGGATTGATTATTCACAATAGGCGATGTGATCACAGCTCCGCTCCTCCCCTTATCAGCACAGTGACTTCTGCACAGGTCACAAAGCATGCCTAGAAAACTTCGCCATAGAAAGCAATAAGATCTAGACTACAGGTTCATACTGTACAAGTGGTTGCTGTAAATGCAGTTCTAAATACTGATAAAGGGGTACTCCGGTATCAGTTTTTTAATTACGCTGGGGCACAGTAAAAATAAGTGATACACCCTGCTTCTGATAAAGTCTCAACAGGACCTGCCCGCTCAGGAAATCACTAGCAGCAGCCGTGTCCCGTCTTAGTCAGCGATTTTCTTAGCTGGCAGTTTCTAATGAGATTTGCTGGAAGCAGGAACAAAAGGTGACGGGTAAGGGACTTGGAAGTGACGGGAGCTGTGGTGGACCAGGGTAAGGGACTTGGAAGTGACGGGAGCTGTGGTGGACCAGGGTCAGGGAATATCAACTGTTTTTTTTTTTTTCAACTATTACTGTGGTCCAGCATAATAACAAATCATTTTGATGCCGAAATTCCCATTTAACAGAGCACAGCAGAAGCAAAAGGCAGAAATTGTTAGTGGTGCACATTGTAAGATCTATTAAGGCTAGGTTCAGACTACGGAATCTCCAGGCAGAAAATTTCCGCCCAGAGATTCCGAGTGCGGCCAGCGCTGACTGAATCAGTGGGGGCTAGGACCACGCGGACATTGCAGTCTCCAATAGACTGCAACATGTTCCACGCAGATTTCCGCCTGAAGAATGAGCAACAGAAATTTCCAAGCGGATTGTCCGTTCACAAATTCCGAAGTGTGAATATGTGAACGGAAAATCATTCACTACACTATACATTTTAGAAAGCGGAATTTCCGCCTGCAATTTCAAAGCAAAATTGCAGGCGGAAATTCCGTAGTCTGAACCTAGCCTAAGATGTACCAAATCATGCAGACTTTTCCTTATGATACCACTTGGTTGTGTCTCTTTAAACAAGTATTTGGCACCACAATAATGGGGCATGCCATTGATAAATCTACTCCCCTTTACGTCTTGGGATGGAGAGAATTCCCTCTGCTGTGGATCATTATTAGGTGTTGGGTAAATCTAAGGCGATTTTAGTCAATCATTTTCTCGAACAGCTGATCAGCGGTGTCCAACCAGGTACTTCAGACGGAGCAGTGCTGTAGATCCTACATAATAATGGCTCTGGAGTGGCACTGCGAAGGAGAAAAGCCTATGGGACTGCCACACTTCAGGAGTAGTGGATGGATCTCTTAATTTATATCATCCAGATATTAGATCCACACCCCTGCCGATCAGCTGTTTGAAGTGGCCGCACCATTTGTTCGAGCAGCACAGCTTCTTCGATGTTAAAAAGCACTCGTCCCAACAGTGCCATACTGTTAGTAGTGGTAGTGCAAGGTACTGCAGTGCTGTCCCACTTAAAGAAAATGTCCAACGGAAAAAAAATAAAACACTATCCCCTGTCCGCAGGATATGGGATAAGTGTCTGATCACATTTGCGACCGCTGAAACCCCCCCACCACGCAATCCACTGTATGGGGCCCCGGCTCTGCTAATGCGCGTTTCGTACCCAGCACATCATTTACAGGAGCAGAGCCGGGGCCCTGTACAGGAGATTGCAGGGGGTCCCAGCAGTCAGACCCTCACGATCAAGCACTTTTTTTCACTGGACAACTTTTTTAAGAGAAGAGGGCAACGCTGCTATACTTAGCACCAACATTATTAAAAGTCTGACAAAGGAAGGACAAGTGCTGGTAAACATTGAAGAGGCAGGGGCATGGCCGATGGTGGTTTGGGGGGGGGGGGGGGGGGGTTCTTGGACACACAACCCCCACTGATCTAATATTGATGACCGATAGGTTAGGCAAGTAATTTTAAAAGCCCGATTTAAAGGGGTTATCCAGCATAAGGTGATTTTAGTACATACCTGGCAGGCAGTAATGGACATGCTTAGAAAGGGTCTGCGCTTGTCTTTGGGCTAAATGGCTATGTTGTGAAATTACCATAACACTGTGGCTAGCTTTTTGTGAACTTTTATTTCCTGTTTTCAGTTTTCTTGTTTGGCTACAAATCCCATGATTTTATTTTCCTCCTTCCCACACATCAGCTACCCCACCCATTGAAACATAAATGAGCTGCAGACCTGTGGTTTTCAATCAGGGTGCCTACAGCTGTTGCATTAGTTGCAGATTGATCTCTCTCCCACCAAGCGATCCCTCCACCCATTGAAGCAGACAGGCTCCCTGTCATTAGCTGACTAGTGAGTCAGGTCTCGACCGCATTGCAAGCTGGAAAAAATCTGAGACAACAGTCATTTTGTATGCTGTTAAAATAAATATTGGGGTGAAAATCACAGAAGAATTGTGAGAAAACCGTCACATACAGGTACAGACACTATATTATGAACTACACTAACTCTACAGCCCCTGTAGCATAGTCAAATAAAAAAAAATCCTGGAATATCCCTTTAAAGGTCAATGCAAGTGAAGGAGATTGTCTCTACACTGCATGTGCATGGAAGTCTGCTACTGTAAGCTCATTCAGATGAGCAGGGATGGGTACAAATAACACTGTTTGCTGCGGATTTAATGCTGTGTATAGTCAATGTAACTTAAGGACTGAGCACAGCTTAAAGGGGTACTCCGCTGGAAAACATATATTTTTTTTTAATCAACTGGTGCCATAAAGTTAAGCAGATTTGTAAATTACTTCTATTAAAAAATCTTAATCCTTCCAGTACTTATCAGCTGCTATATACTACTGAGGAAGTTCTTTTCTTTTTGAATTTCCTTTCTGTCTGACCACAGTGCTCTCTGCTGACACCTCTGTCCATTCTAGGAACTGTCAAGAGTAGGGAGCAAATCCCCAAAGAAAACATATGCTGCTCTGGACAGTTCCTGACATGGACAGAGGTGTCAACAGAGAGCACTGTGGTCAGACTGAAAAGAAATTCAAAAAGAAAAGAACTTCCTCTGTAGTGTACAGAAACTGATAAGTACTGGAAGGATTATGATTTTTAAATAGAAGTCAATTACAAATCTGTTTACATTTCTGGCACCAGTTGATTAAAAAATGTTTTCCAGTGGAGTACCCCTTTAAGAACACATTGTGATCCTATGTATACAGCAAGAACAGCACAAACCCCCTTCAGGAATGCTGCAAAGAGCTAAGAAAAGTGTTAAACAGAAGTCACAACAAATTC
This sequence comes from Hyla sarda, assembly GCF_029499605.1. NCBI lineage: Eukaryota > Metazoa > Chordata > Amphibia > Anura > Hylidae > Hyla > Hyla sarda. The sequence goes on along the minus strand of NC_079198.1, from coordinate 104,408,854 downwards.
AAGAAATAATCATGTGAAAGGCAAAAGATCTGTCACGTCTAACCCAAAATGAGAAAGCAAAAATGTACACAAAGCGGGTGCCCGTCCAATTACACAGAGGCAACAGACGCCATGCCAACAAGACACCGGCTGGAGGAGCCAAGATGGGGAAAGGTCACGTCTTTCTTCCTCAGGCAATGACAATCTGGCGGATAAGTGACCCACAACATAATGGCCGGAGGACAGAATCTGGGACACATGCTCCATAGAGCCTGAACGTTACACACATCATAGTGACACTGTCAGCCATAACACCACCCTATAAGCAGAGACATTTCTTCTAGGAATCGCAACCAAATGGACATTCCGTAAATAATTTAAAGGAACAGAAAACCTAAAGTCCGTCTAATCCTTAGATGATACAATTTATTGTTCCCTTTTATCAGTCATTACTGTCTTACTGTAATGTTCTTTAGCCCCATTATGGGGCTAAAAAAGTAAAGTGAAAATGAAAAAAAAAAAATTATGATTTAGAACGAAAACTAGAAAAAACATAAAAAATTCAGAAATGCACTCCTCATTCATTTTTAATATAGAGCGTGAATTTTCTGGTCCCTGCCCGCTCCCGAAAATTGAAAGAAAAAAAAAATGTGCATATTTATTTATTTACGTAAATTTTTAAACAGGGATCAATTTATGTGGGTGGGCAGGGACCTACAAATGTAGAAGAATGTAAAAGGGCCATTTAAATGGAAAAATAATATATTTTTTATAATATATTTTTTTTAATTAGCAATGTATTTTAATATTGTGTTTAATAAAGTGTGTGTGTGTGTGTGTGTGTGTGTGTGTGTTTCACTTTTTTCTCAAATTTATTTTATTTATTTTTTACATTTTTTAGGTAGTACTACTACTCCCAGCATGGAACAAACTGTTCCATGATGGAAGCTGTAGTACCTCTACTGATAGACAGATCGCCCGTGTCACTTCTGACACAACTGTCCTTTACAGGGCCGCCATCAGGGTGGTACAGCCAGTACCCCAGTCAGGGGCCCGGGCACCCAGGGGGGTGCCCGGGGCCCTAGGGCTGCAACATGCAGGGACTGATGCTGGCACGGCATGTGCATAACCGGACCCTTCACCTGCGGGCCCCATTGTTCCCCGTGCAACTGGGCCAGCAGGTAAAGGGGGGGGGGGGGGCTGCGCCCGCAGATCCGGGACACCTGTCCCGAATCTCCGAGCAATCGTAGCTTTAAACACTGAGTGCGCCTTTAAGACACACCCAGCATTGAGCGTGCGCTGCAGCAGCTGACGTAACAGGAAGGATCCGGTGGCACGAGCTTCCTGTGCGGCAGCGGCTCTGCAGAGGCTGTCAGCACAGGAAGCAGAGAGAAAAGGAGAGAACAGGAGCTGGGGGGGGGGGGGGGGGAAACGAGGCAGAGATGAGTGTTTTTTTTTTTTTTTGTTAGAGGCATTACTATATATGGGGGCCATGTGAGGGGGCATTATTATGTGAGGGGGCATTACTTATATGTGGGCAAAGTGACGGTGACATTACTTATATGGGGGTAATGTGAGGGGGCATTACTTATAAGTAATGCCCACCTAACTTTGCTCCCATATAATTAATGCCCCCTCACATGTCCCCCATACATAGTAATGCCCCCCCTCACATGGCCACATATATGGGGGCATTACTATATATACACACACACACGATAGATTATAGAGATTAGAGATAGAGCGATAGAGAGATAGAGAGAGATTATATATATATATATATATATATATATATATATATATATATATATGGGCCATGTGAGGGGGCATTCTTATGTGTGGGGCATTATTATGTATGAGGGCATTCTTATGTGTGGGGCCATGTTTGGGGGCATTCTTATGTGTGGGGGCCATTATTATGTATGGGGGCCATGTGATGGGGCATTATTATGTATGAGGGCCATGTGAGGGGGCATTATTATGTATGGAGGCCATGTCAGGGGGTATTATTATATATGGGGGCCATGTGAGGGGGCATTATTATGTATGGGGGCCATGTGAATGGGCATTATTATGTATGGGGGCCATCTGATGGGGCATTATTATGTATGGGGGCCATGTGAGGGGGCATTATTATGTATGGGGGCCATCTGATGGGGCATTATTATGTGTGGGGGCCATATGAGGGGGCATTACTATATATGGGCGCAATGTGAGGAGGCATTACATATATGGCGGTAATGTAAGGAGGCATTATTATGTATGGGGGCAATCTGAGGGGTCATTATTATATATGGGGGCAATGTACAGGGACATTATATTAAATGGGGGCAATGTTATAGGGCATTATAATGTATCCGAGCAATGTATGGGGGCATTATAATGTATGGGGGCAAGGTAAGGGGGGCATCACAATGTATCCGAGCAATGTATGGGGGCATTATAATGTGTGGGGGCAATATAATGTATGAGGACAATTTTGGGGTTTAATACTATACAGGGGCACAGAAGGGACTACTATATGGGGCAGTGTAATACATATAGGGGGTTTGTATAGAGGTGAGGACTTTGCTGTAGAGAGAAGCCTAAAATGTTTGTCTAGCAGATTCGGTGATGACGAGTTGTAGTCGGGAGAAATCTTCATGATGACCCAGGACAGATGGAGAAGAAAGAGAAAAGTGAACAACTCTGATCAGAGAAGACGCCCCTGTGAGTATGTAACTATAATGACTGATATGGTCTGCAGCACCTACTTCTATATAAGGGCTATTGATCTTTTGTATAATGGTTTTTATTCAATAACAATATAGCAGTGTTAGTCAGTGGTAATGGTAGTGATCTTGGTGCGGCAGAATTACTGTATATGTCCCTTGTATTTAGATGTTATTAGTGATACTGGTCTGTGTATAGTGGCTTTTATTTTCTTATAGTATGGTGGTATTATTTAGTCACTGCAGAAATAATATGGAGTGGTGATATTTTATGTTTCTAAGCCCCATACTAAGATACAATCCAGCGTGTGCCGCGGGGAGGGGGCCCAGACTACAAGCTGTGTAAGGGGCCCCAAAATTTCTGAAGGCAGCCCTGGTCCTTTCTAATGCAGAGATGAAGCGGCTTTCTCCTGCGCTCGCATCTCTGCACTATACTCCGGCCGGCCGGTGATGTGAATAGAATTCACATCACTTATTCATATATCCCGCAGAAAGCTGTGATTGGCCAGATGGCTGGAACCAATCACAGCTCTCTGCGGGAAATATGAATAAGAGGTATATATACGACATATACTCATACTACAGTGGGACCAGAGAAGAGCGGCCGGCCGCCCGCATCTACACATTATACAGGACGATCGCATCGGGTGTCAGAAGTGACACCCGCTGCGATCTGTCTATTAATGCAGGTACTACAGCTGTGTGCTCCATGTTGGGAGTAGTAGTACCTGCAGTAAAGGACAGATCACAGCAGGTGTCACTCCTGACACCTGCTGCGATCGTCCTATCGATTGCAGAGATGCGAGCGCAGCAGAAAGCCACTCACATCTATACATTATACAGGACGATCGCAGGGGTGTCGCTAATGAAGAAATTCGTTAATTCGAATCGAGTCAAAGGTCGGATTTGGTCCGAATCAAATTTTTCATGAAATTCTGAACTAATTCGACTTTGTCCGATTTGAGTGTAGTCAAAACATAAAAAAAAAAAAAAAAACACACACACACACACACACACACACACACACACACACACCTTTTGTGGGTGCTTCTCCTAATAAAGCAATCTAGTACCATATAACATATAAACATGGACTAGTTTATTTCAATGCAACATGTTTCCTGCCCGAACTGGGCACTTAAAGGGATATTCCAGGCCAAAACTTTTTTTTTTATATATATCAACTGGCTCCGGAAAGTTAAACAGATTTGTAAATTACTTCAATTAAAAAAATCTTAATCCTTCCAATAGTTATTAGCTTCTGAAGTTGAGTTGTTGTTTTCTGTCTAACTGCTCTCTGATGACTCACGTCCCGGGAGCTGTGCAGTTCCTATGGGGATATTTTCCCATCATGCACAGCTCCCGGGACGTGACATCATCAATGAGCAGTTAGACAGAAAACTTCAGAAGCTAATAACTATTGGAAGGATTATGATTTTTTAATAGAAGTAATTTACAAATCTGTTTAACTTTCCGGAGCCAGTTGATATATAAAAAAAAGTTTTTGCCTGGAATACCCCTTTAAGGGTCTAGAAGGTTATCCTATCACAGAGAGCCATGTTACCGGCAAACAGCTGATCTTACCAGAAGAAACCACAGCCAGGCAGCCATTTTTCCCAGGAAAGTGTATTATAAAGCAGCTATGATGAGAGTTAGCCCAAATAATTCATGGAGGTCTCAAATCAACCGAAGCGCGAGCGGCTTTTAGTTCTGGCTCAGAAGATGGGAAGCTGCATGCTGGGGATCCCATCTATAATGTCCATATCCCCTAATACAGCATATGGAAGTCTTAGGCAGACATCCTGTTTAAAAGGTTTATTTCAGAATAAAACACTTATCACCCATCGCTCAGTTGTGTTCAGTCATTTATCAGCTTCTTAGACTTAGACTTCAAATGCAGTTGAACACAGCTATAGGGTTAGCTAAAATGCAGTGTTTAGGTCCCCTAACTAATCGGAGTCCTAGTGGGTAACACCCCCCCCCCCCCCCCCACCGACCTAACATTTATTACATATCCAGCCACTTATTTTAACATATTACGGTAGTAGGATATACTAAAAACTGACCAAATCTGTTTCTATTTTCTTTTTTTGTGTTGATTATTATTAGGACAACCATCTTGCCTGAGCTGTGTGTTTTTTTTTTATCAGAATTTAAACCTATGCTTTACAGCAAGCCCCATGGTTACAGGCAACAATAGACAGAAGCTGCCTCATTGACAGGAATGGGAAACATAACCTGATTACCGGACATACTCTGTGACCTTTGCAAAGATCATTCTACAGGGAGGGGGAGGCTGAGCCGTGAACATCATCTTTTGTCTACAGCTTAGCTTTAGGCTTAGTGGTGAGAATGGAAACTGCAACATTTAAGGATTATTTGATATTATAAATAGTAAAATAGAAACAAAGTAGGGAAAAAAAATAACCAAAAGTTCAAATGTTAAAACTTTATTTTAACAATAGCTATTTTTTTGATTAAACGTTTCTTTAAATCTCCATGTCATGCTACCCCCGTTCAAGGCCCAAACTGTTTAAATAACTTTTAATAGGAGTGTTCCTTTAAATACAACTCTTGGGCTAGTTTCACTTTAGCATAATAAGTGAGAACTCCATATTATGGCAGAATGTCGCAGCTCGACCTCAGCTTTATAGATTCAGATTTCTTTCACAAAAATGTACTTTGGACTTTGTATTCGCTCAGAGATATAAATTTATCTGATACCGAAAATTACAATGTTTATGGCTCTAGGCTGTTGAAGAGCTGCTATTAAACTGGTCGCCAAACTGTGGACCTCCAGCTGTTCCAAAGGCTCAACTCCCTGCATGCCCGGACAGGCGTTAGCTGTCCGGGTATACTGGTAGTTGAAGTTTTGCAACAGCTGGAGGTCCACAGATCAGAAACCACTGTTCTATTGTTTATTGTGCAGCCATGAATATTGTCACACTGGATCCCCCAGCAACATACACTATTAAAGGGGCACTCCAATGGAAAACAAATGTTTTCAAATCAACCAAGCCAGAAAGTAAAAACAGATTTGTCAAATTACTTCTATTTAAAAATCTTAATCCTTCCAGTACTTATCAGCTGCTGTATGATACAGAGGAAGTTGTGTAGTTCTTTTCTGTCTGACCACAGTGACTCTGCTGACACCTCTGTCCGTGTCAGGAAGTGAGGTCTCACCTTTTAGTCTTCTTAAAATAATTACCCCCTAAATCCCACTGGGCAGCGTTCCGAACATTTGGTTCCGAACGCTGTGCGCGCATTGCGGGGGGGGGGGGGTCAACCCTGCCCCCTCGTGATGTCACGCCCCACCCCCTTGTGATGTCACACCCTGCCCCCTCAATGCAAGTCTATGGGAGGGGGCGTGGTGCCCCCTGCAGCACGTGCAAAGCGTTCGTAACTAAATGTTCCAAACGCTGGCCAGTGGAGTGACCCTTTAATAATTTTTTATTAAAATAAAATTAAAAAGAAGAAGGATGCAATCCATGGTGATAAAAAAAAAAAATTAAAATTAATCTCCAAGTCATGATCATACAGCGAGCAAGAACAATATCAATTATTACCAGGTGTCATAAAAGTCATGATAGTTTCCCAACAGATACTGTTATATCTTCTGGGAAACTATTACAATATTTATTACAGCCAGTGAGTGATATAGAATGGTTGACATAGCATGGAAGAGCAGCTGGATCTGATCCCTGCAGTTTTTAAATGAAATGCCTTAAAAGGGGTACGCCCGTGGAAAACTTTTTTTTTTTTTAAATCAACTGGTGCCAGAAAGTTAAACAGATTTGTATAATACTTCTATTAAAAATATTAATCCTTCCAATACATTTTATGGGCTGTATACTAGAGAGGAAATGCTTTTCTTTTTGGATTTCTCTTTTTTCAAGACCACATTGCTCTCTGCTGACCTCTGCTGTCCATTTTAGGAACTGTCCAGAGCAGCATGTTTGCTATGGGGATTTTCTCCTGCTCTGGACAGTTCCAAAAATGGACAGCAGAGGTCAGCAGAGAGCACTGTGGTCGTGAATTAGAGAAATCCAAAAATAAATGCATTTCTTCTGTAGTATACAGCCCCTAAAAAGTACTGGAAGGATTAAGATTTCTTTAATAGAAGTCATTTACAAATCTGTTTAACTTTCTGGCACCAGTTGATTTAAAAATAAAAAAATAAAACACATTTCCACGGGAGTAGCCCTTTAAGTTCATGGACAATGAAGAGCAAAAGATCAGAAGAAGGTGTAAAGAATCAAGACTTAAAAGGGGTACTCCACTGCCCCAGCATTGGGAACATTTTGTTCCGAAAGCTGGGTGCGGGCTGCAGGGGTCGTGACGTCACGGCCACGCCCCTAGTGACATCACGTCACGCCCCCTCAATGCAAGTCTATAGGAGGGGCAAGGCAGCTGCCACACCCCCTCCCATAGACTTGCATTGAGGGGACTTGGCCGTGACGTCACGACCCCCGCAGCCTGCACCCTGTTGTGCAGTAATCACTAAATTATTCATTATGATCATAAAAATATAAAATTATGAAAAATGTAAAATGTTTGAAAAATGATCAAAAATATCAAAATTATGACCTGGTGAATTGTAGACAAGGTCAATCCATACAATTCACATCTGAATCCGACTATTTCCTCAGATATCAAGTTCTTTTTATGACGGGATGACATTAACGCTGAGGATGTAGTTTTGCAATATACAATAATACACAGGTATTATAAAAGTATGCAGATTTATTGGTTATAAGGTTATAAACATAAATGAGTAATAAACACAATGATATATGTAAATTAATATCAATTAGATATATTAGTAAACAGTACAAGCTTGTTAATTGACTACATAACAGTAGAACAATACATGTGAGTAGTAAGTAACTTGTTACCATACAACATGAGCTACTAGGTTAGGAATATCATACAAGAAAAAAGGTTACATCGCTCCGTACAGAGGAACCTCATGATATCAGGATGGACAATATCTAATCATAGACATATCAATATAGAATGCAAAATTACACTCCGCCCCCTTTCTAACCAACTACAAATCACATGACTCCATGAATGGGCAATTCCATCTAAGGATATAAACGTGGAAAAAAAACTTCTGCCCCATTCTATTTTATACATGACTTTGGTAAGACTATTAAGACTGATAACAGAGATATATGATCTTGCTCTATTTTTTAGGAGGAAGAACTTGAAGCAAGTCTCCAGTGTAGGAAATTTACTAATGACTAACGACATCCCACCCTGCCCCCTCAATGCAAGTCTATGCCAGGGGGTGTGACAGCTGTCACGCCCTCTCCCATAGACTTGCATTGAGGGGGTGGGATGTGATGTAATGCGGGGACGGGGCTATCACACCACGAGCTCCAGGCTTCGGCTCCAGCGTTCAGAACAGTTTGTTCCAAACGCTGAGCAGTGGAGTACCCCTTTAACTGTCCAAAGCTGATTCTACATTTGACTTATGAAGCCGTATAAATTAGAAGTATGGATTAAGCGTGACACATATAATTAATCAAAACATGGTTTCTCCAGAAATAGTGTGATAAATGTCTAATTGGGGACTCTATCAAATTTATAGAGAAGAGATATAGATCTAGACTGCAATGGAGGATTCTCCAACACAGAAGTGTGAATGTTTATCTGTCTAGTCAAATGGGTAATTAATAGTCAGAATAACATTCACAAGACTGGCTAACTAGCCATCTCATCTGTCTTATCTAAACAGCCATAAATATCTAAAGAGACCACAAGTATTCTTCTCCCCGACTGGCACCTGTAGAGAAGAACTTTAGAATACACTGTGGTCCATTTAAAACATGCAACATGGCGGACACATCATGCTATTATTCTATTAAACAGTGATTCATTTTTGGGGCCTGCAATAAATATGACAACTCAGCATTCGGAACAAAATGTCCTGAATGCTGGGGCAGTGGAGTACCCCTTTAAATAGACCATTTAAATTGGTGGTGTAACCGCGATCATCAAGAAAATAACCAAGAAAATCTTTTTTTCCCCCCCCATTAAATCTCAGTTGAGACTTCTCAGTACAAAGAGTTGACTTGAGTGTCATCTTAGACTCACACCCATTCCATCTTCGTTTAACTAAAAAAAAATAAAATAATAATAATAATAAATATGTTCTTTGGGGTTCCGACCATCACTATCTTGAAAAATGTGGCACATGAATATTACACATTTTAGGAAAGAAGCACCAAGTACTCGATTTTACTAGGGAAAAATATAAAAATATAAAAGGAAAAGGGGTCTCGTAGCTTGGACTAAAAAGAGGCCCCTCTTGGGTAATGCCAACCAGGACAGAAAGAACCCCTTCCAACCATTTCCATGACCCATGCACTGATAACTCTCCCCCCCCCCCCCCCCCTTTGTTTGCCAATGGCTCAATCAAACTATAGAAGCTCCTCCCAAAGATAATGCGAGCAGATATTCCTGCAAGCGCCAACTGAATTAGTTAATAGACGGCAATGCAAGGGATGAGGCCATCTTTGTCTGGAGATTTTTTTTCTCCAGGGGCCCCATAGCAGTCACATGGGTGACCTACATGTTACACAATACTTGGAATGCTTTAAAATCCAGTGGGTTACATCTACTTCAGGTAAATAGATGTTCCTAAAATTAAATTTACTGTAGTGTATAAGTGCAAACATGTACATCCCAAAAATTGCAAACCTAGGAATAAGCTACAAATAGTTAGTAGGCATCACACGCTGCCAAATTTAATCAGATACATTCTTGGAGCGGGATTAGGGATTTGCTACTGAACAGCGAGTCAAGTGGAAATCTCCAATATTATTAATTAAGATGTTGTTACACTGAAGGGAGACGTGCCTTGTGCTGGGACACGAGGATCAGTAAACCCAAAAAGAAAACAACAGAAAAAAAAATACATTGCACAGATATGTCTAGCTTTAAAATACTGTACAATAAATGGTTTACAGTGATATGTAGTGCAGTATCATAGCTCTAGGTAGGTGAAAAGGTAGGAGTCCACCTAGGGCTTGAAGCATAAGGATACCCTAAGGCGCAGTAGACTCTGTACAGGGAATAATATTATATATATATATATATATATATATATATATATATATATATATATTATATATATATATACACACACACACACACACATACACATATCCATCTATATAGTGAACAGTATTTTTGTGTAATGTTTTCAGAATAAGGCTTCTTTCACACTGCTGTTAGTACACGGCAGTGTGATGGCCGCTGGGAGAGCCGGGCAGAATAGCGGGAGAAAAATTAGTGCATGTGGTGTCTTTTTCTCCCGCTATTCATAACGGTGGCTGGAAGCCCCCATAGAAGTAATTGGGAGCCGCCGGGACCTGTTGTTTGCCGTTGCTCGCCATTAAGAGAACGGCCATTAAAATCAGGAACAAAAAAATAAAAAATAAAAAAGAAGAGGCTTCGACGGCCATTCTCTACAGGGAGAAACAGCAGTGTGTTAGAGGCCTAAGTAGTTGGGTGACTACATGAGACATTATTATGGCCATTTTACGTATAAAGCATTTTTTTTTTAAATCCATTTTCCCCTCTGCAGGTTCCAGCTCCTATAGCCAGCAGTCCCAGAGCTAATGTGTAGAGACTAGCCTCTATGATGTCTCCCATGCATGAGGAGATTCTGCTTTTTTATACTTTTACAGCACTCCCTCATAAGCAGACATTATAGAGCATTATCGAGCAGTGTAAGCTGTGAATACAGCACTGGATTAAGATACAACAGAAAAGCTTTCAGCAGCTTCACTGTGTGTCTTTCTTTGCAGCTACCCATCCCACCTTCCTTGGCACTTATAGGCAGCATGTAACTAGATTCATCAGCACATTTTCATCGGTCTTACAATTTTTTAGGGTAAATGACGAATTTAAGAGAGAAGGAGCCTGATAAGTGGAGAAAGCAAAGTAAAACAGAACTGACGGCTCTCCTCTGCTGAATGCTCACACCTGTGCCCGGATTAACCGACAGTGTTCCCGGTCCTCACAGCAGTACAGAAGAAAGAATTTCCAGCGCAGGATACAATGCAACAGGTTCTTTATTACGGATCACATGGAATACACAAATACATACGCGTTTTGGGTCAAGCTGGACCCTTAGCCATGAGTAAGGGTCCAGCTTGACCCGAAACACATTGGTATTTGTGTATTCCATGTGATCCGTAATAAGGAACCTGTTGCATTGTGTCCTGCGCTGGAAATTCTCTCTTCGATAAGTGGAGAAAGCACTCTATTCTCTATTTAAAAAAGGGTGTTGATGAACAACGGATCCACTGTGGCTGTGTTAGTATGAGAAAGGATTTTCAACTCCAAATGCCTTCAGATTCTGCAAGTGGCCGTTGTTTCCCGACTTACTGAGGGCTGGTGCCAATCCACCCTGAAATTCTTATGGTACCACAGTTTAGGGATCGACTGATATCGTTTTTTTTAGGGCCGATACCGATAATCTGTGGAGGTTAGGGCCGATAACCTATACCAGAATATCGGTATAAGTTATCGGCTATTTACCCCCCCCCCCCCCCCCCCCCCCCACACCGCTGCAGATCATTAATTTAAAGTGGGCGCTTTAAATCAATGAACTGCAGCGGCTTTTGCGGTGCCATAGACCGCCGCCACCTCCTGCTTCTCTCCCCCTGCTTGTCCGGGGGTCCTGAGTCCGATCACCGACACCCCCTCCACCGCACCGCTCTGCGCCCAACCGCACCGCGGTTCCCGAGGCCCACTCTACATCTGGCTCCGGTGGCGTCCTCCTGAGCTGTCACTGTGCGCACTGACGGTGACGTCACGTTGCGTCACGTCACTCGTCATTGCGCACAGCAGGACACAGCAGGAGCCAAAAGGTAACACAACACAGAACGCACCGACGCGTTTTGACTTAACGCTAAGAATTAGCCATGACTAAGACTTAGCGTTAAGTCGAAACGCGTCAGTGCGTTGTGTGTTGCGTTACCTTTTCTATGCTTTTTTTTTTGCTCATGCACTGGATTTTAACATGAGGAAATAAAACTTGGATTTTTTTACCCAGCCTTGGGAGCCGGAACTTCCTTTTTTCCTTCCTGATATACATTGGGCCGCATGCGTCTAGCATAAACCACAGATTATCCTTTTTGCATATTTTTTTCCTCGCTCTCTCTCTCTCTTTACGGCATGGGAAAGCATAGCCTGAAGCTCTTACCTTTAAATTATTTTTTTAAAGTCTATACTGTATGATATACTATTTTTACAACATCTATCTATCTATCTATGTCTCTACAGTGGCATAATGTTATAGCCTTCTATTAAAGGTTGGGGAATATTTCCATCATATACCTCCCACTAAAGGGGAGCAAAAAAAAAAATTAATAATAATTTGAATATAAGAACAGATGTGAACAATGGCTTATGTGTATACACAAGGTGAAAAGATGGAGGGTCAAAAAGCATTTGTGCTTATTTAGAGAATCAATTATTGGAATACGCTCTTTTATTTGTTGCACTGGGAATGTTCCATGTTTTCAAAAACAAAATGTAAATCCTGGTGTACGACGTACTATGCAGCTGAACATACAGTACTGGCAGACAATGCCCTGTATTAATAGCTGCCATGGCTTTTGTAGCTGTTCTTTCATACCCCAAGCCCATAGCAACCTGGCAGTCGCTCAACTGTGCACTGGCGTCCTGTGTGGGTGAGAGCTGAACACACACACTACACGTGCCTAAAGATCCCACTGCCCGGGAAGCACAGGATCTTGTTCTGGTTCCTTTTCGTGCACTAACTAGAACTAATAACAATGGCCAGCAGTATAGGGGAGCAGTTGCCCAGGGCCCTCTCCCTAAAGTGGGCCTTGCGAATCCAGGACACCTATTGGCTCTGTGTCCGGCAATTTCCTTTCCTGTTGGTCACAGGGCAATTTAGTCCTGAATTGTGCAAGACACTAGAACCACACACAGGACACCATCGCTGTGACAGACGTGAGACAATGACTTCACTGCATAGACCCATCTGCGTTGACCATACAGGTCATCCTAGGATGGGGCCAAGGTAATTTTTTTTTTTTTTTTTTTAATTATTTTCTGGGGTTCTGGGGGCAGAATTTTTTTTATCTTCATTAGACAGAGAGGGACAATTATTATTAATAGTAATAAACTCTATATATGCCCCCACACAATAAAAATGGCTACTTTTTTTATATTCTATGGGGCACAGAGGTGGGCATTACTACTGTGTGGGGCACAAGGGCCAGCAGGTTACCAGCAATTTACCAGGAAAAAAAACATTGTGCTGAATGCTGCTGTGGTGACCCACAGGTGTATGGCGGGCCCATGGGTGTAGCAGTGTGAGTGGTGGGATCAGATGGTATTAACTCCGGGGGCAAGATGTTGTTAAAGGGGTACATCAACTGGTGCCAGAAAGTTAAACAGATTTGTAAATTACTGCTATTAAAAAATCTTAATCCTTCCAGTACTTATTAACTGTTGAATACTACAGGAGGAAATTATTTTCTTTTTGGAACACAGAGCTCTCTGCTGACATCATGACCACAGTGCTCTCTGCTGACACCTCTGTCCAGAGTAGGAGAAAATCCCGATAGAAAATGTTTCCTCTGTAGTATTCAGCAGCTAATAAGTACTGGAAGGATTAAGATTTTTTAATGGAAGTAATTTACAAATCTGTTTAACTTTCTGGCACCAGTTGATAAAAGAAAAAAAAAAAAGGGTTTTCACTGGAGTACCCCTAGTGTTTTGTTACCCAAAAACCTACGGCGAAATAGAAAAAAAAAAAACAACACAATTATATCACTTTGGAGGGCTTCCGTTCCTACACAGTACCGTACATTTTTTGGTAAAAATGACACATTATCTTTATTCTGTAGGTCCATACGGTTAAAATGATCCCCTACTTATATAGGTTTGATTTTGTCTTATTTCTGGGAAAAAATCATAACTACATGCAGGAAAATTTATACGTTTAAAATTGTCATCTTCTGACCCCTATAACTTTTTTATTTTTCTGCGTATGGGGTGGTATGGGGGCTAATTTTTGGTGCCGTGATCTAAAGCTTTTAGTGGTACCATTTTTGTATTGATCTGACTTTTTGATCGCTTTTTACTCATGATATAAAAGTGACCAAAAATACATTATCTTGGACTGCGGTTTAACTAACAATATATTTTTATAATTCGGACATTTCCACGCGCGGCGATACCACATATGTTTATTTTTATTTACACTTTTTTTATGGGAAAAAGGGGGGTGATTGAAACTTTTATTAGGGCAGGGGTTAAATGATCTTTATTCACTTTTTTTCCCACTTTTTTTTGCAATAACTATAACACTGCACACATTGATCTTTTACATTGATCAATGGTTTCTCATAGGAAACCACTGATCAATGATTCTGCCGCTTGACTGCTCATGCCTGGATCTCAGGCACTGAGCAGTAATTCCGCGATCGGACACCAGGAGGCAAGGTAAGGGACCCTCCTGCTGTGTCACCGCTGTCCGGGATGCCGTGATTTCGCCGCGGACATCCCGAACAGCCCCCTGAGCTAGCGGCAACATTTTAGTTTCACTTTAGACACGGCATTCAACTTTGAACACCGCGTCTAAAGGGTTAATAGCGCTGTGCGGCCGTCCCGGCCGTGGCCCCGCTTTATAGAACAGGAGCGGACTTAGGACATACCGGTACATCCTTGGTCCTTAAAGAGGCACTGTCATTGTTAAAAACTTTTCATATATTGCAGGACTCATTATAATATGACATTTCACAATATACACCTGTTAAAGTTTTTTTTAATTTTCACCTGAAATTCAAGCTCAAAATAGCCACCACTAGGGGTCGCCTGTCTTTTAGCCAGACAGACCAGTCTAGATTTTACAGCATTCTGGATACCAGCCGTAAAGCATACCGGTATCCAGTATAGGAGATTTCTACTGAGTGTATGCAAAACTACAGATAAAGGATGTGTGGACATGCTGGGAGCTGTAGTTTTACAACAGCTGGAGGCAACACTGCTCTAACACAGTTATTTACAAACATTGCAGCTTCAGTTGTTACTAAACTACAACTCCCAGCATGCTGAAATAGTCAAAGCTTTCTCGGACTCCTGAATGACAAAGAAGTTGATCAGACAATCAGGAGTCTGTGAAAGATGAATGACACACATAGTGACAGCTATGCTGATTAGCATCCAGCTTTACTAGGAGGAGATAAAACAGATAGAACATGTATTCATAAAAATGCTGAACTCACCAGCAGATAAATGCTTATATCTCTGGATATATAGGTCCGAGACACATAAAAATTATATGCACATGATCAGGATTGGGTCCTGAGTAGATAACTTACAGTAAATTTGATTCGTCACGAACTTCTCGGCTCGGCAGTTGATGTCTTATCCTGCATAAATTAGTTCAGCTTTCAGGCGCCCCCGTGGGCTAGAAAAGGTGGATACAGTCCTAGGAAAGAGTCTTCTAGGACTGTATCCACCTTTTCAAGCCCATGGGGGCGCCTGAAAGCTGAACTAATTTATGCAGGATAAGTCATTAACTGCCGAGCCGAGAAGTTCGTGACAAATCGAATTTACTGTAAGTTCGCTCATCTCTAGTCCTGAGTAACATATCACTTTTTTTCTTCTTTTTTTTTGCACTGACAGGTACGCTTTAAGTGGTTAAACAAGAATGTTCAGGTTCACTGAAAGCAAGCAGAGGAATTAGAAAAAAAAAATGTAAAAAAAAATAAAAACAAACAACACACACCACAGCTTTTATTATACAAGCACTAGGCTATATTTGCATAAAGCAAGAAAACTCCTGTTAACTCTATGATGTGAACTTTCTGACGTATTATAGTGAAAACTCAAGCGAAAGGCTCTTCTATAATAATTCTTCACTTTTGCTGATTGAAGGTCCTGAATGAACAGCCCCCTCTATTTGCTAAGCATATGCTAATAGATTTGTTAAGCAGACATCCCCTTTAAGAAACCAAGCTGTGGCTTTCCAGCAGTTGCACAACTACAACTCCCAGCATGCCCTGACAGCCTGTCGGGGAATGGTGGGAGTTGAAGTTTTGCAACAATTGGAGGGCCACAGGTTGGTAAACACCGTTCTAAAGGTAACAGCAGAGACAAACATTATGACCAAAACATCAGTGCGTCTCAACCAGTATGTCTCCAGCTGGTGCAGAACTACAACTCCCAGCATGCCTTGACATGGCACCCTGGTTGGGAAGCACTGCGCTACATTCTCGATGCTCACACCTATGTCCAACACATCTACGCTCTTATATAGTCATCCATGACATTCTAGAAAAAAACTCCAGATTTTTCCTCTAAATCAGTGGTCTTCAACCTGCGGACCTCCAGATGTAGCAAAACTACAACTCCCAGCATGCCCGGACAGCCGTTGGCTGTCCGGGCATGCTGGGAGTTGTAGTTTTGCAACATCTGGAGGTCCGCAGGTTGGAGACCACTGCTCTAAATATTTATACATTGATCTTGCATTTTATTTTGGAGCAAAACAAAACAAAAAAAACGCATAGAAACCATTTCCTCAAGCTGTTCCATTGATCTATAAAATTATGTTGACAACTCCGGCCTACAACAGGTAATGAGCCGTGAATACGAGTCAATAAATCCTCAGGAACAGACGCCCTGCCAGGAGACTCTTCTGCTGTGTCCATTAGAGATGAGCGAACTTACAGTAAATTCAATTCGTCACGAACTTCTCGGCTCGGCAGTTGATGACTTTTCCTGCGTAAATTAGTTCAGCTTTCAGGTGCTCCGGTGGGCTGGAAAAGGTGGATACATTCCTAGGAAAGAGTCTCCAAGGACTGTATTCACCTTTTCCAGCCCACCGGAGCACCGGAAAGCTGAACTAATTTACGCAGGAAAAGTCATCAACTGCCGAGCCGAGAAGTTCGTGACGAATGGAATTTACTGTAAGTTCGCTCATCTCTAGTGTCCATGAAAGAATACCAACTGTTCGGTTACCCATAGCAACCACGTTTTTTGTTGTTTTTTTTTGCTACATTGTATAATCAAAACAATAACTTGCATCTGAATGGATAATAGGTTATTTTTTATTCCTCTGCCTATTACAGACATATTGGGGGAGATTTATCAAAACCTGTCTAGAGGAAAAGTTGCCGAGTTGCCCCTAGCAACCAGTCAGATCACTTCTTTCATTTTTCTGAGGCCTTTTCAAAAATGAAAGCAGCAATCTGATTGGTTGCTATGGGCAACTCAGCAATTTTTCCTCTGGACAGGTTTTGATGTACATAGCAAACCGTTATCAATTTACCTATAGATTTCCAGGAGGAATAACAAAGGAACAGCTCAACTGTGAGTTCTGAGAGAAGACATGTCAGAACTGTAATTTGTTTATGAAGAAAATAATTAATTTACTAAAGGAGGGGCAAAAGATAGATTCCAGAGAGGAGGATAACACCTTAGATGACCAGCTAAGGCTGCATTCACACTACGTTATGTCCATTCGGGGAACGGATCCCGCTGGGAGATGGGAAAACTGGGCGCCCCCGTATCCCAGGCGTACCCGGCCCCCGTCTCATTCATTTGAATGAGCCGACCGGATATAGATAGTGACTCTGATCGGATCATTTTTGCCCCGGAATGAAAACCATGGTATGCTGTGGTTTTCAGTCCGGCCAGAAATCCGGATACGGGGCAAAAATGATCCGATCGGAGTCACTATCTGAATCCGGTCCCCGTATGGACAAATCGTAGTGTGAACTAGGGATTGGCCGATATTCACGATTTTGGATATTATCGGTATCAGCAATTACCTTGCCGATAATGCCCCGTCCCGCCTCCCCAGCCAGAGACCACCACCGCCGCCCCATTGCCTCCCCCATCCCCGGTTTTATTATTACCTGTTCCCGGGGTCCGTGCTACTTCTGGCTCCTACGACGTCCTATTGCTGTGCGCTGCGCAATAACGAGTGACGTCCTCAACGCGATGTCACCGTCAGTGCGCACAGTGACAGCTCAGGACGCCGCCGGAGCCAGAAGTAGTGCGGACCCTGGGCCTCGGGAACAGGTAATTATAAAACTAGGGATGGGGGAGGCAATGGGGGGGCGGCGGCCGCTTTAACCCGATAACGACCATGGACGAGTATAGACGTCCAGGTTGGCGGGCGTTCCCGCACCTGGACGTCTATACTCGTCCATTCTTCTCGTGGGTGCTGCCCAGTGCACCCACGAGATCGCGGCAGGGACTCGGCTGTATCACACAGCCGGGACCCTGCTGCACTGCCAGGACCGAAGTAAACTTCGGTCCCGGCAGTTTTAACCCTTACAGCCGCGGTCGGAAGTGACTGCGGGTTGTAAGTGTTATGACAGAGGGAGGGAGCTCCCTCTGTCTCCTCTGCAGCACCCCGCATCGCGATTGCGGGGTGCTGTTTGTGGCCGCGGCTGGCCGGGGCCTGCCGCACTGCCGGGAGTGAAGTTCACTTCACTCCCGACAGTTTAACCCCTACAGCCGCGGTCAGAAGTGACCGCGCGCTGTAAGGAGTTCTGACAGAGGGAGGGGGCTCCCTCTGTCTCTCCTGCAGCACCCCGGAGCATCACGGGGTACTGCTGCATACCTGGGCAGCCGGGGGTTCCTACAAAGACCCCCAGGTCTGCCCTGGGTATTGCCTGTAGGACGTGCCAGAGGCATGTCCTAATATGTTGCCTGCTAGTGAAAACTGGCAGGCAGCATATAACTGCAATGCTTTGGAATACTAAGTATTCCAAAGCATTAAAAAGTGTAAAAATAAATAAATAAATAAAATAAAAGTGTAAAAATAAATAAAAATGTAATAAAAGAGTAAAAAAAAATTATATATTTTAAAAATACATTTATTAAATTAATCTAATTTAAAAAATGCATAATGTGCAGGATCGCATTGGCGGACATCCGCAGCATGTAATATGCTGCGGATGTCCGCCACGTGATCCTACACATTATGCAGCAGTCACGGTTATGAGCTCGCTGCTGCGGCTGGGTAGCTTTGTGTGTCCACTCATAGCGGCGGATTTCCCGCCAGCAGTCATGAGCGGACACACTGAGCAACCCAGCCGCAGCAGTGATGGATATATTCGCCATGAGCGGGTGCTTATTCCCACAACATGGCGGATATATCCATCAGGAGCCTTAACTGTCACAGACAGACGCGTTATACTGCCAGCCGACCAAGGACCAAACAGAGAGGTCCCTGATCCAGCCAATAACTTGTAGGGGTGCGGTATATAAATGGGGGTCACTTGTGGGGGTGGGGGTACTGTTCTGCCCTGAAAGCCAAATGGTGCTCCTCTCCTTCTGAGTCCTACCACGCGGCCAAGGAACCATATATGGCCAAAGCAGGGGTATTTCCGAACATGGGACAAGCAGCTAAATAAAATATAGGGTGCATTGCTTTCAATATCAGAAGTGATGTACAAAAAATATGCCCCCCAAATGATGCATTTGTGAAAAATTGCAAATTTCAAATTTTTAACACTGACTTTGTAATAATTCCTGCCAAAAAACGATGGTGTTAAAATACTCACTGTACACCCTAGCGAATACCTTGAGGGGTCTAGTTTTTAAAATGGGGTCATTTGGGGGGGGTGTTCCTATGTTCTAATACCTTTTAATTTCTGCAAACCTTGCATAGCACATAAAAAAAGATGTACTTTTCAAATTTTCAAAATTTCAAGTAAAATTGTTAGGCTTCTAACTAATTTAAAATGTTAATTAAAAACAAAAAAATTACGTCAAAATAAAGTAGACATCTGAAAGTATAAGTTTCATAAACTATTTGGTCAGTAAGTATAAATATATGCAACCAATTAGTGTTAAAATAGCAAAAAATCGTAATTTTTTGTAAAAATGTCATGATTTTTTGCATTGTAAAAAAAAAAACTACAAATGATATCGGCTTACTTTTACTATGTACATGAAGGACAACTTGTGACAAAAAAACAATGTCAGAATTATCGTGATTGGCAAAACGATACCAGAGTTATTCTCTAATAAAGACAGACATCCCCGATTTGAAAAAACAGGCCTGGTCTTTCAGGGGCTTACAGGTTTATTTGCATTGGTCCTTAAGGGGTTAAATCATTGATCTGCAGCGGCTTCTGCAGGGCCGGTGGGGTGTGTGTGTGTGTGGGGGGGGGGGTAGTAGCCGATAACTTATACCGGAATATCGGTATAAGTAATCGGCCTGAAAGGTCACAAAATATCGGTATCGGCCCTAAAAAAATCCATATCGGTCGATCCCTAGTGTGAACCCAGCCTTAAAGGGGTTATTCAGGGATCTGAACTTATCAGACAGTTATCCCCTATCCACAGGAGGGGGAGGAAGTATAATTGTGGGGGGTCCAACCACTGGGCCCCTCCATGATCTCCTGTACGGGGCCAGTCTACTTACCTGTCTTCGGCACACTCTAGGTCCCACCTTTCTGGACGAGTGCATGAGACAGCCTACTCAATAAATCACTGGCTGAGGGGGGACATCGCTGTGGCCAGCGATTGGCTGAATGGCCGTCACTTGCACTCGTCCAGGAAGGTGGGTGCCAGAGATTTTTTTTTTAAAGCTTTCTGTGTGGGCGGCCATATTGAAGACGCATACTTCCTTCCTGTATAGAAGTGTGTGCACTTTATGGCAGATTCAGTTTATGATCCAGAAACTCCCTACCCTAATATACTTTATACGACTGATGATTGAAATGACCGTACCTGGAATTGCAGTTTGTCCCAGTCACATTAATGGGAAAAGCTGCAGTACCCGACGCAGTTTGCTATACAGACATGCCTTTGTGTCTATGTAAAAAAAATTGAAAGGAGAACTCCAACTAAAGTTAAAGGGGTACTCCAGTGGAAAACATTTTTTTTAAATCAACAAAGTTAAACAGATTTGTAAATTCTATTTAAAAAAATCTTAATCCTTCCAGTACTTATCAGCTGCTGTATACTACTAAAGTTTTTTTCTTGTTGAATTTCTTTTCGGTCTGACCACAGTGCTCTCTGATGACAGCTGATAAGTACTGGAAGGATTAAGATTTTTAAATAGAAGTCATTTACAAATATGCTTAATTTTTTGGCACCAGTTGATTTTGAGAAAAATGGAGTACCCCTTTAACTTATCTCCTGATAAGTAGCTGATCGCTGGGGGTCCAATCGCTGGGACCCCGGCTCTCAGCGAGGAGCGTGTATGTTGTCGTCTACCAGTAGACGGCACTTACTCCATTCAAAAAGTGTTGTCTAGACCTAAATATTGTTGTCTGTTAAATTTTTACGAAGCACCCACACCCAGCTCCCAGAGGTTGGTCACCCCTATGTACAGTGATGGGCTTGCCTTACATGTTGAGACAAAAGCAGGAAGTGCTGCTCAGCTGGGAACATGCACTGTTGGGACTATAGCGACAGGGGATCAGCACAAGTGAGTATATGTTTTCTTTTATGTACAACTAGGCTCATGGACAAAAATTATATGGGGTTGGAGTCTCCATTACCCTCTTTATTCATCAATTTTTCAAACAGGGAGCCTCTTGTATAGATTTAACCCACGCCTAAAAAACTTTAAACTATATTTTCTTCTATAAAAGACCTGAAATAAAAAATATAGACGAAAATGAAGAATAGCATAGAAAATGCTCGAACATATCTTTCTCAGCCAATCCAGGATGTAGTATAGGGGCTCTTCCTTGTAAAAAGTGCTTTGAACAGGCCTAGAGGGATCACATAAGGGCACCACTAATGGAATGCAATGATGCAAACATTTAAAGGAGGCATGTACTATTTATTGCCACTCTATTCCCTGACCTGCATATTAGAGCACTGTTCCCCAAAAAGAGTGTCTGCAGCTGTTGCAAAACTACAGCTCCCAGCATGCCCGGACAGCTGTAGTTTTGCAACAGCTGGAGACATGCTGTTTGAAAAACACTGCCTTAACCTGTGGTTCTCTCTCTGTTCCAAAACTGCAACTCCCAGCATAACCACACAGTGGGATGTCCTCTAATTCACCACATGAGTGCATTGGCTGCCTACATAATTAGTAGTATGTGCTTGAGGTGCAGAAGTCTCCAACCTGTGGCTCCATAACTGCTTCAAAAAACAACTTCCATCATGCCCGGTGTAGTGCCATAGCACATCCCATGGCAAAACACATTCGGGCAGCCTTTAGTTCAATGTTCCACAAAACGTAACTTTACAGCTATTGCAAAAACTACAACTCCTATCACGCCCAAAAAACGGGATATCCTCTAATTCCCAATATTAGTTTACTGGTTGCCTGGAGAATTACTAGTACACGCTCTAGGTACAGAAGTCTTCAACCTGTGGCCCTCACACTGTTTCAAATCTACAACTCCCATCATGCCCAGACGACAGGATGTCCTCTTATTCGCCATAATAGTTAATTGGTTGCCTACAGAACTAATAGTATATGCTTGAGAGAACAGAATCCAGCGCACACACACATGTGTAAATGAACTTCTTTTATTCAGTTGCCATGGGATACATCAGACACTCAGGTAACGTGACGCGTTTCGGCCCGCAAAGCCTTGCGGGCCGAAACGCGTCACGTTACCTGAGTGCCTGATGTATCCCATGGCAACTGAATAAAAGAAGTTCCTTTACACGAGTGTGCGCTGGATACTGTTCTCTCTTTGCATACATTTGGACTAGTCCTGGTCCTATCCGTGCGCGCAGTCTTTGGGGTGAGCTGGATCTACTTGGTTTTGCTTTAGTATATGCTTGAGGTACAGAGTCTCCAACCTGTGGCTCTCCAACGATTTCAAAACTACAACTCCCATCATGCCTTGATGGCAGGATGTCCTCGAATTCACCATATTAGTTGACTGGATGCCTACAAAACTAATAGTATATCGCTCTCCTACTGTTTCAAAACCATAACTCCCATCATCCCCAGACAGCCTTTAGCGTCTGGGGTTTGTTCCTCAAACCTGCGACAAAACTACAACTCCCAGCCTCTTCTGCCAGGACATTGACACATCTACAAGAGTCACAAAAGTTGGAGACCACTGGGTGACTATCTGCTCTGATCTTTGGCAATGCAGCATCACCTCCCTCCACCCCCTTCCCATTCAGCTATTTATAATATGTCTAGTGCTATTAACAAATGCATGTGTAAAACAAGTAGATGCCAAGTCTCCCCCTGTGCCAGGCCACTCCTAGGCACTCTCACCCCGCTTTCCTGAAAACTTTGAAACTCCAGTGTCAGTTCCTTGGCAGGAGGAGGGGAGGGTGACATATGGCTGCAGTTTACCTCCTCTCCCAGAGTGGGAGGTGGATTGCTGGCTAATTAAATTAAGAGCCCTGGCTGCCCATCAGCAACTACAAAATAGCAATAACAACCCCCCTCCCTGCCCCCCTACCACCTCCTCCTCCCACTGACCGGATGCCCAGCTTACCTTGCAGCTGGGCAGACAGGGTTTCGTGCTGCTGCTTGTATTTGCCAGCCTGAGCTTCTGATGTCCTGGCTTTATTCTGCATGTAGTTGTAGAAGTAGAACCCAGTGCCCAGCCCCATCAGTGCCAGCAGACAGAAGCCTGTGTGGAGGAGACTCTTCTGCCTCCTGCTGCACACTCCAGTGCCCATGATCTACTCTGGCATGGGCACCCAATGCAAGGCAGGACCACCTCCTTTCTTTACCAATCTATATGGCTTTTGCTCAAGTCATCAGCAGATCCCATAGCATCCTGATGTGTGCATAATATCCGCAGAGTGCCAGCAGGTGCCAAGCTTGTGCCAGCTCCCCTAAATCCACAGCATGTCACATGCAGAAGAGCCCCCCTTTTTTTTTTCCTGGCAGAGCTGGGAACTTTACAAAGCACAGAAGGGCTGCAGGGATCCCATGTCTCCAGTGCTGTGCCCAGTCTATGCCCACAGATCAGCACAGCACAGCTCCTGGCACTAGCCGATCTAAGAATCCCAGGATCTTGATCTCTTGCAAACTTGCAACATTTTCAAAGAGGAAGCTGCACTCCCTGCAGTGAGTGACAGGGGAAGCCTCCAATAGCACAGACACAGAAGCCACTGGTGCTCTCAGGGAAGGAGGGGCCCTGCTCTACTTAAAGGTCCATGCCTTCAGATTACTACCACTTTAACCCTATCCTGACAGGAGCTCGGTGTTGCCAGCAGATTGGCAGATGCAATGCACAGCACCTATCATTGCCAGCAGGGGCACCGGTTAAGATGTATCTCTGTCAATATTGATGCTGTGCAGACACGAAAACAGATGGGAAATATGTTGTGTTATATCAAGGGAAATATTGAGAAAATACTTTCATCCTCAATAAATATTTATGGTTTGCAAAGTTTTTTTTTTTTTTTTTTTTTTTTTTTTTGTACCAACCAGGAATTGGGGCATGTAGATAAATTGTATCAGTTGCAGAAATTGTATCAGTTGCAATGTCAAAATAAAATGGAAAAAATAAATAAATAAATATATAAATAAATAAGTAAATAAACTATACAAATTGGAGCATTGTGGTATGTAGGAAATGTGATCTTTGCGTAATGATACAGGGTTTTTCCAAGCAGGGGGCCTCCAGCTGTTGCAAAACTACAACTTTCAGCATGCGTCCGGGCATGCTGAGAGTTGTAGTTTTGCAACAGCTGGATACACGCTGTTTGGAAGACGCTGCGCTAACCTGTGGTTCTCTATCTGTTCTAAAACTACTACTCCCATCGTGCCCAGACAGCAGGGTGTTCTCTAATTCCCTATATATGTTGCATTGGTTGCCTACAGAATAAGTAGTGTACGTTTTAGGTACAGGAGTCTCCAACCTGTGGCTGCCAAACTGTTTAAAAACTATAACACCCATCATGCCTGGACAGCCTTTAGCGCACTGTTACATAAACCTGTGCCATAGCCAAAGGCTGCCCTGGCATGCTGGGAGTTTAGTTTTGCAACAGCTGGAGGCAACCTGCTTGGGAAACACAGGTCTATACTAAGCCATGAAACTTCAGGTACTGAAGTAACCTTACCCAGCCCATCATCAAAGCTAATAAAAAGTAAATTTTTATGCTTACCGTAAAATCTCTGTGGTGACTTGGGGTAATGGGTGAACAGGGGTGTTGCAGGATGGTGTTGCTGGGTATAGATTTAACCCTTAATTGTCGTAACGCCAGGGTGAGGGCTTCCTCTGTATCTATATGTCCTACCGCCACCCGTCCCAAGAGCGATAGGGAGGAATAAAGGATTGTCCACAGCCGGAATTGTATTGAACTTGAAATAACTTTACTGCAGCTTTTATGCAGGATGCAATTAACAAATGTCTTTACAAGAGGACCGGAATTTAGGCTCCTCACAGGTTGGCTGGGACCTTGTAGGGAATAAGCTTTGAACCCTTGCTTTACGCTGTTCCACTGAATTTAGGGGTATGTTTTAGGTTTAGTAGTCATGTAGGATTTTAGGATGGAGTTGGATAAACTCACTGTTCAGTATGTAGCTGAAATTGGTAGGCTTCAGGCCTAATTTGCTTGTAGAATTACACAGAGCTCCGCTCGCTGTCATATCCCGGAGGAAAGAGAAAGAGAGAGCGATCATTGGATACAGCGCCCTTATATCTGAAGGGGCAGGTTCAAAGCTTATTGGTTCCCCAAACCTGTCAGTCCTAGTACAAAGGATTATGGATATAACACATGACCTAGTCACATGACCCGAAGGTCCTTAACCTCTAATACAAAACAAATATCATTGATCACGTGACCTAAGGTCCTGTACAATACTTACAATATATTATAATATATTTAAATATGTACAATTTTAAGAATACTAGGAGGTGACTAGGTGTTATCCCACCAGGAGAGACCTATGAGCATGAGTAACTCTGACTATGGGGACTTACAACCAAAGGTACAGGACCAAGTCCAGTACCGGGACACCACATTTCTTTCTCGGAGGATCCTTTGGGGGACACAGAGACCGTGGGTGCTGCTGCCACTAGGAGGCTGACACTAGGCAACAAAAAGAAAGTCGGCCCCTCCTAGCAGAATATACTCCGCCTACAGACTCTGAGCTATCAGTTTAGCCCCAAAGCAGTAGGAGAGGACCGACGGGGAAAGAAAAAACAGCAACTGTCCGAGGAAACCACAGACAAAAAAATAACCGAACCAACCCTTGGACAGGTAACCGAACCAAGGACACCAGAACAAATGGGTGGGTGCTGTGTCCCCCAATGGATCTTCTGAGAAAGAGATTTTACGGTAAGCATAAAAATCTACTTTTACTCGTTCGGCTCCATTGAGGGACAGAGAGACTGTGGGATGTACCAAAGCAGTCCCCGAGGTGGGAGAGAAACCAAAGCAACTCAGGTGGAAGGCTGGGCCACAGCCGCCTGCAACACCTTGCAACCCAAACCAGCGTCAGCGGACTCGAAAGTGTGCACCTGGTAAAATTTTGTAAAAGTGTGCAAGGACGACCAGGTGGCCGCCTTACAGACTTGCAAGGCCGAAGTCCTGTTGCGGAGAGCCCAGGAGGACCCGACGGAACGAGTGGAATGAGCTGAGTCCCGGAAAGGCGGAGTCTTCCCTTTGCAGCGGTAAGCTTCCGAGATGGCAGAACGGATCCACCGCGAAATCGTCGCCTTCGAATTAGGAAATCCATTACGACGACCCTCCGTAAGCACAAAGAAAGAGTCACACTGGCAAAAGGATGAAGTGACCGAAAGGTAAATCCGAATTGCCCGTACCATGTCAAGGCCATGAAACAACCATTCCCTGGGATTGGACAGAGCTGGACAAAAGGATGGGAGGACGATATCCTCATTTAGGTAAAAGGCGGAGACCACTTTAGGCAAAAAAGATGGGACCGGACAGAAAACAACTTTGTCCTGGTGCAAGACCAGGAAGGGGGAATGGCAGGAGAGAGCCACCAGCTCCGAAACTCTCCTAATGGAAGTAATCACAATGAGGAAGGCCACCTTCCAGGAAAGGACACGAAGAGAAACATCCCGGAGAGGTTTGAAGGGAGTACCCTGCAAAGCACTGAGAACCAGATTGAGATCCCATGGAGGAGTAGGGGATCTGTACGGCAGAGAGCCGACACCTGACCCTTAAGGGAACTGAAAGCCAAGCGTTGTTCCAGCCCAGACTGCAAAAAGGAAAGAAGGCGTGGAAGGGAGAAAACAACTGGGGAGAAGGATTGAGGCTCACACATCGAAAGTAAGACCGCCAAGTACGATGATAAATCTTCGCAGAGGAAGGCTTGCACGCCCTGATCATTGTGCAGATCACCTGGGGAGAGAACCCCCTGGCCCTTAGAACCGCGGTTTCAACCACCACGTCATAAAATGCAGCAACAGTAAATTGGGGTGGCAAAGGGGAACCTGAGAGAGCAGGTCGGGACGAACTGGGGGGACGCAGTGGTATGTCAGCCAATAGTCGAACAACGTCGACGTACCACGCACGCCTGGGCCAGTCCTGAGCCACGAGAATTGCGGGGACGCCCTCCACTTTGAGTTTCCTCAGGACCCTGGGAAGGAGAGGAGAGAAGAGATAGGGAAGGATGAAGTGTGACCAGGGGATCACTTCGGCGTCTACGGCTAGGGCAGAGGATCTCGGGACTTCGTGACGAAGCGAGGAAGTTTCTGGTTGTGGCAAGACGTGAAGAGGTCCACGTCCGGAGTGCCCCAGAGGTCGCAGATCTCCACAAACACCTCTCAATGAAGAGACCACATGCCGGGGTCAGCAGAGGAGTGACTGAGGAAGTCCACCTCCCAATTGTCCACCCCTGGAATGTGACTCGACGAGATGGAGGGAACTCTGAGTTCTGCCCAGAACAGGATCCTGGAGACCTCGGCCATCGCTGCGGGACTGCAAGTGCCGCCCTGGCGATTAACATATGCCACAGCTGTGGTTTTGTCCGACTGGACACAAACAGGTTGGTCCTGGTGAAGGTGCCCCCAATGGAGGAGGCAAAGGTAAATTGCCCGAAGTTCCAGAATGTTGATGGGGAGAAGAACTTTCTGGAAGGACCGTCTGATCCCTGAAAACTCCCCCCACCCCAAACCACTAAGACTGGCATCCGTCATGATATCCTGCCAGTTGAGGGGCAGGAAAGATTGCCCCTGTCGAAGACGAGGAGACCGAATCCACCACAGGAGGGACTGGCGAGTCCTGGGGGAAAGAATAATCCTGCGATCGAGGGACAGCAGAGACTTGTCCCACAGGGACAGAAGAGAGTTGAAGAGGTCGACAATGAAACTGGGCGAAGGTAATGGCCTCCATTGCCACCACCATCCGACCCAGGACGAATAGGATGACAAGGAAGATGAACTCCCAATGACAGAGCATAGCACTTGTCCGGCAGGAGCCGAATCCGGGCGGCCATCGTATCGAACTGGAGTCCCAAGAAGATCAGATTGGAAGAAAATCCCAGCACTCGCTATTATCTGCTTAGTGAAAGTGTGTTTATTAACACAAGGTGATATACAACATATGACGCGTTTCTGCCAGAGCCTAGCTCTGGCCGAAACGCTTCATATGTTGTATATCACCTTGTGTTAATAAACACACTTTCACTAAGCAGATAAAAGTGAGTGCCGGGATTTTAGCCAATCTACGGTTACTCTGTATCCACGAGCACAGCGAGGAAGTGCGAGTGCCGACTCTTGCCTTTGACTCCAAGAAGATCAGAGACTGGGTGGGAATCAGGTTGGACTTGTCCTGATTGATCACCCAGCCGAAACGGGACAAGATCTGAAGAGTGAGACAGAGACTCTCCTGATTCTGGTCCCTGGTTGGAGCCTTGACCAGGAGGTCATCCAGGCAGGGGATCACGGACACACCCCGGGCTCTCAGGATGGCGATCACCGCTGCCAGGACCTTGTTGAAGATTCTTGGGGCCGTGGCCAGGCCAAAAGGAAAGGCCACAAACTGAAAATTGGGATGTGAAGGTAAGCGTCTCAGATATCCACCGAGGAAAGAAACTCCCATTTATCCATTGATGCCAACACAGAACAGAGTGACCCTATATGGAAATGATGCAGGAGTAGGTGACGGTTGAGGAGCTTTAGATCCAGGATCGGGCGGACAGATCCCCCTTTCTTGGGGATGACAAACAGGTTTGAATGGAACACTGAAAAATGCTTCTATAGAGGAACTGGGACGATCACTACCTGAAGCGACACCCAAAAAGCCACCGCCAAGGAAGTAGAACGAGGAGGGCGGGATGGAAAAAAGCGTTCCATTGGAAGAGAAGCAAACTCTATCCGATAGCCGTCGAAAACAACATCTCGAACCAAGGAGTCCTGCCCCTTGGCAATCCAAACATCCCGGAACAGGGACAAATTACCTCCCACCTGAAAAGAAAAGACCCGAGACAAAAGACCGAAAGGAACGAAAGGAGGTTGACTTCCTGCGGGAATCGGTATGGCGAGACTTGTTCTGCGGTAATAAGTAGCTCTTACCTCCAGTAGCCTCAGAGATAATCGCATCCATGCATTTTCCGCAGAGTTGGGTCCCAGAGAAAGGATGCTCAGTAAGAGATTTCTTGGAAGCGACATTGGAGTCCCAGGCCTTGAGCCACATGGAATGACGAATCGCCACCATGCTACCTGTGGCAAAAGCCGTACAATGGGCAGACTGCAAGGAAGCAGAGCACAAGTAGTCTCCAGCATTGGAGAGTTGAAGAGCAAGATCCGCCAATTCCTCAGAAGGGGCCCCAGATAAAATGCCCTGGCGGAGTTGGGAAGCCCAAACAGATAGGGCTTTTGACACCCAAGCTGACGCGAAAGCGGGAAGCAAAGCTGAACTCGCCGCTTCAGAAGTGGACTTGGCCAGATTCTCGATCCTCTTGTCCACCGTATCCTTAAAGGAGGCCGTGTCCGCCAAAGGGAGAGTAGTTGATTTTGACAGGCGGGAAAACAGAGGATTCACAGCCGGTGGCGTTGTCCATTTTGCAATCAAGTCCTGGGAAAATGGAAACTGCGCCTGAACCTTCTTAGTCCCTTGGAAGCATTTGTCTGGATGCTTCCATGCCATTTCCAGTAAGGAGTCGAATTCAGCATGAGAGCTGAATACGTAAGGAGAGCGACGGGAGGGTGGAAGGAAACTTCAGGAGCTGGGTCCGAAGTTCCTGGGTCCTCTATGTGAAAGGCATCCCTGATGGCTGACACTAAGCTGTCCTCCATGGTTGGGTCCTCTGGATCAGATGTAGAACCTGATGCCTCATCTACCAGCTCCCCAGGAGAACGGGAGCAGTTGGAAGCAGCCTTAGATGAAGGCAAGGCGGACCTAGGACTTAAACTTGGAGACCTTGCATGGCGACCAGGAGAGTGGCCCCAGGAATGGGGGCGCTGCTGGGATGCCAGGGAGGAGGAGCGAGACCCATGAGGAGAGCGCCTGTCCCGAGCTTCGGAGTCAGGCGAAGAGCCAGTGGATAACACCTTAGGGCATTTGTGAGATCTCCCAAGACAAGGGTCAGGGGAGGGAGAGTGAGCCACTCTGGAGAGCGGTCGCAAGGAAGATTGCTCCAAGGAGGTCACCACAGAACGGGAAATCTGCGCCAGATCGGAAATTGACTGGGATAGGGAGGAAACCCATTCAGGGGGGCGGGGGGGGGGTGGGGGGGGGACAGAGCCCGCACACTCTGGCGGAACATCCTGGGAGTAAGGCGGGACAGGTGGGTTCAGCGGAACCACCAGGCATTTTAGTTTTGCAGCCCACACAAGCATAATAAAAGACCAGGGCCGCAGTGACCGGTCTGGAGGGGGGGTCAGGTCTGGGTTCAGGCATAACTGCAAGTAAAAGAAGTCAGCAAGAAAAAAGTAGCAGTCTCACCCGGTTTCTGTGTCCCTCAAATAGAGACAAGAAGCAGGCTGCAGCTGGAAGAGCAGTCACTCGGTCCAGGAGAAGAGAAGGAGGGGAGAGAGGTCCCAGCAGAAGGAGGTGGCCTGATGTGGCTAGACTCTCATTGGTGGAAATGAAGGAGGCACCAAGACATGACCCCTGCACCGCACAGATAGGAGGTCAGTGACACCCCCCCCCCGCCCCCGCCCCAGTGCGCGTGCTGTACTGTGATAGAATGGTGGGGGGTGATGGACCTGGACCCCGCCGAAAAAGCCAGCAGGGGAGAAGAGGGCGGAGCTACAAGGCCGCGATTAGGCCGCAGCGTGGCCTAAATTAATGACCCCCGACGCTCCGGGCGCCTTATACAGAGGCGGCCGAAAGAGAAAGTAGCTGCTGGATGTGCAGCCGACAGGAAAAAATGCAAGACTGTTCAGCACACCGTTCAGACATGTCCTTCATATGAGGATATACTGGCAAATGTCTCAATTTTAACATCAGTGTTGAGGGATAGCCAATGTCATTGTATACATCTAACACAGTAGTGCACCCATATTCCTGTATTGTATTATTCTAATTGTTACATATCCACACCGTTTATCTGGTGTAGGATTCTATTGTGGCACTTGTAGTCCGCTGCAGGCATTCTCCATTGTATGCATTTTTATGCTGGGGTTCGCCCCTAGCAACGGACTACAAGGGCAGGATCTACTCCCCCAGTATAAATGCACAACTGCATTTGGGGTTGAGCACCTCCAGCCATTTGAGACCACGTTTTTTGTTGTTTATATAGAAGACTTGACTGACTTGACAATTGACATGAAGATAACTTTGAGCTTGCTTGAACTGACTTTGTGGCTGCAGACTTTAGGCTTGAGGCCTCCAATGCTCCGGCAACACACACTGAGACGACTGCACTGGACCTCATCAGGATTAGCAGTGAGATAAGAGAGAGATTGCAGCCCCTCCCCTGGTTTTATAGGGAAGCTGTGCAAGGAGCCCATAGGTCACATGGGGGGGGGGTCACCTGGTCACTAGTACCTCCGGGGTAACAATCACATGGTAACAGCTATTAAAGAAACAGTACATTTGTATTATACAACTTATGTACATAGGGGATAACACATAAAGCGGGCCCTGGGGACATGGAGAGACTCTGCCTGACATGGCAGGAGAAGTATGGGGACACACCATCCCATACTGGGCCACCACAAACTCCCCCTCTTTAATGGAGTCGTCCTCAACGCCCAGTCCTGGAGGGCAGAGGACCGGAATGGCCACAGGGGACACAGACAGTTCCTGGGGCATTTCAAAACAACGTCCATTTCCAGGTCTGATGTAGATGAACAGAGGAACACAAGAGTCCATGTAGCATAAAATGTCCTTACACGCTTCAAACATTTGAGGGTTATTAAACTTAGTAACTGTTTTAGGAATACGACTATAGGACAAGATACATAACAATATACATTACTTTTTCCGGACTGGGCTGCCGGAGGCTTTTTACCCAATGCCTATGCTACTGGGATCCCTTGGTTGGACATACTTCTCCCCAGAACTCTATAAACATTACTAGATTTGTGTTACCTTATTACTGCACGTGTGCGGTTAGTTATCAGTAATACCTTCTGGCCAGTAAAGTATTCTGGGCACATGGACACAAAAAAATATTAGAAATTTTTACCATAGACATTTACATTTGACTTAGTGGACTGAACTATAATAAATGCTACAGCCCTGATGTAGAAATAGGTACATTATGTAGTATTAGTTAACTATGTGTGACAATTAACTTTATGTGGTCAAGTTAATCTTTGTACCTGGCTGAGATGTGGCGCCAACAGTGACAGAACGAGGGCTGGTGTGGCAACTAAAATTGGTTGCACTGGTCATGGGGTTGGCGTGATACAGAAGATTGCAGGTTGGCTGGGAGAGAACATTGGAACATCCATGGATAGATGGATCCCCTCTCCTGGCACGTACTCTCGTGTAGGTCTGACTGCTGGTGGAGAAGGTATGGGGTGCACAGGTAGATCTTCTTTGTGACATAGCTTAATTATGTTACGATGGACATCTTGCAGCTCGTACCCGAGTTTTTGTACCTCGTACACGTCAGAGTCTGGATAGGGTACACCGTCACTGTGTATGGTTCTGTCTCCTAGATAGAGTCCAGTTTATGAGTTCTCGGGAACTTCCGCAGCCAGACTTTGTCACCTAGCTGGAGGGGTTTGGCAGGGGCATGACGGTTATAATCTTGCTGTTGTCTTCGTTGAGCCTCACCCATCTTTTTGCCATCAAGCTCTTTTGCTTCTTGGATCCTTCTTTGATGGTCAGAGACCCACTCCATGGAGGCTTGTGGGGAGTTATTGAATGGGGCCTGAAGCCCAAACATCCGCCCCATCATCAGGTAGAAAGGGGTGTACCCTGTAAAACAATGGATTATATTGTTATAAATCTGCAACAATTCGTCCGACAATCGGGCCACTCTTCATGCTTGGATACCA
This sequence comes from Hyla sarda, assembly GCF_029499605.1. Taxonomy (NCBI): domain Eukaryota; kingdom Metazoa; phylum Chordata; class Amphibia; order Anura; family Hylidae; genus Hyla; species Hyla sarda. The sequence goes on along the minus strand of NC_079198.1, from coordinate 104,375,832 downwards.
TAGCTGATCGCAATATGTGGATGAAGGCTGGATTGATGCGCTCACAGAGCTCGTTTCCTTGCGGGTGATAAGCTGTAGTCCAAGTTTCTTACAGGCGTGCAACTGGCACAGTTGGGCCTTGAAGGCCATTCCACGGTCTTTTAGGACAGATTCCGGACACCCAAGGGTTTGCACCCAATTGGAGTAGAACATCTGGGCCGCTGTCTTGGCTGTGAGGTCTTCAACGTGTACTACGACAACCCATTTGGAGTAGTGATCCACCTTGGGGAGAGCATAAGTGTACCCAGACCGGGTAGGAGACAACTAGACATGGTCTAGCGCGACCAACTGATTAGGCCTTTCACTCTGGATAGAGTGGAGGGGTGCTCTTGCTTCCTTGCGCACATTCTTGGTGACGTTGCAGACGGCACACTCATCTTCGCCTGACAGTAACCTCGGTCTTGTGGACTCCAAAGTGTCCCGACTGATCATGAAACTCAACTTTCGTCTTGTAGAGTCTTCCAGGTGTATAAGTCTTCTTGGACCTTATCGGACCTGGGTAGGCTGTCCTCAAGGGCAGTCACTACATTCTAATTCACAAACTTCTGGTAAAATGGGGGCATCTAATCGTCTTCCCACTCGTCTTTGACAGGTGGTTCTTCGCCGGGGGTCATCTGAGACAGTACATCGGCATTGACATTTGACTTGCCGCTCCTGTACTTGACGGTGAAACTGTAATTGGCCAATCTTGAGGCCTAACGCTGCTCGATGGCACCCAACTTGGCAGTATTCAGATGGGCCAAGGGGTTATTATCCGTGTAGACAGTGAATGACGTGGCAGCCAAGTAGTCCTTAAACTTATCAGTCACAGCCCATATGAGGACAAGAAGTTCCAGCTTGAAGGAGCTGTAGTTTGCATAGTTTTTTCTGCTCCTCGCAGGTTACAACTGGCATAGGCTATCACTCGCAATTGTCCTTCTTGATCTTGGTACAGGACAGCCCCAAACCTGCGAAGCTGGCGTCAATATACAGCCGGAACGGATGACTGTAGTTTGGATACACCAAGATTGGTGGTTCTGTCAGCAGATGTTTTAGAGCTCGGAACGCTGTCTCTTGCCCTTCAGCCCATTCAACCGGTAATCTTCCACTGTAGTTTTCCTTTGCCGTCGGCAGGAGAGCTATGAGGGGTTCTGCAATCTGGGCGAAGTGGGAAATCAAGCGGCGGTAGTAGCCGGCAAATCCCAGGAAGCTCCTGACATCTTTCACTGTGCTCGGGGTAGGCCAGTTCTTAACAACTTCCACTTTTTCAGGATTAGGTTGGTCTCCCTCTGCACTGACAACATGACCCAGGTAGTGTACCTGCGGCTTTGATGACACTTTGATGGCTTGATCTTCAGCCCATGCTTGATCAGGTCTTTGAAGACATCTAACAGATGACTGAGGTGCTCCTGGTAGGACGTGAAATACACGATGACATCGTCCAGGTACAATAGGACACTTTGATAGTTCAGATGGCCCAGGCACAGCTCCATCAGACGCTGGAATGTAGCAGAGGCATTACATAGCCCAAATGGCATAATACTCTTAAACTCGAACAGTCCCATGGGTGTCACAAAGGTGGTCCTCTCTCGGTCCTCCACTGCCATAGGCACTTGCCAATACCTGCTGGTTAAGTCAAAGGTGGAGAAGTAAGCAGCCGACCCAAGGGCTGTGAGTGACTCTTCGATTCTTGGCAGCATCCTTATGTGTGACATTGTTCAGCTTCCTGTAGTCAACACAAAAGCGGAAAGTTCCATCCTTTTTCTTGACCAGAACAAGGGGCGCCGCCCAGGGATTCTGACTTTCTTGAATGACGTCTGCCTCTTTCATATCAGCCAGCATCTTCTTGACAGTCCGATACATGCCTGGCACGACTGGATGGTGTCTTTCAATAGGTGGGCTGTCGATGGTGAGGATTCTGTGTTGGATCATAGACGGATGCCCAAGTCTGTGGGATGTTTACAAAAAACCTTGTGGTACCTTTTGGCAATATTTATGACTCCCTTGACTTGATCCCTTGGGGTAGTATCATCTCCTACTTGGAGTTGCGCCCACCAGGGCTCAGGAGTACTTGCACCAGATCCTTCAGCCACTTGGGCCGCACACTGTCGGGCCACCTAGCGTTCTGTTAGGATGTCCCTTGACTCTATGAGATACAGCTGGGCGACTGGGGTGTAATTAGTTAACACAGTAGCAGCATCAGACAAATTGAGTAACCGGACTGGGACTCTCCCGTTGGTAACTGTTACAAGGCTTCTTGCAGCTCAGACAAGGGGATGATCTTCCAGTTGCATAGGCTCCAGCAGAACTTGATAGTCCTTGTTCCATACTCCAGGTCGTGCATGGCACCAGATGATGGTCTCTGTGTTAGGTTGCAAGGTCACCGACCTGATGTTTTGTACTCACACTTTGCAGATTTCACATTGCTTGTTGGCAAACTTCTGCTCCGCCTGGAGAACTTTCAAGTGGTGCTGCGCAGCCTGCTGGCCTGAAGGAGACATGTAGGGGAAAGATGCATGCAAGGTATATACTACTTCAGCGAAACAGTTTTTCATAATGTTAATCCCCAATATAAACTCAGCAGACCCCTTATCTGACACGTTTGTTACAATCACTCACTGCGCTCTAAGTACATGCTCTCCCAACTGAATGGTTGGCTCCCAATATCCATGTCTGGGTAGTTACCTGCAACTACTCTGAAATCAACATCATCAGGCTTACACAATAAACTGGCATCCCAATACTTATAGAAAACATTTTTAAGTATAGTAGACACTTGTGACCCAGTATTTATCAGCGCCTCCAACTGTACACCTTCTACAACAATTTTTACATAGGGACAGGAGGTGACATAAAGTGCGAATCCTGACTTAGGTCGTTTGGGGTATGGACCTGGTGACTGTTTTCCTGAGGGCAGGCTGCGACCTAAGGGACAATCTGTTTAAATCCCAACACTGCACCTTCCAATGTCCTGACTTGGACATGGCAGTAAGTATAAAAGGGCCTTTGAGTCCCGAGGGCCTATTGGGCGGAGCATTGCGGGGGTTAAAATTGCGGGGAACAGGGACAGGTTTTCTATGTGAGGACTGTTCACGGTCAGGTGGAGCGGCCCGGGTGGCAAGCTCCTTCACCGCCCTTAGTCAACTGTTCAAGGTCATGCTTAATACTTTATAGGTTAGAGGCTGTGGTGACTGGCAAAGTAGATGATACAGGGGCGGGGACGGCAATGGTGGTGGTATGGGCCTAACTACCGCCCCTAGTGGCTCTTGGACAGGGGTACAAACTTCCTCTAACTCAGTCCCGGACTCAATCACTTGAACAGCCAGTTTCTTAAAAGCGGGGAAGGACAAATTAGGGTTTTGGACTGCCAACATTCCCAACTGGGCTTTGTCCCACTTATTATGAGCCCCATCGATAAATCTGTCCATTAACACCTTGTTACCCTGTTCGGGAATTATACCATCTAGTTTTTGGACAGTCTCTAGAGCATTCTGTAGGGCTATGGCATAAGCTCTTAAAGTCTCACCTGGCTTTTGTCGCCTTTCATACAGCCGGAGACGTACCTCTGACGGAGAGTGTGACTCAAATACCTGGTACAGGCCTTCAAAGATCTGCTCTACAGTTGCCTTCTCGGAGGCTGGCAGACTTCCTCTAGTGCTGTCCCCTGTAGTTGTCCTATGAGCAATGACATCTGTTGATTAGGAGGGAAAGAGTAAAAGACAAATAAACTCCGGATCCTATGCTTAAAATCCCTCAGGGTGAAGGCGTCTCCACTGTAGGTAGGGAGAACAGGGTTCATCATGAATACCGGTGCTGACGCTGGAACACCCAGGTTGTTGATGTGGACTGCAGGCAGGACTAGCAGGACCAATTTAACACTTTTAGGGTACAGACACTTTACACTCCACAGCAGAAAACAACAGTCTTTCCTTCACCTCCCCCTCTATTTCACAAGCGCCATGAGTAAAACACTTTTCAATGACAAAAAATCCACATTATGGCTTATTTTTTGCGCCGCCAATTCTACTTGGCTGTGACAATGGTCATTTTACCCAAAAATCCACAGGGAAACGGAAAAAAAAATCATTGTGCGACAAAATTGAAGAAAAATGCAATTTTGTAACTTTTGGGGGCTTCCGTTTCTACGCAGTGCATTTTTCGGTATAAATGGCACCTTATGTTTATTCTGTAGGCCCATACGGTTAAAATGATACCCTACTTATATAGGTTTGATTTTGTCGCACTTCTGGAAAAAATCATAACTACATGCAGAAAAATGTATATGTTTAAAAATGTCCTCTTCTGACCCCTATAACTTTTTTATTTTTCTGCATACAGGGTGGTATGAGGGCTCATTTTTTGCGCTGTGATCTGATGTTTTTATCGGTATAATTTTTGTTTTGATATGACTTTTTTATCGCTATTTATTCCCTTTTTTATGGTATAAAAAGTGACCAAAACTATACTATTTTGGACTTTGGAATTTTTTTACGTGTACGCCATAGACCGTGCGGTTTAATTAATGATATATTTTTATAGTTCGGACATTTATGCACGCGGTGATACCACATATGTTTATTTTTATTTACACAATGATTTATATTTTTATTGGGAAAAGGGGGGTGATTCCGACTTTTATTATGGAAGGGGTTAAATGATCTTCATCAACACTTTATTTTCACTTTTTTTTTGCAGTGCTATAGCTCCCATAGGGACCTATAACACTGCACACACTGATCTTATACTCTGATTACTGCCTGGCAAAAGCCGGGCATTCATCAGTGTTATCGCTGCTCGACTGCTCCTGCCTGGATCTCAGGCACGGAGCAGTTATTCAGCGATCGGACAGCGAGGAGGCAGGTAGGGATCCTCCAGCTGTCATGCAAGCTGTTCGGGACACCGCAATTTCATTGCGGCGGTCCCGGACAGCTCCACTGAGTTAACCGGCAACTTTTACTTTCACTTTAGACGTGGCGATCAACTTTGATATAGGCCCCAGCACTTTAGTTCAGGGAGGGAGCGGCGCCCAGTTGTCAATTCACCGTTTAGGGTGGATGAGCAAGTAGGCAGGGAGAGACGGTTTTAGGGTTAGTTTAGGGCTCACTCTCCCTGTCCCCCGGGTGGTCCCTAACACCCGCACTCTTTTCTGGCGCAAACTTCTATCTCATCGGCATGCAAATTTTGGACACAGTTCAGACTAAGGGGGAAGACTTGTGGCTTGTGGTATATGGCACATCTGCCCCTTGGGTATCCTGTTTTTATGATGCCAAAAAGTTGTGGCATTGGGGTGTGAGGTGCACGGTAGATGTTATAACCCAAGGGGCAGATGTTATTAACCCCTTCTTGTCATGATGCCAGGGCATGGTTTAGCCTTAACCACCCGAAGGTAATACCGCTGTTCCTGGGCTAGGCACGGGGGCAATGAAGACACCAACCTGCTGTGTGCAAAGCGTCACACACAGCAGCTCAGCCGGGGCCCCGTACGGTACATTGCAGGGGGTCCCAGCAATCGGCCCCCCTTCAACCAGACATTTATCCCCTAGGGGAATAAATTTGTTACCGCTGGACTTCTTCTTTAAGACAAACATTACCTCTTTATTCCCATAATGACGGGCCTCTCACTAGTCAGCCAACAGAGACAGCAGGCACTTCTGTCTCACTGTACCCGGAAGTCGGGTATAGCCAGGCTTCAGTGGCGCATAAAGAGACGCGCTCACCTCCCCCCGTCAGCTCTCATGTCCTAGTAATGTGAGTGAAGAATTTGAATAATTAGGATGGGAAAATAGTGGAAAATAGATGAGGCAGGGAAGTTTGGCAAGCCAGCTCACCGCCTTCAATGCGCGTTGGAGCGCAATATGAACAAAACTATTAACATACATAAGACTACACAGGAGACACCAAAAAAAGTATGTGACCCCTCATTTTACAGCTATTCCTCTGCACTATAACATAGTATATTGAGTTTAGTGTGAACCAGCTGTCAGATTATCTTTAAAAAGAAACATTACCCCTTTAGTGGAGGAGTATATTTACAGTCACACAGCTGTAATGCTTATCGGTTAGTACCTCTGTCTTTAGTTCTTTTTTTTTTTTTTTTTTGATGGGAGGGGGGTGATATATTTGCATTGATGGCTTATCCAACACCTGGCACCCCCATCCATCAGCTGTTTTCCAGAGCTGCAGGGCCCACATACACTAAATAATGCAGCAGACAGCGCCATACATTGGGTAGTGACCATGTTGGGTTACTGCAGCTCAACTGCTATTCACTTTAATAGGAGCTGAACTGCAGTAACCCGTCATGGCCACTATACAATGTACGGCACTGTCTCCTTCTGTTTCTTTTTACTGTGTATGCAGGTGCTGCAACTCTGGCAAACAGCTTATTGGTGGGGATGTCGTACGCTGAAGAGAGGCCTTCAGTCAAAAAGTCCTAAAAAAAATACCTTTAACATGTAGCTGTTGCCCCCCATGGACTATATTGTACATAGTCATAAGGATTTGTGTTGGGTATTGCTTTTACCTACATACTTCATGAGTCACACTGAAATATAGTTTATGCGAGTATGGGAGAACCGGAGCGCCAAATGTCCTTTTTAAAAGGGGTACTACAGTGAAGGACAATTTATCCCCCATTCAAAAGATGGGATAGGGGATAAGCGTCTGCAGGAGATCGTGGGGGTCCCAGTGGTCAGACCACCTGTGATCTCCAGCACAGCACTCCGGCTCTTCTCCTGCAGGGGTCGGCATGCACCCTCCATTGATCTCTATGATCTGTGATGTTTTAGCAGCACAGATCCATAGAGCAGGTTCTAGTCATAACAAGACAGCCACATAAAACAGCCTAAAATAACTAGAACAATACATATAGTATATAATGAATCCTCATAGAATATCATGACTAAGGGCACACCAGCCCGAAACGCATAGGCACTATGCTCCTTGTATGCTGTTTACTATGTTTTTGTACCTCTAATAAATCGATTTTACCTGCCTTCTTGGTGCTGGACGCCTCCTATTTTCTACTGTTTGCACGTGGAAGAGAACGCCACCCTACCGGTCTGCAGCACAGGGGCTAGGATCCGAGGATCGAGCGGTACTCTTGTTCTATTATCAATACTAATTCTTACCCACAATTTATCCTCACCGATAAATATGTTCTCCTCTCAGACAATTAAGTGGAAGAATGAAATGCATTGTGTTTTATTTATACTTCACCTCCCCGTCAGACGCCATACCGTCGATAAGTGTTCCAATAAATTAGGAGACCGTGTGATTATTGAGAGATTTCCATTGACGGCAGCTCGACCGCTGCTGGGTATAATGTGACTTTAGTCATTTATATAAAATTCGCTATGAAAGGTTCCATTCTGCTGACATGAATCAATCTGGTAAGGGCTAATATTACAGCTTTGTTTTATATGGAGCTATAATAGGAACTTATCCTGAGCCCTTTCCTGTACCTCTGTACGCCTCTGATTTCATTTGAATTTAATAGAATTATAATCCAGGCAAACTTCATTCAGATTCTGTAAATATTAAGCATTGCTCAATATGGGTCCCATTCATTTTAATAGCAGAAGTAAGCTCAGCTAGGGACTTTGTGACTAGTGTGGTTCATATCTTCAGTATTAACTACACTGAGCTGTTAGTACAGGCTTTTAGTCCAGATACTGATGATAATGATTCTTTTAGCTAATTCTGATTCATGGCCCCGTTTGCCCAATAACTTCCTTAGCTGGACAGCAGGCTTGGTGCAGGGGCAGCACTCCAGGACCACCACTGACATCACCACTGCTGCTTCCTCACTCTTCAAATAGTCTTCAAACCTGCCCCCAGTGCAGTTAACGGAGAACTTTGATACTTTTATTCAGATCCCTATACACAGGATAGGCAATAAGCGTCTAATCATCGAGGATAAAACTGCTGGTATCCCCCGCGATCTCCTGCCCAGCACCCCGATGTTCTGAAGTTTTTGTCTCTCCTTAACACACCCCTCCATGCACTGTCGATAGGAGACCATGAGGTACACGAGTATGGGAGAGCCAGAGATACAGGAGTACATCACTCATGTATCTCGAGCTCTCCCATAGACAGTGAATGGGGGGGGGGGGGGGGGTTGTGAGGGTATTCTGAACGAAAAACATTGGGGTGTCCCAGTGGTTGAACCAGTGCCCCCAACCTCCCCCATGCCCCCTCGTGGACAATCATACTCTAATTTCCTATTCTGTGGATGGGGGATAAGATTAAAAATACCAGAGTTAGGAGACTTTATTTGCAAGATTGTGCTATCTTGGGAATGGCTGAATGGATTGGGGTAAGGAAAACACCAGGCTGCACTAAACACCTCTATTAGTGGGTGTACCAGGTTAGTGGGGTTGATCTGTCAGTTTCCCTTTAATGCACAGGGAGAGGCGGGGCCCCGTTTTGGAGATCATGGAAATTATCCATGTTTAGACACGATCAGACTCTTATCCCCTCTCCTGTGGATAGGGAGTAAGTTTTAAAGTAGTGGAGTACCCCTTATTTACCCAACATGGCTGATTTGTTCCAATAACAATGTCTTACCTGTTCACAGGTTGTTTGTAGTATTGTAGAGGAGCCCTATTTACTTACTGGATAAAGCCGAGCTCCAATACCAGACACAATCCATAGACAGGATGTCACGATGCCGGCTGGCAGGAGGTGGATCCTCTGTGCCAGAGAGGGATTGGCGTGGACCGTGCTAGTGGACCGGTTCTAAGTCACTACTGGTTTTCACCAGAGCCCGCCGCAAAGCGGGATGGTCTTGCTGCGGCGGTAGTGACCAGGTCGTATCCACTAGCAACGGCTCAACCTCTCTGACTGCTGAAGATAGGCACGGTACAAGGGAGTAGACAGAAGCAAGGTCGGACGTAGCAGAAGGTCGGGGCAGGCAGCAAGGATCGTAGTCAGGGGCAACGGCAGGAGGTCTGGAACACAGGCTAGGAACAAACAAGGGAACGCTTTCACTGGCACAATGGCAACAAGATCCGGCGAGGGAGTGCAGGGGAAGTGAGGTATACATAGGGAGTGCACAGGTGAACACACTGATTAGAACCACTGCGCCAATCAGCGGTGCAGTGGCCCTTTATATCGCAGAGACCCGGCGCGCGCGCGCCCTAGGGAGCGGGGCCGCGCGTGCCGGGACAGGACCGACGGAGAGCGAGTCAGGTACGGGAGCCGGGGTGCGCATCGCGAGCGGGCGCCACCCGCATCGCGAATCGCATACCGGCTGGAGGCGGTATCGCAGCGCACCCGGTCAGTGGATCTGACCGGGGCGCTGCGGGAGCGAGAGTGTAGCGAGCGCTCCGGGGAGGAGCGGGAACCCGGAGCGCTCGGCGTAACAGTACCCCCCCCCCCCTTGGGTCTCCCCCTCTTCTTGGAGCCTGAGAACCTGAGGACCAGATTTTTATCTAGGATATTGTCCTCAGGTTCCCAGGATCTCTCTTCAGGACCACAGCCCTCCCAGTCAACCAAAAAGAAGGTTTTTCCTCTGACCTTTTTGGAGGCCAGTATCTCCTTTACAGGAAAGATGTCTGAAGAACCGGAGACAGGAGTGGGAGAGATAAGTTTAGGAGAGAAACGGTTGATGATGAGTGGTTTAAGAAGAGAAACGTGAAAGGCATTAGGAATACGAAGAGAAGGAGGGAGAAGAAGTTTATAAGAGACAGGATTAATCTGGCACAAAATTTTGAAAGGACCAAGATAGCGTGGTCCCAATTTGTAGCTGGGAACACGGAAGCGGACATATTTAGCGGAGAGCCATACCTTGTCTCCGGGAGAAAAAATGGGGGGAGCTCTTCTTTTCTTATCAGCAAACTTCTTCATGCGTGATGAAGCCTGTAAGAGAGAATTTTGGGTCTCTTTCCATATGGTGGAAAGATCACGAGATATTTCATCCACAGCGGGTACACCAGAGGGCAAGGGAGTAGGGAGGGGGGGAAGAGGGTGACGGCCGTACACCACGAAAAATGGGGATTTGGAAGAAGATTCAGAAACTCTGAAGTTATACGAGAATTCGGCCCATGGTAGAAGATCTGCCCAGTCATCCTGGCGGGAGGAAACAAAATGCCGTAAATAATCACCCAGGACCTGGTTAATTCTTTCTACTTGCCCATTGGATTGAGGATGATAAGCAGAAGAAAAGTTTAATTTAATCTTGAGTTGTTTACAGAGAGCCCTCCAGAATTTAGACACGAATTGGACGCCTCTATCCGAGACGATCTGCGTGGGCAACCCGTGAAGACGAAAAATGTGTACAAAAAATTGTTTTGCCAACTGAGGCGCAGAAGGAAGACCAGGAAGAGGGATGAAATGTGCCATTTTGGAGAATCGATCAACGACCACCCAAACAACAGTGTTGCCACGGGATGAGGGTAAGTCTGTAATAAAGTCCATACCAATCAGAGACCAAGGCTGTTCGGGAACAGGCAGAGGATGAAGAAGACCAGCGGGCTTCTGGCGAGGAGTCTTATCCCGGGTACAGACAGTGCAGGCTCGCACAAAATCCACAACATCCGTCTCCAGAGTCGGCCACCAATAGAAACGAGAGATGAGTTGCACGGATTTCTTGATGCCCGCATGACCTGCGAGATGGGAGGAGTGACCCCATTTGAGGATTCCGAGGCGTTGGCGTGGGGAGACGAAGGTCTTCCCTGGAGGAGTTTGCCTGATGGAGGCTGGAGAAGTGGAGATCAGGCAGTCAGGAGGAATGATGTGTTGCGGAGAGAGCTCTACTTCCGAGGCATCCGAGGAACGAGAAAGAGCATCGGCCCTAATGTTCTTATCGGCAGGCCGAAAGTGAATTTCAAAATTAAATCGGGCAAAGAACAGAGACCACCTGGCCTGGCGAGGATTCAGCCGTTGGGCAGACTGGAGATAGGAGAGGTTCTTGTGATCGGTGTAAATAATAACTGGAAATCTTGATCCCTCCAGCAGATGCCTCCATTCCTCAAGTGCTAATTTAATGGCTAGTAGCTCTCGATCCCCGATGGAGTAGTTCCTCTCCGCCGGAGAGAAGGTCTTAGAAAAAAAACCACAAGTAACAGCATGCCCGGAAGAATTTTTTTGTAGAAGGACCGCTCCAGCTCCTACTGAGGAGGCATCAACCTCCAATAGGAAGGGTTTAGATGGGTCAGGTCTGGAGAGCACAGGAGCTGAAGAAAAGGCAGACTTGAGCTGTTTAAAGGCGTCTTCCGCTTGAGGAGGCCATGACTTAGGATTGGCATTCTTTTTGGTTAAAGCCACGATAGGAGCCACAATGGTGGAAAAATGTGGAATAAATTGTCTGTAATAATTGGCGAACCCCAAAAAACGTTGGATAGCACGGAGTCCGGAGGGGCGTGGCCAATCTAAGACGGCAGAGAGTTTGTCTGGATCCATTTGTAGTCCCTGGCCAGAGACCAAGTATCCTAGGAAAGGAAGAGATTGACATTCAAACAGACATTTCTCCATTTTGGCATAAAGTTGATTGTCACGAAGTCTCTGAAGAACCATGCGGACATGCTGGCGGTGTTCTTCTAGGTTGGCAGAAAAAATCAGGATATCGTCCAGATACACAACAACACAGGAATATAAGAGATCACGAAAAATTTCATTAACAAAGTCTTGGAAGACGGCAGGGGCGTTGCACAGGCCAAAGGGCATGACCAGTGTTACGCCGAGCGCTCCGGGTCCCCGCTCCTCCCCGGAGCGCTCGCTACACTTCCCTCACTGCAGCGCCCCGGTCGGTTCCACGGACCCGGGGCGCTGCGTTACCACCTCCGGCCGGGATGCGATTCGCGATGCGGGTAGCGCCCGCTCGCGATGCGCACCCCGGCTCCCGTACCTGACTCGCTCCCCGTCAGTTCTGTCCCGGCGCGCGCGGCCCCGCTCCCTAGGGCGCGCGCGCGCCGGGTCTTTGCGATTTAAAGGGCCACTGCACCGCTGATTGGTGCAGTGGTTCCAATTAGTGTTTACACCTGTGCACTTCCCTATATCACCTCACTTCCCCTTCACTCCCTCGCCGGATCTTGTTGCCCTAGTGCCAGTGAAAGCGTTCCTTGTGTGTTCCTTGCCTGTGATTCCAGACCTTCTGCCGTTGCCCCTGACTACGATCCTTGCTGCCTGCCCCGACCTTCTGCTACGTCCGACCTTGCTTCTGTCTACTCCCTTGTACCGCGCCTATCTTCAGCAGCCAGAGAGGTTGAGCCGTTGCTAGGGGATACGACCTGGTCACTACCGCCGCAGCAAGACCATCCCGCTTTGCGGCGGGCTCTGGTGAAAACCAGTAGTGACTTAGAACCGATCCTCTAGCACGGTCCACGCCAATCCCTCTCTGGCACAGAGGATCCACCACCTGCCAGCCGGCATCGTGACAGTAGATCCGGCCATGGATCCCGCTGAAGTTCCTCTGCCAGTTGTCGCTGACCTCACCACGGTGGTCGCCCAGCAGTCACAACAGATTGCGCAACAAGGCCAACAGCTGTCTCAACTGACTGTTATGCTACAACAGTTACTACCACAGCTCCAGCAATCATCTCCTCCGCCAGCTCCTGTACCTCCTCCACAGCGAGTGGCCGCTTCTGGAATACGACTATCCTTGCCGGATAAATTTGATGGGGACTCTAAGTTTTGCCGTGGCTTTCTTTCCCAATGTTCATTACACTTGGAGATGATGTCGGACCAGTTCCCCACTGAAAGGTCTAAGGTGGCTTTCGTAGTCAGCCTGCTGTCTGGAAAAGCCCTGGCTTGGGCCACACCGCTCTGGGACCGCAATGACCCCGTCACTGCCTCTGTACACTCCTTCTTCTCGGAAATTCGAAGTGTCTTTGAGGAACCTGCCCGAGCCTCTTCTGCTGAGACTGCCCTGTTGAACCTGGTCCAGGGTAATTCTTCCGTTGGCGAGTATGCCGTACAGTTCCGTACCCTTGCTTCAGAATTATCCTGGAATAATGAGGCACTCTGCGCGACCTTTAAAAAAGGCCTATCCAGCAACATTAAAGATGTTCTGGCCGCACGAGAAATCCCTGCTAACCTACATGAACTCATCCATCTTGCCACTCGCATTGACATGCGTTTTTCCGAACGGCGTCAGGAGCTCCGCCAGGATATGGACTCTGTTCGCACGAGGCGTTTCTTCTCCCCGGCTCCTCTCTCCTCTGGTCCCCTGCAACCTGTTCCTGTGCCTCCCGCCGTGGAGGCTATGCAGGTCGACCGGTCTCGCCTGACACCCCAAGAGAGGACACGACGCCGCATGGAGAATCTCTGCCTGTACTGTGCTAGTACCGAACACTTCCTGAAGGATTGTCCTATCCGTCCTCCCCGCCTGGAAAGACGTCCGCTGACTCCGCACAATGGTGAGACAGTCCTTGATGTCTACTCTGCTTCTCCACGTCTTACTGTGCCTGTGCGGTTGTCTGCCTCTGCCTTCTCCTTCTCTGCTGTGGCCTTCTTGGACTCTGGATCTGCAGGAAATTTTATCCTGGCCTCTCTCGTCAACAGGTTCAACATCCCGGTGACCAGTCTCGCCAGACCCCTCTACATCAATTGTGTAAACAATGAAAGATTGGACTGTACTATACGTTTCCGCACGGAGCCCCTTCTAATGTGCATCGGATCTCATCACGAGAGGATTGAACTGTTGGTCCTCCCCAATTGCACTTCTGAAATCCTTCTTGGACTTCCCTGGCTTCAACTCCATTCCCCAATCCTGGATTGGTCCACTGGGGAGATCAAGAGTTGGGGGCCCTCTTGTTCCAAGGACTGCTTAAAACCGGTTCCCAGTAAACCTTGCCGTGTCCCTGTGCTTCCTCATGTAACCGGTCTCCCTAAGGCCTATATGGACTTTGCGGACGTTTTTTGCAAAAAACAAGCTGAGACTCTACCTCCTCACAGGCCTTATGATTGTCCCATTGACCTCCTCCCGGGCACTACTCCACCCCGGGGCAGAATCTATCCTCTGTCCGTCCCAGAGACTCTTGCCATGTCTGAATACGTCCAAGAAAATTTAAAAAAGGGCTTTATCCGTAAATCCTCCTCTCCTGCCGGAGCCGGATTTTTCTTTGTGTCCAAAAAAGATGGCTCTCTACGTCCTTGCATTGACTACCGGGGTCTTAATAAAATCACGGTTAAGAACCGCTACCCCCTACCCCTTATCTCTGAACTCTTTGATCGTCTCCAAGGTGCCCATATTTTTACCAAACTGGACTTAAGAGGTGCTTATAATCTCATCCGCATCAGAGAGGGGGATGAATGGAAAACGGCATTTAACACCAGAGATGGACACTTTGAGTATCTGGTCATGCCCTTTGGTCTATGCAACGCCCCTGCCGTCTTCCAAGACTTTGTTAATGAAATTTTTCGTGATCTCCTATACTCCTGTGTTGTTGTATATCTGGACGATATCCTGATTTTTTCTGCCAATCTTGAAGAACACCGCCAGCATGTCCGTATGGTTCTTCAGAGACTTCGTGATAATCAACTCTATGCCAAAATAGAGAAATGTCTGTTTGAATGCCAATCTCTTCCTTTTCTAGGATACTTGGTCTCTGGCCAGGGACTACAAATGGACCCAGATAAACTCTCTGCCGTCTTAGATTGGCCACGCCCCTCCGGACTCCGTGCCATCCAACGTTTTTTGGGGTTCGCCAATTATTACAGGCAATTTATTCCACATTTTTCTACTATTGTGGCTCCTATTGTGGCTTTAACAAAAAAAAATGCCGATCCCAAGTCTTGGCCTCCTCAAGCGGAAGACGCCTTTAAACGACTCAAGTCTGCCTTTTCTTCGGCTCCCGTGCTCTCCAGACCTGACCCATCTAAACCCTTCCTATTGGAGGTTGATGCCTCCTCAGTGGGAGCTGGAGCTGTCCTTCTACAAAAAAACTCTTCCGGGCATGCTGTTACTTGTGGTTTCTTTTCCAGGACCTTCTCTCCGGCGGAGAGGAACTACTCCATCGGGGATCGAGAGCTTCTAGCCATTAAATTAGCACTTGAGGAATGGAGGCATCTGCTGGAGGGATCAAGATTTCCAGTTATTATTTACACCGATCACAAGAACCTCTCCTACCTCCAGTCTGCCCAACGGCTGAATCCTCGTCAGGCCAGGTGGTCTCTGTTCTTTGCCCGATTTAATTTTGAAATTCACTTTCGGCCTGCTGATAAGAACATTAGGGCCGATGCTCTCTCTCGTTCCTCAGATGCCTCTGAAATTGAACTCTCTCCTCAACACATCATTCCTCCTGACTGCCTGATTTCCACTTCTCCAGCCTCCATCAGGCAAACTCCTCCAGGAAAGACCTTTGTTTCTCCACGCCAACGCCTTGGGATCCTCAAATGGGGTCACTCCTCCCATCTCGCAGGTCATGCGGGCATTAAGAAATCTGTGCAACTCATCTCTCGCTTTTATTGGTGGCCGACTCTTGAGACTGATGTGGTGGACTTTGTGCGAGCCTGCACTATCTGTGCCCGGGATAAGACTCCTCGCCAGAAGCCCGCTGGTTTTCTTCATCCTCTTCCTGTCCCCGAACAACCTTGGTCTCTGATTGGTATGGATTTTATTACTGACTTACCCCCATCCCATGGCAACACTGTTATTTGGGTGGTCGTTGATCGATTCTCCAAAATGGCACATTTCATCCCTCTTCCTGGTCTTCCTTCAGCGCCTCAGTTGGCTAAACAATTTTTTGTACACATTTTTCGTCTTCACGGGTTGCCTACACAGATCGTCTCGGATAGAGGCGTCCAATTTGTGTCTAAATTCTGGAGGGCTCTCTGTAAACAACTCAAGATTAAATTAAATTTTTCTTCTGCATACCATCCTCAATCCAATGGACAAGTAGAGAGAATTAACCAGATCTTGGGTGACTATTTACGACATTTTGTTTCCTCCCGCCAGGATGACTGGGCAGATCTTCTACCTTGGGCCGAATTCTCGTATAATTTCAGAATCTCTGAATCTTCCTCCAAATCTCCGTTTTTCGTGGTGTACGGCCGTCACCCTCTTCCCCCCCTCCCTACCCCCTTGCCCTCTGGTCTGCCCGCTGTGGATGAAATTTCTCGTGATCTTTCCACCATATGGAAAGAGACCCAAAATTCTCTCTTACAGGCTTCTTCTCGCATGAAGAGATTCGCAGATAAGAAAAGAAGAGCTCCTCCCATTTTTTCCCCTGGAGACAAGGTATGGCTCTCCGCTAAATATGTCCGTTTCCGTGTCCCGAGCTATAAGTTGGGACCACGCTATCTTGGTCCTTTTAAAGTTTTGTGTCAAATTAATCCTGTCTCTTACAAACTTCTTCTTCCTCCTTCTCTTCGTATCCCTAATGCCTTTCACGTCTCTCTTCTTAAACCTCTCATCCTCAACCGTTTTTCTCCTAAATCTGTTCCTCCCACTCCTGTTTCCGGCTCCTCGGACATCTTCTCTGTCAAAGAGATCTTGGCCTCCAAAAAGGTCAGGGGAAGAACTTTTTTTTTAGTGGATTGGGAGGGTTGTGGTCCAGAAGAGAGGTCCTGGGAACCTGAGGACAATATCCTGGACAAAAGTCTGATCCTCAGGTTCTCAGGCACCAAGAAGAGGGGGAGACCCAAGGGGGGGGGTACTGTTACGCCGAGCGCTCCGGGTCCCCGCTCCTCCCCGGAGCGCTCGCTACACTTCCCTCACTGCAGCGCCCCGGTCGGTTCCACGGACCCGGGGCGCTGCGTTACCACCTCCGGCCGGGATGCGATTCGCGATGCGGGTAGCGCCCGCTCGCGATGCGCACCCCGGCTCCCGTACCTGACTCGCTCCCCGTCAGTTCTGTCCCGGCGCGCGCGGCCCCGCTCCCTAGGGCGCGCGCGCGCCGGGTCTTTGCGATTTAAAGGGCCACTGCACCGCTGATTGGTGCAGTGGTTCCAATTAGTGTTTACACCTGTGCACTTCCCTATATCACCTCACTTCCCCTTCACTCCCTCGCCGGATCTTGTTGCCCTAGTGCCAGTGAAAGCGTTCCTTGTGTGTTCCTTGCCTGTGATTCCAGACCTTCTGCCGTTGCCCCTGACTACGATCCTTGCTGCCTGCCCCGACCTTCTGCTACGTCCGACCTTGCTTCTGTCTACTCCCTTGTACCGCGCCTATCTTCAGCAGCCAGAGAGGTTGAGCCGTTGCTAGGGGATACGACCTGGTCACTACCGCCGCAGCAAGACCATCCCGCTTTGCGGCGGGCTCTGGTGAAAACCAGTAGTGACTTAGAACCGATCCTCTAGCACGGTCCACGCCAATCCCTCTCTGGCACAGAGGATCCACCACCTGCCAGCCGGCATCGTGACAACCAGATACTCAAAGTGTCCATCTCTAGTGTTAAATGCCGTTTTCCATTCATCCCCCTCTCTGATGCGGATGAGATTATAAGCACCTCTTAAGTCCAGTTTGGTAAAGATGTGGGCACCTTGGAGGCGATCAAAGAGTTCAGAGATGAGAGGTAGAGGGTAGCGGTTCTTTACCGTGATTTTATTAAGACCGCGGTAGTCAATGCAAGGACGTAGGGAGCCTTCTTTTTTGGACACAAAGAAAAATCCGGCTCCGGCAGGAGAGGAGGATTTGCGGATAAAGCCCTTTTTTAAATTTTCCTGGATGTACTCAGACATAGCAAGAGTCTCTGGGGCAGAGAGAGGATAAATTCTGCCCCGGGGTGGAGTAGTGCCCGGGAGGAGGTCAATAGGACAGTCATAAGGCCTGTGAGGAGGTAGAGTCTCAGCTTGTTTTTTGCAAAAAACATCCGCAAAGTCCATATAGGCCTTAGGGAGACCGGTTACAGGGGGAACCACAGGGTCACGGCAAGGAGTACTGGTAACCGGTTTAAGGCAGTCCTTGAAACAAGAGGGACCCCAACTCTTGATCTCCCCTGTGGACCAATCCAGGGTTGGGGAATGGTGTTGAAGCCAGGGTAGTCCAAGGAGAATTTCGGAAGTGCAATTGGAGAGGACCAAAAACTCAATTTTTTCGTGGTGAGGTCCGATGCACATTAGGAGGGGTTCCGTGCGGTAACGCACGGCACAGTCCAATCTTTCATTGTTAACGCAATTGATGTAGAGAGGTCTGGCGAGACTGGTCACTGGGATGTTGAACCTGTTGATGAGAGAGGCCAAAATAAAGTTTCCTGCAGATCCGGAGTCCAAGAAGGCCTTAGTGGAGAAGGAGAAGGTAGAGGCAGATATCCGCACAGGCACAGTAAGACGTGGAGAAGCAGAGTTGACATCAAGGACTGTTTCACCTTTGTGCGGAGTCAGCGTACGTCTTTCCAGGCGGGGAGGACGGATAGGACAATCCTTCAGGAAGTGTTCGGTACCGGCACAGTACAGGCAGAGATTCTCCATGCGGCGTCGTTTCCTCTCTTGAGGTGTCAGGCGAGACCGGTCAACTTGCATAGCCTCCACGGCGGAAGGCACAGGAACGGATTGCAGAGGACCAGAGGAGAGAGGAGCCGGGGAGAAAAAACGCCACGTGCGAACAAAGTCCATATCCTGGCGGAGCTCCTGACGCCTTTCGGAAAAACGCATGTCAATGCGAGTGGCTAGATGAATGAGTTCATGTAGGTTAGCAGGAATTTCTCGTGCGGCCAGAACATCTTTAATGTTGCTGGATAGGCCTTTTTTAAAGGTCGCGCAGAGGGCCTCATTATTCCAGGAAAGTTCTGAAGCAAGAGTACGGAATTGCACGGCGTACTCGCCAACGGAAGAATTACCCTGGACCAGGTTCAGCAGGGCAGTCTCAGCAGAAGAGGCTCGGGCAGGTTCCTCAAAGACACTTCGAATTTCCGAGAAGAAGGAGTGTACAGAGGCAGTGACGGGGTCATTGCGGTCCCAGAGCGGTGTGGCCCATGACAGAGCTTTTCCAGACAGAAGGCTGACTACGAAAGCCACCTTAGACCTTTCAGTAGGAAACTGGTCCGACATCATCTCCAAGTGCAGGGAACATTGTGAAAGGAAGCCACGGCAAAACTTAGAGTCCCCATCAAATTTATCCGGCAAGGATAGTCGTAGGCCTGAGGCGGCCACTCGCTGCGGAGGAGGTGCAGGAGCTGGCGGAGGAGATGATTGCTGAAGCTGTGGTAGTAGCTGCTGTAGCATCACGGTCAGTTGAGACAGCTGGTGGCCTTGTTGCGCTATCTGTTGTGACTGCTGGGCGACCACCGTGGTGAGGTCGGCGACAACTGGCAGAGGAACTTCAGCGGGATCCATGGCCGGATCTACTGTCACGATGCCGGCTGGCAGGAGGTGGATCCTCTGTGCCAGAGAGGGATTGGCGTGGACCGTGCTAGTGGACCAGTTCTAAGTCACTACTGGTTTTCACCAGAGCCCACCGCAAAGCGGGATGGTCTTGCTGCAGCGGTAGTGACCAGGTCGTATCCACTAGCAACGGCTCAACCTCTCTGACTGCTTAAGATAGGCGCGGTACAAGGGAGTAGACAGAAGCAAGGTCGGACGTAGCAGAAGGTCGGGGCAGGCAGCAAGGATCGTAGTCAGGGGCAACGGCAGGAGGTCTGGAACACAGGCTAGGAACAAACAAGGGAACGCTTTCACTGGCACAATGGCAACAAGATCCGGCGAGGGAGTGCAGGGGAAGTGAGGTATACATAGGGAGTGCACAGGTGAACACACTGATTAGAACCACTGCGCCAATCAGCGGCGCAGTGGCCCTTTAAATCGCAGAGACCCGGCGCGCGCGCGCCCTAGGGAGCGGGGCCGCGCGCGCCGGGACAGGACCGACGGAGAGCGAGTCAGGTACGGGAGCCGGGGTGCGCATCGCGAGCGGGCGCCACCCGCATCGCGAATCGCATCCCGGCTGGAGGCGGTATCGCAGCGCACCCGGTCAGTGGATCTGACCGGGGCGCTGCGGGAGCGAGAGTGTAGCGAGCGCTCCGGGGAGGAGCGGGAACCCGGAGCGCTCGGCGTAACACAGGAGTGGTGCTGGTGCTTGTCTGGAAGAAAGCAGCCATGTTTTTCAAAAAATTTTAAAGCCTTCTAAACATGAAGAAACATGACAAATGAAGAAACATGACAAATGCCTTTTAATAATTTACTAATAGTATGAAAATGGTTTTTTGTAGCCAGGGATGTCCTGAATTAGAAAAAGGGATGCTTGATTTTTTTCCCCCAGAAACATGGCCACCATTGACTTCCCCAATTATTTAATAACAGAAATGGGATTGCAGTCAGGTAATATGATGGACTTTGATGTAGGCCAAGGACTGGAGAGATTGTGAAGGTTTAATCAATATTCATTGACCAAGGTCCGAACCACAAGCAAACATTTATTCATTTGTCTAAAGGTAAGTTCTAGTCAGTTTGTCTGAATTAAGATTTAGGTGCACTCTGTTATTTTGGATGGGATCAGTCAGTCTAGCTTTAGTCATGATGTGTAAACCATGTGATATAATTTCATGTAAACCATACAGTGGACTCCTAGGCGGTGCCATATGATGCCTTTTTTGACGCACAGAATCATTCCCTATAAGTAATGCTTGAAGGGTAAGATACCTTGCAATAAGTCATGTGATGGGGAATTCAAGATTGCTTTTATATAACATCTTAGGTATAAAGTGCATTGAAGGCTATTGGTTCCCAGATTTGCTAACATCCTCTTCATTTGTTTCTGGACAATGGTTAACCTAAAATTGTTATGGATATCTGCTCCACTCATTTACATAAATCACACCACTTGGTGTAATAGACCAAATTTCACAGACCTCACTTCCAAAGATTAATTAAAACATATCCCAGGATTACAGGGGCATCAAATTTCCCATAAATATCTGATACGTGTGCAGTGTCCATGTACCACCTCCCGCTGCTGAAGTCTAAGGTTGTTGTGTGAGTAAGTCTTTATTTGGGTATTGTGTGTCTCACATGTATAACTTGTTATTTTCTCTGACACTGTCACATATGGCAGCCCTGAGCTCACCCACAGCCACTTTTCCTGCCTAATTGAGTATCCACCCTAAGCAACGGATCCTGAATTGGATGGCAAACCCTGTACTGAGTAATGGCAGAGGCCAATACAATAAACAACACTGTATACAAATCAGTGAAGTAAGTAAGGACACAAAGGATTAATAGGCACAGAACAAGATACAAAACATAGGGGATAAACAGACAAACAGATAATAGCCTAAAAAGTCAAATCCAAACCGAGATAGCAGCAGAAGTACCAAATCCCCAGGCAGAGAGTAAAAGTGTAACAATCCGAGGTAAGAATACACTGAACAAGCTAGGAGCAGTATAAGAGCTAATGCAGACAGATTAAAACACAAGCAAAGGACTAAATAGTCTAGCTGGATGTTTATATGACCTAAGAAAGGTGTTGATGCTGAGAACAGATGAGATTTGTTCTGTCCAAGACGTATGATAGGCCCAAGTGCCGTTACAGCAATGCATTTCTTTAGTAGTGATGAGCGGCATATGCCATATTCGAATTCGCTATATTTTGCTAATATGAGGATGACGTTTTTTTTGAATTGCGAAATTTCGCTATTGCAAATGCGAAATTAATAGCGAAATTTCGCTCGTCTGCGCATGCGCGCTATAACATCATGCGAGGGACGTTGCTAGGGACGTTGCTAAGCTCTGACAACTGTGCTTGCAGAACTCTCATTGGCTCACAGGCATAAGTAGGGCAGAATTTCCACGAATATTCGCATGCATAAACCTTTCGCCTCACAGTCTCATCCCTGGGTCTTTAATGAAATGATACAAGCATTGCATTTATCAGTCGAAGGAGATCCCTACAATGTGCTCAGTTTTTAAAACAGTTAGAAAAAAAGACGAATATTCGTAATAGCGAATTTTAATCGCGAAATTCGTAATATTTGCAAAGTCGCGAATATGCGATTTTCGCGACGAATATTCGAATTGCGAATATTCGTGAGCAACACTATTCTTTAGTATATTTATTGTTTGGATGTGCACAGTGGTTCCCTAGTAAAGTTAAAGAGGCACTGTCATTGTTAAAAACTTTTCATATATTGCAGGACTCATTATTATATGACATTTCACAATATACACCTGTTAAAAAAAAAATTTTTACATTTTCACCTGAAATTCAAGCTCAACGCCTGTCTTTTAGCCAGACAGACTAGTCTAGATTTTACAGCATACTGGATACCGTCCGTAAAGCATACCGGTATCCAGTATAGGAGATTTCTATTGTGTATGCAAAACTACAGATAAAGGATGTGTGGACATGCTGGGAGATGTAGTTTTAACCCCTTAACGATGCAGGACGTATATTTACGTCCTGCGCCGGCTCCCGCGATATGAAGCGGGATCGCGCCGCGATCCCGCATCATATCGCGTCAGTCCCGGCGCTCATCAACGGCCGGGACGCGCGGCTAATACCACACATCGCCGATCGCGGCGATGTGCGGTATTAACCCTTTAGAAGCGGCGGTCAAAGCTGACTGCCGCTTCTAAAGTGAAAGTGAAAGTGACCCGGCTGCTCAGTCGGGCTGTTCGGGACCACCGTGGGGAAATCGTGGCGTCCCGAACAGCTGACAGGGCACCGGGAGGGCCCTTACCTGCCTCCTCGGTGTCCGATCGTCGAATGACTGCTCCGTGCCTGAGATCCAGGCAGGAGCAGTCAAGCGCCGATAACACTGATCACAGGCGTGTTAATACACGCCAGTGATCAGCATAGGAGATCAGTGTGTGCAGTGTTATAGGTCCCTATGGGACCTATAACACTGCAAAAAAAATTTACAAAAAAGTGTTAATAAAGGTCATTTAACCCCTTCCCTAATAAAAGTTTGAATCACCCCCCTTTTCCCATAAAAAAAAAATAAAACAGTGTAAAAAAATAAATAAATAAACATATGTGGTATCGCCGCGTGCGTAAATGTCCGAACTATAAAAATATATCATTAATTAAACCGCACGGTCAATGGCGTACGCGCAAAAAAATTCCAAAGTCAAAAAAAGCGCATTTTTGGTCACTTTTATATAATTAAAAAATGAATAAAAAGTGATCAAAAAGTCCGATCAAAACAAAAATCATACCGATAAAAACTTCAGATCTCAGCGCAAAAAATGAGTCCTCATACCGCCCAGAACGTGGAAAAATAAAAAAGTTATAGGGGTCAGAAGATGACATTTTTAAGATGACGTATAAATTTTCCTGCATGTAGTTATGATTTTTTCCAGAAGTGCGACAAAATCAAACCAATATAAGTAGGGTATCATTTTAACCGTATGGACCTACAGAATAATGATAAGGTGTAAGTTTTACCGAAATATAAACTGCGTAGAAACGGAAGCCCCCAAAAGTTACAAAAAGGCGTTTTTTCTTCGATTTTGTCGCACAATGATTTTTTTTCCGTTTCGCCGTGCATTTTTGGGTGACTAATGTCACTGCAAAGTAGAATTGGCGACGCAAAAAATAAGTCATAATATGGATTTTTAGGTGGAAAATTGAAAGGGTTATGATTTTTAAAAGGTAAGGAGGAAAAAACGAAAGTGCAAAAATGGAAAAACCCTGAGTCCTTAAGGGGTTAAAACAGCTGGAGGCAACACTGCTCTAACACAGTTATTTACAAACATTGCAGCTTCAGTTGTTACTAAACTACAACTCCCAGCATGTTGAAATAGTCAAAGCTTTCTCAGACTCCTGAATGACAAAGAAGTTGATCAGAGTCTATGAAAGATGAATGACACACATAGTGACAGCTATGCTGATTAGCATCCAGCTTTACTAGGAGAAGATAAAACAGATAGAACATGTATTCTTAAAAATGCAGTACTTTTATCTAAAAAATCATTGCACTAATTTTATAAAGATCCATTCTTATATTTATACATTTTATCATGTGATGAATTCACCATAATGTCTTCTGATTACTGCAGGCAAGCTCCAAGTATCTTGCTCTGACACATGACACAGCATAAAACCAGAGAGGAAAGGGTTACAGAGTAGAGAGTACTGATTGGCTGACTGCCCAGTCTTGCTCCTGTGAGGGAGACAGACTGACACGCCCCCTCCAGCCTGCACAATGAAAAAGTAACTCACCAGCAGATAAATGCTTATATCTCTGGATATATAGGTCCGAGACACATAAAAATTATATGCACATGATCAGGATTGGGTCCTGAGTAACATATCACTTTTTTATTTTATTTTTTAATATGACAGGTACGCTTTAACCCCTGTGTCTGGGCTGACTTTGTTGCACACACCATCACAGTTACAGGTCCTCCCTGGCTCACTCATGAGTACTCTGGAGTCAAGCACTCCCTATCTTTTGAAGACCCCCTTTTACAAAAATTGCAAGTTACTTCATGGGGACAACTAGGTTTAATCTGCAGCAATTTCCCCCATTAGGTAGATACCAGTAGACAGGCATTCCTCCCTATTAGAGTGACATCCCTAGCAGATAGGTTTACCCCCCTATTAAGTAGATGCCCCCAGTAGATAAATATAGGTAATCCCCCAACCCAGGATGCCCCTTGTAGTATGGTAATTCCCCCCAATAAGTCCCCTCCAAAAAATTATATAAATTGCGCATCAGAACTAAGCTTGGGTCCTTTTTTTGCTCTACTACTTGCCACATCACCAAGTGCAAACTTTTTAAATAAAAACTATAATTATGGACTTGTAGAGTATCCATACATTTACAGATGGTTGACAACTAGGGATGAGCACATTTTTGAAAAATTAGATTTGTCCGATTCGCCCAAAAAAAAAAAAAAAAAAGAAAATCTATTTGATCCGAATAAATTCTCGGTGAATTTTTATTAGTAATGTATTTTATTAATGTGTTTAATAAAATGTGTGTGTTTCACCTGATGCGATCGTCCTGTATAATGCATAGATGCAGGTGGCTTTCTCACATCTAGATAGCCAAGAGTGATACCTGCTGTGATCTGTCCTCAACTGCAGGTACTACTACTCCCAACATGGAGCACACTCTGCTCAGGAGGGACACCTGCTGTGATCTGTCTATTAGTACAAGTACTACAGCTCCCATCATGGAACAATCTGTTCCATACTGGGAGTAGTAGTACTACCTAAAAAATGTAAAAAATTTAGAAAAAAAAGTGAAACACATACACACACTTTACTAAAGGAGTAGTCCGGCGTGCACTTTTCCCATTTTATCCGGTCAGGGCTGCAAAATAAAAGAAAACAAACTTTCTCTTACCTGCCAACGAGCCCCCAGAGCTCTGGTACACTCCGGTACAGGTGTTCGGCCCCCGGGCTGTATTCTTCTTACTTCCTGTTAGCCCGGCACATCACACGGAGCTTCAGCCTATCACCGGCCGCAGCGATGTCCCGCCTCGGCTGGTGATAGGCTGAAGCTCCGTGTGACGTGCCGGGCTAACAGGAAGTAAGAAGAATACAGCCCGGGGACGAACACCTGTACCGGAGTGTATCGGAGCTCCGGGGGCTCGTTGGCAGGTAAGAGAAAGTGTGTTTTCTTTTATTTTGCAGCCCGGACGGGATAAAATGAGAAAAATGCGCGCCGGACTACTCCTTTAAACACAATATTAAAATACATTACTAATTTAAAAAAAAATGTTTGGAAGAAGAGATGTTGCTGGCCTCTCTATACTGTTGCCTGATCTGAACCCCTGTGTAATATAGATAAGTTATATAACAAAATGGAAGCTGGCCTCTCTGTGTATCTGTCCGCCTCATGAGCTGAAACTGCAGACAGCTGCCCCCAATTCACAGCAACTCTATCAGCAGCGTCATAAGTTGTTCTATTCACTGACAGCAAAAATTCTCTCACCCCCGCCAGAGCAGAGGCCAGTATAGGCTTTTCTCAGGCGTGTAATACATCACTATAAGACTAGGATTTCACTGAGGGTTTTTTAACACCATCAAAAATGCCAGGAAAAAATGCCACAGCTTTTTCCTGCGTTTTGACAGTTTTTCTGGTGTTTTTTTCTGGTATTTTTACCTTTGTGGGGAAATTGCATTTTTACCACTTTGGCAGTGTCCCTGCAGGCATTTTTTCATTGGGTACCACAAATAAACTAAAAAAGATTCAGAAATGATGCAGTAGGGATGTCTGAATTTGTGGGGAATTATTTTATATGTTTTAAAATTAAATGTTTTTTTTTTCTATTTGTAATGTTTGATTTCCCCTTTTCTTGGTGTTTTTTTTTTTTTTTTTAAACACCCAAGAATGGAGTCTACATTTTATTCTACTATGCTAGAGCAGAGGATATCATTAACTAGACCACAGTAGCTGCAAAGGTCACAGGTTAAAGGGGTTATCCAGGAAAAACTTTTTTTTTTTATACATCAACTGGCTCCAGAAAGTTAAACAGATTTGTAAATTACTTCTATTAAAAGATCTTAATCCTTTCAGTACTTATGAGCTGCTGAAGTTGAAGTCTAGGTGCTCTCTGATGACACCAGTCTCGGAAACCGCCCAGTTTCGAAGCAAATCCCCATAGCAAACCTCTTCTACTCTGTGCAGTTCCTGAGACAAACAGAGATGTCAGCAGAGAGCACTGTTGCCATACAGAAAACAACAACTCAACTTCAGCAGCTGATAATTATTGAAAGGATTCATATTTTTCATAGAAGTAATTTACAAATCTGTTTAACTTTCTGCATAATAAGTAATTTGCATAATAAGTAGGTCAATTGACTGTGCTCTTGTGGTTTACCACATATTTAACCTGTGACCTTTGTAGCTACTGTTTATTGATAATGATTATTTCAGAAATGTTGAATGCTATATATATATATATATATATATATATATATATATATATATATATCAGGGATGTGGAAATTTTATAAAAAAATACTTGTCCACGGGACTAAAATGGAGCAAAATCTACTTGTCCCTCATGACGATCCTCTTGTCCCGGCCAATTTTCGCTTTTACACTCTCGTTTTTTTCTCCTCGCCCTATAATAGCGATAACTACCTACTATAATGATACCTTTTAATTTTTCAATAACGTATTCTCTGAACCAAAAAATATATATATATTAAGGGAAGTGATATTGAAATAGTAAAAGATAATTTAGCAGACTTGGTGGTTTTCTTTTCTACGCCATTTACCTTGTGGTTGAGGTAACATGTTAGTTTTATACTTTAGGCGCCTGATTACAGCAATACCAGATTTGTATCGTTTACGTCATGTTTTACTAATTCTGAACTTTTTCTAATTTTTTTTATTGCCATTTTTTAACCCCTGTAGCTTTATTTTTTTTCCGCATACCAGGCTGTATGAGGGCTCATTTTTTGCGCCATAATCTGTTTTTTGTATCGGTACCATTTTGGCATTGATCTGACTTTTTAATCGCTTTTTAACTTTTTTTTCTGGGATATTATAAAAATTGCAAATCTGTGGTTTGGTATTTTTATTACATTTACCGTACGGGATACATAATGTTATATTTTAATAGGTTGTACAATTACGCACGAAGCGATACCAAATAGGTTTATTTTTATTATGTTTACGTGTTTTTATATAGGGAAAGGGGGTGATTTGAACTTTTAACATGGAAGGGGTTAATGCAGCGGTCTTCAAACTGTGGCCCTCCAGATGTTGCAAAACTAAAACTCCCAGCATGCCCGGACAGCCAACGGCTGTCCTGGCATGCTGGGAATTTTAGTTTTGTAACATCTGGAGGGGCACCGTTTGAAGACCACTGGGTGTCTTTCAAACTTTTATTAAAACTTTTACACTTTATTAGACTTATGAGGAATCATTAGATTCCTCAGACAGATGAATAGATTCTATTGAACTCTATTAATCTGTGTGCTCTGTGATCCATTGATAGAGCCTGGTCCAGCCAGGATCTATCAATGACAGAGCCGGGACAGGAGGAAGCAGAGGTAAGTCCTCCGGTTACCTCCATAGTGGATCGCCCCCCTGCGATCGTGCTGTGGGGGGGGGTTATCCACCCCCCTAGCCCACCAGGGAGCATTCACATGTCCCTTTAGACCAGTGGTTCTCAACCTTTTCGGCGACCGTACCCCCAAGGCCTGAAAGTATGTCCACGGGTACCCCCTCACGCGGAACTTGCGAGCGAGGGGTACCCGCAGACAAAAGGCGTGTTCTTACCTTTATACTAATGCATCCCATCTCCATCTTAATCCCCTTGTGCTATTATTCCCCCTCCGTCTTACTCCCCCTGTCCCACAATTCCCACCTCCCTGATTCCCTTTTACCATTATTCCCCCTCCATCTTTATCCCCTTGTGCCATTATTATCCAATATGGAACAAGGGGATTAAGATGGAGGAGGGGGAATAATGATACAGGGGGATTAATATGGAAGGGGGGGGTTGATAATTCCCCCCTCCCTCTGATCCCCTTTTGCCATATCGGATAATAATAGCACAAGGGGATTAAGATGGAGGGGGGGGGGGGGGGTAATCAACCCTCCCCCCCTCCTCCATATTAATCCCCTTGTGTCATTATTCCCCCCTCCCTCTGATCCCCTTTTGTCATTTTCCCCCCTCCATATTAATCCCCTTGTGCCATTATTATCGGATATGGCAAAAGGGGGATCAGAGGAAGGGGGGAATGGTGCAAGGGGATTAAGATGGAGGGGGAGAGGGGAGTAATAAAGCACAAGACATAAAATTTCAATGCCTTGTGCTTTATTACTCCCCCCCCCCCCCGCCATTATCCCTCTCCCCCTCCATCTTAATGCCTTGTGCTCCGTCCCATACAGTACCCCCCCCTCTGTGCCATACAGTTGTTTACCTGGCGTCCTGTGGCGTTGCCTGCTGCTTCACGGGATGTACCACAGGGCCGCACTGACGTGTGACGTCCCCCTGCGCTGTGCGGCAACTCCGCGCAACGTCAGGGGAGGCCACACGTCTCCCTGGCAACCAGTAGCCCCGGCCGCATCTCTGGCCGCGTTACTGTACAGTGAGCTGCTGCGGCTATGCGCTGACAAATACTGGCCAATGCATGGCCGGTATCTGTCAGCGTTTTCGCGTACCCCAGGTTGAGAACCCAGGCTTTAGACGCCGCTGTCAGCTTTGACAGCGGCGATCTAAAGGGTTAATAGCCAGCCGCGGCGATCGCCGCATGCTGGCTATTAGCGGCGGCCCCCGGCTACTGAGAACAGCCGGGGGCTGCAGAGTATGGAGCGGCCAGGAATCCCGAGCCCGCTCCATACAGACTGCAGAGCGCCGCATACAGTCTCCCAGTGCAGACGCGTCTCCTCCCCTCAGCTCTCCGAAGTTACAGCTGGGGGGAGTGAAGCCAGAGGACGCAGGTCTGCACGGGGAGAAGTAAGCCACGCCCCCTCATCTCCCCCCGCACGTCTGCAGAGCAGGGGAGAGAGAGACATACACAGCTTCTCATCTCCCCTGCTCTGCTTCCGAGGACACAGGCTGCAGAGTATGGAGCGGGCAGGAGTCGGGTGCCCGCTCCATACAGACTGCAGATCGCCGCCGCACTTGTCAGGTCCGGCCCTGCTTGCCCGAAGCCGGGCTAAGGGCCGGACAAATTCACCTGCCTGGCGCCCAAAACTGCTAGTCCGGGGCGCCAAGCGATAGAAATTCCACATCCCTGTATATATATACATATACATATATATATATATATATATATATATATATATATATATATATATATATAAAGCACTAGTCTAAGAATATTAATTGTCTATTCTAACCTTTACTGTAATCCCTACTGCATCAATGCTGCATCTTTTTTTTGTTTTTGTGGTACCCAATGAAAAAAACACCTGCAGGGAAACTGCCAAAGGGGTAAAAATGCAATTTCGACACAAAGGTAAAAACGCTAGAAAAACTGCCAAAACGCAGGAAAGCTGTGGAATTTATTCTGGCAGTTTTTCCTGGCATTTTTGCTGGTGGGAAAAAACCTCAGTGAAATCTAGACATGTGCAATTCGTTTCGGAATGAATACTAAACTTAACGAATTTTCCCGTTTTCGGGTGTTCGTTACAATCCGAATGCACGAAAAAAAAAAATTGAATATTTCCGAAAAAGAATACGAATATACAGTTAACGAATGCATTCGTTAAGTAACGCATAACGAATAATGCATGTTAACGAATAACGAATGCATTCATTATCAGTAAATCGAATGTAAGGAATGAATTCGATTTTTTTCATTGGGTTTACCTGAGGGAAACTTGCCTTCCTACACAGAGAAAACTGCAAAAAAAGGTGAAAACAACAACAATTCTAAGGTAACACCTGCTATTTATAACAAAAGAGGATCAGCAAGTGAAACTAATGTGCATTTCGTTAGTAACGAATGCTAAATTTAACGAATTTTACAGATATAACGAAAGATCCGAATTAACGAAAGCATTCGATGTTATTAACAAATGCATCCGAAAACGGAAAAAAATTTCGCGGATGCATCCGAAAACCCAATATGAAGAATGCACAGCATTCAGAATATTCACAGAACCGAAAATTTTTAAAAAACGAAAACGAACAAAACGAAAAAAACTAAATTTTTGGTTCTGCACATGTCTAGTGAAATCCTAGTCTTAGGCTAAGTTTCCACTTGTTTTTTTTTTCTGGCAGTTTTTGAAAAACTGCCAGTGCAGTTTTTGAGCCAAAGTCAGAAGTGGATCAATAAAGGAGGAGAAGTATAAGTCCTTCCTTTATATGTACTATTCCTTTTCAATACATTTCTGGCTTTGGTTCAAAAACTGCAGTGGCAGTGTCACGATGCCGGCTGGCAGGTAGTGGATCCTCTGTGCCAGAGAGGGATTGGCGTGGACCGTGCTAGTGGATCGGTTCTAAGTCACTACTGGTTTTCACCAGAGCCCGCCGCAAAGCGGGATGGTCTTGCTGCGGCGGTAGTGACCAGGTCGTATCCACTAGCAACGGCTCAACCTCTCTGACTGCTGAAGATAGGCGCGGTACAAGGGAGTAGACAGAAGCAAGGTCGGACGTAGCAGAAGGTCGGGGCAGGCAGCAAGGTTCGTAGTCAGGGTGGATAGCAGAAGTTCTGGTACACAGGCTTTGGACACACAAAACGCTTTCACTAGGCACAAGGGCAACAAGATCCGGCAAGGGAGTGCCTGGGAGGAGGTCAGATATAGTCAGGGACCAGGTGGAAGCCAATTAAGGTAATTGGACCAGGCACCAATCATTGGTGCACTGGCCCTTTAAGTCTCAGGGAGCTGGCGCGCGCGCGCCCTAGAGAGCGGAGCCGCGCGCGCCAGCACATGACAGCAGGGGACGGGAACGGGTAAGTGACCTGGGATGCGATTCGCGAGCGGGCGCGTCCCGCTGTGCGAATCGCATCCCCGACGGCCATGACAGTGCAGCGCTCCCGGTCAGCGGGACCGACCGGGGCGCTGCGGAGAGAGAGACGCCGTACGCGCTCCGGGGAGGAGCGGGGACCCGGAGCGCTAGGCGTAACAGTACCCCCCCCCTTAGGCCTCCCCTTCTCTTTGTCCGGTAACTGCCCCCCCTGGGATGAGGACACCGGGAAAGGATGGAGGGATTCCTCAACGGCAGGCAGTACAGCAGGAGTGGGAATGGGGAGGGAGGGCAGAGGGCGAGGCCTGGCACGGGGCAGTGTGACACCAGGACGAGGGCCATGAGGAGGCACCGAGGCTTGCCTGACTGGACTGGGAGGGGGGGAGAGGCACTTCTTAAGGCGGGCAGAGTCCATAACGACCTTAGGGAGACCGGATACAGGGGGAACCACAGGGTCACGGCAGGGAGTACTGGGAACCGGTTTAAGGCAGTCCTTGAAGCAAGAGGTACCCCAGCTCTTGATCTCCCCTGTGGACCAATCCAGGGTTGGGGAATGGTGTTGAAGCCAGGGTAGTCCAAGGAGAATTTCGGAAGTGCAATTGGAGAGGACCAAAAACTCAATTTTCTCATGATGAGGTCCGATGCACATTAGGAGGGGCTTCGTGCGGAAACGCACGGTGCAATCCAACCTGGCTCCGTTGACCGCGGAAATGTGGAGTGGCTTGACAAGACGGGTCACCGGGATGCGGAATTTATTCACCAAGGACTCCCGAATAAAATTCCCAGAGGCACCAGAGTCCAGGCAGGCCACGGCTGAGAGGGAAGAGCTGGCTGAAGGCGAAATCCGTACAGGCACCGTGAGACGTGGAGAAGCCGACTTAGCATCAAGAGACGCCACACCCACGAGAGCTGGGTGCGAGCGTGCGTTTCCCAGACGTGGAGGACGGATGGGGCAATCCACCAAAAAATGTTCGGTACTGGCACAGTACAGACAAAGATTCTCTACCTTACGGCGATTCCTCTCTTCCAGGGTCAGGCGAGACCGGTCCACTTGCATGGCCTCCTCGGCGGGAGGCCTAGGCGCAGATTGCAATGGAGACTGTGGGAGAGGTGTCCAGAGATCTAAGTCTTTTTCCTGGCGGAGCTCTTGATGCCTCTCAGAAAAACGCATGTCAATGCGAGTGGCTAGATGAATGAGTTCATGCAGGTCAGCAGGAGTATCTCGTGTGGCCAGAACATCTTTAATGTTGCTGGATAGGCCTTTTTTAAAGGTCGCGCAGAGGGCCTCATTATTCCAGGAAAGTTCAGAAGCAAGAGTACGGAATTGTATGGCGTACTCGCCAACGGAAGAATTACCCTGGACCAGGTTCAGCAGGGCAGTCTCAGCAGAAGAGGCTCGGGCAGGTTCCTCAATGACACTTCGAATTTCCGAGAAGAAGGAGTGTACAGAGGCAGTGACGGGGTCATCGCGGTCCCAGAGCGGTGTGGCCCATGACAGGGCTTTTCCAGACAGAAGGCTGACTACGAAAGCCACCTTAGACCTTTCAGTAGGAAACTGATCCGACATCATCTCCAAGTGCAGGGAACATTGCGAAAGAAAGCCACGGCAAAACTTAGAGTCCCCATTAAATTTGTCCGGCAAGGACAGGCGGAGGCTAGGAGTGGCCACTCGCTGCGGAAGAGGTGCAGGAGCTGGCGGAGGAGATGGTTGCTGCTGCTGTAGCTGAGACTGAATCTGCTGTTGCTGCGACTGGAGTTGCTGAGTCATGGTGGTCAAGTACGACAGCTGGTGGTCTTGTTGGGCAATCTGTTGGACTAGCTGGGTGATCTGTCGGGCTTGCTGGGCGACCACGGTGGTGAGGTCGGCGACAACTGGCAGAGGAACTTCAGCGGGATCCATGGCCGGATCTACTGTCACGATGCCGGCTGGCAGGTAGTGGATCCTCTGTGCCAGAGAGGGATTGGCGTGGACCGTGCTAGTGGATCGGTTCTAAGTCACTACTGGTTTTCACCAGAGCCCGCCGCAAAGCGGGATGGTCTTGCTGCGGCGGTAGTGACCAGGTCGTATCCACTAGCAACGGCTCAACCTCTCTGACTGCTGAAGATAGGCGCGGTACAAGGGAGTAGACAGAAGCAAGGTCGGACGTAGCAGAAGGTCGGGGCAGGCAGCAAGGTTCGTAGTCAGGGTGGATAGCAGAAGTTCTGGTACACAGGCTTTGGACACACAAAACGCTTTCACTAGGCACAAGGGCAACAAGATCCGGCAAGGGAGTGCCTGGGAGGAGGTCAGATATAGTCAGGGACCAGGTGGAAGCCAATTAAGGTAATTGGACCAGGCACCAATCATTGGTGCACTGGCCCTTTAAGTCTCAGGGAGCTGGCGCGCGCGCGCCCTAGAGAGCGGAGCCGCGCGCGCCAGCACATGACAGCAGGGGACGGGAACGGGTAAGTGACCTGGGATGCGATTCGCGAGCGGGCGCGTCCCGCTGTGCGAATCGCATCCCCGACGGCCATGACAGTGCAGCGCTCCCGGTCAGCGGGACCGACCGGGGCGCTGCGGAGAGAGAGACGCCGTACGCGCTCCGGGGAGGAGCGGGGACCCGGAGCGCTAGGCGTAACAGGCAGCTTTTCAAAAACTGCCAAAAAAAAAAAAAATTGTGATGTATTTCACACCTGAGAAAAGCCTATACTGGCCTTTGCACTAGAAGGGGTGAGAGAATTTTCGCTGTTAGGCTAGAATTCCACTGAGGATTTTCATGCAAAAACGCTGTAAAAAAAAAAAGCCCATTTTGGCAAAAAAAATATAACACTGCGTCCAGATGTTAGCTGCAAGTCAATAGTAAACTGCTAAATGTCAGATCCACTTGGCGTTTTTCAGTTTGGAGTTTTTTTTTATCCTTTGGGCGTTTTTCAGCTATTTTAGGCTCAGAGGCTGGTTTCAAAAACGTCCTCAAAATCCTAGTTTGGCGTTTTTCGCGGGAAAATCTTGGCATTTTCCACCCATAGAAATCTATGGGAGTAAAAAAACGCCAAGGAAAAATGTCATGTGGGTTTTAACTTTGCCATTTTTGCAGGCGGTTTTTATTCTTTTTTTGGACTTTAGCAATCCAAAAAAGTGATGGAGATACCTTTTTTAATAAAATTTTGTAGGGTACCATTAAAAAAATAAGTTATAAAAAGCATCTATACAGGAGGATCACAGGGGGTGTCAGGAGTGACATCTGCTGTGATCTTTACTTAACTGCAGGTACTACTGCTCTCAACATGGAGCACACTCTGCTCAATGCTGGGAGCTGGAGTACCTGTATAAATAGACAGATCACAACAGGTGTCAGAAGTTAAACTCGCTGCGATCTGTCTATTAATGAAGGTACTACAGCTCCCAGCATGGAGCAGAGTGTGCTCCATGTTGGGAGTAGTATTACCTGCAGTAAGGGACAGATCACAGTAAGTGTCACTCCTGACACCTGTTGCAATCCTCCTGATGTGAATTTCGGAACTCAGCTGTGCTCAGGGCTACAGAGTCGGGAGAACAGCTGATGCTGAGCAGTAGATATACGTCATATATCCACTGCCCAGCAAGAACTTACAGTGAGCCTGCAATGTGTATACAGTATACACATTGCTGGCTCACTTAACCCCTTGCTGAGCTGTGCACTAAGCAACAGCCTGGCAAGGAAAGAGTTAACTTACACTGCTGGACAATGTAGGTTAACCCTTTGGGTGGTATACACTATATACAGCCATCTATAGATAGCTGTATATAGTGTATACAGAAGATGAAGAAGTCCCCTTACCTCCCTCCAGTCCCGGCTGGGTCCGTGTAGCTCTGCCCCCTAGTGATGATGTCATTAGGAGGCGGAGCTTCAGACAGGAGACAGGCTGGTAAGTCTGAGGCTCTGAATTCCCGGCTCCTGAATAGTATATACGGGTACACTATGCACCCCTGTATACTATATGGACAGGGGAGGTGAGTAGTAATGCTGTACATCACTCCTCATCTCCTTACACTCTGTGGACCGGCCACGCAGCATCCGACCCACAGATTGGTACCCTAAAGGTAGTGAAAAAACACTTTCCACACACCAGGAAAAACGCCAGAAAGCAACAGTTTTTTCTGGTGGAATCCTCAGTGGAATCCTAGCCTTAGCCCCGTTCATTAGTTGTTCTATTCAATGTCAACCTGTGGAAAAGAAAACTGTCAGTGAATAGAACAACTTATGACTACTGCTGATAGAGTTGCTGTGAATTGGGACAGCTATCTGCAGTTTCAGCTCATGGGGCGGACACAGAGAGGCCAGCTGTATCCCCTATTCCATACATATATTATTCCTTCATAATGTATTATCATTTTGTTATATAACTTTTATCTATATTACACAGGGGTGCAGGTCAGGCAAGGGTATAGAGAGGCCAGCAACATCTCTTCTTCCAAACAAATATTTTTATTAGTAATGTATTTTAATATTGTGTTTAATAAAGTGTGTGTTTTTATCTATTTTTTACATTTTTTAGGTAGTGCTACTACTCCCAGCATGGAACAGACTGATGCTTGATGAAGTCGCCTAAGTGCGGTGAAACGAGTTGCATTTGAATAAAAAATCTTTTACTCACCAGACGTGTCCAATCTTGGCCAGCGCCGATACCCCCCCCCCCGCCCCTTGGAAGTCCTCACCTCTTGAATGTTCCATGATGGGAGCTGTAGTACTTGTACTAATTGACAGATCACAGCAGGTGTAATTCCTGACGCCCGATGCGATTGTCCTTTTTATTGCAGAGATTAAGCAGCTTTCTCCAGCGCTCGCATCTCTGCACTATACTCCGGCTGGCCAGTGATGTTAATAGAATTCACATCACTTATTCATATTTCCCGCAGAGAGTGGGACCAGAGAAGAGCGGCCGCCCGCATCTATACATTATACAGGACGATCTCATCGTGTGTCAGAAGTGACACTCACTGAGATCTGTCTATTAATGCAGGTACTACAGCGCCGAGCATGTAGAAGAGTGTGTTCCATGTTGGGAGCAGTAGTACCTGCAGATGAGGACAGATCACAGCAGGTGTCACTCCTGACACCTGCTACGATCGTCCTATCTATTGCAGAGATTCGAACGCAGGAGAAAACCGCTTGCATCTATACATTATACAGGACGATCGCAGGGGTGTCGCTAATGAAGAAATTTGTTATTTCGAATCGAGTCAAAGTTCATATTCGGTCCGAATCAAATTTTTCATGAAATTAGGAGCAAATTCGACTTCGGCCAATTCGATTCGCTCATCTATATTAGCAACCTTATTAGCTTCAAATAATGGGTCCATACAACATGCATAATAAAATGTCCATGTACATGGACACGTACAACTGTAAGCCAGAAATCCAAGCATTAGATAGCAGATCTAAGCTAAATATTATAACCAGGGCGGTATTTATCATTTTGCCCTCGTGCCTAGAACGGCAGGGTTAAAGGGGTACTCTGCTGAAAACATCTTATCCCCTATCCAAAGGATAGGATGCTAGATCGCGGGGGTTCCCAGCGGCGGCACCGTGCCCGATGACTAACGATGCCAGCTGCCATGACCCCTCCATTCACGTCTATGGGAAAAGGTGTGACGGCTATCCAATAACCTTCACGCCCCCTCCCATAGACATGAATGGAGGGGGCATGACGTGACGTCACGAACGCATAAGCTGCAAGCTGCCGGCCCGGAGATCATGTGGTGTATTCAGTCCAAGTGCCTAGTTCAGCATGAGCTGTAAATACATCCCTGACTGTATCCATGATGACTCTTGCAGTTTTGCTCTGGCAATAGCAATACAATGAAATGCATCAGTGCTAGGAAAGCCTTGTATAAGCTACAGTGTAGCTTCATAGTGAGTGATCCACAGCTCTGCTCTTAAAGAGGTTGTACAGAATTAGAAAAATATAACTACTGTGTTACCACCTGTGCCACTCATATCCATAGGTTATCCTGAGCGACCATGGCCAGTCTTAGCAAGATGCGCACCTTTGTAGCTGCACAGGGCACCATCCTCCTAGACCTGCAGAGGGTTCAGGCAGAGAATGGAGATTATACATGTAATATTTACACAGTTTGCTTATATTGCTGTCCCCTGCATTTACCCTACTGTTTGTCTGGCAAGGACTACACAGGCTGTCCAGCGTGGCTAAATAGTGAAGAACTGTGCCCTGTCTTCACCTCTGTATTCACTGTGAAACTGACAGTTCAATAGACAATGGGCTCCTCTGTACAGGCGCCACAGAACTCGCCTGAGTCGTCCTATTCGTAACCTTACGGTAAAATATAGTATAGAAGTTCACACGGTCACCTTTATGAGTGGCACAGATACAGTGACGCAGGGTATACACACTTGCTTTGCTGTACCTTTTTCTTTGACAAGCCATGCACTGTACATATATTTTATGTAGCCAGCCACTACACTGCTCTGTGCTGACTAGGGCTGCACGATTTGGAAAAAATGTGCGATTATGATTATGGAGGTAAATATTGCGATTTTGATATGTGATTGTGATATATAGATTGATGAAAAAGCAAATGGTGAAATCCTCTCCATTTCATGCCCAATTGCATCCATTTCATGACCATTATTCCCATTTCATGAAGCCATTCCCCTTATTTCATAATATGAAAAATGGGGGAACGGGCTATGTGATTGGGGAACGGGCTATGTGATTGGGGAATGGGGTATGTGATTGGGGAAAGGGGTATGTGATTGGGGAATGGAGTATGTGAAGGGGCAATGGGCTATATGAGGGAGAACCATACCGGGCGGCCCTCAGCTGATTCCTGTACCTGAGGGCCATTGTTAATAGGGACATGCGGCGATTGCCTAGGCCGGCTATTAGCCCTTTAGATTGGCACTGTCAAAGCGTCTAAAGGGACCTTTACACAGTCTCTGGTGGTCCAGTGGGGTGAAACCTATATAAGTTGGGTATCATGTCGTATGGACCTACAGAATAAAGATAAGGTGTCACTTTTACCTAAAAGTGCACTGTGTAGAATCGGAAGCCCCCAAAAGTCACAAAATGGTGTTTCTTTTTTCAATTTTGCCCCCCAAATATTTTTTTTTCTGGTTTCGCCAAAGATTTTGCAGTGAAATTATTGATGTCATTACAAAGTAAAATCGGTGGCGATAAAAAAACAAGCAATCATATGGATCTGGGTTTGGAAAATTGAAAGGGGAGGAGGAAAAAAAACCAAAGTGCAAAAAGGAAAAATGGCCTGGTCCTCAAGGGGTTAAACAGCGCAGACACCTGAGTTATGATTTACACAACAAAGAACATAGGTATTACTAATCCCTTGGTAAAACATCTATATTACATATTCTTAAAATTCGCTTGGTGCTTAAGCTAGGAAGTTTTGGACTGATGGGTCTCCTTTACTGTGACTGATTCTGCAGCAGTAAATACAGCTGGGTGCCGTTACTGTCAGCAGGGACGCACTGTGTGATTACTTCGCAAAGGCCTCAACAAGGCGCTGGGAACTGCACAGCCAGCAGGCCCCACTTCTCCCTCCACCAAGCTACATCCAGGCACAGGGGTTGCTCACCGTGTGCTCTGCCTGGCTAACAAGCAGAGCACCAGCAGCTATAGGAAAGCACGCCGCCAATCAGCTGGGATGCAGGAGCCGCCAGGGACAGGACACGGGAGCTGCCACCTCCAGGGACAGTACATGGGA
Organism: Hyla sarda; assembly: GCF_029499605.1. Taxonomy (NCBI): domain Eukaryota; kingdom Metazoa; phylum Chordata; class Amphibia; order Anura; family Hylidae; genus Hyla; species Hyla sarda. The sequence goes on along the minus strand of NC_079198.1, from coordinate 104,336,915 downwards.
GCTGCCACCTCCAGGGACAGTAAATGGGAGCTGCCACCTCCAGGGACAGTAAATGGGAGCCGCTACCACCGCGGGGGACAGGACACCGGAGCCACCACCGCCGGGGACAGTACATGGGAGCTGCCACCTCCAGGGACAGTACATGGGATCTGGCACCGCTGGGGACAGGACACGGGAGCTGCCACTGCCGGGGACAGGACATGGGAGCCACCACTGCCGGGGACAGTACATGGGAGCTGCCACTGCCGGTACAGAGTCACCACTGGAGAACCCCAAAACAGTGGATGGGTGTCCAGTTCAGCTAATATCCTTAAATTGTCAATGTTGTTTGAAACCACTTCCCTCCTATGTGATCTGTAACATATTTATAAATGACTTAATTCACCAAAAATGACTTCTTATTACAGAAAAAAAGCCATAAAGTCTTGGCCACTAGGTGTCGCACTTCTCTGCAGTTTGCTGTCAACTGCCTGTTGTTAGGGTAATTCTTACTCCTTGTAACAAAGAGACAGAACACATGACTAGGGGAGATTCTAGCGGCCTGTCTCTGCCCATACAAACACATCCAATAATGACCAACACATCTGTATGGTGCAAAGGCCACAGCAGCCCAACTTTATTAAATAACAATTACAACATTGTGCATAAATATATAACTTTTGTATGAAAGTCATACAACAACAACATAAATATATATGTATATAACCATAACTGTTACCCCATTAATAGGAGAAGACCCAGAGGCACCGTCCACTTTGTTTCCACCAACATGAATTCCTAGGGTCTCCTACTCTTGCTCCCGGCCGACCAACACCTGGCCCTGGAGCACCACCTTCGAAGCCCCGTATCCTTCCCTGGGCCCCCCATGGCCGCAGCAACCATATCGCCGGGGCGTATCTCCTCCACGCCCCCCCCCCTTACTCCCGATCCAAAGTGCCTCCGGAACTTCTCCTGTCCCCATCCACTGCTGAGACGAAAACAGATACCACAAGGGAGGGTGGATGGGAATCTTCTTCTCCTGCGCGGCAACTGCCTGGCTCCTCCTCTCTTCTTCCTCCTTTGTAGCCCTTCCGGACTCCTCCCTCCACCCCTCACCCTAACTACCCATACACAACCTAACCTATCCTTCCTTTCCGGCCCATAATCCCCCTGTCATGTGCCCCTCCCCTCCGATTCTCTGCGCTCCAGGGCTTACTTGACTAGGGGAGATTCTAGCTGCCTGTCCCTGCCCATACAAACCCATCCAATAATGACCAACACATCTGTATGGTGCAAAGGCCACAGCAGCAAAACTTTATTAAAGGGGTACTCCGCCCCTAGACATCTTATCCCCTATCCAAAGGATAGGGGATAAGATGTCAGATCGCCGCGGTGCCACTGCTGGGGAGCCCTGGGATCCCCGCTGCAGCACTGCGCTATCAGTACAGCACAGAGCGAGTTCGCTCTGTGCGTAATGACGGGCAATACAGGGGACGGAGCCGCGTGATGTCATGGCTCCGCCCCTCGTGACATCACGGCCCGTCCCCTTAATGCAAGTCTATGGCAGGGGGCGTGACGACCGCCGCACCCCCTCCCATAGACTTGTATTGAAAGGTGCGGGCCGTGATGTCACGAGGGGCGGAGCCGTGATGTAACGATGCTCCGGCCCCTGTATTGCGCGTCATTACGTGCAGAGCGAACTCGCTCTGTGCTGTAATGATAGCGCAGTGCCGCAGCGGGGATCCCCAGCAGCGGCACCGCGGCGATCTGACATCTTATCCCCTATCCTTTGGATAGGGGATAAGATGTCTAGGGGCGGAGTACCCCTTTAAATAACAGTTACAACATTGTGCATAAATATATAACTTTTGCATGAACGTCATACAACAACAACATAAATATATATGTATATAACCATAACTGTTACCCCCGTTAACAGGAGAAGACCCAGAGGCACCGTCCACTTTGTTTCAACCAACATGAATTCCTAGGGTCTCCTACTCTTGCTCCCGGCCAACCAACACCTGACCCTGGAGCACCACCTTCGGAGCCCCGTATCCTTCCCTGGGCCCCCCATGGCCGCAGGAACCATACCGCCGGGGCGTATCTCCTCCACGCCCCACCTTACTCCCGATCCAAAGTGCCTCCGGAACTTCTCCTGTCCCCATCCAAGACGAGGACGAGTGACCCCTTACTCGGCCACGTTCCTCCACACCCTCAAAGCACTCTCCACCACCTCCCGGATGTACAGCAGCCATAGATCCATGCCGATGTCGTTAAGGTGGACCAAGTCCGATGCCATAAATTCTAATTCCAAATGGCGCACCACCAGCCCACCGTTCCGAGCCATGAACCATCCCACCGCCTTGTTGACCTTTGCCCGAGCCCGATTCAGGCCCACCACTGACCTGGCCCCTCTCCAACGCCTCCTAGCCACCATGTCCGACCATATAACGATCAGTCCGGGGAAAGCCGACCAGAGTCTCAACACGTCCAGCTTGATATCTCTCATAAGCTCCCTCAACGTACGAGACCCCAGGTCATTTCCACCCAGGTGTAAAACCACAACATCTGGCGCCCTGTCCATCCTGGCATAATAGTGAACACAGGGCAGCATCTCGGACCATCGCATACCCCTTGACCCAACCAACGAACCTCCACCTCCGACCTGGGGAGACCCAATTGCCGTCCCTCCGGGCGCACCGCAGCCCTAGCCCCCCCCCCCCCCCCCCCTCTGACAACATACGAATGGTCGACAATCCAAACAAGGCATCTCCTGGATCCTAGAAGAGAGAAAAGAACATGCCAGCACGGGACTTAACAAAACGGACTCACAGCAAATGCGGCCGAACATACAGTGTGAAGCGATCAGACTCCCGCCGCCCAATTCGCTTAATCACACCCGGCCCCAACCCCCATCGCAAAGCCTCAGTCGCTGCGCCAATGCAAAAAGAATGGGAGCTAAACTCCTCAGCCTGGCAGCCAGCCTCCCGCAAACATCTGCGGAAAACCGCCTTGAACTGAAAACGGGATAGGAAGCTCCCATTCCCGTGCACTAACAGAGAACCCACCACGGCCGGCCGGACCCCCAAAAACTGTGCATAACACGTCACCGGGCACATACTCGACCCCGACAATGCGGCCAGCCGGATCCCCGCCCCTTTACCCGACTGATCTGTCTTAGAGTGGCGCAAGAAACACTCCAAAACATCCCCCCAACACCCCCAACCCCCCCCCCCCGCCCTGGTCCTGCTTGGCGCCACCAGTTCAGAAATACGAAAAGCCCCGAAAAACGCCAGCGCAAAAGCCAAGCGGAACAAGCAAACTTCATATGGAGAAACACAAAGGTTCTCCAACAACTCCCCCAACCGCAGCAACAAAGGAAAGGACACCGGCTTCCTCCCATCCCTACTCACCACACCCCTCCTAAACCCCCTTACCGCCTGTTTCACCAAGAAGAACTTGGTGACATCCTGCAACCCTCTAGCTTTAAACCAAAAAGCGAGGGCGGACAACCGATGCCCCAACATAAACACAAAGCCCTCCCCACATAAAAAAGAAGAGCCGCCTCCCAATCAGAAACCTCCGTCCCCATGTGCAACCCCCCCACCATCGACTCCCAATCCCTTCACCACCTACAGTACGCCGCCCAAGTAGCCCCACACACAGACCGGCTAACCAGGCCCAACGCCACCGTTATACCAGACTCCACAGCCAGTCGGGACATGGGACCGCCTCCTCCACTGCCTCTGGTGCCAGCTCTTGGAATCGCTCCCACTGAAAACGAGAGAGAGCGTCAGCAATGTCATTACACTCCCCCGGCACATGTAAAGCCACAAAATTAGAATTTAGCTCCAAACCCCGCAGCACCAGTCTACAAAGCAGGCTCACTACCGGCGGGGAATTCGCCGTCTGCCCATTTATAGCCTGAACAACCCCTATATTGTCACAGTGAAAACAAGCCCTCCTACCACTCAACTGCCCCCCACACCACTGTGGCCACCACAATAGGGAATAGCTCCAGCAGAGCCAGGTTCTTAGTGTACCCTGCGGCCTTCCAGGCCGCCGGCCACTCGCCCACACACCAGCTACCATGCAAATATGCCCCAAACCCACAGCTTCCTGCAGCGTCTGTAAAAAGAGCCAAATCCTGGCTGGACACTGGCCTCTCCTTGATCAGGGAGCGGCCGTTGTAACGATCTAAAAACTGACTCCAAACGTCCAAATCCGCCCTCACTGCGGCCGACAACCGGACAAAATGGTGCGGACGCACCACCCCGACAGTGGCAGCCGCCAAACGGCAAAACACCCTCCCCATAGGCATGATGCGGCAGGCAAAGTTCAACCTCCCCAACAAAACCTGAACATCCCTCAAACGCAACTTGCCCGCCCGTCGCCCATGGGCAACTGCCTGCCGCAACTCTACTAACTTGTCTTCCGGGAGCCGACATTCCATGGCCACGGTATCGATCATGATACCCAAAAATTTGACCACCGTTGCTGGCCTCTCAGTCTTATCCGGGGCCAACGGGACCCCAAACCACCCCGCCACCCTTTGCATGACCTGCAGTAAAATCGCACAGACCATCGAACCCCCCGGACCAAGAAACAAAAAGTCATCAAGCTAGTGGAGCACCGAGTCCACTTGGGACTCCTGTCGAATTACCCACTCCAAAAAAGAACTAAACTGTTCAAAAAAAGAACAAGAGACCGAACAACCCATCGGGAGGCACAGGTCTACAAAATATTGCCCGTGCAAACAACAACCCAACAGCGAAAAACTTTCGGGATGGACAGGAAGGAGCCTAAACGCTGCCTCAATGTCCGTTTTAGCCAGTAAGGTCCCAGTCCCATACCGCCGAACCCACATCAAGGCCCTATCAAAAGAGGTATATGACACGGCACAAAGAGTCGGATCAATCCCATCATTCACTGAATACCCCGCTGGGAAGGAAAGGTGATGAATCAGCAGAAATTTAAGGGGCCCATCCTTTCCACCGACACCGGAGTCACCCCTCTTAAGGTCAGCATCCCCGGACTTACCCCCTCCCCCTTTCTTAAAACAGCGGGATAGGCCGTGAGAGCCTCCTCCACACCCGGAGCACTCATGCCGGAAGCGGCACTCAGCCCCAAATTTGCAGGCACCTTCATTGAATTGCCAGCACACTCCCTTACTCCCACCCCCAGACCGGGCCGCACCGGATCCACCACCACCCTCCCGAAAGGACTGCTGGCCACTACGCGGAGCAGCCATCAGCCGCATCCACAGGCCAATGTCCTTGTGGTCCCACCTTAATGAAGGGCGGACCGCCATCCTCTGCCTAAATTGTTCGTCATAGCGCAAACACGCCGTTCCGCCATAAACCTGGTGAGCTTCCCCTATAGCGTCCATATAGCATTGTTCTGGCACCTTTTCCCCCACCACGCTAGCTAAAATCACGAACGCCTGCATCCAATTGGTGAAAGACCGCGGAATCAATCGATACCGCCGCCTCTCCTCCTCCTCCTCCTTCAAACGCTTCGTACCCTCGTCCGGCTTAACCCTGTCCAAGTTAAATTTTTCCAAAGGCAGCAGGGAGAAAATCTCCACATACTCCACATACCTTTCCAAATTTTTTCCCGAACCTCAGCCTTGAGGTGAGCCCCTAGGGGTCCTTCATAGCACACATAAACCATCCCCCCCTGCCCCATAAGCGGCTAGCACCGCCGCCGACTTATGCGATGGACCATCAGCAGGGGCCTCAGCACCCGACGGGTCCAGCCCCCCCCCCGTTTCTACTACCACAGCGGAAGCACTGCTCCCCGCCGCAACCGAAGTGGCACTAGACCTCCCAGCTACCTCAACCCCGACCCCTCTTATAGACACACCCCCGGATCCCCACACCGCAACAGGCGACCCCAGAGCCCCAACACCCCCCCCCCCCCCCCCGCACTAAAGCCTGCAAACCAGATAACAACAACTGCAAACCCTCCAGAAATCCCCCACTGGCCCCCAAACCCCACCAACACTTGGGAGAAGGTGGAACACTCACCGGACCCCGAATGGCGGAGCACCAGCGGCTGTAGCTCCCGCACCGGTGGGCACCCTGCCCGGACCGGATGAACTTCTTGTGTCAGCAGCAGATGCAGAGGCCAAAGAGCCCGTAACAGGATTCACAGCTGTTGCACCAGCCCCGGACCGGGCCTCACTGACCCCGCTCCCCCGTCCTCCTGGATGTCAATGACGCAGGGATAGCCACAGACTCTGCCCCGGCCTCATCCAGCAAAATGGCGTCCTCGCTGAGAGCGGGGCCGACCACCGCCTCCTCCCTCTGGGAAGTCTCCTCATCCTTCAGAAGGAAGGCAGCTTGGCCCTCCTCATCACTACTAGACCCCGCCGGGTCCACAACAGGTGCCTGGGTAGCCACCAAGCCAGCTGATGTCCGCCTTCCCTCCCAGGGAGCCGTTGCAGGAGCCGCACAGCGCCAGTCAGACAACAAGCCCCGCCCCCCAACAGCAGCAGGGACACGAGAGCGGGCCGCCACATGCTCTTACAGGTGCAGAGAGTCTGCGCGGGCCTCACGCCTCCCACTCCATGCCCCCGAACCCAGGCGGCCACCTGCAGCCCCCCCCAGACCTGCCCCCCCGACCCGCCGGAGCGGGAAGCGGAAAGACCCGGCCGAGGACTTACCCTGCTCCGCCGGGCACGTGGTGACGAAGTGGGGGAAAGCCGTGCTGGCGGGCGAGAGCGCCGACCGCTCACCCTCACTCCCGCCCCACCAGCCGGCTGCAGTACAACTCGCGACAGGGCCGCAAACTGCTCATCCAGCCACCGGGGACCTCGCAGCAGCGCCTCATCCCGGAGCCTCCGCATCACGTCGTCGACAGTAGGCCACTGTCCTATACTTTACATTGCACGGATCCCTCAACATACGATGGTTTCAACAAACGATGATCCATTTGGAACGGATTACCATCGTATGTTGAGAGACCACTGTATGTTTTATTTTTTTATTTTTTATAAAATGGAAAATGAGGGGGTGATTTTAATTTGTATTAATGATAATGCTGATGTTAACAATTAACCATTAGTGGTCAATGTCGCTCATCGTCTATGAAGCCACAGGTGGCTATTACCTTTTTAGATCGCCTATGTCCAAGCTGACATTGGCATCTACAGGGACATTTGGTAGTCTCTGATGGTGTGGATCCCCCTTATACCCCTCCCCCCGCAGGATGACCCCGAGGGGTGAGGTTGGTGATTCCCTGTTGAGTTAGCCAGAGAGCTTACCTCTCCTTCATTGGTGTCCATAGTTCTGCAATTGATAGAATTGATCTGCATTGATCTATGTGCTCTGTGCTTGATTAAAGGGGTACTCCACCCCTAGACATCTTATCCCCTATCCAAAGGAGCACCGGGATCCCCGCTGCAGCACTGCGCTATCATTACAACACAGAGCGAGTTCGCTCTGTGTGTAATGACGGGCGATACAGGGGACGGAGCCGCGTGACGTCATGGCTCCGCCCCTCGTGACATCACCGCCCGTCCCCTTAATGCAAGTCTATGGCAGGACCACCGCGCCCCTCCCATAGACTTGTATTGAAAGGGGCAGGCCGTGATGTCACGAGGGGCGGAGCCGTGACGTAACGATGCTCCGGCCCCTGTATTGCCCGTCATTACGTGCAGAGTGAACTCGCTCTGTGCTGTAATGATAGCGCAGTGCCGCAGCGGGGATCCCGGGGCTCCCCAGCAGCGGCACCGAGGCGATCTGACATCTTATCCCCTATCCTTTGGATAGGGGATAAGATGTCTAGGGGCGGAGAACCCCTTTAATAGTCTATAGACTCTATTAATCTATGTATAAAAAGAGAAGGCCTGACTCATCAACGCCCAGTCTAAACCTTTGGACCTAGAAAGCTGAACTTTTTTCACAGGTGTTGTTTTTAAGACGTAGACGAGGAATAAGAAAGGATTTTTCGAAATTCAACCCTTAAGGGGGTGAAAAAGGGGTTGAAAGTTTGTATGGAAGTCCATCATTTTTGAAGCTAGAAGCATGAAACTTTGTTTATTAGGCTAACAATCAGAGATAAAGAAACACCCCTGAAGGGGTGAAACGGGGGTTCGAAGTTTATATGAATTAACCCCTTGCCGCAGAACGCCGGGTATACCGGGTTCTATGGCATTGGAGGGTTATGAAGCGAGCTCAGGAGCTGAGCTCTCATCATACCTGCATGGTCCCGGCTGCTATCAGCAGCCAGGACCCGTGACTAATGGCGGACATCGCCGTTCCGGCAGATGTCCGGCATTAACTCTTTAGACATGGCGATCAAAGTTGAAAGAATTCGGGTTGTTTGGATGCCCGTAGACTTTACCCAGAGCGGCCTCATTACTATAGGATCGTAAAAAGTAGATCTATGTTACCCCAAATTTAACGCGAGCAAAGCCGCGGGCAAAAGCTAGTCAGGTATAGAGCACGTAGATCAATGCAGTTCAATAGAACTACATTGATCTATATGAGGAATCTAATGATTTAACATAAAAGTTCCCTAAGGGGACCAATAAAGTGTAAAACAAAATCTAATAAAGGTTTAACACACATATATTAACCCCTTCCACATTAGATTTATATTAGATAACCCTAGATGACATTGAGGGTACATGTACACCTTTTCCATCTGGGACTCAATGTAAGTGTACACCCTATAGGTGACTATGAAATGAGCATGGGAGCTGCGTTGTTTTCATAGGGGGTGAGTGACAGTCAGTAGTGGGAACTCACCACTAATGGTTAATGGCGGACATCAGCATGACCACTGTGGCACCATTTGGAAGTTGCCTAAATAACTATTTAAATGTAAAGAATCAGTTATTCATTCAGTAGATTAGTCACCTATTATAACACATAGTAGCAAAATGTCAATTTACCATACAACTCCATGGCAAATGTTAGCCCGTTCTAAGTACTAGCAGGTTAGATAGTGGCTGCCCAAGCATGACTGGTTGCAGTGATACTGGGGTTTGGGGGGGGGAGGGTTTATTGGGGGTTGCTATCAATTTGGCCCTACGTGGAAGTAGCCTTAAGAACATTAAAGTTAGTTAAATATTGAAGCAGTATATGATTGCCTTAGTTTAGGATCTTCCAGACGTTAGGATTAGAGATGAGCGAACTTACAGTAAATTCGATTCGTCACGAACTTCTCGGCTTGGCAGTTGATGACTTTTCCTGCATAAATTAGTTCAGCTTTCCGGTGCTCCGGTGGGCTGGAAAAGGTGGATACAGTCCTAGGAGACTCTTTTCTAGGAATGTATCCACCTTTTCCAGCCCACGGGAGCACCTGAAGGCTGAACTAATTTACGCAGGAAAAGTCATCAACTGCCGACCCGAGAAGTTCGTGACGAATCAAATTTACTGTAAGTTCGCTCATATCTAGTTAGGATTTCTGACCCTAGGTTATCTCTTCTTCTTTGCCCAAATACCACTCAGTCCTGACTGTTGGTATTAAAGGGGTACACCAGTGAAAAACATTTTTTTTTTTTTATCAACTGGTGCCAGAAAGTTAGAGAGATTTGTAAATAACTTTTATTCAAAAATCTTAATCCTTCCAGTACTTATAAGCAGCTGTATGCTCCACAGGAAGTTCTTTTCTTTTTTAAATTATTTTCTGTCTGACCACAGTGCTCTCTACTGACACCTCTGTCCATGTCAGGAACTGTCCGGACAGGAGTAAATCCCCATAGCAACCCTATCCTGCTCTGGACAGTTCCTGACATGAACAGAGGTGTCAGCAGAGAGCACTGGGGTCAGACAGAAAGGAAATACAAAAAGAAAATAACTTTCTCTGTAGCATACAGCAGTTGATAAGTACTGGAATGATTAAAATTTTCAAATAGAAGTAATTTACAAATCTGTTTAACTTACTGGCACCAGTTGATTTAAAAAAAATGGTGTTCCACCGGAGTACCCCTTTAATATTAGCATCACCATGTTTATATTAGTACCTTTCTGTAATACCCATCAGGGCAGTATTAGTGGTACTGCCGTATGGGGTTCAGTGAGACACACAATGTGGCCCATATAACTTTAAAAAGTTAATTAACAGGAATTTCCCATTATTAACATGGGGTCCAATTTTTTATACATGGAAAACAATACACCCCTGAAACTGCTTCCCACATTTGTTGGCTTCTCTTGCCCCTTTCACTCCTATTTCCTTCATAGTAACCTGACGTGTGCCTATCTATGTGGAGAGGGTGCTCCGATTGATGGGCCGCAGTGGCTGGAGTCCCGGACACCTGCCAGTGCTGAGGTAATGACAGCTCCAGCCAAGGTATCACTAATGAAAAGCTAAGCCGCAGGCTCGGGTGGGAAGAATGTGCTTGTCTGTCACTTTGTGCCCATTTCTTTCCACAGAGGCCCTGGTACATTTCCCCTTTCTGTGCCACTCTTACTTCCACAGTCTATTCCACAGTCTATCATTTTTTTTACACTGTTCACCGTGTGGTTACACTAACATATTATCTTGATTATTTAGGTCAGCATTATTATTTATTATTATTATTATCATTGTTCATTTTTTTTTCTATTTAAAATTGCCATTTCCTAAACCTTTATTTTTGGGAACACTGAGCTGTATAAGGGTTCATTTTTGTATGCTATGATCTATCATTTTTATTTGTACCACTTTGGTATTAGACTGTTTAATTGCATTTTATTCCATTTTATGCGATGTGATCAAAAAATACAATGCTGGGGTTTGGGTATTTTTACATTTATGCCATTTATCATGCAAAATAAATGTTATATTTTAATAGTTTTAATAGTATTTTTTTTTGGGGGGGGGGGGGCGGAGTGAGAAAAGGGGTGATGTCGCCCAATTCCCAAGATAGAGAAATTTTACTATTGGGTTGGAAAACTTTTTTTTTTTTTAAATCAACTCACACCAGAAAGTTAAACAGATTTGTAAATTACTTCTATTTACAAATCTTAATCCTTCCAGTACTTATCAGCTGCTGTATACTACATAGGAAGTTCTTTTTTTATTTTTGAATTTATTTTCTGTCTGTCCACAGTGCTCTCTGCTGACACCCCTGTTTGTTTCAGGAACTGCCCAGAGCAGGAGGAGTTTGCTATGGGGATTTGCTCCTACTCTGGACAGTTCCTGACATGGACAGAGGTGTCAGCAGAGAGCACTGTGGACAGACAGAAAATAAATTCAAAAAGAAAAGAACTTCGTGTGAAGGATTAATATTTTTTAATAGAAGTAATTTACAAATATGTTTAACTTTCTGACACCAGTTGATTTAAACAACATTTTTTTTCCCACCGGAGTACCCCTTTAAACTTTGTGAAAATATGGGTGTAAATATAAGGCCTTGGGGTTAAGTAATGCCAGTCTGATTCATGTCTCTTCAGTCTCATATTCACACAAGTAGGATTCACTCACATCTGAGTTACATTTCAGACCTACATTTTTACACTGATCATAGGTCCACATTTAATTTTACTGGGCCAGTAACATAAAAATATAACATAAAAACAAAACCCTTTAAAATTTGCTAAATTATGTTTTTCTTTTCCACTTCTCACTATATAAAATATTTGGTAGCGCCGTACACTGTAAGGTAAAATGAAAGGTGTCATTACACAGTGCAAATGGTCGCCAAAAATCAAGCCCTTATATGGCTCTGTGGATAGAATAATTAAAGAGTTATGGCTCGTAGAAGGTGAGGAGGAAAAAATGAAGATGTAAAAATTTAAATTGGCCTCAAGTGTAAAACGGGCTGATAAGATAAGATTGGGGGACAGATCAATAAGACACAATAACATCATATTATCCTTGGCATCTTTCTAACATCTTACCCTGAATCATATTTTGATAGGAAAGACACATTGTATAGAAAAGTCATTCACAAACCTACAAAATGTGTTTACCACCAGCTTAAAGGTATACTCCGCCCCAAAATATCTTATCCCCTATCCAAAGAATAGGTAATAAGATGTCTGATTGCAGGGGTCCCACCTGATCTCCCTGCTGCACCCGGCGTTTGTTTAGGGCGTTGGGGGCAGCGCCGGAGGCTCTTGATGTCACAGCCACACCCCCTCAATGCAAGTCTATAGGAGGGGGCGCAACGTTGCGAGCAGGGCGTGGCCATGATGTCACGAGCCTCCGCCTCACATCGTCAGTCATCTGGCATGGAGCAAAGTTCGCTCCGTGCCCCGGATGTCTGGGGTGCCGCAACCGAGATCACGGGGGTCCCCAGCCACGGGACCCCCGTGATCAGACATCTTATCCCCTATCCTTTGGATAGGGGATAAGATGTCTAGGGTCGGAGTACCCCTTTAATGATTGACTTCATCGTGAGTCTCCCACAGTATGATATCTGCTCTACAGAGATAGCTTCCTGTTTGCAGACATCTTGGAGAGGATACCTGCTGTCATTGATCCTACAGTCCATCGTTCTCCACCCTCACAGCAGTAGCTAATAGACACAATTCTCTCATATGTTCAAGATCCTTGTTGATTTGATTATTCTTCATGATAAATTGACGGATAAAGCAAAATATTTCCTGCTGGTCCAGTTTTTCTTATTTACCCACAATTGCTCGATGTTTACCGATTCGGCATGCTTCTGGTTACAGAGAAAGCAATTAGATAGACGCAGATTGTCATATCAAAGTCCAGAGCTGATTATTTACTGGACTCCATCAGAAGAAAACATCCTGTGAATGAGAAACCATTACTGGAATCTTATCTGTTGTGTTGTTAACAGCGGGGGAATGACAACACAGCTGCCTGAGCAATTTTCGAGAAAAGGGTCATATTACTTGTGCCCCATTTGCGGGAAGTATAACAATGCTGAATACTATTCAAAAGTTCTGTGAAACCAGTAGGAGATTGGCAAGAGATTGGTTAATTGTATTACGTTTTAGGTACATTTGCCATCAGCCTGGATGGCGCTGGATAAAAAAAACTCTGCAGGGACAGTGCTGGGCAAATATGAACCCGGCCGTAGAACATCACAGCTGTATAATGACCAAAAACCCAAGTTTTGGGAAATATAGAGTTTGGGAAATATAGCGTTATTTCAGTTCCTGAGATGTAGGGTTTTTCTAGTTGGCTGCAAATCTCAACATTTCCCCCAATAGCCTATGTGGGGTTAACTTTCTTTCGGAAGAGGATGTGAATTTATCTATGCTTGGAGGTGCTATAAAATAATAAATAAGTCATACTTACCGAACCTATTCCCCACATCTGCTGCTTCAATGTTTCCTGTGCCTAAGCTTCAAAAAGAAAGATACCGCCCAATTGGCTATTGGGAGAAATGTGTATATTTGCAGCCAAATAGTAAAATCCCTATAGCTCAGGAATGCAGGGTGTAAATACTAAATAAAACACTATTGTAATCAGGACACCAGAAGCTACAAACTCAACTGGTCACAGGTTCACTTTAAAGGGGTACTTCAGTGGTTCAACCGTACCCTGGCAATCTCCAGAACAGGGTCATCTCTTCCCGCTGGGCATTCCGCCCCCCCCCCCCCCCCCTTCTGAGATGTACTAGTCTCAGCAGTGACGGGTAGCTCAGTCAACCACCAGACGCAGTGGTGTCCCAAGTCAACCAGTGATTGGCTGAGCGAGCTGTCCCTGCCAAGACCAATTTTTCTCACCAGATGGGGGTTGGAGCACTCGAGCCCCATTCTGGAAATTGTATTAAACATACCAGTCTGAGGTAAACTCGCATCTGGGAGACGATAATGATCCTTTAGATCAGAGGTCACCTACCCAGTCCTGAAGGCCCACCAAGAGTGTTTTTTAGTTACTTCTTTAAAATAGAACAGGTAAAATTTCTAATCCAGTACAGTTTGTGGGCCTTGAAGACTGGGTTAGGAACCTCTGCTTTAGATGACTGACATCTTATGTGTATAGCTAGCTTTAAATGTGAAGATCGTGACAACATTTGTCATGCTTAGAGATTGATTGGTTGCTATGGGCAACTGCTCCGCATGACACAGGGCTCAGAACAAAGTAATCAATCAGGTGGATAAACAGAGAGGATGGGGCACATAAAGTCCCCAGGGCCGTGAATCAGACTGTAATCCTGTCTACAGCTTGTTGACTCTGCTGTGTCCTGAGGCGAACTATTGCTGTTTAACACAATTAGCATGGCGGGAGAACGGCCTCTTCTATGTGTTGATGAATGCCCTTTCAGCTTCTATGAACCATAATGATATGCAACAAGTAGACACATACTGTAATCTGCCACCTCGTCTGTAAAGTGGCCTGAAAACAGGCAATTTCTATGGCTGGAGATGTCATTGCCCCAGTGCTAACCTATGTCCTCTGCTTTCTTCCAGATCCTGTCTAGGTTAACCCGCTCTGTGCCATCCTATGCCATAAATGTACCACCTAACCCCTTCTGCACATTTAACGTACTGTAAATGTATGTTACAATGCATGGGTGTCATAATGTTTGAGAGGGAGCTGAGCTGGCCTATTGCGGGTGCCATTTCTGTGTAAGCACATAGTTGTCCTTTTTATCCTCTATTCCACCCAGCAAATCATTTTTGAGGCTTTGCAATTCATTGGCTATCTATGGATTAATTGATGGTGCGATCTCCACAGCAACACTTGAGGAACCCCAAAATGTTTATTGACATAGGAGGTTGTGAGATAATAGTAGCGTGCAACAGCTTACCCCTTCCGTTCCGACTTTCCCATGCACAGGTTTGGCCAGACTCGCCCCAAGCCCTTAGTGAATATGTTGAAACGAGAATAGAAGTCCTGAACAGTATTCCTCTTCCAGTGCAATTTCTCTTTATTCAGGAAAAGTTCACAACAGGTAAAAGTACAAGGAGTAAAAACCTCTAACACGTTTCACGCTCAAGCGCACTTCGAGGTTTTTACTCGAGGTTGTAACTTCTGGTGGTCTCTATTATAAGTTATTTTACTATATACCTGTGGATGCTATATTTGAAAAATAAATGGATGACTTTTCAAGTCTGTTTTGTATCTATGAGACATGTTTAAATGTATTCTAAAGGTTCACCAGTAAGCCTGCAGCTATTTAATATATTGGACATGTCATATATTTTGATCTGTGGGCATCCAGGTTCTGAGATCCCCACAAATTAAAAATGATAGTTATCCTTATAGGAGTTCTCTGCTTGAACAATCCCTACGTGGTGAAATAAACACAAAATACATCCATCTAGATATCCTTCCTTACTCCCACCACAGCCTGGAAGGTTCTGGGAAGCACCTGATACCTGAACAAACAGAAAGAGATATTCCACCCATTGACACAAAGGATCACAATGTGTCCCCTGCATTCAGATGTAATCTGTGTGAAAACCAGTCAATAAATGTCCAGTTTCCCTGCAGCGCCACCACAGGAGAAGAAAAAGCACTACACAACGTTCATTTAAATTAATAAAGTCTCTGTGAAATGCAGAATAAGACTAATGAGAGACTCACTTTGTAACCACAAGAGATATGGAATCATGGTACAAGGGTATCCCAATAGGTCATGAAAATTAGTTTATTAAACAAAAAAATCTAAGGGAACACTAAGATAACACATCCTAGATCTGAATGAATGAATTAATCGTATGAAATACTTTCGTCTTTACATAGTTGAATGTGCTGACAACAAAATCACACAAAAATTATCAATGGAAATCAAATTTATCAACCCATGGAGGTCTGGATATGGAGTCACACTCAAAATCAAAATGGAAAACCGCACTACAGGCTGATCCAACTTTGATGTAATGTCCTTAAAACAAGTCACAATGAGGTTCAGTAGTGTATGTGGCCTCCACGTGCCCGTATGACCTCCCTACGATGCCTGGGCATACTCCTGATGAGGCGGAGGATGGTCTCCTGATGGATGTCCTCCCAGACCTGGACTAAAGAATCCGCCAACTCCTGGACAGTCTGTGGTGCAACGTGGCGTTGGTGGATGGAGCGAGACATGATGTCCCAGATGTCCTCAATCGGATTCAGGTCTGGTGGATGGGCAGGCCAGTCCATAGCATCAATGCCTTCCTCTTGCAGGAACTGCTGACACACTCCAGCCACATGAAGTCTAGCATTGTCTTGCATTAGGAGGAACCCAGGGCCAACCACACCAGAATATGGTCTCACAAGGGATCTGAGGATCTCATCTCTGTACCTAATGGCAGTTAGGCTACCTCTGGCAAGCACATGGAGGGCTGTGCGGCCCCCAAAGAAATGCCACCCCATACCATTACTGACCCACTGCCAAACTGGTCATGCTGGAGGATGTTTAAGGAAGCAGAACATTCTACATGGCATCTCCAGACTCTGTCACGTCTGTCACATGTGCTCAGTGTGAACCTGCTTTCATCTGTGAAGAGCACAGGGCGTCAGTGGCGAATTTGCCAATCTTGGTGTTCTCTGGCAAATGCCAAATGTCCTGCACAGTGTTGGGCTGTAAGCACAACCCCCCACCTGTGGACGTCAGACCCTCATACTACCCTCATGAAGTCTGTTTCTGACTCGTTTGATTGGACACATGCACATTTGTGGCCTTCTGGAGGTCATTTTGCAGGGCTCTGGCAGTGCTCCTCCTGCTCCTCCTTGCACAAAGGCGGAGGTAGCGGTCCTGTTGCTGGGTTGTTGCCCTCCTACGGCCTCCTCCACATCCCTTGATGTACTGGCCTGTCTCCTGGTAGCGCCTCCATGCCCTGGACACTACGCTGACAGAAACAGCAAACCTTCTTGCCACAGCTTACATTGATGTGCCATCCTGTTGTTGTAGTTTTTCAGCAGCTGGAGGCACACTGGTTGGGAAATACTGGTATAGACATACATTTGAATGGACAGTGTATGGACTTTTGGAGATCAGCTGCTTCTTTTTAAGAAGGGACTGTCATTATGTGACTGTTATTTGTCATTCCATCTATACCCTATACCCATTGCAGCACAATTCAGAAAATATTCTTTTGACAGCTTCATAACCTTGTTTCTAGTATATAGTTTCATAGCTTCATTTTTTTTTCCACCATCAATTATTAAGTTGACTTTTTAATGTATTCTGCTATTATGACATTTCCACTCATTATTACCCTTCACTGTATTGGAGCTGATATATGGCTGTGGGCTGTAACAGATGTTTGTGACAATTAGGATAATTGTGTTTTGATACATTACAGATGATTAGAGGGAATTGAACTCATGTTTGAACTGTGAACCGAACAGAAATGACAACCGAACAAAAATCATGAAAAAAAATTCTGCTTCTAAGCCGTGCACAATGAACGAATATTTGATGCCATGAATATTCAGCTTCAGACCAGACTTTGATAACATCACATTTGTATTACTCATGAGTTGTGTTCCATTTGCCTACATTAGCCATCTGTCTGCATTACCAGTAGGATTTTCTAGCTTTTACGTTCATAGAATAGGAAAACTTACCCAGTAAATCACATAAAGAATAAATAACATTGTGCTTGCCTTGAGTCCTTGGCTCAAATTTTATGGTATTGAAAACAGCAGTACTATGGAGTGGGCTGCAGTACCCCTCATGACCACTGGGTGGTGAAGCTGAGCATATTTACTCTTCCATTGGCTTATGGATGGATCGTGTAATATGGCAGGTGTTCAAGGACAGATATACTTGCTGAAATGTGGAGGCAGAGAACAAAAAGAATCCTAAATAATGGAGACTTTTAGTCTGACCTTTGCTTTTTGCATATATGCAAGTTTCTCTTGGTCGTTCTGTAAAAATACCAAACCGCTGGTAGGTGCAAGGTATGTAAACACCATTAGCCACCGTTCAGTATCCTAAATGGGGAGTCAGTATGATCCTCCATAGAAACATAGAATGTGTTGGCAGATAAGAACCATTTGACCCTTCTAGTCTGCCCAATAATCTGAATAATATGAATAGTCCCTGGCCCTATCTTATATGGAGGATAGCCTTATGCTTATCCCATGCATGTTTAAACTCCTTCACTGTATTTGCAGCGACCACTTCTGCAGGAAGGCTATTCCATGCATCCACTACTCTCTCAGTAAAGTAATACTCCATGGAGTATACTAAAGACACGAAGAAAAAGATGGCATTGGTTCCAGCTCTCCCAGAGTCAAAAATAGGATAAAACTTCATATTTAATGGATATGCATTAAAATGGACAAAATCTAAATAACGTCAAAACAACAAAACAAAATTCGGACGTGTTTCAAGCTAAAAAAAACCTAGTTCTTAATCATGGCCTAATGTCAAAACAACAAAACGAAAATCCGACGCGTTTCAAGCAAAAAAACCTAGTTCTTAATCATGGCCTAATGTCAAAACAACAAAACAAAATGCTGACGTGTTTCAAGCTTAAAAAAAAAAAAAAACACCTAGCTCTCAATCATGGCTTGAAGCGCATCGGCGTTTCGTTTTGTCGTTTTGACGTTATTTTGATTTTGTCCATTTTAATGTATATCTATTAAATGTGAAGTTTTATCCTATTTTATGACCCTGGGAGAGCTGGAACCAATGCCATTTTTTTTTTTTTAAAGTCTGTGTTCACGGGTTACGGCTCGCTTTATGTTCCATGCTCCCCTCTACATGACCTAAACCTGTCTGCTTTATAAGAAGTACCTCCAGAGGTGGTGAGCTGAGCTGCACTTTTTTTCTTTAATTTTCTGTATACTAAAAACAGGTGGGGGTAAAAAATAAAAGATTTAATACTCACCTCTCCTCTGTTTCCCTGTAGCCCATCTTCAGAATAGAGCAGGTGTTGGAGAGTGATGTCATCAGCAGTGCCCACCTGATCCTTTTACAGAGACACTACTAGAGTGCTGAAGTCTATTATAGGTCAGCAGAGTTATGGACTACTGCTTTCTCTAATATGGCTACTGGAGGCAAGCAGTGACGGACCCTCAGTGTTTATCAATGGGGGTCCAACTCCATTCTCCTCTGCTGATCAGCTGATTGAAAGACCACTGACTAAGTAAGAAGGGATGAGCTGTGATATCAGGTACAACTGTTGCCAATTGTCTGAAGCTATGCCCCCATATTCAGCTGACTAGCAGGGGTGCCAGGTGTTGGCCCCCTACACATCTGATATTAATAGTACAGTGGTCCCTCAACATACGATGGTATGGACCATCGTTTGTTGAAACCATCGTATGTTGAGGGATCCGTGCAATGTAAAGTATAGGACAGTGGTCTACAACCAGCGAACGGCTGTCCGGGCATGCTGGGAGTTGTAGTTTTGCAACATCTGGAGGTTCGCAGGTTGAGGACCACTGGTATAGGAAGTTGTACTCACCTGTCCCCGCCGCTCTGGACCATCACCGCTCGTCACCGCTGCCCTGGATGTCGCCTTCCATCGCTGTCGCCGCGTCCCCGGGGTGTCCCCGATGCTCCGGCAAGGCCTCTGCTTCCCCGGCATCCTCGCTCTCAGACACCGCCATCACGTCGCTACGCACGCCGCTCCTATTGGATGACCGGATGGCATGCGCAGCGACGTGATGACGACGATGGAGAGTGCCGACGATGCAGGGGATCCGGAAGAGGGCGCGCCGGAGCCCCGAGGACAGGTAAGAGATCGTCAGCGGACCATACGGGGCACCGTAAACGGCTCTCCGGCGGCAGCTGAAGTAGTCTGCGCTGCCGGAAAGCCGTTTATGCGATGGCCCCAACATACAAAAGCATCATATGTTGATGCTGCCTTCAACATGCGATGGCCTCTGATAGGTCATCATATGTTGAAATGATCGTATGTCGGGGCCATCGTAGGTCGGGGGGGTCACTGTATATCCTTTTACATTATGACACTTTTAAAAGGAGACGCCACCTAAAACTTCCCCTACTACTACTACCACCCAATGAGGTCCACTGCACTAAGCTGCCATGATTAAAATCCAATGTTGTTGCACTCATAGAATGTCAGTCCTTATTGATACATACTAGTGGCTTTTCCATGGAAAAAGAAATGGCAGCCAGAATGTGTCATTAAAGGTATACATACCATTATTAGTTTCTTATTACTGCGGATCTGCAGGGGCTTTAGTGCAAAATTATAGAGGATGTGTCACGATGCCGGCTGGCAGGTAGTGGATCCTCTGTGCCAGAGAGGGATTGGCGTGGACCGTGCTAGTGGATCGGTTCTAAGTCACTACTGGTTTTCACCAGAGCCCGCCGCAAAGCGGGATGGTCTTGCTGCGGCGGTAGTGACCAGGTCGTATCCACTAGCAACGGCTCAACCTCTCTGACTGCTGAAGATAGGCGCGGTACAAGGGAGTAGACAGAAGCAAGGTCGGACGTAGCAGAAGGTCGGGGCAGGCAGCAAGGATCGTAGTCGGGGGCAACGGCAGGAGGTCTGGAACACAGGCTAGGAACACACAAGGAAACGCTTTCACTGGCACAATGGCAACAAGATCCGGCGAGGGAGTGAAGGGGAAGTGAGGTATAAATAGGGAGTGCACAGGTGAACACACTAATTGGAACCACTGCGCCAATCAGCGGCGCAGTGGCCCTTTAAATCGCAGAGACCCGGCGCGCGCGCGCCCTAGGGAGCGGGGCCGCGCGCGCCGGGACAGGACAGACGGAGAGCGAGTCAGGTACGGGAGCCGGGGTGCGCATCGCGAGCGGGCGCTACCCGCATCGCGAATCGCATCCCGGCTGGAGACGGTATCGCAGCGCACCGGGTCAGTGGAGCTGCCCGGAGCGCTGCGGTAGCGAGAGAGAAGCGAGCGCTCCGGGGAGGAGCGGGGACCCGGAGCGCTCGGCGTAACAGGATGTTAAGTTTGGGAATTAGAGTGTCACCTTAAAGGTGTATTCACACATACAGTATTATGTGCAGATTTGATGCACAGGATTTTCTGCTGCAGATTTCAATATAAACTAAATGACAGAATACACCTTCAAATCCTGCGCATCAAATCTGCACAGAATACTGAACGTGTGAATACAACCTCAATGTATTTTAGTTCTAATATCCCTTTTCTACCCCTTCTTATAAAGATTTAGCCCAAGTCAATTTTTTTTCATATTTTGTTCCCCCTCTGAGGACTTAAATAGTCACTGTCATTTGCACAAATTACAAGTGAATATAAGAAACTTTGCAATATATCTTATTTGACAAAAATGCTTCTTTTTCCCTCTCCCGTGAGACTGTATTTCACTCTAAAAAAAAAAATCAGTTCAGCTTTGTCCAGTGTCTGCAAGACAAGCAATACAAGCCTATTGAGGTGGAAGGAAATAGCTCCACCCACCAGCTCTGGGAGAACTGCAAATTTTAGATAAAGCCTGCAGAGCAGAAATCTGGTCAAAAAAAAACATTTACAAGTTATGTTATGGCCAGAAAAATAGTGCTGCTCCTCCTGGGAGCTCATTCTGAAAAGTCACCTGAAATGACAGGTATGTTTTAAAAGAGATTTCCAGGACCACTTTTTATTAATGCTTAGGGTAGATAATCAGTACCAGGTCAGAGCGATGCCTGACACCCCGCCTAACATCAGATGCTTGTCAAAGCTGGGTCTCTCACTTATACAGAGAACAGAGCTGGAAGCAAGAAGCAATACATTGTTTAGTGCTAGGTTAAGTTACTGCATCTCAGCTTCCATTTGGTTCACTGAAAGCTGAGCTGCAGTAACCCAACATGGCCACTATGCAATGTATGGAGCTGTCTGCTTCCATCTCTATTCACTGTCATTGGTGCCAAGGCTCTGGCAAAGTGCCAAGTGTCAGCACCCCGCTGATGAGATATTGATGGCCTATTCTAAGGATAATCCATCAAAATATAAATCCCAGAGAAGCCCATTAAGGGAAATTTCTTTAATTGCAATTATGGAACTCCCTCCCCCAGACCTGCACAAGGATGTTGTGGAGGTGATGTCTGCTCTGTGTAACCTACAGGCAGCCAACCTGTGCTTACTGAGGAGGACATATTAATTGCTCCAGAGACGTAAGGAACCAGGGGCAGCGGTCTCAGCACGTCTCTGCTAGAAAACGGAATCTGCTGATTCCAAAGTCACAAGTAATTAATCTTAGGGGACGAGATGTCTGTAATGGAAAGCAGGCGTGATGAATCCTTCTTCCAGATAACGATCGCTTTATCTTTTCCAACAAACAAGAAGCTGTTAAAAAGAAATGACAACAAAACAGAAGATATACAGAAGTATTCTAATATAAATGATGCTGATTGGGGATTGTTCTCCTTAATAAGCAACTGACAAATCGGTAATATCTGTGCAAATAGGGGTGAATTAAAGTGAATAGAGCAAAATTTTATGAAAATCAGCTCAAAACCCCTTATATGTGTGATCCAAAAATAAAATAGCCTGCTCAGATCCCCATTCAGGTCCCGAGGCTTTCTTATCTCCAGCTGTTAATGACTTTCTATATTGGTGACCACTATGTGTATACAAGTGATAAAGAATATAATGGTGATGCCCAGTACCTTTTCTCTGCATAGAAGAAAAAAGCTCATGATATAGGCAGGAAGGGGTTGGTGAAGACCTGTTCATTATATTAGCAGCTTTACCCGTAGACACGTGGATTTTTACTATTAGCAAAATGACTGGACAGCCAGTATGGCCCTTTTACCCCTTGGAGTATGCCATACCATGGAGTATCCTCTCTGTTTCCCTTTGTCTCCTGGCTTCACAATAGAGTGGGCAGATATACCCTGGTGGGTAATTGTACATCACCAGCTGTGCCTACTTATTCCATTCACATAGGCTATATTGACCTCTGTTACACACGACCACTACCCCTCATATTAACATCAGCATCTTATGTCTGTAAGTACTGTACTCCAGTGGAATATATCAAACGCTTTTTTGTGCAAAACAGGAAAGCTTTATTTTCTCATATAGAGGTATAGCCAACTTGGTCAGTTACTGTCACTTTAAGTGGTTAAAAAGCTATAGTTCATAGTAGTTGCAGTATGTATAAGAAGCACACAGCTTGGTGGTTTCTCTCATACTCAGTATGCTTTGTTTCTTAAAGGGAACCAATCATCAAATTTTACCCTATATAACTCTTGGCAAAGCGTTATGTAGGGTAAAATCTTTATCCTCACAATCCCGGGGGACGCTCCTGCCTGGGGGGGATGGTGAGGATATGAACTTATAAACTCCTCCCTGCCGGCCCCGTAAGTCCCTGTCACCTAGTCCTGTGTCCTGCAGCGACGCCTCCTCGGCTTTATTGACCGTTCAGTGAGCAGAGAGATGACGCGTCCTGTTAGTCAAGTCGAGGGGGCGTCGCTGCCGGCCGAAGACACAGGACTAGGTGACAGGAGCGCCCCGCCCAGGGGACTACTTACGGGGCCAGCAGGGAGGAGTTTATAAGTTCATATCCTCACCATCCCCGCAGGCAGGAGCGTCCCGCCCAGGGGACTACTTACAGGGCCGGCAGGGAGGAGTTTATAAGTTCATATCCTCACCATCCCCGTAGGCCGGTGCGTCCCCCAGGGATGGTAAGGATAAAGATTTTACCCTATATAGCGCTTTGCCAAGCATTATATAGGGTAAAATCTGATGATCGGTTTCCTTTAAACAACTAAACAGAACAACCACTAGGTCAGAATGCACTCCAAGATGGCTAATGGCTTTTACCTAAAGATTTTGGGCCTCTATGGGTTTCAAAGAGGCTGCCCTTTACCACATCAGATGATGCCTAGGCGTTACTAGCAAGGTTGCACCATTACTGCTACTTGTTTACAATGTCCTGATGCCGAGGGGTGTCAGTGACGGCAAAATCACTACCCATTTTTAAAAGCATCTTTACAAAGACAGTTGCCACAGTCATGTATGTCACCACTAGTGTTGCTCGTGAATATTCGCAATTCGAATATTATTCGCGAATATCGCATATTCGCGAATTCGCGAATTTCGCGAATATAGCGCTATATATTCGTAATTACGAATATTCGTTTTTTTTTTTTTTTTTTTCTTCACAGTACACATAACAGTGATCACCCCTCTCTGCTTCCAGCTTGTATGGTGTGAAGAAGGCTCTAATACTACTGTGTGAGACTGGCGTGCAAAACTTCGCATATGCGAAAATTAGCACATGCTACTTTTCCCATATGCGAATTTTCGTACGTGCTGATTTTGTGTGTGTTAATTTTCACATATGGTAATTTTCGCATACGCGAATATTCGCATATGCGAAAATAAACCGATAATATAACGAATATGCGAATATATGACGAATATTTGTCCATATATTCGCGAATATTCGCGAATTCGAATATGGCCTATGCCGCTCAACACTAGTCACCACATGATATGAACTGCGGATGGGGGGGGGGGGGGGCGCTAACAGAAAATACTGTAACAGTCTACATCTAACATAAAACTGGTCCTATGTCGTAGTTACTGTTTATCAGAACGATAGGCATCATGGACACCATTAAAGAAGTATTCAAGCCAAAGACATCTTATCCCCTAGCCAAAGAATAGGGAATAAGATGTCTGATCATGGGGGGGGGGGGGCCCCTCCATTAATGTCTATGGGAAGGGGCGTGACGGGGGTGTTTCTGGGACTGGAAACGTGATTTCCCACCATGCCCATTTGTGATGTCACGCTGTGCCCCCTCCATTCGTGTTTATGGGAAGGGGCGTGACGGGGGTGTTTCTGGGACTGGAGACGTGACATCCCACCATGCCCATTTCTGAGGTCACGCTGTGCCCCCTCCATTCATGTTTATGGGAAGGGGTGTGACGGGGGTGTTTCTGGGACTGGAGACGTGACATCCCACCATGCCCATTTGTGATGTCACACCGCCCCCCTCCATTCATGTCTATGGGAGGGGGCGTGACAGGGTTGTTTCTGGGACTGGAGACGTGACATCCCACCATGCCCATTTGTGATGTCATGCCGTGCCTCCTCCATTCATGTCTATGGGAAGGGGCGTGACAGGGGTGTTTCTGGAACTGGAGATGTGACATCCCACCATGCCCATTTGTGATGTCACGCTGTGCCCCCTCCATTAATGTCTATGGGAAGGGGCGTGACGGGGGTGTTTCTGGGACTGGAGACGTGATTTCCCACCATGCCCATTTGTGATGTCACGCTTTGCCCCCTCCATTCATGTTTATGGGAAGGGGCGTGATGGGGGTGTTTCTGGGACTGGAGACGTGACATCCCACCATGCCCATTTCTGATGTCACGCTGTGCCCCCTCCATTCATGTTTATGGGAAGGGGCGTGACGGGGGTGTTTCTGGGACTGGAGACGTGACATCCCACCATGCCCATTTGTGATGTCACACCGCGCCCCCTCCATTCATGTCTATGGGAGGGGGCGTGACAGGGGTGTTTCTGGGACTGGAGACGTGACATCCCACCATGCCCATTTGTGATGTCATGCCGTGCCCCCTCCATTCATGTCTATGGGAAGGGGCGTGATGGGTGTGTTTCTGGGACTGGAGACGTGACATCCCACCATGCCCATTTGTGATGTCACGCTGTGCCCCCTCCATTCATGTTTATGGGAAAGGGCATGACGGGGGTGTTTCTGGGACTGCCCATTCGTGATGTCACGCCGTGCCCCCTCCATTCATGTCTATGGGAGGGGGCGTGACTACCGTCACGCCCCCTCCCATAGACATGAATGGAGGGGGCGTGATGTGAAGTCACATCTCCAGTCCCGAAAACACAGAGGTTTCCGAGACTGGAGCAGCAGCACGGCATAGAATGCAGGTGCTGTACGGAGATGGGGGGGGGGGGTCCCAGTGGCGGACCCCCATCCCCCAATCAGACATTTTATCCCCTATCCTTTAAATAGGGGATAAGATGTCTTTGGTCAGAATACTCCTTTATAGCCCAGATTGACATCCATCATTTCTAAGGCACCTGAAATGCAAGTCTGACTAGTTATTAAGTAAGACGCGTGAATTGGAGTTACAATTTGACTATCTTGCCCGAGAAGATTCTAGAAATGTGTAATGACATTAACGACTTCCTGTTTTTCTTCAGGGGGAAATGTTAGCTGAGGCATCAGATATAGTCATCACTTTGATGAATTATCTATTTTCTATGGTGTAAAGAATTGTGAGTCACCTGACATTTCGGGGAGGATAGCTAAAGGTCGCAGCCTTTCCCTGCGTGGATTGATCGCATTTATGGTCATAGATTTCCTCCCAAGATAAAGTTGCAGGGATCTTACAAGATTCCATTGAGGTGTGAAGTTGATCTCCCACAATACCTTTAAACCTTCAGCCGAAAACTTCTGCAGCTGTAAGCGATCATTATTCCAATTAACATCTAGTTATTGCGGATTAAAGAACGAAGAGTCCTCCGGAGACTGAAGTGTCAATTATGTAATAGTCACCATGACGTTTGGTTGACACATGGTAGATTTGCTGCAGATTTGTTACAGATTTTCTTAGTTAAAAGGGTATTATTTGAAAAAAACATTTTAATTTCATATCACCTGGCTCCAGAAAGTTAAACAGATTTCTTAATTACATCTATTAAAAAAAATCTTAATCCTTCCAGTACTTATCAGCTGCTGAAGTTGGGTCGTCATTTTTTTGTCTGACAACAGTGCTCTTTGCTGACACCTCTGTCTGTCTCAGGAACTGTCCAGAGCAGGAGAGTAGAGATGAGCGAACTTACAGTAAATTCGATTCGTCACGAACTTCTCGGCTCGGCAGTTGATGACTTATCCTGCATAAATTAGTTCAGCTTTCTGGTGCTCCGGTGGGCTGGAAAAGGTGGATACAGTCCTAGGAAAGAGTCTCCTAGGACTGTATCCACCTTTTCCAGCCCACGGGAGCACCTGAAAGCTGAACTAATTTATGCAGCAAAAGGCATCAACTGCCGAGCCGAGAAGTTCGTGACGAATCGAATTTACTGTAAGTTCGCTCATCTCTACAGGAGAGGTTTGCTGTGGGGATTTGATGTTGCTCTGGACAGTTCCTGGGACAGACAGAGGTGTCAGCAGAGAGCACCGTTGTCAGAAAGAATAACTCAACTTCAGCAGCTGATAAGTACTGGAAAAATTAAGAGATTTAATAGAAGTAATTTACAAATCTGTTTAACTTTCTGGAGCCTTTTGATGTGAATTTTTTTACATTTTTTTTCATGGAATACCCCTTTAACTTAACAGTCATCAATAGGGAAATCCAAACTCAAAAAGTCAGAATTTACAGCAAATCCACCACATGTGAATATTCACAATGAATTCCCACAAGGACATTTAGCGCGGATTCTGTGTGCAGCAGTCTCCTCTTCCTTGGCTGAGATTTGGGGGGAGAAAGGGTGGAAGCTTAGACTAGGGGTAACATGGAAGAATCTATAAGTCAGGGAGATAGTTTGGTACTGTGAGCGAGTAACAGAAGGAGCTGTAAATGGAGGTGAAGGGTCTGATATTTAGCGTTTTTGTACCATACATGGGGATGATCAATGCTGGAGGTTACCAGGGTTTAGGAAAGTGGAGAAAGGAAGGCTATTTTGGAGAGCTGGGTGTATGTATCCTCAGGTGATAAAAGTATTGGGCACAACTGCAAGATCCAGATAGTCCCGAAGTTCCTGTCAGGTGGCAGATAAAGGAATCCTACAATGGAAACGTGTGTTATCCAGTCACAGTGTTATTTAATTAAAGTATGTCTGCAATGCCCCATGGGTGCGGACCCACTGTGCCACAAGTAGCAACCGGCCAGACAGGCAGAAGGGGTAAACTGGCACTGAAGACAGTGTCAGATGCAGCAGAGCTGAACGGGTGTTTATAGCAGAAGCAGTGAGAACAGATAGCCAAGATGGCTACAGGTGCAGGTTGGCTGGAACAAGCTGCAAGCAGAAAGGAATTGTGGTAGACAATCCAAGATCATTAACAGGAGAGACGGGTCAGGTTCCAATGGATGAGACAGAGGCAAAGTCCTGTAACATAGTTCATAAGGTTGAAAAAAGACCTGAGTCCATCTAGTTCAACCTATATCTCTAATGAGTCCCTACTGAGTTGATCCAGAGGAAGGAAAAAAAACTCATACTAGAGGTAAAAATTCCTTCCCGACTCCAAATATGGCATCAGAATAAATCCCTGGATCAACGTTCTGTCCCTATAAATCTAGTAGACATAACCTGTAATGTTATTATTCTCCAAAAATACATCCAGACCCCTTTTTGAACTCTTTTACAGAGTTCACCATGACCACCTCCTCCAGGAGAGAATTCCAGTCTCACTGCTCTTACAGTAAAGAACCCCAGTCTGTGCTGGTGTAGAAACCTTCTTTCCTCTAGACGTAGAAGATGCCCCCTTGTTATAGATACAGTCCTGGGTATAAATAGATCATGGGAGAGATCTCTGTACTGTCCCCTGATATATTTATACATAGTTATTAGGTCTCCCCTAAGCCTTCTTTTTACTAAACAAAATAACCCCAATTCTGATAATCTTTCTGGGCACTGTAGTCCTCCCATTCCCCGTATTACATAGCATTGTGTAATCGTGGCATCTGTCTTGGCTAAGCTGTCCTTGTATACGCTATAACATTGCCCTAGGGATGTTGTGGGATGTAAAGTTGACAGGATAACAACCAAATTATGTAAATGTGAGCAGTAATACAAACAAGGGTTAATGTGCCAGGAGGGAGAAGTAGGTGAACATAATCTAGATCATAAATAGAGAGATAGATAGATATGAGAGCGATAGATATGAGATAGATAGATAGATAGATAGATAGATATGAGATAGATAGATAGAAAGATAGATATGAGATTGATAGATAGATAGATATGAGATAGATAGAAAGATAGATAGATATGAGATAGATAGATAGAAGATAGATATGAGATAGATAGATAGATAGATAGATAGATAGATGATAGATATGAGATAGATAGATATGAGATAGATAGATATGAGATAGATAGATAGATGATAGATATGAGATAGATAGATAGATATGAGATAGATAGATAGATATGAGATAGATATATGATAGATATGAGATAGATAGATAGATAGATAGATATGAGATAGATAGATGCTAGATATGAGATAAATAGATATGAGATAGATAGATGATAGATATGAGATAGATAGATGATAGATATGAGATAGATATGAGATAGATAGATATGAGATAGATATATGATAGATATGAGATAGATAGATAGATAGATATGAGATAGATAGATGCTAGATATGAGATAAATAGATATGAGATAGATAGATATGAGATAGATAGATGATAGATATGAGATAGATATGAGATAGATAGATGGAAAATAGATATGAGATAGATAGATAGATAGATAGATATGAGATAGATAGATAGGTATGAGATAGATAGATGATAGATATGAGATAGATAGATATGAGAAAGATAGATAGATATGAGATAGATAGATATACAGATAGATAGATATGAGATAGATAGATGATAGATATGAGATAGATAGATAGATATGAGTTAGATAGATAGGTATGAGATAGATAGATATATGATAGATAGATAGATAGATAGATAGATATGAGATATATAGTTAGATATGAGATAGATAGATAGATAGATAGATAGATAGGTAGATATGAGATAGATAGATTTTAGAAAGATAGATAGATATGAGATAGATAGATTTTAGAAAGATAGATAGATATTAGATAAATAGATAGATCGATATGAAAAAAAGAGAGATGAGAGATACAAATTAAAATATAATATGTACAATGCAGACAGACAATGCCAAACATTATGGTCACAGATTAAACAGAAGAGAATTGTGACTTTTTTTGGCCCCAATCTTCTTCCAATACAGTCTTTGTCAATTTTAGAATCCATCAGGAGCTCAGAGAATATATGGTGAAGAATTCTCAGCGGTCAGGGGATTAGTGACATAACAGGACCTCAAGATATGCTTTTCTAGTTGCTTAGCATCCAGATCTCAGGGTAAATGGGCTGTAAAGTGATATATCAGCAGAAATAATGCTACCAAGTAAAATAGGACAATTCTCATCCTGTGTGACTAATGTCTCTCAGGCTCTGGAGTAAGACCCACCTTGTGAAGACAGGTATGTGATTTTATCATGAATATTTATCTATTTAATTTTATCAATACAGACATTTGTGGTATTACTAGCAATTCCTATATAGTTTTAGGATGAAAACATTATCACCATAAGATTAAAAGTTGGAAATTAGATAGATAGATAGATAGATATTAGCTGGATATATTTAGATGATAAATAGATAGATAGATCGATAGATAGATATTAGATAGATATGAGAGAGAGATAGATATGAGATAGATAGATACATAGATATGAGATAGATAGATATGAGATAGATGATAGATAGATAAATAAATAAATAGATAGATAGATATGAGATATATAGATATGAGATAGATGATAGATAGATAAATAAATAAATAGATAGATGTGAGATAGATAGATATGAGATAGATGATAAATAGATAAATAGATAGATAGATGGATATGAGATAGATGATAGATAGATAGATAGATATGAGATAGATAGATAGATAGATAGACAGATAGATATGAGATAGATAGATAGATCTGCATCTCTATTATTTTAATAGGAGTGCTCATGAAAAAAACACAGGATGGTCCAGCGCTTGTGTCGGTAGAATTGCGAGGATTTATTAGGCAGATCAAACAACAGGTACAAATTAGCACCAAAATTAGGGGAAAAAATAAATAAATAAATAAATAAATATAACCCCAGAAAATAGTGTCAGTTGCCCAAGTAATACAAAATTTAAGCTGTAATTACCAGCAACTAGAAAAGATGGTTACAATATAAATCCATTGCACATAACATATTCCTCCCAGATGTTGAATTATTGTTCAGTATTGTGTACCCTGTATATATGTACTCTTTAATAATTATGTATGTCTCAATAGTGCAAAATAACATCCTGCTTACGATTGAGACCATCCGGAAATCTTGTTTTCAGTTTTATTATCCAGAAAATGTCCCTATCTAATAATTTTTGTTTAGCATTTCCTCATCTAACCGGTAGGACAACTTTCTCGATACCCTGCACATGAAGTGTGGAAAACTTTCCATCATGTTTCTCAGCACAATGTCTCGTCGCCATAGAGACATGACGGGAAGAAAAATGGGGAATGTCCGACAAATGTTTTCTAATTCTAGTTTTGAGTGTATTGGTGGAACATCCCACATACCGGACACAACACTCTAGACAAGTAATTAGATAAATGACATACGCAGTGTTACAGTTAATGAACTATTTCACTGCGAATGTCTCTCCAGAGACACAAGAGGTAAATGAATTAGTAATTTTCATAACTGAGCAACAAATACAGCAAAGTTGTCCGCATTTAAAATTTCCTGCAGTCTTAAGCCAAGTATTGGGTTTCTTTATTCTATCACTAAATAGACTCAGAGACACTCTCTGTCCTATTGTTCTGGCCCGTCTAGAGACGCACTTATATCCTCCCTCAAATACCCCTTAATAGGCGGGATCATGTATTACCATGGGCAAAAATCTATGTACAATAGAACAGACGTGTTTGAACTCCCGACTATAGGGTGCAGAAAAAGCTATGGGTTGGGGTTCTGTTTACCAAAAATTAAGGTGTTACAATCCTTTTGTTCACTAATGATTCTGGCCCTATCAATGGACCATTGTTGGTATCCCCGTTTTCTTAACC
Source organism: Hyla sarda (assembly GCF_029499605.1). NCBI lineage: Eukaryota > Metazoa > Chordata > Amphibia > Anura > Hylidae > Hyla > Hyla sarda. The sequence goes on along the minus strand of NC_079198.1, from coordinate 104,305,334 downwards.
TAGAACCGATTTGTTCTGCCTCTTGTAAAAAATCTTCCTGCCGGGTGCAATTCCTATGAGCTTGTATCATTTCCCCGAGAGGGAGATTTTTTACAACATGTGGGGGATGACATGATGTGGCTTCTAGAATCGAATTAACGGCCATTTCTTTTCTTTAAGTTTTGGTGTATATGTTCCCCGAGGTACTATCCCCAATTAGGGTCAAATCCCAAAAATTTATGGAAAGGGGATCTTGATGTAAAGTAAAAATTAAATTACAGTGATTCTGGTTAAAAAAAATTGCCAATTGCTGGCACAGTCGGCACACTCGATCTCCAAATAAAGAGGAGATCGTCTATGTACTGACCGTACCAGCAAATGCAGTCTGAAAATAAATTTCTCGAAGAAAACAAATACTCCCTCTCCCACCAACACATAAAAATGTTGGCGAGAGAGGGGGATAATTTCGCACCCATTGATGCTCCGGTGACCTGCAGGAAAAACTTTCCATTGAACATGAAAAAGTTATGCGAGAGTAAATACTCGATCGCAAGGATGATATATTCCTGCAGGTCACTGCAGGTGAAAAGCTCTCACACCTATGCCAGCCGATTACTGGAGTACATTTGCACAACCAGCCAACTAGTGCATCTGCTAACCACATCCCCTGGAAATGCACAATAAGACAAACGACAAAGCCAGAACAGACGACATAAAAATAGCGCTAAGTTAGTTGATAAATTCCTCTGTGATCTTAGATGACACATTCTTTGGGGCAGTTTTGAATCGTTTTGTTGGGGTGACACCCAGGCACAACAGGTTCACAGTGGGGGCAGTAAGAACACTTTATCTCCTGACATTAAATGAGTCCATGTTTTTTCTTCTTCGTGTCCTGGAAAACTTCTGTAAAAATGTATTTCCTGTGTATGAGGAATGTTCAGCTTTTGAATGTTGTTTTTTGTCATATCTGTAATTTTTGAATGTCTTATGAAGTAAAAAGCTCGGTGACCATAAGTGTGGGGCTACCACCGTTTTTGAGGAGGGTTTGTATACCCAGGCGTATCACTGTCCTGCCATTATAACCTGAGTGGTAACAGCCCCTGCTAGGAACAAGTTATAGAGTTAATATGAAAGAAGCCAAACATGGCTACAAATCAGCACACACCTCATAGAAGCAGCTCATGTGGCTGCTATGGGCCCCTGGAGAAAGGGGGCCCAACTCTAATAAGGTTTGAGTTGATATTATTAGATGTGAGAAATAGTGTTGAGCGCAAATAATTGAAATGCAAAGGAGTCCTATCAGACCGGAGAGAGCACAGAGGAGTACTATCATACATGAGAGAGGACAGAGGAGTACTATCAGACAGGAGAGTGCACAGAAAAGTATTATCAGACAGAAGAGAGCACAAAGAAGTACTATCAGACAGCAGAGGGCACAGAGGAGTACTATCAGACAGGAGAGAGCACAGAGGAGTCCTATCAGACAGGAGAGGGCACAGAGGAGTCCTATCAGACAGGAGAGAGCACAAAGGAGTGCTATCAGACAGGAGAGAGCACAGAGGAGTGCTATCAGACAGAAGAGAGCACAGAGGAGTGCTATCAGACAAGAGAGAGCCCAGAGGAGTCCTATTAGACAGGAGAGAGCACAGATGAGTACTATCAGAAAGGCAAGAGCACAGAGGAGTCCTATCAGACAGGAGAGAGCACACAGGAGTACTATCAGACAGGAGAGAGCACAGAGAAGTACTATCAGACAGAAGAGAGCACAGAGGAGAGCAATCAGACAGGAGAGAGCACAGAGAAGTACTATCAGACAGAAGAGAGCACAGAGGAGTGCAAACAGACAGGAGAGACCACAGAGGAGTCCTATGAGACAGGTGAGAGCACAGAGAAGTACTATCAGACAGAAGAGAGCACAGAGGTGTGCTATTAGACAGGAGAGCACAGAGGAGTGCAATCAGACAGGAAAGAGCACGGAGGAGTACTATCAGACCGGAGAGAGCATGGAGGAGTGCAATCAGACAAGAGAGAGCACAGAGGAGTCCTATCAGACAAGAGAGAGCACAGAGGAGTGCTATCAGACAGGAGAGAACAGAGAGGAGTTCTATCAGACAAGAGAAAGCACAGGGGAGTTCTGTCAGACAGGAGAGAGCTCAGAGAATTTTTTTCAGACAGGAGAGAGCACAGAGAAGTACTATCAGACAGTAGAGAGCACAGAGAAGTGCTATCAGACAGGAAAGAGCACAGAGGAGTACTATCAGATAGGAGACAGCACAGAGGAGTACTATCAGACAGTAGAGAGCACAGAAAAGTATCAGACAGGAGAGAGCGCAGAGAAGTACTATCAGACAGGAGAGAGCACAGAGGAGTGTTATTAGAAAGGAGAAAGCAAATAGGAGTGCTATCAGACAGGAGAGATAGCACAGAGGAGTACTATCAGACAGGAGGGAGCACAGTCAAGTACCATAGACAGGAGAGAGCACAGAGGAGTCCTATCGGACAGGAGAGAGCACAGAGAAGTTCTATCAGGCAGGAGAGAGCACACAGGAGTACCATCAGACAGGAGAGAATACAGATTAGTCCCATCAGACTGGAGAGAACACAGGGCAGTGCTATCAGACAGGAAAGAGCACAGAGGAGTCCTATCGGACAGGCGAGAGCACAGAGGAGTACTATCATACAGGAGAGAGCACAGAGAAGTGCTTTCAGACAGGAAAGAGCACAGAGGAGTCCTATCAGACAGGAGAGAGCACACTGGAGTAGTATCAGACAGGAGAGAGCACAGAGGAGTGCAATCAGACAGGAGAGAGCACAGTGGAGTCCTGTCAGACAGGAAAGAGCACAGAGGAGTCCTGTCAGAAAGGAGAGAGCACAGAGAAGTACTATCAGACAAGAGAGAGCGCAGAGAAGTACTATGAGAAAGGAGAGAGCACAGAGGAGTGCTATCAGACAGGAGAGAGCACAGAGGGGTACTATCAGACAGGAGAGAGCACATAGGAGTCCTATCAGACAGGAGAGAACAGAGAGGAGTGCTGTCAGACAGGAGAGAACTCAGAGAAGTATTTTCAGACAGGAGAGAGCACAGATAAGTACTATCAAACAGTAGAGAGCACAGAGAAGTGCTATCAGACAGGAGAGAGCACAGAGGAGTACTATCACACAGGAGAGAGCACAGAAAAGTATTATCAGACAGGAGAGAGCGCAGAGAAGTGCTACCAGAAAGGAGAGAGCACAGAGGAGTGCTATCAGACAGAAGAGAGCACAGAGGAGTGCTATCAGACAGGAAAGAGCACAGAGGAGTACTATCAGACAGGAGAGAGCACCGAGAAGTGCTATCAGACAGGAGGGAGTACAGAGGAGTACTATCAGACAAGAGAGAGAGCACAGAGGAATGCTATCCGACAGGAGAGAGCACCGAGAAGTGCTATCAGACAGGAGGGAGCAGAGTTGAGTACTATCGACAGGAGAGAGCACAGAGGAGTCCTATCCGACAGGAGAGAGCACAGAGAAGTACTGTCAGACAGGAGAGAGCACAGAGGAGTACTATCAGACAGGAGAGAGCACAGAGGAGTCCTATCGGACAGGAGAGAGCACAGAGGAGTGCTATCAGACAGGAGAGAGCACAAAGGAGTGCTATCAGACAGGAGAGGGCACAGAGGAGTACTATCAGACAGGAGAGAGCACCGAGAAGTGCTATCAGACAGGAGGGAGTACAGAGGAGTACTATCAGACAAGAGAGAGAGCACAGAGGAATGCTATCAGACAGGAGAGAGCACCGAGAAGTGCTATCAGACAGGAGGGAGCAGAGTCGAGTACTATCGACAGGAGAGAGCACAGAGGAGTCCTATCGGACAGGAGAGAGCACAGAGGAGTACTATCAGACAGGAGAGAGCACAGAGGAGTACTATCAGACAGGAGAGAGCACAGAGGAGTACTATCAGACAGGAGAGAGCACAGATGAGTCCTATCGGACAGGAGAGAGCACAGAGGAGTATTATCAAACAGGAGAGAGCACAGAGGAGTCCTATCAGACAGGAGAGAGCACAGATGAGTATTATCAGACAGTGGAGCACTGGAAAGTCCACCCTGACTTACGGGACTTTGTCCATGCTTGTGCTTCAGCTTGGACAAAGCTATGATTTACAGGCCATGAGTTCTATAAATAGGAAATAACATTTTCTAATGAAGTGTATTAGGAAGGATAATGTTTTGCCAAGATGTACAACATATAAAAAGATTTGCATCTGACAGTGCCCATTTAAGTCATGATAAATTAATGGGGCATCAACATTTTCTTTTGCAGGTGGTTAGGACATATGGTGGTGACAAGTAGCACCTTAAAAAGCCCATCTTAAATTGCTTTCCCCTATCCATTTGCTGGAACCCCTACCAAACAGAAGAAATGAGGAATATTACAACCCCAAATGACTAAAGCGAAAATTGTGTGTGTGTTTGTGGGTCTACCAAACATTGCTGAGGGGATAGCTATTAGAGATGGAAATACCCCTTTAATTTTATATTTGCTGTGGATGTTTCTGTGAGCTTTGTACACCAAGGTCTAGTAAGCTCTTATTTTGTGTGAGAAATGCTTTTAACAAGTCAAATAAATGGAAAATGCCAAATCACTTTCTCCAATTGCACCTTCTTCTGTCATAGTTCACATTCATATTTTTTACATCTCTGCTTTTTCTTGGCTTTAGTCATCGTTTTGGCTGGTATCAAGACCTCTGGATACATAATTTGACAGCACAGATATATGAGATGCCTCTGCCATCTATCGACTTGGTTTTTTATTTTTTGTTGGTGGCTTCTGGAATAGTGGGCAACACATTGGTGCTTCTGACAGTCATTTGCAATGCTTTGGAGAACAAGACAATGCCTGCTTCCGACCTGATATTGTCCAACCTTACTGTAGTTCTCCTCCTACTCTCCATCTTCCGGAACGTTTTGGTTGTCACTTTCCAGATTGGTATGGACATATTGTTCTCCCCGATCTTGTGCAAATTGTTCATGTTCATTTGGACTCTGCTGAGGTCCATGAGTGTCTGGGGGACATTTTCAATAAGCGTTTTCCATTATATAAGCATCAAAAACCATTATATAAAAGTCAGAAAAAATGCCTTCTGGACCACAGTGAAAGTTCTGGCCATAATGTGGACATTTAACTGTTTGTATTATATACCTGCATTCTTGTATACTGACCGTATAGAGGCTAATGTTACCTTCTCAGTGCAGTTGATTAGCACCAGCATCAGGCCTGTACTTGGTTGTGTATGGGACTTCCCTACTCTGGATTCAAGTCTTCTCTTTGTCACCACATCATTGGTTATTCATGAAGTTATACCAGTTATTCTTATGGTGGGCACTAACCTAAGCACTCTATATACCCTAAAACAGCACTCTAAAACCATAGCAGCACAGAAAACCATCAACCGTGTGGCATCAGAGCGCAAAGCAGCCATGGTGATTTCCACGCTGGTCATCCTCTTTGTTCTCTGCTGGGGGGCCAATGTTGTGGCAACTAACTTCTACAACTTTACCAAGGGCTCATCCTCCTCATTATATCTGTTGACCATAGCCAACTTTGGAGCCTACATCTTCATGGGTTTTAGTCCTCTGGTCTTACTTATTGGGCACAGTAAGCTGAGAAAGAAACTGGTTCATTTACTTTTTAAACAATGGAAACATCAGGTCAGTCCAACAGAGCACTTATCCAAGAGCAGTGGAAGTGTTGCTATTGTTACCTTCTAAGATTATGTTAGGTAATGTATCTTCCCACACCCAATTAGGGTCAGCTACTGGATACCTGTGTAAAACCAGTAACAGGTTCTTCAAATCCGTGCATATATTATTTACTGGTTTGTCTATATAGGACAGATGGACCTGTAGTGCTACCTAAGGCCCAACCCCCGCAAAACACTAACACAAAAGGCCACTAACATCCCCTGTCAAGGGCAACAATGATCATACAAGTTGGATTGTTACCTGTCTAATCTTTAGTCTCCTGCTAGATGTCTAGCTCCTGGTATCTGTTCAGTAATAAAGTATATCCCTCCCTTAATTTGAATTACCTGGCCATTGTATCAAGCCAAGTGGACTTCAAGTAACTTTAGCTGAAAGACACCTGAAAACCAAAGCAAGCTGTATAAATAGTTCCTATAAAAAATAAAGTACATGTTTCTAAATGTAAACACCAAGTCAGGAAATGTATACATACACCGATAAGCTATAACTTTATTATGTAGGTTTCCCTAGCGCTGCCAAACCAGTACTACCCCACCAAAACCTGGACTCCACAAGACCTCTGAAGGTGTCCTGAGGTATCTGGCACTAAGATGTTACCAGCAGATTTTTTAGGTCCTGTAAGTGTGGCCCCAGGGTTCTGACCTGTTTTCCAACACATTCATAGATGCTCAATCACATTGAGAACTAGGGAATTTGAAGGCCAAGTCATCACCTCAAACTCTTTGCCTTAAACCTGAACAATAAGAAGAAATAAGCAATACACACCCCATACTGTCCAAGGATGTAAAAGATAACTCATTGGACTACCTCCTTCCATTACTAAAAATTCTAGTTCTGATTCTCATTAGGCAATTGGCATTGGCACTTTCAGTAGTGGAAAGGCGTCAGCAAGGGCACTCAGATCTGTACTTTCAGTAGTAGATAGGTGTCAGCAAGGGCACTCGGATCTGTACTTTCAGTAGTGGAAAGGCGTCAGCAAGGGCACTCGGATCTGTACTTTCAGTAGTAGATAGGCATCAGCAAGGGTCCCAGCAGTTGAACCACTAGGTATAGAAAAAGTAAGTAATTACAGAAGAAGTGGCACACGGTGACAACCTTTGGGTATACAAATTTTATTTCCTATTGTTGGAGTACCATTTTTTTTAATCAGTTCTGAATAAAAGATCTCTTACATTGTTTGTGGAGTGTGCACTCATTTATTATTAAATCCCTCCACATCTCCATGACTGTCCCAAAGGAGATAAAGAAGTCAGAATGTCTCTCTATTCTGTTGCAGTTTCATCTCGATGGTCTGGAATGTGAGTCCCAAAATATTCACTGCTATTCAGTTCCTTTTTATAGATCAGTAGGTAGCATTTGGGGAAAAACACAGCTGACAAAACCCCCAGACAGCTGCCAAGAATAAAAGTCATCTGAATGAGAGACTTGGAGGCGATGTCTGTGCTGACATAAGTGGGTATGAAAATGATCCAGGCCAGAATGAGAGACAACATCGCCACTGTGATATCTCTTCCCATGTAATACTGGTGCACTGGCTTCTCTGCTAAGAAAGAACATTGGAAGGCCCACAAAACCAGGAGACCATTGTAGGCAAACATCAAGCCAAACTGCAGTAATGGCTCGTATTTACAGCTCACATAAATAGATAAGGAGTTGACATCATAGGAGGCCACCTGTACTGATAAAAGCTGTGAAGATTTCACATACATAGTGCAGAGCAAGACTTGACCTAGGAAGGTTAATAATAAAATGATCCAACTCCCTGTGTGTGTCAACCAGTAGAGTCGTGACTTGCCGGACAGGGTACAGAATAGGATCTGCATGGATTTTACCAGTATGGGACCCAGAAAGGTGGTAAAACTCAAGGAGAGTAGAGGTTGCTGTAGAAGACACATCCAGTCTGTAGGTTTTCCAATATAAAAAAAAATTGACACACACATACACAACAAACCCAACAACGTAATATAACAATGGAAGCCGCCAGAAGCTACATACAGAGGAGTATGTCGGTGCCGAAACATGATCATAGTGACTACCAATATAAGCAATATAATGAGTCCCATAAACCCGAGGAGAGTGATAACGTAATAGTTACTCCATGACAAGTAGAGGTAAGTTGGATGTTGACAGCTTTTGCTCCCTGCTTTGGACCATTCACCAGTAGGGCATGATGTGCATTCTAGAAAAAGTAAAGATAAGTCAGCTTACTATGGGTAGAGTGATCCACAAATGGAATTTTAAGAATATCTCATCTAATAACACAACATAGTTATTCTTTAACCAAATATTGTGTGAACTTTTAATGGGGTTGGTTGTCCTACCTCTACCTATTCTCTCTATATTGACTTTATAAGACTGAATTCCAAATAACTAAAATGCTGCTTGTGCACAGGTAGTGAATGACCAGATGGCCATCTAGCCAACACCTAGATGATCACATCAAATTGTATTGTAATTTGGAGTTGACCTGTGGAGCCTTACAAAAACTTATAGGGAATTTGTCACTGGAATTTGACACTGTTAGGCTAGGTTCACACTACGGAATTTCCACCTGTAATTCCGCTTTGAAATTGCAGGTAGAAATTCTGCTTGCTAAAATGCACAAGCTAGTGAATGGGTTTTCCGTTCACAAATTCACACTACAGAATTTTTAAAGCGGAATTTGTGAACGGAAAATTCGCTTTAAAATATCTGCCTGAAGAATGGTGGGGCTCTTTCTTCAGGGGATATCCTCATGGAACACATTGCAGTCTATTGAGGACTGCAATGTCTGCATGGTCCTAGGGCCGACTGATTTAGTCGGCGCTGGCTGCACTTGGAATTTCCGGGCGAAAATTTTCCGTCTGGAGACTGCACTGTGTGAACCTAGCCTTAGGGTCTATTCACACAGCAGAATTTCCGCTTGTGGATTTCTGCTTGTGGAATTCTGCCTCAAATTAAACCCCATAGACTTCTATGGGATCCCGCACTACTATTCCCACTACTGAATTTCCGCTTGCGGAATTTCGCTAGCGGAAATTCAGAAGTGTGAATGGGAGTGCGGAATCCCATAGAAGTCTAATTCCGCAAGAGGAAATTCTGCCATGTGAATATACCCTTAGGCTAGGTTCAGACTCCGGAATCTCCAGGCAGAAAATTTCCGCCCGGAGATTCCAAGTGCGCGCTGAATCAGTTGGCACTAGGACTGCGCGGACACTGCAATCTCCAATAGACTGCAATGTGTTCCGCGCGGATTTCCGCCTGAAGAAAGAGCACCGCCTTTCTTCAGGTGGAAATTTCTAAGCGGATTTTCTAAGCGGATTTTCCGCTTCACAAATTCCGAAGTGTGAATTTGTGAACGGAAACCCATTCACTACACTAGACATTTTAGCAAGCGGAATTTCGGACGGAAATTTTACGACTGAATTTCTGTCGGAAATTCCGTAGTCTGAACCTAGCCTTAGATAGCTGTTAGGGCAAGGAGACACCTGGTGCCTTTCTTAGACCTGTCAGTGCTTCCAGAATGTAGAAAAAAAGCTTTTTTCTCTGGTGCCAAGTGTCAAAGGGGCGGTACCCAACCCCTGAAATGCATTGGATTTGCTGACATGCCTCCTCTCCCTTTTCCTTCCCTAGCCAAGCCCTGTTACCAAATTTTATGCACACTGTGCCTACAAATTGGGACATACGCGGGGTGATTTCCCCTGCTGTGGGCAGTGGTCCCAGTAACTTACCACGTGCACATCTCATTTTCTGTGAATTCTGTGAGATTTGGACACATGGCTCAGCAATGGGAGATGAGCCTTGACTATAAATGGAACAGGGACAGGGTCAAGGAGACTTTTTAGCCTTCATCTCTTCAGGGGCTTGAGAACGCCTCCTTAACTCTTGGAACCACAGGGGGGGGGGGGGGGGGGAGCATTTTTCTATGTTTTGGCAGCATGGACAGACATATAAAAGCCACATGAACAGCTATCTAACAGTGTCAGCAGTTTGCAACATGTTTCCTTTAACCAGAGATATTGGACAAAAATGTCTTCTAAAAGGTACTCATGGTCATTTTCAGTAATGGTTGTTTTTTCTTGGCTGGCAAGAAAATAAAGTAAAGTTAACAGTCTATTGAATCCATATTTTTCCTGTAGGTAAGGGGCCCACTGCCACATGCCATATGATAGTAGGAAGCTATGGTAGCTAACAATTATTGTTGGATTTTTATAGATATAAAGGGAACCAGGAGGAGCGGAGCAGATTGATTGTCGTAAGAACTTGGATTTTTTTTTTTAAACAGTTGCTTATTGGACTCCTAAGCCTAAAATAGGTAGACATTTTAATCCATAAATTGCAAGTTATAAGGACTCAATCTGCTCGGCTCCTCATGTATATTCAGTATCTCACATAAGTGAGTACCTCCTTACATTTTTATAATATATTTTATTATATCTTTTCATGTGATAAAACTAAAGAAATGACACACTGCAACAATGTAAAGTGGTGAGTGCACAGCCTGTATAACAGTGTTTAATGTTGTGTCCCCTCAAAATAACTCAACACATAGCCACTAATGTCTAAACCTTGGCAACAAAAGTGAGTACACCCCTAATTGGCAATGTCCAAATTGGGCCCAAAGTGTCAATATTTTGTTTGACCACCATTACTTTCCAGCTCTGTCTCAAGCCTAGTTGGTAAGAAGTTTACCAGATCTTTACAGGTGGCCACCGTAGTCTTCTTCCTGACCCTCCACCCCTTCAGCCTCTGCAGCAATGCTGGCAGTACTCATAAGTCAATTTCCCAAAGACAACCTCTGAATATGATGCTGAGCATGTGCACTCAACTTCTTTGGTCGACCGTGCCGAGGCCTGTTATGGATAAAACATGTCCTGTGAAACCGCTGTATGGTCTTGTCCACCGCGCTGCAGCTCAGTCTCAGGGTCTTGGCAATCTTCTTATGGTCTAGGCCATCTTTATGTAAGGAAACACTTCTTTTTTTCAGATCCTCCAAGAGTTTTTTTTACCATGAAGTGCCACATTGAACTTCTAGTGACCAATATTAAAGAGTGATAACACCAAATTTAAGACACCTGCTCCCCATTTTATCCTCCTTACACTAGCCAGTCACATGACATCGGGGAGGGAAAATGGCTAAGTGGGCCCAATTAGGACATTACTCACTGTTGTTGCCAAGGTTAGACATTAATGGCTGTGTGTTGAGTTATTTTTAGGGGTCACAACATTAAACACTTATACAGGCTGTGCAAACACTACTTGTACTACATTGTAGCAGAGTTTTATTTCTTTAGTTTTGTCACATGAAAAGACATAAGAAAATATTTACAAAAATGCGAGGGGTGAACTCATTTATGTGAGATATTGTACATTATTCTAGTAGATTGGAAGCATTTCCATGCTGTTTTCCTTTAAATTGGGCCCTTTTTAATTTTTTCCAAAAGACCCATACAGTATTTTTACACTGGGCCCTCTGCTCCTAGTTCATTTAATCTTACAGGTTATGTTTATCCACCATGTGATTAACTATGTGATTAAATATTGGTTCTGGTTTAGGTTGATATACTGTAAAAAAAAAATAATAATAATAATATTCTATATGTCTTTACAACTTTTGACCTGATTGTCCTTGGCTGCCTATGGCCTTATGGCCTCCAATGACCCATACTGAAGCCATTGGGACTCTAAATGCCACCATATGTTACCTCCAAAACACAAATCCAAAAGGACATAAGGGTAGGGTCACTTGGGAGCGCATCTGCAGCATATTTGATGCTGTGGATGCGCTGCCGGCAGCCACAGAGCCCCAGCAGAGCAAGCTCCCTCGTGACTGCCTGCAGGAAATCTGCAGATATGAGCGAACACACAGAGCATCCGCAGCACAGCATATTTGATGTCAGATATGCTGCAGATGCGCTCCCATGTGAACCTACCCTTAGGATCTATTCACATGGCAGAATTTCCGCTTGCTTGTGAATGGGAGTGTGTAATCCGATCGAAGTCTATGGGTTTTAATTTGAAGCGGAATTCCACAAGCGGAAATTCTACTGTGTGAATAGACCCTTAGAGGAAAAATGACCAGGCCAGCAATGAGTCAATAAAGTCAATCAATCAATGGAAAATTTTTGGAAAGAGCTTAAAGGGGTACTTCGGTGGTAAACAATTTTTTTTAATCAACTGGTTCCAGAAAGTTAAACAGATTTGTAAATTACTTCTATAAAAAAAATCTTCACCCTTAAAAAATCTGGAGCTGCTGTATGCTCCAGAGAAAATTCTTTTCTTTTTGAATTTCTTTTCTGTCTGACCACAGTGATCTCTGCTGACACCTCTGTCCATGTAAGGAACTGTCCAGAGTAGAAACAAATCCCCATAGCAAACCCATCCTGCTCTGGACAGTTCCTGAAACAAACAGAGGTGTCAGCAGAGAGCACTGTGGTCAGACAGAAAAGATATTCAAAAAGAAAAAACTTAATCTGTAGCATACAGAAGCTAATAAGTACTGGAAGGGTTAAGATTTTTAAACAGAAGTAATTTACAAATCTGTTTAACTTTCTGGCACCAGTTGGTTAAAAAAAAAAAATAGTTTTCCACCGGAATACTCTTTTAAATTTGCTGATATTGGGAAAAGAAACCCCACAAATATTCAGGAGGTTCAAAGTTGGTCCTTATCGACTTTTTTTCCCGGAAGGTATTGGATTTTTATACTACACAACTGTCAAGGTTGGGAATGTCGACCACAAGTGTTTGTCATGAGACTTCAATGTTAACAATAGACAGAGAACTAAAGATAAAAATAGAATGGCAACCTGTAGAATTCACGTAGGTTCCCTCAGGGCACGTGACACACTTGAAGCAGCAAGTTTTGAAATCCTTGAACACTTTGACTTGACCCTCGGAGCATTGCCTGGAGCAGGTGGACTCAGGAACCTGTGAAGATATAGACATCTACAATTGTATTCAGTAAGAATTCACTTTGAAGAACAGTTCCCGATCCCGGTTCCTCTGAATCTAAGGGATAGTACACAAGTTTTGGAGGTGCGGACAATCAGCCTATCCAGTATAGAAAATATATAGATAAAAAAATTAGATTTAAAGTCCTGTTAGATCCACCAAACCAGGACAAAGGGCATTCTGGTGTCATTCTACTTCTACGTCTTAGGCTGCTTTTACACTATAGAATTCTCCGTTTTAAAGATCTGTTATAATGACCCGTTAACAAAACCATTAAACGACCATTACAAAATCCCATTGTGGTCTATGGGATTTTTACATTACCCATTTGTTTTAACCCGTCATAGCCCGTTATTAAAAGGGGTACTCCCACCCTAGACATCTTATCCCCTATCCAAAGGATAGGGGATAAGATGTCTGATCGCGGGGGTCCCGCCGCTGGGGACCCCCGCATTATTGCATGCGGCACCCACCTGTTGTTTCACCGGAACTGCTGGAGGGTCTGAGTTGCGACTACGGGAACGGAAGTTCGTGACGTCAGGACTCCGCCCCCGTTTGACGTCACGCCTGTCCCCTCAATGCAAGTCTATGAGAGGGGGCGTGATGTCTAGGGTGGGAGTACCCCTTTAATAACGGGCATTATTTTGTGAAAGAAGAAAGCAACGGGAGAAATAGTGCATGCATTATTTCTCCCATTACCTCTCCCATCACAAAATAACATCCGTTATCAATAATGGGCAATGACGGGTTAAATCGGATAATGTAAAAATCCCATAGACTATATTGGGATTTTGTAACGTCCATTTAACGGACATTTTTAATGGTTTTATTAACGGGTCATTATAACAGATCTTTAAAACGGAGAATTCTATAGTGTGAAAGCAACCAAACTTAAAGAACCCAAGAATCCATCCCGTCCTGATCTCCCCAATCGTGACCTCTGCAGAACACTCTTTGCATTGTAAATATTTAGATGCTTTGCATTAAAGAGGCAAAGCTTTATATGTGTGCTCGGGACATTCTTGCATAAATATTTCAATAAACTGAATGAATATATAATGCAAGGATACCATGATCTGCGCTGAGACACGGGTTTGCTGTTGCCGCTGTCATTTTTTTTTTTCTCTCGTTGAATGTTGATTTCTGTTGCAGTGTTTTTGCATTATTGATTCTCGCAGGCAATGTTAGCAGATAGCACTACATTTACTTTAGAGCTGTATTCTGCAGCTTACTGACTTCAACCTCTGACTGTTCTCACTACGGGAGGGAGTTTAGAACTACTGCTAGCACAGCACATATTCTGGACCATTGGCCTTTATAATGATAATGAATTATCCCAACAATGATGGACCAGTCAGTCTGCATACCTGTAGATATGAGGTTCAGCTTACAATAGGATGACCTCATTTATAATATATAACATTCCACTGGTGCAACGCACGCAACACCAGGGCTGCCGGGCAGTGGTGGTGAATCTGCTGGCTTGCTTTCCATTTGGCATAAGGTTAAACAAAGGAGCAGCATCTAAGGGCCCCTAGTTCCTTATAGGGATATGGGGGAGATTTATCAAAACCTGTCCAGAGGAAAAGTTGCTGAGTTGCCCATAGCAACCAATCAGATCGCTTCTTTCATTTTTCAGAGGCCTTTTCAGAAATGAAAGAAGAGATCTGATTGGTTGCTATGGGCAACTCAGCCACATTTCCTCTGGACAGGTTTGTCTACAATAACAATGTATTCTTGCTTGGTATCACAGAAGCAGACAAAGGTCAACAACACAGGTAACAGGCAGAAGGTCAGGGCTGGTCAGGGCACCAGTCAGGTCAGAACAGGGAAATACTTTAAAAATTAACATTTGGCACATATCTGGGTCATCGGAACCTTATTATTCAACCAGGAATTGGGCAATTGCCTCAGACCTTTGACCTGTGCTCTGGATCTCCAGAGAAACATCACCTGTTTATGTGCAAGTTTATATTGTGTAGGGGCACAATACTGGCTTCATACTTTTTGGGGCCAGAAAGGAGTATTACTAATAATAAAAAAAAATTCAAAATTATTGACATCTCTTCTCCACCTCAGACCAGGCACAGTTTATACGCATCAAGCCACAGGTAAAGAGATTCATTTTTATTTATTTTTTAGCAAAAGGAATGAAGAAGCAAGCTTGGACATTTGTATGAATTTTGCACAAAAAGTGCATGCGCAACAACAGTGGGGAAAAAAAAAAGCCCCAAATAATTTTAAAAAGTAGAGGCTCTATTTTTTTGTGCAGTATAAAAAGGTAGCACTTTTACTTTGTGGAGCTGAAAGCTGTACTCCACTGGAAAATATATATTTTTTTAAATCATCTAGTGCCAGAAAGCTATACAGATTTTTAAATTACTTCTATTAAAAAATCTGTATCCTTCCAGTACTTATCAGCTGCTGTATACTAGAGAGAACGTTATTTTCTTTCTCTCTTACCACAGTGCTCTCTGCTGACATCTCTGCCCATGTCAGGAACTGTCCAGAGTAGGGTAAGTTTGCTATGGGGATTTTCTCCCACTCTGGACAGTTCCTCAAATGGACTTAGGTGTCAGCAGAGAACCCTGTGATCAGACAGAAAGGAAATTCAAAAAGAAAAGAACTTCCTGTGGAGCATACAGCAGCTTAAAAGTACTGGAAGGATTACGATTTTTTTAATAGAAGTAATTTACAAATCTGTTTAACTATCTGGCACCAGTTGATTTAAAAAATGTTTTCCAGTGGAGTAACCCTTTTAAAATAAAGTACTTTTACTGTGACACTATTACTATTTGGGGTACTATTTGGTGTACTGTTTGGGGTACTGAACTTGTATCTACCTCTATATGGTCATTGTATGGGGGTTACATTGGTCTTTATATACTAGGTTGTATTTAATAACAGTTTATAGTAGTTTAACCCCTTCCCACTACCAGACGTATGTATACGTCTTTGCAGCTGACATGTTCCTGCTACAGGACGTATGAATACATTCTGCTGTTCTCCTGTGCTGCCATGAACAGTACCAGAGCTTGATGGCAAAATTTGTCTGTCAATCACAGACGCAATCGGGCCGCAACTGCTGAGGCCGAGATTGCGACGTTCTTGGCAGTGCTAACCCTATAGATACCCTGATCAGTCCTGATCACAGCATCTAAAAGATTGACAGGGGAAGAGGGCTCCCCTTGTCTACCATATGCGACCCCCTAATGCGCTCATAGCGTCCCCATAGATGCCATGGCAGCCAAAGCTGATGGCCTCCGTCTGCCAAGTACAGCAGCTGTGAGGTCCAGCCATAGGCTAAATAGCACAGGCTGAGTGTCAGGTAATCCTGACAATTATGCTCTGCTGCAGTACAGATGCACAATATAACCTGTGAAAAGTATAAAGATTAAAGGGGTACTCCGCTGCCCTGCTTCCGGAGCTCCGCTCCCCAGCGTCCGGAAGTTCATTGTTCCGAACACTGTGTGCAGGCTTCCACGTTCAGGGCTGCCCCCTCGTGACGTCACACCCTCCCCCCTCAACGAAAGTCTATGGGAAAGGGGCATGACGGCCGCCGCACCCCCTTCCCATAGACTTTCGTTGAGGGGGCAGGCATGATGTCACGAGGGGGCGGGCATGACGTCACGGGGGGCGGCCCTGAACGCGGAAGCCCGCACACAGCGTATAAATAATAAATAAATGCCCCTTTCCCAATAAAGCTCTGTATTACCCCCCCCCCCCCTCAAATAAAAAAACAAAACTATACATAATAGGAATTGCTACATCCATAATGACTATAAAACTATAATGCTAATTATTGTGCAGGGTGAACACCATAAAAAAAAAAAATCTAATTTTGGTTCAAAAAGCATAATATAAATGATCAAAAGGTAGCATGTATTGAAAACAAATTATACCATTAAAAAGTACAGCTAATCCCTCAAAAAATTATCCCTCACAAAGGTTATGGCTGTTGGAACATGACAACACAAAAAAGGGAAAATACATTAAAGGAGTACTCCGCCCCTGGCATCTTATCCCCTATCCAAAGGATAGGGGATAAGATGTCAGATCGCCGCGGTCCCGCTGCTGGGGACCCCGGGGATCGCCGCTGCGGCACCCCGCCATCATTACTGCGCAGAGCGAGTTCGCTCTGTGCGTAATGACGGGCGATACAGGGGCCGGAGCAGCGTGACGTCATGGCTCCACCCCTCATGACATCACGGCCCGTCCCCTTAATGCAAGTCTATGGCAGGGGGCGTGACGACTGCCACCCCCTCCCATAGACTTGTATCAACGGGGGCGGGCCGTGACATCAGGAGGGGCGGAGCCGTGACGTAACGATGCTCCGGCCCCTGTATTGCCTGTCATTACGTGCAGAGCGATCTCGCTCTGCGCAGTAATGATGGCGGGGTGCTGCAGCGCCGATCCCCAGGGTCCCCTGCAGCGGGACCCCGGCGATCTGACATCTTATCCCCTATCCTTTTGGATAGGGGATAAGATGTCTAGGGGCGGAGTACCCCTTTAATTGTGTTGTGAAAAGGAAAAAGAGCTTACATAAATAAATTTATAAATTATAAATTTGGTATTGCCATAATCGTACCGATCCACATAATAAATATAAAACTATTTTTATCGCACAGTGAAAGCCATAACAAAATAATAAAAAAAAGTTTTCCACAAGTTTGGAGTTTTTCACAAAAATGCACTGCATGTGTCAACCAAGATTTACCACTAATAAAAAGTTCATTATGTCATATAAAAACAATCTCAAAGTCGCTTTGCTCAGTAAAAGCATTGTAAAGTTATTACCACTTAAAGGGGTTCTCCGCCCCTAGACATCTTATCCCCTATCCAATGGATAGGGGATAAGATGTCAGATTGCCGTGGTCCTATACAGGGTCAATACAGGGCCGGAGCATTGTTACATCACGGCCCGCCCCCTCAATAAAAGTCTATGGGAGGGGCGTGGCGGTCGTCACGCCCCCGCCATAGACTTGCATTATGGGGGCGGGTCGTGATGTCACGAGGGACGGAGCCATGACGTCACTCTGCTCTGTCCCCTGTATCGCCCATCATTAAGCACAGAGCTAACACGCTCCGAGCAGTAGCGATCCCGAGGGTCCCCAGCAGCAGGACCACGGCGATCTGACATCTTATCCCCCAGATGTCTAGGGGTGGAGTACCCCTTTAAAGATGCACCATCTTTATATCTGAATTTGCTTATTTTGCATCCTGCAAAATGAATAAAAGAATAGTTACTTTATCTGTATTACTATCAGTGACTACAGAGATCTTTTTCTTTAAAAGAACTGTCCATAGAATCTTAATTGTTAGTGGTCGAGGAATGCTACAGGCAACAATATACCTCCTTACCTATGACCAGAGACTAGTCTGATCTTGTGATAGGTCAGAGCTGTATAAAATAAATACATTTGCTCTGGTTGCATGGGATACCCTCTCTGGCCTGTGCATGACAGTGTTTTCCAACCAAGGTACCTCCAGCTGTTGCAAAACTACAACTCCCAGCATGCCCGGCCTGTCCGGGCATGCTGGGAATTGTGGTTTTGCAACAGCTGGAGGAGCCCTGTTGGGAAACACTGGTGTATGAGCTAGCCCCAGCTCCGTTGCCTCCAGAGTAAATGAATATGAATATCTACATACATTAAAAATAATTTATAGCAGCAAGCCCTGGTAACACAATGGGATTATGCCATATTTGGTTACTTCAGCATAGTCATTTGCTATAGTCGTGAAATCTGGAATTTTAACAGAATAGCTCCACCTTGTGGTTTTAACGGAGATATGTTAAACATTTGTACCTTTTTATCAGGCCCTGAAATTTTTGATTTACTTTGGGGTCACTTATCAAACATTATGTTTATCATGTATTATGTATGTTTTATTGGTAATGTTTTTTGTTTAACCCCTTAGTAACGCAGCAATTTATTATTTTTTGCATTTAAATCTGTTCCTAATAGCCTTCCTTAACTCTTTCATTCATTGGGGAAAGGGTGGTGATTCAAATGTTTAATATGGAAGGAGTTAATTTATTAAGGGGTTAACTTATAAGGGGGCTTTTTATGAGCCATCAATAGATGGCTCCCACAGATCAATGCATAACAAATGTCCTGCATTGATCAGTGAGATCTGCACTCTATTAGTAGAGCCTTTCCTAGACAAGCTCTATTAATAGAAGATCCCAAGCGGCCACAGAAGGCCAGATAAGTTCTGTAGCTGCCTTGACAATGGATCATCCCTCCTCTGATCAACCTGTGTAGGGAGCATTTAAATTACCCTTTAGATGCTGATGTCAGCTTTGACAGAGGTGATCTAAAGTGTTAATAGCTGACAGTGGCGATTGCTGCATGCTGGCCTCTGAATACTAAAATAATCTGGGGGCTGAGCAGGATGACGGATAACGTTCCTGCTCCAAACCTGATGACCCCATCCCCACCCCCAAGGAGGTATCGAAGTGTCCTTTGAAGTGAAGGGGTTAAAGCATTAGGCTCACAAAGTGCATTTTGAGGCTTATTTTGAGAGTTTGAATGCTCAGAAAACATGGGTGGACATTCTGCACATTTAAGTAATCCGAGTGGTCCTAGCGGGCACTAGGACTGCTTGGAAATGCGCTGTCTCATAGATGGCAATGCCTTTTTGAGCAGTATCCGCAGTAAGAATAGACATTTCTATTCTTTTTACGGGTGCCTGGATCAGTATTTCCACAGCAGAAACATCTTCAGCGGAAATTCCACCGTGTGAACAGTGCAGTAGAATCCCATTAATACCAATGGGATGTCAGTATGGAATAAACATACTGTTTTCTTAAACAGTACCTGTCTTAAACAGTACCTGTATTCCCTAACTACTCTTAACACCCCTTCTGCCCTTAAAAATGTTTTCCGAACTTTAAAAAGCTCTGTATCTTTCCTTTCCCCCTGCTCACATTGTGTGAGCTCCCGGCAGAAGAAAGTGGGCGTTCCCCAGCAGATGCAACGTCACTGAAGCCTGCGAGAGCTTTGCCTTGCCATGCCCCGCACACACTTCTGCAAGTCCGGGAGGAGACCAAACTAACTGACTTGCGCAGGGAACAGAACAGAGCCATCTAGTGGCTGTTTTTTTCAATCACATTAAAAACATATAAAGGGTCAGAATCTCAACAGCAAGTGAAAAACAAAGTTTCTTATAATTACATATATTAAAAGTTTATTTTGGTGACAGGTATCCTATAAGGCTCTGCACTCAGGCTAGAATTTAGCATTTGTCTCTACAGAACATGAACAATCTCTTGTACCTTTGTACTGTGCCATGTAATCTGGGATCTTTTCAATGTCATTTTCTCCTGGAATGTTCCCACTGTCAAGAATGGGCTCTTCTTTTTATATATCCAGGTTAGTATATTATAGCCAATATTTGGGTTACCGTAGCTGTCTAACATGATATTGTCCACTGTGATGTTCCCATATTTAAGTTCCTGAAGAAGCTTTAAGGAAAACAAAGTTTAAAAAAGATTATGCCAAGTAATTTGATGGTCACTTTAAACATAAATCAATAACCATATTAATGTAATGATAACCCTTGTAGAGAATTCCAAATTAATATAGTGGAGTAACACAGAGTAAAACCAAATATGGTTTCTATCTCCACAACATTACTTCCTGCTGAAGGTGCGTACAGTAAAGTGGGTCCCCAGGGGAGTTAAAGATAATATCTAGTGTCCAATGCTGGGGCGAAGTTGATAGACCTTCACCTATGTCAATACCACAAGTCAATGTCCATTGATCCTAGAAAATTAATGAAAGTCAGTGATGCTAATAGCTAAAGATCAAAGTGCACTCTGTAAAATGCCCCATGGGACAGATTAGTTTTTCAATAAACCTAGTACTTACTTGCCATGGAAGGATATTGGAAACTTGCAGATTACACATTGGAGTACACATGATATTGTGTATAGCTTGAGCTATGAAGTATACGGCAGTATATACATGGTAGGCTAGCGCTAGTATTGACGGTTCTTGCAGCATTGTTATGTTCCCTGTGGTTAGCATGCTACATGACTGGCATTGTTCTTGCAGGTCCTGGGTATACTGAGAAGTGCCTAAATTTGCAGAACTGGAATTTAAGAGAAGATGCCTTTCTTGTTCTATCTGATTTAATATATTAAATACATAGTCCTGAAATCCCAATACTGTTTTACTTTCCACACTGAAACCAATGACTGTGCCGATGGATTGAAGGCCTGGCATTTGCTGTATAGTTAGAGCTTGTGACCACGTTGGACTTGCAATCCAGACCATTTTCTGCTGGGTCCCGATGACCACTTTAAGAAAAGCCTGAGCTTCTGGTAGAGTGGAGAACACAATGGTGACATTGACCCCAGTATTCTGGAGATCACTTAGTATTTTTTGTACAGACGTGTTGAAGTTGGGGTCACTAATATTCTCTGGGATGTAGGCTTGATAAGCAATGCAGATGCCATTTTGGGAAGCTGAAGTTGTAAACTGGAAAAGTCCTTGTACTCCATATCCATTCCTGCTGGCTATTATTGATATCCAGTTCCACTGAAATTCCTTAAGTAGCTGCACCATTCCTTGCACTAGTTTTTGATCACTTGGAACAGTGCGCATAAATGATAGGAACGTGGACTTGTCACTTAAAAGTTCACTGGAAGCCCAATAGCTGATCTGATAAAATAAGAAAAGGCATGAATAGGTCACTACAAGGTTGAGTTATATCGTTTTTGCAGCAACTAAAGTCTCTTTTAGATTGGTTGATGGGAGCAGGATAATAGGTGCCAATCTCTGCACTAGGCACTCATCTACAGAGCCATCACATGACTCGATTATTGGTGCAGCCCTTTAAATTCGTCATTGTCAGACACACTTCCCCTGTTTACACAGGACAATGTGCGGCCAATACACAAAAGAGCTGATCAACTGTGGTATGAGCATTTTTTTGTTTGGTCGGCTGATCAGTGGCCTTTTTACACTGACCGGCTATTGGGAATAAACGTTCCTAAGAAAGGGGTAAAAGGGCCTTAATTCTGAAGGAAATAAACCACATAATCTGGAAATGTAACCTGATTTCAAGTTGCTCTATAAACATTTTGTTTTTATGATTAGAAACACATTATTGACCAGGATAGGGAATAGGCCCAAAGGTTTAGGCCCATTATTCAATTTTAATATTTGCTATGTGGCTTCATTCTTCAATGGATGTTTCTAAGACAGCAGAACTGTAGAACATGATGGTTGGGGTCCTAATACAAAAATTATATATCAATGAGCTGTCAGTGACCCTGTCACGGTGAACAAGCAGTCCAACCTACCAGCACCATGTTAAAAAGGAGGAGATGCTGAGAAGATTGATATATAGATTTGTGGGAAAAGATTCAGTATAACATATTCTTTTTCATTTAATCATCTGCTCATTCTGGGCTTAGGAGTCCAGTAGGTGGTCCTAATAAAAGGGGTACTCCAATGAACAAGTGTTCAGAACATTTTGTTTAGAACTCTGGGGGCGGGCTGCGGGGGTCGTGATGTCATGGCCACGCCCCTCAATGCATGTCTATGGGAGGGGGCATGGCAGCCGCCACGCCCCCTCCCATAGACATGCATTGAGGGGGCGTGGCCATTACATCATGACCCCCGCAGCCGGCACCAATCATTCGAAAAAAAATGTTCCGAAAGCTGGGGCAGTGGAGTACCCCTTTAATTTCAGATAGTGAAGGCACACTGATACAGAAAAGGTGGTCAGCACTACCCACTCGACACCTAAGCCCAGAATGAGCAGAGGTTTAAAGGGGTACTCCGCCCCTAGCATCTTATCCCCTATCCAAAGGATAGGGGATAAGATGTCAGATTGCCGGGGTCTCGCTGCTGGGGACCCCGGGGATCGCTGCTGCAGCACCCCGCTATCATTACTGCGCAGAGCGAGACGTCACAGCGTCACGGCCCGCCCCCGTCAATTCAAGTCTATGGGAGGGGGCGTGGCAGTCGTCACGCACCCTGCCATAGACTTGAATTAAGGGGACGGGCCGTGATGTCATGAGGGGCGGAGCTATGACGTCAAGCTGCTCTGGCCCCTGTATCGCCCATCATTACGCACAGAGCGAACTCGCTCTGTGCAGTAATAATGGAGGAGTGCCGCAGCGGCAATCCCGGGGGTCCCCAGCAGCGGGACCGCGGCGATCTAACATCTTATCCCCTATCCTTTGGATAGGGGATAAGATGCTAGGGGCGGAGTACCCCTTTAAATGTACCCCTTTAAAATGTTCTCCATGAATCCAACTATAAAGAATAGGAAATAAAAGTATCAGATGATCTGTACCTACCTGTGGCAAGTGAAAAAAGCTGAACATTTTCCCAGTGGCCATGGCCATGTCTGATGAGGATGGTCCCACCACTGCCACCACCTCTGTCTTGTAATCAGTATAATTACAAAGGACCTGGATCACAGATTCCTCTCTTTCAGTGAGGAACCTCAAGGATGCTTGTTGGATGACTTTTACATCATAACAGGTGTCATAGATGTCATACCCCAGACTGACATTGGGCAGAAGCGTGCTGCTGTTATTAATTTCATCTACTGCAAACTTCATAGCCAGAAGTGCCATGAATTCATTGGGATTAAAGCTGTGAAAAGAATCATGGAGAGAAGGACATATAGTGTCATGGCATTCCTAGACTCTGATTTATTACAAATAGTGCCCTATCCCAATGTGCCCCATACAGCGAGTTGTGCCCCCAAGATACTACACCAATCCTAACAGAGTAAAACTAGAATGCAAAATGAATGAAAAATAAATAAGTGACCCTCTGGGTTCCATATGGAAATCTAGTGGAATAGGACTAGAATATTATTATATTGTTAGGAGTATAGTGTAAGACTTGAAATCCCAATTTAAAGAGTACCTGTCAGAGCCCACACAAATATAATATGTTACTCAGAACCTAATCCTGACCATGTACATCTAATTTATGCCTCTATCACCTATATTTATTATAAAAATACCTCTTTTCAATAGCTCACAGTGTTAGAAATCCTCTCAGGGGAAGGGGGAATGTCCTTCCCTTGTGGTGGTGGGAGGTGATTGGTGTGTGGGAGAATGGGACGTTACCCTCCTTGTGGTGGTGGGAGGTGATTGGTGCGTCTGTTCATGCAGCCTTGTCCATGAGTCATCTCCTGTCCATGGGCTAAAAGCAGCACCTCTGGGTGCAAGACACTCTCCGAATGGAATCAAGTAGAATTATGTATTTAAAATTAGAAATTCTTTTATTTAAATATAACACCAATGACGCGTTTCGCGTATGCACCCTTCCTCAGTTTGGCATTAATCAAGATGGCAATCTGAGGAAGGGTGCATACCCGAAACGTATCATTGGTGTTATATTTAAATAAAAGAATTTTAATTTTAAATACATCATTCTACTTGATTCCATTCCGAGAGCGTCTTGCGCCTAGAGGGGAATTTTTCTACTGCTTTTAGCCTATTACTTGTGGGCGGACGCCAGCCCTTATCCACCTTCCCACGGCTTTGCAAACTCCTCCAGGGAATCTACAGAACGTCTTTACCCACTGTTTTGGGTTATATGTGCATATCCTTTGCGCTCCAGGTGAGCACATACCATCCACCTTTTCCATCTAAATTATTAGTGATAATGCGCTAGGCGCCTTGTGTGGTCTCCCTTTTTCTTTCCTTGATCTCTTGTCCATGACTCATGGACAAGTGTGATGCTGCTGCAGGACTAGTTAGTGTTCTAGTGGTGGGATTTTCAGGAGCCATTTCGTTGTCTTTAATTTTCATCAGTAACAACATATAAAAAGATCTGACAGTGCCCATTTAAAGAATCACCCATGTCTCATCCATATTATTGGTGGTGCTGTGTGTAGACAAGTGCTAGTGTAACAGAGCATAAGCTGGTGATATTACAAAAGATAATTGACCTTCAAAAAGTATTTAATCAAAATATACATGTTCCCTCCTTAATGGCTGGTCAACCTTTTTATTGTAATATTTTTTTTTTTATTATGCACACATCACATCAATAAACCGTATTTTGGCTCCATGCACACAATAAGATCAAGTGTAATACCTTTCCTGCTAGTTGGCGGTGTAGGAGACCACCAAAGCAGGAAGGGGAACCACACAGCGAGGCATGTGTTCTAGGGATGGCTGTGGAGAGCAACAGCAGCTGTCCCTGAAGTGACCTGATCCTGCTGGATCTGGCCCTAAGGTCCGGGTAGAGTAAGAGCCGAGGTGCAAAAGTGCCCTGGGAGTGGTGACCCCAGGATGCCGGAATTCACTTGGAAGTTCGTTGCCCCACTTAAAAGATGGCACATAGCACACACTTTTTCTCTCACTCTTCTGGGCACTCACCCTTTGTATGCTGGCCTTCTGGCTAGGATCAGGGAATTTTTATAGATCCGACCGGATGTCTGGGCAGTATCACACTGCATACATCCACTTTTTTTTTTTCAATGTATTCACGTTTTGTGTTCTTTTTTCATCACAAGGACTGGTCAGGGTATGGTAACCCTTCTGGGTGTCCCTCCTGCCGGTCTAGGGGAGGTGTCTGTGGCCATTAGGTTCTTTACCTCCTTGCTATGCCCCGGGCATCCTTGCTTCAGCAGGGGTGCCAAGCCGGTTTTACTGGTTCCTTGGTGACAACTTTGTTTTTGCCCGGTTGTTCGCCAGGTGCACTTTCAGTCCCTGAAACATTGTACCTGGAGCCTTGTTTAGGCCCGATGGTGAAGGGTTTGATTTATTAGGGGGGCCTCTCTCCTTTCGGAGAAGAGCTTGCGATAGACTGTATCCTCATGCACTGTTCTTTGTGTGAACACATGTACTTGGGCGAATTGAGAGCAAATACCTCGGCTCTTAAAAATAAATAAATGAGTAGCTTCTTCAAAAGGGGACATTGTACCTGGAACCTTGCAGGTGTATTTTGGCCCGGAGGTGAAGGGTTTTGGTTGACTTGGGTGACTTGAGAGCATGTACCTTTGCTCTTAAAAATATGAGTATATTAAAGGGGAACTTGCTGCAGTTCTACTTTAGAGAGGTTATATTAGATTAGAAAGTAAATGGGGCTGAACTGCAATATTAGACACAGCTCATAGACAAGAATCAGAACTGAGATACCACAGATGGTAATGAATAACCAGATAGAAAATGTTTAAGTCAGTTTACAAGTGCTGATATATAATGAGAGCTTAAAATATAATAATAAAATAAACCAGATATATATATATATATATATATATATATATATATATATATATATATGTATTATACAGGCTATTGCATTCTTGCACATAAAAATAATTAATCTTACTGTTTGCATTGCATGGTTTCATTCCCCTTCCAGTTGCCTGATGCATCAGCCTCATTATGAAGAGCAAAAAGGCCGCCCAGTTTAAAGTCGCCAGGTAAACTAAAAAATGTCACATTGGTCGAGGTTTCTTTCTTTGTCAGAGCCAACGCCGGCAAACAATTAACAACTGATACAATGGTAACAAGAGAAAATCCCGACATCTCCACCAGGAGCCCCATTCATGTGTGCGGTGAGCCATTGGTTTTACTGGAAATGTAGATTGCGTGATTATAGAGGACATGAAAATAAGTCACTATTTGCTCTTGTGTATTTGTGTACTGCACTCTGCTCCGCAGCTGGTGACAATGTTCAAATAGATATTTCTCAAATATGTGACTTGCTAATGATGTACATGGCTTCTGTTTTAAGATCACCTGGTTATTTCTAAAGCTTAAAATGCATCACTTTATTTCATAACTTGCTTTCCCAACCCCTAAGCTAAAATGGAAAACATTTTTTTTATCAACTGGTATCAGAAAGTTAAACAGATTTTGTAATTTACTTCTATTAAAAAATCTTAATCTTCCAGTATTTATCAGCTGCTGTTATGATTCATAGGAAGTTCTTTTCTTTTTGAATTTCCTTTCTGCCTGACCACAGTGCTCTCTGCTGACACCTCTGTCCATTTTAGGAACTGTCCTGAGCAGATGAGTTTTTTTTTATGGGGATTTGCTCCTTCTCTGGACAGTTCCTAAAATGGACAAAGGTGTCAGCAGAGAGCACTGTGGTCAGACAGAAATGAAATTCAAAAAGAAAACAACTTCCTGTGGAGCTTACAGCAGCTGATAGCAACTAGAAGGATTAAGATTTTTTAATAGAAGTAATTTACAAATCTTTTTAACTTTCTGGCACCAGTTGATTTAAGAAAAAAATGTTCTAGTGGAGTACCCCTTTAAGGGTCTAGTATAGTAACATGAACCAGTGGTGCTGAGAAGGGATGCAATGTCTTTACACCATAACCTGGAATTCTACATCATGCATTATAAAATATTCACAAACATTTGATTAGAGAGTGGCTGTGAGGTCCACACAAGTTTGATGTCAGCATTAGGGAAACCTCTGCAATAATCTATGGTCTACTGGGATAGGGGAGCCCATGACCATCTGGGTAGATATACTTTATTCTTGTCACGCTAAAGCCAGGTTCACACGTGAGAAGTTCCGGATGAAAAACTTCTGACCAGAGCTTCTGAGAATGGCCAGACAGTGCAGACATTGCCATCCCCATAGATGGCGATGTCTGTGGAGTGGATTCCGCCGGAAAATTGAGCAGGTACAACATTCTGGCAAAATTTCTTGATTAGAATTTTCTGTCGGAAATTCCAACCAGAAAATTTCGCAGTGTGAATGAGTTCACGGAAAACCCATTAACCTGCATGTTAAGTTTCATGCAGCGGAATTTCTGATGGAAATTCTGTAGCGTGAACCCAGCCCAAAAAAGATGGGGTCGTCAGAAGTTTCTGTTAAATATTTGTTATAGCGACCACCAATGTTATTTAGAATGTCCTTCTAATGTGTGAACAGATCTTATTGGCTGTCTACACAACAACAGGTATCACTTTGCCGTTTTTTGTACAAGAAGATCCAGGTAATGGGATTGGGATACTATGTGTGACCACCAGCACTGGACACATTTTGTGGATGTTCTTAGAGAGAATGAAAAGAACCAGGGGCACCACAACTCCTCTTACGTGTTTGCTCTCTCCACTATGTCCTTATAGTTACAGTATCTATCATTCTTGCTTTCCTCATACTTTTATATTATTCCAATTGTTTTTTTTTTTATAGTTTTTGTTCTCTTTCGTTTCTTTTTCCAAAGAAAGGCTAACTGTCTTTAAAAAAACAATAAGACAAATATATTATTTTAAGGTAGAAATGCATTTATTTTCCCAAGCAAATGACACATTAATTGTTGTAAATTTTGAAATATTCTTCTGATGCCATTTCTGGGTTCCTTAGAAGGATATAACATTTTGGAGCAAAATAGCCCAACATTATACCAGAAGCACTCACCAGGGTCACGACCATTTGAAGCAAAAGTTGGTTCGCATCTGTCACCACAGCATAGACAGGAACATAGACAATCCATATCAGCAAATATGCCAATGTGGAAAACGTGATATCTCTTGCCAGATTGTACTGACTAGATGGAGCTTGAGCAACACAATTCAACATGAAGGAGATAAGAGCAAGAATTCCATTGTATCCAAACATCAAGAAGAAGCAGAGAACATTGGTTATTTCACACTTGAGGTACTTATAGAGGAAAGTCACCTTTTCATTTTGGTACAATGAGGGTGTACTGAGTATGTACCATGTATCAAACAAGCCCTGGATGACAATACTAAAGATCAAGAAGAACCATGTCCCTATGGTTTTTGACCATTGAATATATTTTTTGGGAACATCCTTAAAATCAGTTACCAACATGACTTGGATGGCTTTAATGGAGAATGTTGACAGGCAACAGGTAAATCCCATAGCCTGGAGTGGTTGCTGCAACCTGCACATAAAATCAGCAGGTTTACCAATGAAAGTGATAATACTAAAGGTTACAGCCAACAAAGAAACAAGAGCGAAGGAGCACATGTGACCACCAGAGGCTCTGACCAGTGGACTATGTCTGTGATGGAAGAAGAGGACAAAGGTTCCCAAGACAAGACAGAGGAGAATGAATGATAATAGAAGAAGGAATATGACAGAGAGGTCATTCCACTGTAAATACATGTACACTGGATTTCTACAGCTGGTGCTCAGAACACTAGACCATTCACCCTCAGGACATGGCTGACATTGATATTCATCTGCAAGAAGAGTCAGAAAAATATACTGTCAAAAAAGTCAAAACGTCCCCCATTCAGGTGTAATACAATACTGTATAAGCATAGTCTTGATAATATTGGCCCGATGCAATATAAAGGGTTTACCTTCACTAGACTGAAACATTCCTTCTTGACAGTCGATGCAGTCAAAGCAGCAGGAATGAGTTCCCTTGACCCTTTTTACTTGTCCTGGAAAGCAGTTTCCTGAACACTGAGACTCTGGAACCTTTGTGAAACAAAAAGATCTCTCCATAAGTAATTGGTATTTACTGGCACTAGAGTTTTTGACTGTTGGGGTTAGCCGTCCATTAACATTTAAATATGGTTTTGAATTTGTAAAATAAAAAAAAAATAAAAAGGTCATATTCATCCTACTTTTCCCTTATTGCGTATGTTAGAATGCTAGGAGTCTTTACTTCCGTGATCACTTCAGGCTGTCAATGACTGTAAAGGGTGACCCTTCATAGACCAGACATCCCCTTCAACAGTAGTGTTAGAGCAATTTGACTGGTCGGGGTGCTCAAAAAGGCTTTGGACTTCTGCTTTATATAATCAGGTTATCCCTCTTTACACCTGAAAACTAGGGTCCCATTACATGAAAACGGAAGCTGTTCCACTAGTTTCTATGCTCTTTGATCAAGGTAGGAAACCGGAGAACCCAATCATTGCACCATTATTGTTCTTACTGTTCTTATTCAGGATGTGTTTGCACCTGTGTTTATTATTAGCCCATTTATATTGAAAAAATGGACAACACAAAAGATGAAAAAAAATTTAGATCAAAAAGGATGGAAGAGACAAAAATAAATTTCAATTGATTTAAATTATGAAACTAATCCATAAGTGGCTAGAAGACAGCATAGGTTTACATGGCCACTTGGAAATTCATACCAACCCCACTATTGCCCACGATGTATAGCCATTTGGCCAGACCTGACATTTTTATTATTTCCATAACTCACCATATTCTGAGGCGTTCCCCAGTTAATAAGATAACTGTTCAAATCCATTTCTTTGTTGTAGGATCCAATTTTGGTGAAGCCCATCATAGACATACTATGGGTAACTATATCAAAGCCAGTATTAGGATTTCCATCACTGTCAAAGCTGAACAATGTGTTAAAGATGGAGAAGTTCACCTTTTTTACCTCCTTCAACAACTGTTATTACAAAAATAAGGAAGTTATTCTCCTTTATGAAGTACACCACATTAGTATTTTAGCTACTGTCAGGTACAAAAGATATAACACACCAATAAAGTACATGGAAAATGGCTTACCTTCCATGCGTATATGTTAGAGTCTTGTTTGTTGCATTTTGCAGAGGTGCAGTTAAGAAGTCTATGTAAGGCAGAGGCCACTGCATAGATGGCTGTGTAGACACTATGGGCATGCAAAGCTGTGAGTGGGTTCAAAATGATAGGGATTTTATCAGCTTCAAGAGCAAAGCTTTGAAAGCCAGCATTGATTTCTGTGTAAGTCTGTGAGATTGTATTTCTTAAAAACCCATCAAATCCCAAAATGGTTTGTGCACTTGGAAAGAACCCAATGACTGTGCCAACACATTCAATGCCTGGCAAGGAAAGAATACTTTGTGATAGGACCCAGGATGCACTTCCTATCCAAACCCTTGTCATGTTGCGCATAATAACCTCCTGGAAGAGTGCTATAGATTGGGTCAATGATGCAAACACCAGTACTACTTTGACATCAGTCTGTTCAATCTTGTGTAAAATATCCTCAATGATGGTGCTTGTCTCGGAAGCGGAGAGGTATGTTGGAATTAGGCCTTCGTAAGCAATGCAGATTCCACTATCCATTCCAGAAGAAGAGAACTGTCGAAGAGCGGTTACACCATAATCGTCCATACTGGCTATCACAGCTATCCAGTTCCATTTGAAGAACTTCATTAGTGTAACCATACCGTTCACTTGCTTTTTATCACTTGGCACAGTTCTGTAGAAGGCTGGGTAGATACTTTTATCACTAAATAAATCAGCAGTCACAGAATAACTGATCTGAAAAAATAAGCATAATCCAAATAACCAACCAAAAGTATTGTTACCATATCTATTACTGATAAGGGTAGGTCTTTGGTGTAAAACCTTTCTTCAGCTTAAAGGGGTTGTCCTAGAAAAAAAAAAGGATAATTAAAGGGGTACTCCTATGCTCCAGCGTTCTAAGCATTTTGTTCAGAACGCTTGGAGCCGGAGGCCGTGATCGTAACTTCCCGGCCACACACCCTCCATTCATGTCTATGGGAGGGGGCGTGTCGGTAGTCACTCCCCCTCCCATAGACATGAATGGATGGGGCCGTGATGTCACGACCACTGACAACTGGAACCCGCCTTTAGAGATCTTAATCCCTTAATCCCTATCCTTTGGATAGGGGATAAGATGTCTAGCAGTGGAGTACCCCTTTAAGCACTTACTAATATAATGTTATTAGCAATAGAGCAGAGATCTTCCATATCAGCTGTGCTCTTTCCTTTGTAAGCCGTGACGTCACATCACATGCTCTAAATGCAGTAAGCTCCTGTCTGCTCAGAAGAGATCAGTCATGTAAAGTAAGGGGAGGGGCTGGTATTATTGTTTAGTAGAGTTATGACTTATTAGATCAGGCAGCCATTCTCAATCACATTAGTTTCCATCCAAACGGGCTCCCTGCTGCCTTATCTAATGAGTCATAAATCTAATGAGCAGTAAAAGCTCACTGCATCTTGTCCTATGCTGACAGGAGGAAAGGGGAGATGGGAGCTATATGAATGATCTCTGGACTAGTGCATTAAAGAAATTAGATTATATTACAATATTGTTTTAGTACCGGTAAGTTGTTTTCTTAGGCTTTTTGAAGGCATACACAGGTTTTTTTTTCTTTCACTGGACAACCCCTTTAATTTCCCCTATGGGAGTGGTACAGGGAAGCTGTAGACTTGTTAATAGATTTCCTAAAGGTTACAGTTGACTGCTAGGCATTCAACCAGTAGGATAACCTCTTGTAAGAATAACATTGGAGGACCCTTCTAACAATGTGGAAATAAAGAAAGAAGTTTTATATGGGCCATCTGTTGCCGGACGTATTGTGCTTGTTATTAAACAAGCAGATACTGTGTGAAAAATCACAAAATGGCTCATTTTATTGTGAATAAAGGTGGAGTAAAGTAGAGTGTTACCAGTCTACAAAAATCAACTGCATACAATTGTACAGTACAATTAAGTAGATATTATGGGCCAGAATTACTTGTAATACTTAGGCTGGTTTTACACAAGCATATTTCTGCAGCAGTATTACACCATCAGAATGGACATCCACCCAAAGACTTAATATGTTCCGCCTGACTACATTGCTTTATATGGTCCTACCACTAATGATTTTGGTGGAGACGGCTCCACACAGAATCTTGGCCCAGAAGTGTGGACAAGGCCTTAGACTTGCAGTCACAAAAGGGGAGGATAATGTTCAGCATCCATAATGGTTTAAACTTCATCTTTATTATATATTTACATAAGAAAGCAACAAGTGTAGACAATAAAGGTAACAAAATAATTCTGCCATGTTTATACAGCCGTAGGCCCTTACTCATGGCATGGCACCTTTAGACTGTCTAACCTTTCTTTAGGCTCAGTTATGGTGCATAATTTGCCCCTTTTGAGACCTCTGGTTCTTGGAGATGTTCAAAGCTCCATATTCAGCAGTCTCCCCCTACTCTCTATGCACTTTAGACATTCGGAGATTAGCTAGTGACTGCTTTACCAACCTTTATCTGACCTACCCTATTCATAAAATATGGCTGGACAAATATATAAATACAGTAACCCCCCGACCTACGATGGCCCCGACATATGATAAAATCGACATACGATGGCCTCTCAGAGGCCATCACATGTCGATGTCAGCATTGATATACGATGATTTTATATGTCGGGGCCATCGCATTAACTGCTATCCGACAGCGCAAAATGCTTAAGCTGCTGTCGGATAGCAGTTTAAGCATCCGTGGCAGGTTCGCTTACCTATTCCCGCTGCTCCGGGTCCACTTCGCGATCCTCCGGTGTCTTGCGCATCTTCTCCAGGGTCCAGGCCTTGCTTTCCGGCGTCGTTATTACGTCACTACGCACGCTGCGCCGGCGCAGCAGCGTAATAACGTCACCAGAAAGCGAGGCCTGGACCCTGCAGAAGATGCGCAAGACACCGGAGGATCGCGAAGAAGACACCGGAGCAGCGGGACAGCATCGGGAGCCCCTGGAACAGCAGCGGGAGTGGTGAGGACCTGGTGCGGAGCGGCGGGAACAGGTGAGTACAGCTTCCTATACTTTACATTGCACGGATCCCTCAACATACGATGGATTCGACAAACGATGGGTCGTTTGGAACGAATTACCATCGTATGTTGAGGGACCACTGTAAATGTACAAATAAAGAACTTTATGCCTTCTGTCTCAACCCCATTCCTCGTAGTCTGTAAGCTCTCGCGAGTAGGGCCCTAACTCCTCCTGTTTGAATATTTAGTGTGTAATATTGTAATGTCTGATACTTGTCTTTATTTGTACCCCAAAATTGTAAAGTGCTGCGGAATCTGTTGACGCTATATAAATAAATATTATTATTATTATTATAGAGTCATCTGGAAGACACATTCCTCTCCCGCTAAGACACATTACCTTTCTGCTAATAGCTGTTAACTTTCAAGACTTACTTGTGGAATTAGAAAAGTGCTGAACAACTTCATGGAGACAGTAGCCACCTCAGTGGATGAAGGTCCGATCACAGCCAGAACTCGGGTTTTGTACTCTGTAAGGTTACAGCTCACTTCCACGTCTTCTGTCCCATTCCTAGCTAAGAACAGCAGTGTCGAATGTAGAATAGCCAGGGAATTAAGACAAGTGTCATACATTTCATAGCCCAGAGTCTCTCCTGGAAGTAGGGTGGTGCTATTGTTTATTTCTTCCAAAGCAAATTTCATTGCCAAGGCCTGGAGATAACCTGTAGGATTCAAGCTGCAGTAGAAAATGTTTTAGCCAAAAACATAATCGCTACACGTTTCGTCTAGCTTAGGAAATATATTTTTGAAATCTTATTAGCTAAAAGAGAGGGCTCCAACATTAAAGGGATATTCTAGTATTAAACATTTTTATATGTTGATGGGCCTGTTGATACCCTGGTCCCTGCAGTTACCTTTCTGGCTACATCTCATCACCCTGCTTCCCAGACAAGATATCAATGGCGAGAAAGGACACCAAAAGAGCTGCAACGGGAACAGCGGAGGATCAAGGTAGGTTAGTATCCCTTTTTTTATCTATTACTTTTTACACTTTGATTCATCACAGTGGCTTAGGCTGTTTTAAAATTAGGCGCATCTTTAGACTGTGTAGTCAAAATTTTTGTGCACTTCACAAAACCACACTTTTTTCTGGAAAGCCACATCCTTGTTGAGTGAGGCGCAAAAGTGTCCAAAACATTGCTAAAAAAAAACACAGAAAAATGTGGTGCAAGCCATTTAAGCAAGTTCCAGGTGTATTTTTGAAACGCACAATTTTTTTAATCTACCCCATTGTCTCATATTCTGAAGTCCCTGCTAAATGTATTTATTTTAAAGGGTACTACCGTTATGTAATTCCTTATTTCCTTAGAGTACATTGTTAGGGGCATTCTTATTCCCATTGTAAGAAAAAAATCCACGTTCATTTCATGAAGCAAGATTTTCTGAAAATAATATAAAAATATGAGCCCTCATATGCATCTGATAAAAAAGAAGCCCTATTCACCGAACGTAGAAGTGACATACTGACTGTAACATTAGTCTTTCTGAAACCAATAATAGAAAGATCAATAGAGTTGTTTTCAGTCTTACCTTGAACACTTCAGAGGTTCTGGTTTCCAATGGTTTTCCAAGTCATCAACTGTGGAGTGGAAAGGAAACAAACCTCCTATCATGAATTCTCCAGGCTTCCTAAACATTTGGTAAGCCATAGGCTCGGAGGTCGAAAGCACAAACCTCTCATTGAATGTTAATTGCAAGATGAAGTAGAGGATCATAACTTAGATGTTGGATGGAGACAACAGATGACAACGGTATACACTCTACTCGTATCACTCCACACAGCTACACTGACTGCCATACACTGAACACAATAAGAAGAAACATGACACAGTCAATAATCTCTTGTTTTCCTTGAAGTCCTTTGTCACTGACCCTAATATTTGAGTAATTGAAAGTCTTTGTTTTACACCAGAGAATCAGGATTTGCAGTCAAATAGTGAGGCTTGGAGTGAGTGACGTTTTTTACCGGAGACCTGGAAGTAATGGAATACACAGACTATGAGTATAGAGAAAACACAGATTTTTGCACTCCTTCAAAGATATATATATATATATATATATATATATATATATAGAATCAGTACATGAATGTTCAGCTGGTATGAAATGCACAGATTATTATGAAATACATGAAGCACGCATTTGGTGGTCATCTGACAGAGAAGGTCCTCAAACCTTAAACAGTATGCATCTGAATAGAGTATGTTCTGCATTGATACATTTGGATCTTTCGAGTGGCTCTTCTGAGATCTACCAATTTCTAGGTACCATCTCTCTTGTTCTTTCCATTTCCACATGGTAGTTACGCAACTCCATCTTAAGCTACTATTACTTTAGGTCCAGATATTTATTCTCTCTTCAGCTGGTCACTTTGTCACTTATGTCGCTAGGTGCCAATAGACTACTTTTAAAAACATGCCTAACCAGAGGAATAACATTTCTGGTGCTGCAAAGTCCAAGCCAGCGCAGGGTGCGAGAACAATGGCTCCCCATTGACAAGCACAATCCTCTGATGAGATAATGTTGCTATGATGTCTCCCATACACTGCACTAATAAAGAAGTGGTTCTGCTGTCCTGATTTATTCACACAGAAGCAGCAGCAATGGCATAGAGTACTTTATACAGTGGTTACTATGCAGAAATGTCTCTGTGTGCTACTATCTCTGACTCTCACTTCAGCTGCTCCTTCCTCCTCTTTCCCACTCCCTCTCCATTGACTTATATGTGCTGTAGCTGTAACCTGATCTCTCAGTGAGCTGGAAGTCCTTTATAATCTCAACCTCATTGAAGATAAAAACATTTCCAGTGAATTAAAAGTGAGTATTTGTTCACATCAAACACGATTTTTCTGAGTTTTGTTCTGTTGTTGGAACATTTCTGGTAAGTTATATGATGTTCATCTAATATTCATTGCCTATCATGAGGACAGGCCATCCATTTTATCAAGATAGGTAAACCCTTTACATGTCATGTGAAAAAGTGCAAACGTGTTACACTAAAAATAAAAAAAAAACATGCACAAAGGATGGGGTCCATCACAAGCCCTTCAACAGGAGAGAGGCCCCCCAACAAACCTTACCCTTCGCATCCGGACCAAAAGGTACCTGCGAGGTTCCAGGTTTGATGTCCCTTTTCGCCGAAGTTAGTAAGGGACCACAAATGCTCCTGGCCTCCCACTTGGCGTTAGCCAAGGTATGTGCCCACAGAGCCATTAACAGTCGGTACCCTGCCCATGCAGGAGTACCCGGGATTTTTTGCAGGGAGGTGCGGAACCTGATGGCAACACACACCTCCCCTAGACAGCTAGGAGGGACACCCAGAAGGGCTACCACATCCTAACAATCCTGTGGACACACAACACGCAAAAAGTGACACAGTGAACAAAAAATAAATAAGTGAATGTGCGCAGGTACACTGCCCGAACATCCGTCCGGATCTATAAAATGTATCTGATCCTAGCCAGAAGGCTGGGAATCAAGAGGTGAGTGCCAATAAGGTGAAGAGATCATGGTACCAGTGCTTCAACTCAGTGAGCCAATACACCCAGTGAGTTTCGGCACCTCGGGGTCACCACTCCTCCAGGCACTAAAGTAACTCAGCTCTAGACCCTCTCAGCCTCATGGCGAGACCCGTAGGAAACAGGTCACATCAGGGCAGCCATAGAGCTGGGTGGGCGCCAGCCACGGTACACCTACTCCTCCATGCAACCATCCATTCCTACCAGTGGATTACCTGATAAAAACAGATACTACACTTGATCTTAGCCAAAAGGCCGTGGAGGAACAATATCAGTTTTGACTGCTCTCTATTACTCAAAGGAGATCTCTGATAAGTATCCACAAGCCATTTTTATGATGTGTGGTGCACCACTGCGGTGAATGGCGGGATCATATTGTATTAACCCCTATGTGTTCATGACGCCAGTGTGGTTTTCGGGTTCCGGAACACCACACGCCCCAATTCTCCGCTATCCCACAGGCTAGTAGTGGATAAAGAGTCTGCAACCAGTTGAGGGTAAACAGAGGCTTTACTGAATAGAAGACAGATGTAATTATCTTCACAGCTATGGCCAGAATTCCCAGAGAGGTGACCAGTACCCAGAGGACCTCGCAGCTTGCTAGACCAATAATTGTAATAAACTTGACTTGTAATTAGAATTGACTTGTAATTAGACTTGACTTGTACTATGTGCAGGACTTGACTAACTTCAGTGACAGCAGACATAGACTTGTAGACTTACTGGAGAGTTGTAGCTTTGTGGTACTCCAGATGCTCAACACTTGTCTCTGAGGCCTCTGGTAGCTGCTTCAGCAAAGACTTGGATGTTACTCTCAGAAGAGTCTGAGGAAAGAGAGCTAATTAAAAATGGCCACCCTTTTTATAGTGGGTGGAGGCTAGACCAAAGCCCATTGGTCAAGCTGTTGGTCATAGGTTAAAGCTGGTGCTCTCTGGGAATACATGTTGCAACAAATCTTATAACTGCATAACATAACATGTGACAGGTTTACTCACAGGTTCCTTGAGTCCTCCACAGGTCCTATATCCTTTCTAGATATAAGGATCCTGTCTATGCTCTTAAAGGCACATACACCACATTTACTAAATTAACAAGAGAACAAGGGGAGTCCCTGCATGGGGAGCCCCCACGTCACTGAGGGACTCAACCTTACAGGGCCTACAGGTAGTAGAGTACCGTGTACCTGTACTGAGACATCACAGATGTACTACTCATCTTATAGGGAACTTTACTTAAGCCCATAAATTAAGTAATGGGCAGATTTACTATCACAATTGTGCCAGAATTCTGGCGTAAATGTTTTGAACCCTGTTTGTTATGAGGTTTGAGAATAGATATTCACCAAAATAGGTAGCATGGCTTCATTCGAAAGAGGCGTGGCTTTGAAAGAAAAAGTGCATTGTTTGAGATACAACAAATAGTGTCAAAATTATCATACAAAATTCTGGTGCGAATAAGTCAACGAATAGGTGGTGTAAAGTTAAAGGGGTACTCCGCACCCCTAGACATCTTATCCCCTATCCAAAGGATAGGGGATAAGATGTCAGATCGCCGGGGTCCCGCTGCTGGAGACCCCCGGAATCTCGGCTGCAGGACCCACCTGCACAGCTTTGCTGGTGTGAGGTGGAAGCCGTACAGGTGGGTCCCGCAGCTGAGATCCCGGGGGCCCCCAGCAGCAGGACCCCGCCGATCTGACATCTTATCCCCTATCCTTTGGATAGGGGATAAGATGTCTAGGGGTGCGGAGTACCCCTTTAAACAAAAGTGTTTAAATGTTCATCAAATGTAACAAACAGTCTAGTTTTTGCTTACACT
This sequence comes from Hyla sarda, assembly GCF_029499605.1. Classification (NCBI taxonomy): domain Eukaryota; kingdom Metazoa; phylum Chordata; class Amphibia; order Anura; family Hylidae; genus Hyla; species Hyla sarda. Next base: position 104,266,846 of record NC_079198.1, on the reverse strand, counting down.
AAGTATTAGACAGAACTTTTGCACAAAAATTCATGAACATTCAAGTGTCCCTGCCATTTAAAAAAAATAAAAAAATGTTGTCCTTGTCACATAGAGATGTCAAATGTTTTGATCAGCCAGGGTCTCAGTGCGGAGACCCCCACCGATCATACTTATAATGGGGCCGTCCAGTGAAGTAGGAAGGAGATTCTCCCTGCTCGTTCTCCCGACCGATCAAAACTCTTGACATTTCTGAAGTTTTTTCAAATAATGGGGACACTTCAAACTATGACCCAACAGATAGACATAGGGAAGTGTATACAATATGTATATGTAAAAGCAGAGAATCTTGAAGACAAACAAATGCACAAAATATGCGACTTTATTCTGGAGTGACATCATTTAGTGTCTTTTGTTGGAGATCTTGGGAGATCTACATGATATTATTAAACTGTTGAACTGGATGTTAAAGAAATGTATCTAAATATAGATTTTTTATCTCAGGTATTCATGTAAGCCAAAAACAAAACATACCTTCTATCCAGGTAAGCATTATAATTATAATACGTGACAAGCCAGTAATAAATTATTGTCAAAGTGTCTTCACAGACACTTTCTATTGGAAGAACGGGAGCATTTATACAGTTGAACTAGGGTCGATTGTGTCTTGCTTTGCACACAAATGCACCATATTTGTATAAAACATACGTTTTAAGCCTTATTCTAGTTTTGCATGATATCCTGCTTATTTGACTGGTTTATTTTCATAGACTAAGGCAAACAGGGAACCTTAGATCAGTGTTTACATATGAAGAAAAATATATGTACTATATATCACTAACAACTTAACCCCTAAACAACCTGTGCTGGGAAAAGTACTGGGCATGCAGGAGTCTTCACCATACTGTTACATTGCTCTGATTGCAAGGGACCAGCCATTGTGCCTTTGCCATCAGCAGCAAGATCTTGGCTTTTTAAAGGGGGGAAAATGTTTTATCTAGCACAATAATACACTTATATATTTTTGTAATATAATTTTATTTTATAATATGAATCTTTCCCATGTAATATGCTGGAGATGTTGTCTGGCAGCAGTATGAACCCCGATGGAGCCAAATCTCTGATATGTAGGGGCTGCACAGTGCTAGCGTAAGAGAGTTGTGTTACCCCTTTAACCCCTTAGAATCAATGGCCAATATCAACCACAGAATGTATGTCCAACTGTAGTATATAAAGTACAAAGCACTCACCGGACAACTTCTTCTTTCGTTAGTAGAAAATCTTTATTTACTTACATAACTTGAAACAGCAGCAGGAGAACGGAGGGCTGTGTTACTTTCACAAGTAAGAGGGCTCCTTCTGTTACCTAAAGGCCAGAGGCCTGGTCTTTACACTAACAGGCAGTAATAGGCAATAATGCTTTTGCGGGGGCTAGCACAGCTGTGCCAGCTGCTATGACAAACTCAGTTGACTGGCTGATGTATTAAAAAGTTTTCTAGACAGTAAAGTATGTATTTTAGGTGCTGAGGGCCTGTATCACTGTGTTTTCTGCATTATGTATTTTCCTTCCATAACATGAATACACTGAGTTCTCCAGTGTGCAGAGGGTTAAGTGTTGCTAAAACTTGTCTCACATTGCACTTGCCAAAGTATCTCTGTGTATTGCAAAATTCAGTATCTAGTCACAGCTTAGACTCCTAGCCAATAGCTGCAAGAGTTGTCTCAACTCCAACCCCCTAGCCTGGAAGAAGAGGTAGACCTTAGTCTCAAGTTAGTTCATTCAGAGCCTTGGCTTAATCAAGAGCACATATAAGCTCACCTTCTCTGTCACAATTCACATTCCTAAGGAGACTGTATTCTGTGAGCCTAGGTATAGGTAATGTCAGGCATACTTGTACCGAATAGGCCGCATTGTCACTAGTCTATTCTATAAGCAAGGCAAGCCTGTGCCTAGCCCTAAAGTGCCCTAAAGTTCTACTTCACTAAGCAATGTTCCAAGTATATGTATTGCATTGAACTGCATCAGGAGTGAAGTTTACAGTTGTTCACAGAGACCCTGATGATCAGAAGTTTTTTTTTTATTATGGACTTTGAGTAAGGAAACAGCTTTATCTGAAAAAGGACCTTGTGGGGTTCACAAAGGGAACTTGGGATACACCACTTAGACATATGACATAATAGGAACTGTCATGCCTTCAGCAGTTTGTGTTACTTGTTATTAATGTATGGGTTACTATGCTTTGTATTTATAGTGTATAATTCTTAGTTCATGTTGTAACAGTGGCCGTTGGCATTTACTGCAGCTCCTAACATAAGTTTGACCCCTTTCAGATTCCATAGCCTGTAGCATATGAACTCTGATGACATCATCAGCTCAGCCTATAGCAGCAATCTCCTCATTTTACAGCCAGCATTCCAGAGGTAATGTGATAAAAATAAATAAAACCATTTATTTCCATAAAGTTGTTTTATTTAAGTTAAAAAGAAAGTTAAAACAAAAAAATCCACATACAGACATATATGGTATCACTGCGATTGTAACAACCTAAGCAATAAGGTTAGCACTTTATTCTAATTGCTTTCTGAGCGCAAAAAAGAAACTTGAAAACATAGCAAAACTGCTTTTTTCCATTATCCCCTCCACCCAAAAAAGCTAATCAATAAATTATTAATAACACAAGACAGTACTGATAAAAACTACACCTCATTCCGTACAAAGCAATTCTTCATACAGCAAAATTGATGGAAAAATAAGAAACAGGAATTATTCTCAGAAAGCAGCAACACAAAAATGACCTTTTTCCACAAAATTTGCAAAAATACTAAACTTAAAATAAAACAACCCCAAAATATACATATTTGGTATTGCAGAATTTATATCAACTCATAGAAAATATGTGAGATGATGTTTTTACTGCACAGTAAAGGTGTTTGGAAAAACCCAGAAATCTGACTTAAAGGGGTACTCCACCCCTAGACATCTTATCCCCTATCCAAAGGATAGGGCATAAGATGTCTGATCACGTTGGTCCCACCGCTGGGGACCCCCGCAATATAGCATACGGCACCCACCTGTTTCTGCTCCGGAAGCGCTGGAGGGTCTGGGTCCCGACCACCGGAACAGTAGTCCCTGATGTCATGACTCCGCCCCCGTGCATTGAGGGGACAGGGCGTGATGTCACACGGGGGCGGAGTCATGATGTCACGGACTTCCGTTCCGCTGGTCGGAAACCAGACCCTCCAGCGCTTCCGGAAACAGGTGGGTGCCGCATGCTATATTGCGGGGGTCCCCAGCGGCGGGACCCCCGCGATCAGACATCTTATCTCCTATCCCTTGGATAGGGGATAAGATGTCTAGGGGTGGAGTACCCCTTTAATAGAGCCCACCTAGTCAAGCTGGACAGAGTTCGCTGCAAGCGGGGAAGTGAAAAGCTCACATGCTTCTTCCTGCTCATTCTAATGATCCGCAGGGACATGGGACATGTAAAACATTTTTTTTTACATGTCTTTTTTTTATGGTGTGGACACTTTTATAAAAAATGACTTCAATTCAGCACTGTGCATTTTTTTTAAATTTACTTTCATTTTGAATTTGGCGCTAGAATCCCTTCACCGAGCGCCCATTCTCTGCTCCCCACTACTTGTAACTGTGCATTACACTTTGTCTCCTTTGCGCCTGTAGCTAACATAAGCCTCAGCATAATGTGCGATAGAATGCGGGATTTACCAGGCACTTGGTGAAGGTATTCCAACACCAAATTTCAAATGAAAATAATTTAGAAAGATGTCTATGTGTACAGTACTGCACTATAGTCATTTTTCCTAAAAGTGCATAAAACATTGGAGGTACTCTTTAAATGATTGGGACACTTTAAGACCCCATTCACACTACAGAGAATCCGCACTGCATATCCACAAGAAGTTCGGCCTTGCAGCAGCCTCGCATTCAGCTGCTCAGTTCCCATGTCGGAAGCTCCATAGCAAAACGTTCGACAAGGAATTGGATTCTGTGTTCGATCAGTTCAATCTTCCACCGGAATCCACTGGAAATATCCCATTTGTCAATGGGACGGCACTTATGTCTGCATTAAATTTCCATGGACATAAGTGCCGAATTCAGATAATTTCTGCACCATTAACTATGGACCAGAATGATCACAGGATGATCTAGAGAGGAATTCAGCAAGGAAATTTCCCTCCCTGAGTTTCCTCAGTGTGCACAACCCCTAAGATGAAAACTTAAATGGACACTGTCAGACTCAAAAACTTTTATATATTGTACATCTTGGCAAAACATTAACCTTTCTAATATACTTCATAAGAAAATTTTATTTCCTTTTTATAGAAATCATGGCTTTTATAAATCATGGCTTTGATCAAGCTGAAGCACAGGCATGGACTAAGCCCAGTGGGTTAGGACAAAGGAGTGCTAGCCCACCCTCACATACTGGACTTGGTACATGCCTGTGCTTCAGCTTGGACAAAGCCATGATTTATAAAAGCCATGATTTCTATAAAAAGGAAATTACATTTTCTTATGAAGTATAGTGGTCCCTCAACATACGATGGTAATTCGTGCCAAATGAACCATCGTTTGTTGAAACCATCATATGTTGAGGGATCCGTGCAATGAAAAGTATAGGATGTTATCCTCACCTTTCCCCACCAATCAGGACCGTCACCGCTGCCCTGGATGTCGCCCTCCATCGCTGTCGCCGTGTCCCCGGGGTGTTCCCGCTGCTCCGGACTGTCTCTGCTGCCCACGATTGTCGCTCTTTATTGCCGTCATCACGTTGCTGCGCACGCCGCTCCTATTGGATGACGGGACGGCGTGCGCGGCGACGTGAACAACGGAGAGCGACAGCGATGCAGGGGATCCAGTAGAGGACTATCCGGAACGTCGGGGACAGGTGAGTGACCATCACCAGAGCACACGGGGCACCTTAAATGGCTATCCGGCGGCAGTTGAAGTAGTCTGCGCTGCCGGATAGCCATTTATGCAATGACCCCGACATACAAAAGCATCGTATGTTGATGCTGCCTTCAACATGCGATGGCCTCTGAGAGGCCATCGTATGTTGAAATTATCATATGCCGGGGCCATTGTAGGTCAGGGATCACTGTATATTAGAAAGGTTAATGTTTTTCCAAGATGTACAAAATATAAAAAGTTTTTGTATCTGACAGTGCCCATTTAGGTAAACTTATGTTTGCTAGAGGCATACTATCTTACAATGTCCTCGAAAGAAAAAGCCTGGGATTTTTATGTAAATGTTGGTAAAGATTTTATATCAGTATATTGAGATATATTACTATTTTTATATAAGTTGTCCAGAAAAAGAAACATTCAGGTTGGCAACCCTGTTCAGATCAAATCTTACAACTTGGAAGCACTTAGGTGATGCCAATTGTAAATGCACCCTGCATTATTAATCAGATTTTTCTGTATATATTTAGATGGACAACCTCTTAATCAGGCATCACTTTTGCATTTTAACATATTTTTTTAATATCTGCCAAAATAGGAAATACTTATTTTACTTGAAGATCGTGAATGTGAAGATCTTACTTTGTGCTCCCGCTCCCTCTTTTGGTGTAGGACTGGATGGTTGTTTGGAAGTGCTTTGAGGTATTAAACTTTGGCTTAAAGAAGATGATATAGCATTTTGGAAGGAAATAGCCTCCTTTAATACCTATAAGGCTAGCTAAAGCCAGACCTGCGTTTATTGGGATGCCATACTCACCAACATCAATGAGCTGGGCAGTAAAGAAAGCAATGCAGACCACAAAATAAATTAACATAGCAACAGTGATACATTTGGCTTCGCTGTAGTTTTTGGGCAACTCTTTGCCCATATAAGAAAATGTAAAACATAGAAGACTAAGAAGAGCATTATAACTGTACTGTAGGATATTGTAGACTGATCCAAACTGGCTGCAGTCCAAGAGAACCTCATCCGCACTCAGATCTTTTGTGTTTGCTTTAGGAGGGTTGTTAAAAATCCACAAACATGAGAACAGGACCTGAACACCAGAAAGGATGGCCAGACAGATGTACTGCCCATTCTCTTTTACCCAGTAGTCATAGGTGGCTGGCAACTTTGAAGCCATTTTAAATATACATACTATTTGAAAAGACCGAATCGAAATGTAGGAAAAGCAGTTGGTGAGGGCGATGCTGTATATAGGATTTCTCATTATGCACTTGAGTGTGCTAGGTGGGCCAAGATAGGACAAGATGCTAAGATAGGCTACAGTCAGTGATACAAGCATAAGGAAGCACATTCTCCCGCCTGCAGCCTTCACCACAGGACTTGATATGTGGACAATGAAGGTAACAATGACAATAACTGTTAGCAATAGTCCCATGAGTGTTGTCACAAACAAGATTATGGTCATGTAGTCACTCCAGCTCAAGTAGTGTATGATTTTATCATAGCAGTAGGTACTTCTCTGTGTGGACCACTGGTCGGTACCACAGTTCACACAGGTACCTAAAAGGAAAAAAAATGATTTAATAACCTCAAATAGCTCACTTGCTTACATATTACACAGTTCTGACATGAGCCCACATAAATCTTTAAGAGATATGAGAAAAGGAAAGTGGGGGGAGCACACTATCTATGGTCATAGGCTAGTATCCGTGACATAGACCTATTGTGAGTATTGGGAGCAGAGATCATGGGTCCAGCAAACAATAATACCTTTGGGGTACATGTACTAGATGAAGTATCAATATAGTAGCAAGTAAACAAGAGCACATGTGCATTCACCGCTAAAAAGGTATCTGTGCGTTAAAGCGTGGCTTGGCGCCGATGCCCGTGGCTGCAAATGAGCTGAGAAAACCCCAGTGATGGGGAGGATCTCCAAGCGCCATAGGAAGCCTCCCTCCCCTGCCGGACTGGCAAACTTCTCCCACGGAGGCATCCGCCACTACCTTGTGCCGCCCCCGGCCATACCACCAGCCTGCCCGCCTGTCATTACAGGCCCCGCGCGCAACCTGCGCTCGCACTCCAGAGGGCTCACCTCACTGCTGGGAACGGACCCTCCTGTGCGACCTCTGACCCCCCCCCCCCCCCTTTCCTGGGACTCTGTCTCTCTCCTGAGTTACCTCGCCGGACCCTGACCTCACCTGCTCCGGCCTCCCTGGGTCCTTACCTGCTCTGCCTAATTTAGGTTTGCTCCTCTCCCAAATTCAAACCAAAGAGGACTTCCGTTCGCTCATTGCGGAAGTTAAAGACACATGCATGGTGGGAATATCATCCCTACGCCAAGATTTGCAACATGTCTCTGACCAGGTTGAGGGCCTAGAGGATGCTCATGATACCACTAGGCATACATTGCCCAGCTTCATGCTACTATTTCATCTCAAACGTACTTTCTCTGTGATTTGCATGCCCATGTTGAGAATTTGGACAATAGGGGTAGACGTAACAACATCAGGGTGAGGGGGCTGCTGGAAGTTACTTGCGAAGAGGACCTCCATGTCCCTCTGGAAGCCATCTTCAACCTTATTTTGGGGGAGCTGTCTTCCCACAAGATCAAACTGGACAGAGCCCATAGGGCCCTCCGCCCTAAGTCAAATTCTGGCCCCCCTAGAGATGTTGTATGCTGTGTACATGACTTCCAAGTCAAGGAGGCCATCATGACCAAAGCTAGATCTCTTCGGAACTTTACCTTTGATGGGGCCCCCAATCAGCTATTCCAAGATCTGTCCTGGCTGCTGCTCCAGAAGCGACGGATGCTCCAGCTCCGGCTTGCGGTACTTCACTCTCACAAGTGCCTTATAGATGGAACTTTCCGTTTGCTCTCCATGCCTGCAGGGATGGATGCTCTGTGGTCCTTCGCACCCTCTCGGATCTTGCTCCCTTCTGCTCCAGCCTGGACTTGCCGGTGCCTCAGATGGTTGATTGGGATCTGGCCTCCCCTCCTTTGCCTCCTGTGTGGCAGCCTGTCCGGTCCCTGCGGCCTGGGTCACAGAAGAAGTCCCCTCCCCGGGAACCTGGGGCGCACTTACAGGCTCCCCCTTGAGATGTTGTCTGCACCCTTGTGTCTTCTCTATGCTGCTCCTGCTCAAGACTTTCTTAGATTTTTGGTCTCCCCTGAACTGAGCTTAGAGTTGCAGTTTGAAGCTGAAGTTGCCATGTTTATGCTTATTACTGCTGCTGTAATGCTTTTGCATTTTTTGGTCACCTACAGGGGGATATTTATCAAATGATTTAGACTGGTTTTTCCTGTCTAAATTTGTCGCACAGAAAGTCGCAGTCTAAATATGTGCGACTTTTTTGCGACTTTTGCTCTAAAGGATTTTTAGAACATGATGCATGCTAGTCTATTTTAGACGGAAATGCATTGGAAAATGCATTGGTGCTGAATTTATCAAAAGCGACTTTTCAGCGACAAGTCTCATCGGCTGAAAGTACGCCGAAATGTCAGACCATGTTGGAGCAGGTTTAAATACAGTCTAAACCGTAGATCCCGAAGTCTGTGCGCAGAATTTATCAAGAGCGGTGCGACTTTTGATAAATTAGGCGCACAATAGACCGGCCTAACCCTCTGTAGTTTGGTCTATATTGATGCGGGACATAGATAGCTTTGATAAATATCCCCCATAGTTTCCTTTAGCCTAGTTTATTATCTAATTTATGCTCCTTTGCTATGGCCTCGGAGTGGTGTGCTTGTCTCTTTGGTGGTCACTCTTGACTGGTGTTCTCCCATTTCCCCTCTTGAGGCCATAGTAATGGACTGCCCATGCCTTGGTTTCTTGTCCACCCTGGTGGTTTTGGCCTCCACATTGACTAGTTGGTCAATGGTTCACTTTCTTACATTGTGTTGTTTTTGTTTTGTCTTGTGCGGTCTTGTATGTTTGATGTTGGTCTGTCGGATCATTTCTGTTCCCGTTTTCTTCTTCTTCTTGTTTCTCCCCCCCCCCAGGTTCTGCTTTCCTCTTGTGTCTCTTCCAGGGTTCGGTTCTCGCAGGCTCTTCCAACTGGTGTCCTCTGGTTCATCTGCCGGATCTTGTAAGTATGCCCCTTCACTAGCTCCGCCACCATCTCCACATCCGTCATGGTTAAGTGTGTCTCCCTGAACATTAAGGGTCTTAACTTCCCAACTAAGAGATGTTTATAGCAACGGAAGTTGGTCTTGCTGAGGGCTGATGTTGTTTTCCTTCAGGAGACACATTTTGACCATCATGAATCTATCCAACTCCTACACCATCTCTATCCACAGGCCTACTCTGCCGTTTCTGATAGGAAAGTAGCTGGTGTTAGATGTGATGTTAGAGGGTGTCCTGGGTGGGGTCCCACTGCTGCTTTGTAATATCTATGCCCCCAACACATCGCAAATACCATTTTTATGTAGAGTCCTTGCTAGACTCCATAGGTACCCCTCCTCTGCGTGGTTACTGGGGGCGATTTTAACCTTATTTTTTCACCTTCCCTAGACACCCCCACCCAATTGCACTTGGCTTCTATTTTTCAGTGGCTAATACAGACTTCCTCATTGTATGATCTGTGGAGGATCAACCACCCGATGGAGAGCTCTTTTAGCTTCTACTCCCACCCTCATACACTGCACACATGCATAGATTACTTCTTTGGTAACCTCCCTATGGTGCGCATGCTTTCTGATGCTTCTCTTGAGCATATCTCCTGGTCTGACCACTGTCCTATTCTCATTTCTTTCTCTTCCTTCCCTACTTCTCTCTGGAGCTGTCATTGGCGTCTTAATGATTCTCTTCTTAAAACATTGCCTCCCCGGGAGTCGATTCAGAAGTGCCTCATGGATTATTTTACTACCAATGAGGACACAGTCTCTTCACAGGAACTCTGTACAGAGATAGCGAGTCTAGAGACTCTCCTGTTGGCCACCCCTCAGTGCCGATTCTGCGGTGATTGGTGGCTGCTCGTGCTCAGTTGGTTGACCTGGCTCTCCATAGGGTTGAAAGACAATTGTTGTATGCTAGGCAACGTTTTTATGAAAAGGGTAATAAAGCCCATACTATGCTGACCAGGCGCCTACATGACCGAGCAGTTACCCAGTCTCCCTCAGCCCTCAAGGATCCTTCAGGTGTTCTTCCCTGACACCCGCTGACATTTCCCGCCTTTTTGTTGACTACTATTCTGGTCTTTACTCCCTTCCTTCTTAACTTCTGTCCGACCAGGGGGGGGGGGGGGGGGGCGTGATACTGCGATGGATGCTTATCTTTCATGATGTGGCTTGCCTACTTTGTCGGAGGCCGACCGTGAGGTTCTTAATGCTCCCATAACAGGGGAAGAACTTTCTGAAGTTCTCAAATCCCTTCCAGTTGGTCATTCCGCCGGTACGGACGGATTCACGTATCTATACTACAAAACTTTCTCTTCTACACTTATCCCTAAGCTTGTTCCTCTTTTTAATTTCTTTATGGGGGGAGGCGGTTCCGCAGTCTTTTTTGCACTCCTTAATTACCCTAATCCCTAAGCCTGGCAATGACCCTCATGATTGCTCTGGTTATAGACCCATCACCCTCCTTAATTCTGATTTGAAGCTTTTCTCTAAGGTCCTGGCGGTCTGCCTTAGTTCATTTCTCCCCTCTCTGATCCATAAGGACCAGGTTTATTCCCTGCCACCAGGGGGGCGACAACACCAGGAGGGTGGTGGGTCTTGTTAACTTAGTCAATCGGAGGTCTGAGCAGGCATTAATTCTCAGTTTGGATGCTGAGAAGGCCTTTGATAGGCTGGGGTGGCCATTCCTCTTTGCTACCCTCCAGAAATTTGGGATCACTGGTAACTTTCTCACTGCTCTGCAGGGGTCTCTATTCCTCTCTCCTGCTTCTCGCAATCTCCCTTGCACTCCCTCTCCTACTTTTCCACTGTCTATTGGTACCCATCAGGGCTGTCCGCTTTCCCCCCTGGTCTTTGCTTTATGCATTGAACCCCTGGCAGCTATGATTAGAGGGGACCCAGACATTACTGGCATCTCCCTGCATGATAAGGAATTTAAGATATGCTTATTTTCTGACGATGTGCTTATCACACTTTCACGTCCTTTGATTCCCCTTCCTAATCTTTATAAAGGCTCTTCATGCATATGGTGTGGTCTCTGGCTATAAAGTTAACCTCTCTAAAATGGAAACGCTACCTCTTAACCTTCCCCTGTCTCTGTCTACGCTTCTTCGCTCCAACTACTCTTTTAAATGGTCCTCTTCTGCTATTAAGTACTTAGGGGTCCATATCACTTCTTGCTATTCCTCCCTTAACTCTGTCAACGACCTCTCTCTATTTAGGGAACTTAGAACTCTCTTCGAGAAATGGCGGTCTCAATTTATATATATTTTTTTGGCTGAATTGCGGCGGTTAAAATTACGTTCCTCCCGAAACTACTCTATTTTTTCAAAACATTGCCTACCCGGGTACCATTGTCGGCCCTTCGCTCTTTTCAGTCGGCTATTTTCCGTTTTATTTGGGATGGGAAAAGACACCCTTTACTGATGTCAGTCATGATGGCGGGCAGAGCCATGGGGGGCCTGGCAGTTCCTGACGTGATGAAATATTACTGGACTGCTCACCTGCGCCAGCTTGCGGCTTGGTCTACGTATGATGCATATAGCCGCTGGATGGAGCTGGAAAAGCTGTGGTTGGCTCCTATTCACCTTAACCCTCTCCTATGGAACCCTCCAGCATCACCTCTTTCCCTTTCTCCTCTTCTAGGCCCTATGTGTTTCTCTAGGTATGTGTGGGGGTATTGTTCCAGAAAGTTTTAACTGTTTTCTCCTTTCTCCCCTCTGAGATCTTTTCTTTATCGTCCTAATTTCCCCTCTGGTAGGATCGGTGGACCGGCAACCACCTTGACCCCCCCCCCTTCTATTTCTTCCTGCTTCTTTCTTTTCTTTGTCATTCCTCCTCTCCTTTTGTTTTGAGGGTTACATGTATTCCAGTCTATGCCCCCCCCCCCTTGTCTCTACTGCCCCCCCTTCCCTTCCCCCTCCCCTCCTTGTTGTATGTGGCCCCATGGGCCTGGTTGGCTATTGCAGCGGACAAGCTGATTCCTGCTTTCCTGCATTGCCTGCGTTATGGTTTATGTTTGTTTGTGTATTTACCAGTATAGGGGCTCTTGCCTTGGTTTGCTTGCCTCATTGGCGCTTTTGAGCCTGCCCATATGTTCCATATTTTGTGACTGTGTGTTTGCTATAGGGCTGAGGCCCTTTTCAAGATGGTTGCTTGTTCCTTTATTTGTATTGATTGGATTATTTCTATGTACAAAACCTTAATAAAATGACAGTTAAAAAAAAAAAAGAAGGTATCTACCGGGATCACAGGCAACGCTGGCTCTTTTGCACATTTGATTTGCACGTGTGAAACGGCCGGAGTAACGGCCGGCGTTGCCTCTGAGCGCTCCACTGTGTCTACATCCACAATCATGTCAGGAACTGTTCAGAGCAGGAGAGGTTTGCTATGGGGATTTTCTCCTGCTCTGGACAGTTTCTCCTGCTCTCCTCCTGACATGGACAGAGGTGTCAGCAGAGAGCACTGTGGTCAGACAGAAAAGAAATTCAAAAAGAAAAGAACTTCCTCTGTAGTATACAGCAGCTAATAAGAATTAAGATTTTTTTTTTTATAGAAGTAATTTACAAATCTGTTTAACTATCTGGAACCAGTTGATTTAAAAAAAAAAAATTCTACCGGAGTACCCCTTTAAGTCATTGTATGGGATTCCTCTATGTATAGTATGTGTGGTCTTTTTCCCACATTGCAAATACTGCAGGACAGAAGATTTACAATTACAAACCATTATTATTGAGGTAGGTTCCAGCCACACAGCTGACACATGTAAAACAGCATCTATATTGTCCCGTTTCCTGCTTTTCCTGCCCTGGTAAACAGTCAGAAGAACACACTGATGGAGGAATCTAGAAAAATCAGAAGAGGCAAAGCAATAAGAAACATGTGTCAATAATGTGTCAATAAATCCATATGCATTTCCCAAAAAAAAAAAATAGTCCACTTTCTCCTTGTCAGGGGACCAACCATATATTGTTTTTTTTCCTAACAGTGGTGAACTGGATCTAGGTGGATGATATTTGTTCTATCCGTTTTTAAACCCAAGTTACATGTGTAAAGTAATGGCATTTATACTAGATTCTGCCACTTCTGTCACTATTCTGTATCTATAGACACTGCACAGTACCACTTCTCTTGTTCCGTACGCTGGGAGTGAATCTCAGTATCTGCTCTTATTCTGTATATCCTATATAGACACTGCACAGTACCACTTCTCTTGTCCCGTACGCTGGGAGTGAATCTCAGTATCTGCTCTTATTCTGTATATCCTATATAGACACTGCACAGTACCACTTCTCTTGTCCCGTACGCTGGGAGTGAATCTCAGTATCTGCTCTTATTCTGTATATCCTATATAGACACTGCACAGTACCACTTCTCTTGTCCCGTACGCTGGGAGTTAATCTCAGTATCTGCTCTTATTCTGTATATACTGTATAGACACTGCACAGTACCACTTCTCTTGTCCCGTACGCTGGGAGTTAATCTCAGTATCTGCTCTTATTCTGTATATCCTATATAGACACTGCACAGTACCACTTCTCTTGTCCCGTACGCTGGGAGTTAATCTCAGTATCTGCTCTTATTCTGTATATCCTGTATAGACACTGCACAGTACCACTTCTCTAATCCTCTAGGATGGGTACAATTCTTAGTATCTGCTCTTAGGCTGGGTTCACACTACGATTTGTAACTACGGTTCCCATATATGGCTGGGAGGAGGGGGGGGCTTAATCGCGGTGCCCGCACTCAGCCGTATAGGGGAACCGTATTTAATGCATGTCTATGAGCTGACCGGAGTGAACCGCAGCCTCCGGTCGGCTGCTTTTTCGGCCGTATGCGGTTTCCCGACCGCAGACAAAAACGTTGTCGACCGCATTTTTGCCTACGGTCGGGAAACCGCATACGGCCGAAAAAGCAACCGACTGGAGGCTGCGGTTCACCCCGGTCGGCTCATAGACATGCAATAAATACGGTTCCCCTATACGGCTGAGTGCGGGCGCCGCGATTAAGCCCCCCCTTCCTCCCAGCCGTATACGGGAACCGTAGTTACAAATCGTAGTGTGAACCCAGCCTTATTCTGTATATATGTACACTACACAGTGCCACTTCTCTAGTCCTATGATGGATGTCACTCTCAGTATCTGTTTTACTCTGTACAGTTAGGGTTGCCACTTGCCACCTTTCTTGCAAAAAAAATACCGTCCATGCTAATTTGCATAATGAAATATATATGGGTACCATCACCGGATACATATATGTGGGGGAAATGTTCTCCTATTCTGACCCCTATAACCTTTTTATTTCTCATTATATGGGACTGTATGAAGGTCATTTTTTGCGTCCCGATCTGTAGTTTTTAACAGGACCATTTTTGTGTTGATGGAACTTTTTGATAACTTTTTTAAAATTAGATTCAGGAGTTGCAATTTATTTACTAACTACAACTCCCAGCATGCCCTGATATAGCCTGTGGCTCAGCAGCTTTCCCAAATGAAAACTACAACTCCCAGCATGTTGGACTATATAGTAGTGTATATAGTATAAGTCAGTGTTTTCCAACCAGGAGTTCCTCCAGCTGTTACAAAACTACAACTCCCAGCATGCTGGGAGTTGTAGTATTGCAACAGTAGGAGGCGCTCTGGTTGAGAAACACTGATATAGGTTATGGTGCAACATTCCAGGAGTTGGTTGAATAAATACCGGCCATTGCATTTAATATAAAAATACCGCCAGGGTGGCCAAAATACCGGCTGTGCCGGTAAAATACTGGCCAGGTGGCAACCCTGTGTACAGTACCCCTTCTCTTCATTTGTCTCTACACATACTCGGTATGGGCTCAGTAGTTATTTTTCAGTCTTAAAATACTGGAAAGGTTGAAGGGTCTGTGTGTTTGGGGGTTTGGGTTTGTATTATATGTCAGGTCAAAAACCATACATTTTTGCAACCAGAAACTATGTATGCTATACAGCCTTTCAATGTACTGTTAACATTGAGTTCAAATTAGTGTAATCTACCAACTACACTTTAATATATCAGTATTTATTTAGATTGTCCAGATTAGTAAAAGCCATTTTTATACAACCTGTTAGAAACTTAAGAGTTCATAGAGGAGTCCCCTGTTAAGCAACCTCATCCCATGGGCAGAGGGGAGAGAAGCTACAAAGGACAACTTTCTGGAGGGTCTATCCTGACCTGTCCATCAGTGGTTGGACAGTGATTTAATGTGAATGGGCACTATGTCATAATTAATCTCCCCAGTGATGGCGCTGCCATGTGTGGTGGCCTAGTACGGGAGTAGTTGCCCTGTACCCTTGCTGACTTGTCCGGCAGCCTCCCTTCAGTGTCCCCTGGGCCTCCTTGTACTTGTATAAGCCCTGTGTGGAGCTCACTCTCTTAGTTCCTGAGTCTTTGCTGAGTCCTAGTGTGTGTGTCCAGAGTCATTGGAGGCCTCAAGTCCAGTCTGCAGCCACAGTCAATTGCAAGTGAGCTACAGTCATAGCTTTGTCAGTCACCAGTCAAGTCAAGTCAGTCCCTGCCAGCAACTGTCAAGTCAACGTGGCCTGCATTAAATTGTCCAGTTCTACTACAAGTCCCAGCAAGCCCTTAAGGTCTCTGCATCACTGGCCACCTCCATGGGCCCTGGCTGAACTGTATAGACGTTACCATCTGTCTACCCTCAATAAAGCTACCGTTGTCCATAACTTGGCGTCAGAGTCATTATTGCTCCCCCCCCCCCGTGCCTAGCCCAGGATTCAGCGATATACCTTCGGGTGGTATCGAGGATAAACCATGCCCTGGCATCTTGAATACAAGGGGTTAATGCCATCTGCTCCTAGCATAATTCCATCTGCCCTGCATCACATCCTGTTACCACACATGAAATTTAATACATACTGACAGATTAACCACAAAGAACAAGTGAATGTTGCAGGTCCCAACATGGGACACTTGTTGGTCAGTGTATTGTCTAGAGACCCTTCTCCCAAGTAGTGATTGTCAAAAATGGAGAGCCCCTTTATGCATATGGCCATCATTACATAAATACATTATACTAACTCACCGTGTTATTTTCTGTTTGCCAATTAATTTTGTCTGAGTTGATATTGAGGTTCCCTAAGCCAGTATAGGCCCCAACAGTCTGAAACGGGGTTCCACCCAACCAGTTCCAGAAGACAATGTCATATCCAGTAGGAGAATCGCCATATATGTTGAAGCTTATTTCATTGTTCAGCAATGTAAAGTTCACTTGTCCTAGAGCTTCAGTCATCTGAAATGAGCAAAAAAAAAAAAAAAACAAACAGCAAAAAACACAATAAATACTATGAAAACACAAATAAAGTGAAAGAGGCCATGTTGTATTTCTCTACACTGTTGGAAGTTAGGAGCATCAATGTGCAGGAAAAATAAGTAAAAAAGACATATTACTTAGGTAGCACTGCAGTCCCTATGCGGTACCCGATCTTCTTGCTGGTGAAGTATATAGGTTGTGGTGAGGTTGTAGATTCACCTCTACTGCTTAGCATGTGCATACACTGAGCAGGGCCCTATTTACAGCTTGTGTCCAGACTGAATATACCCCATAAGGGTAGGTTCACATGTGCATATTTTTGCTGCAGATCTGATGCAGACTTGCTATTGAAGATTTGTAGTAAACTGCAAGCAGGTGCAGTTCACTCTCAGACCTTGCGGCCGCTCTTGGCCTAGTTTAGAGAGAAGGGGGAGAGACCACAATGTCTTTGAGGAAACTGCGCAGGCATGCACAGTTTAATACAGACTTGCAGATCCCTGTGTGTTTACTCGCTACCAGCAGACACACAATACACACGGGCGCAGCAGGGAGCTCACTCTAGTGACGGTCATTTTGCTGCCCATTGACTTCAATGGGCATCAAAATCTGCTGAAGCAAATCTGCAGCCGATCTGCATCAGAAAACATGCACGTGTGAATGCACCCTTACAGGAGTTGTCTGGTGAAACATAACATCCCCTATCGAAGGATAGAGGATAAGTTATAGATTGCGGGGGGTCCAAGCGCTAGGACCCCCTGCAATCTCCTGCATGGGGTCCCGGCAGTTGGCTGGAAGGGGCGTGCTGACCCCCACATGGAGTGCCGGCCGACCCCATAGAGATACATGGAGGGGGTGTGCCAGCCGCGACTTCTTGCAGCAGTTAGATGTCAGCTTCCAGGCCCCCGGGACGGATATTTCGGGGGTCTCAGCGCTCAGACCTCCCACATTGGATAAGTTATTTATCACTAGACTACTCTTTTAAGGGTGCATTCACATGTGCATATTTTGTGCTGCAGATCTGCTGCAAAATTGCTGCTGCAGGTGTTGCAGCCTATTGAAGTCAATGGGCAGCAAAATCTGCAGGAGCAAATCTGCGGCAAAAAATACGCAAGTGTGAATGTACCCTTAGGGCTTGTTCACACGAGTGGATTTATTTGCATATTTGAAAGGGGGCAGGCTCTTCGCGGCTGTCCGCTGCAGATTTTCCGCTGTGGAATTCTGCTGTGGAAAATCCGTTGCAGACCCTATTGACTTCAATGGGGCTTGCGGCTGATTTTCAGCAGCAGAAATTCTGCAGCGGAAAATCTGCTCCGGACAGCCTCGAAGAGCCCACCCCCTTCCAAATACGCAGCGGGAAACCCGCAAATAAATCTGCTTGTGTGAACAAGCCCTAACGATTATTCCACAAGCATCAGAATCTAGTCATGCAGATGTGTCATAAATACACAGCAAAATCTCATCCCTACGCACACACAGTTGTGAACTCAATCACAACTCCACAACATAATGCGCATGCTTTCATGCAGGGTTTTTTTTTTTCATGAAAATCTGGATGAAAAACATGAAAATGAATACAGCCAAATAAGATGTCTGAGGACAGACTTCTAGATGGCAGAATGTCTAAGGTGCCACCTACTTGCCATGGGTAGACCTCTTTTTTATCACAGTATGTTTTACTACAGCCAAGCACTTTCTGTAGGGCATGGGCCACCGCATACACGGCTGTGTAGATGCTGAAGCTGACCCTGTTATCAAAGTCACCCAGAAAGTTACTCAGAGATGTATTGAGGCAGTCATCGCAGTTCTGGTTGCAGCTTTCATCTAATCTTGACTTTCCCAAGCTGCTCCTGTTTTGATAGAATACATTCATAAGATATTCATCGAATCCTGGGATGTTCACGTATTTCAGAGCAATACCAAGCACCACTCCTATTTTTTTTAAATTTGGTAAATTATAAATGTCCTTAGACAAGGACCAAGTCTCAGTAGCCAGCCATATCTTCGAGGGAAAATCCACTTCCACAACTTCTGTAAAAAAGTTCAGAAGGAAAATGTCTGTAGCGAACAATAAGACAACATTGACATTAGTAAGGGTGATATTGGAGACAATGTTGTATATGGAAGTTTCCCACTCCGCCTCTTTGCCCTGTATTTTAATGGGTATGAAGTTTTTATATGCGACACAAATATTCGTATTGGATGTGAATGCAAGAAACTGCTCCACTCCTTCAAATCCATATTTGTCCATGCTCCCCAGGACGGCGATCCAAGTCCAGTGAAAATGGTTGAGGATGTCTCTAATGGCTTGCTGCTGTATCTTGCTGCTAGGGATGGTCTGGAAACACGACGGCAGGTTCAGGTCACTCATCTTCTTACTGGTGGCAAAAATGTTGATCTGCAAATGTACAAAAACAAATATTTGCACAGGATTACTTCTTAGCTTTGTGCTGCTGTTGTGTTCCAGCACCAAAGGCTGTCCTGTGGGCTGCGGATCTCCTCGGGCATACCTCGGCTCTTGTGTTAGGCCCACTGTAAAAATGTGTACTATGTTCAGCATGTTCAAGCACTTTATTATATTTTCTACATTCCCTGTGTATTATGTTTTTATGTACTGTGCCTTTAAGACAGAAAGAAGCAGTGATAATCAGGTGACCCTGTCCTCCCAATGGGAACCCCTAAATTCTCTTGTATATAGTTTAGGGGGGAGGAGTTGCCCCAGACTAGTCTGAGCTACAGTGTGGAAAGGAGGAGGAATACATGTGTGGAGAATCCAAAGGGAAGCCTAAGAAAATATCTTCTCAATTCAGCCCTGCCATTCTGTAAGTGTTCCCCCGTACAGCGGTGAGTCAAGCTCTGGCAGTGATTGGAACTTGCCAGAACCGTAGTCAGCACGGGATATCTTCAAGTCTCATATCTCAAATCTGTATATTCCAAGTGGGTGAAAAGGACCATAAGTCCTAGCAAGGCAACAGGACTCCCAAGGGTTACACTGCATCCCTTCTCCTCTACTCCGTACTGTGTGTTGTACCAACTACACCAGCTCAGTAAAAGACAGTTATCCATAACCTGATGTCAGTGTGTTTATTATACCCCGTGTCTGGCCCAGGAGAAGGTGTCCTTACCTCGGACCGTGTGTAGGCTAACGGTACCCTGGCGTCACAAAGAGATAAGTATACCTTGCACCCCCGTGTCACTATCTTGACTAAAGACATTTGGCCAACAGCCTATGCTAATTATAAGTTCTCTGGTGATCTGCTGCAGTCTTGGAATGTAGGTTAAGGGGTTCTTATGCTATTTTTGGAGAAGTGTTTTTGTGCTGCCCAAAGTAGTTATCATATGCATATATTTGGTGGCTGCATATTAACATAGGGAATGGTGTTTATACCTATTGATATACTTATGCAGAACATCACAGTAGTACCTAACTAACCATTTTTTAAAGTAAATTTTTTTCCCTTAAAGGAGTACTATGATATTAAAACAAATGTCACCATAGAATATGGTATCTAAATACCTTTAAATAGAGGTGTTGTTCTCCAGAATCGGTCCAGTGGTTCTCCCGTTACAGCCCACGGTAATTTTGCTTACTTCCGGGTACTGTACGTCTCAAAGTGATGTCAAAATTGACACTACCCAGCATTCATATCGCCTGTCCCTCTGCTCTCCGGCCCTCCCTCACTGTAGCGCCCCACCCCTAATAATATTCAGCACTACGCCCCTCTCTGCCTTCTCTACTTTATGCGTAAGTTGCTTTGTGAATATAACTGATAGTTACGCCGACGTAACTATCAGTTATATTACTGGATGCAAGTAATCACATGCCCGGTCCGAGGATGCTGCTGAGTGCGCAGGTGCGCGATTCGCAGCATGATAGGAGGGAGGTAAGAGAGGCATTTCCTCAGCCGAGCGAATGCCGGCTGAGGAAACGAGGGGGGTTATGAATATTCAGACAGGGACAGACCGACTCGGGCTTGTTGGGGCCAGCAGACTGCGGGGAGGATCCCAGAAATTATGACGTTTCGTTACAAAGATAACGACAGACGGCCAGAACATGTGGAACGAACGTCTTAGCTCACAGTCAGAGGATGAACTTCCGGATTACGTGGAAGGTTATAGAGGTAATTTACACTATTGTATAACTTGCTAAATTATTGCTAATGGCAGTTAAATGTTTTGCTTTATAGTAGTCCTTTAAGTTGCATTTAGTTATATTGAACTCAAATATGTCCAAAATTTGATGCTATATATTTTTTCAATATATGGCTTCAGACACCTTTAGGCTAGGATTGCACTTGGGTTTTTTTTTCTGGCATTTTTTGGATAACTGCCACTGCAGTTTTTGAACCAAAGTAAGAAGTGGATCCATAAGAGAGGAGAAGTGTAAGTCCTTCCTTTATATGTCATATTCTTTTTGAATACACTTCTGGCTTTGGCTCAAAAAATGCACTGGCAGTTTTCCAAAAACTGCCAGAAAAAAAACCAAGTGGAAACTTAGCCTTAAAAAAACAAAAAATTATTGGCCGCTGGCCTCACATCTCCCCATGTAACCGGGGATGTGTGCAACCAAGGTCTGATCCAAGGATCATTGGTGCAGCCCCCCCTCCCCACACCTGATGCTTAAGCCATGTAAAGGTGATGGGCTGATTTAGGAGATAAGCGCTCAATAACTGTGTGGGGTTTGGACATGTAATAGGATAAGACGTCTGATTCAGTGGGCCCGGCCGCTGGGACCCCCGCGATCTCCAGGCTGCCTTCGGACTACCATGTCTTTGATGTCACGCCACGTCTCCTCCATTCATGTCTATGGCATGAAATCTGTGTTCTTCTGCTCCAAAGCCCCTCCAATAGACATGAATGGAGTGGCATGGCATGACATCACAAACACAGAAGCCTGAAGCCAGTGTTCTGAACATAAATTTTCAGAACACTTGGGTGCTGGCCTGGAGATCGCAGAACGTCCTAGTGGCGGGATTTTCCGCGATCAGACATCATATCCCCTATCCTTTGGATAAGAGATACGATGTTTGGGGGCAGAGTACCCCTTTAAAGTGTACCTGTCGTTAACAAAAACTTTTTATATAATGTAGATAATACCATTATATGTATATTTGTAATATACATTGGTTTAAAAAGATGTGTGTATTTTTGAGTGAAAAAATGCTGTCCCTGCAGCTATTGCCTGTTTGTGTCTGTGAGGAGTCCAAATACAGGAAGTGAGGGCGGGATAAGCAGGGCTCTGTGCAGGCTCCTGGCTTGTCAATCATCCTGCTGTGGGAGCCGGGGGTGTGTCACAGAGCCTCAGTGCACAGGGCCCTGCTTATCCACTCACACTTCCTGTATTTTGTCTCTTTACAGGGACACACAGACAACGGTTGCAGGGACAAAAATATACACATTTTTCAGCTGACCATCAGTTTGCATAGAAGTACTAGTAACATCACCGGAGTAGTCTGAAGTACGGAAGGCCATGGGCTGTGTCCCACATAGGTAATGTTCAAAAAGGTGAAAAATCCAGCTCCAAAAAAATAATGGAAAAAATGTAAAACTACAAACTTCAATGATATGCATTAAAAACCCAATAAAAGGCGCAACATGTCACATAGGAAACAGAAAAAACGCAGACGCATTAATGGCACCATATAAAGCTTTTTATATGTTGTACATACTGTATATACTTATATATACTTCATAAGAAAATTTTATTTCCTTTTTATAGAAATCACAGGCATTGACAAAGTCCAGTAAGTGAGGGTGGGCTAGCACTCCTCTGTGCTCTCTCCTGTCTGATAGCACTCCTCTGTGCTCTCTCCTGTCTGATAGCACTCTTCTGTGCTCTCTCCTGTCTGATAGCACTCTTCTGTGCTCTCTCCTGTCTGACAGGACACCTCTGTGCTCTCTTCTGTCTGATAGAACTCCTCTGTGCTCTCTCCTGTCTGATAGTACTCCTCTGTGCTCTCTACTGTCTGATAGTACTCCTCTGTGCTCTCTCCTGTCTGATAGCACTCCTCTGTGCTCTCTCCTGTCTTATAGCACTCTTCTGTGCTCTCTCCTGTCTGACAGGACTCCTCTATGCTCTCTTCTGTCTGATAGAACTCCTCTGTGCTCTCTCCTGTCTGACAGTACTCCTCTGTGCCCTCTCCTGTCTGATAGTACTGCTCTGTGCTCTCTCCTGTCTGATAGAACTCCTCTGTGCTCTCTCCTGTCTGATAGTACTTCTCTTTGCTCTCTCCTGTCTGATAGTACTCCTCTGTGCTCTCTCCTGTTTGATAGCACTCCTCTGTGTTCTCTTCTGTCTGATAGGACTCCTCTGTGCTCTCTCCTGTCTGAAAGAACTCCTCTGTGCTCTCCCCTGTATGATAGTATTCCTCTGTGCTCTCTTTTGTCCTATCAGACAGAAGCGATCACACAGGATTACTATCAGACAGGAGAGAGCGCAGAAAAGTGCTAGGCCACCCTCACTTACTGGACTTTGACAATGCCTGTGCTTCAGCTTGGACAAATCCATGATTTTATAATCCATGATCCAATCATCTGTGCTCTCTTCTGTCTGATAGCACTCATCTGTGCTCTCTCGTGTCTGATAACTCCTCTGTGCTTTCTCCTGTATGATAGGACTCCTCTGTGCTCTCTCCTGTCTGATAACTCCTCTGTGCTCTCTCCTGTATGATAAAACTCCTCTGTGCTCTCTCCTGTCTGATAGAACTCCTCGTCCTCCTCGTCTGCTAAACGCATGCACCTAGGTTATGTTGGAGAGGTGTCCCTAGGTGTGAATATCTCCTCTCCTTGTTTATCTATGCCGGTCCAAATCCATACTTCTTTTGGGACTTTGTTTCAAGCCTCTGCTTTCTTGGACTCTGGTTCTGCAGGGAATTTCATAATCACCTCCCTAGTCCACAAGTATCGTTTTCCAGTGTCTCGACTCAGCAAATCCCCTATACCTTTCCTCCATCAACGGTGAAAGTTAGAATTTCGCGGTACAATACCACACGGACCCCCTGACCATGCACGTGAGGGTTTTACTCAGGGAGAAGGTCATGTTCTATGTGCTTCCTTTCTGTACTTCAGCAATCCTCTCTCTTGGGTTTACCTTGGTTGCAACTTCACGCATCGGTTCTCAATTGGCAAACAGGAGAAATTTCTTGCTTGGTACAAGGCTGTCAGAAACACTGCCTGTTGGCATCTCAACTAAAGCGCTCTCTTCTTGCACCTTCTTCTCTGCCGGGTCTGCCCTCTCCTTAGCAAGAAAGTCTTCCTCCCCATCGACCCTTTGATTGTCCTATTGAGCTTCTGCTAGGCACTACACCTCTTCGGGGAAGAATCTACCCATTCTTGTTACTTGCCGGTCATACTGGAGTTCGGAAGTCCATACAATTGATCACCCGACATAACTGGTGGCAAAATCTTGAGTGTGATGTCACTGATTTTGTATGTTCCTGTACAACCTGTGCCCATGACAAGACTCCTCGGCTCAAGCCTGTGGGACTTTTACTTCCTTTGCCTATCCCAGAGTGCCCTTGGTCACACATTGCTATGGATTTTGTTACCGATCTGCCACCCTCCGGCAACAACACAGTCATTTGGGTGGTCGTTGATCGTTTTTCCAAGATGGCTCATTTTGTGCCCCTCTTAGGACTTCCCTCTGCTCCTCAATTAGCGGACCAATTCCTTCGGCATATCTTTCGTTTGCATAGCTTACCATCTCACATTGTCTCTGTTCGTGGGGTTCAATTTGTTTCAAAATTCTGGGGGGGCTCTCTGCTCTCGTCTCAAGATCAAGCTTGACTTCTCATCCGCATACCACCCTCAGTGCAATGGACAGGTAGAAAGGGTGAATCAGATTCTCTGAGATGATCTTCGCCATTTTGTTTCTGCTCGGCAAGACGATTGGGCCAACTTACTTCCTTGGGCTGAGTTTTCGTATAACCACCGGGACTCTGAAGCCACCAAAACTTCCCTGTTCTTCATTGTCTACGGCCGTCACCCTCATCCTCCTCTTCCTCTACCAGTTCCTTCTGAAGTTCCTGCGGTGGATATTCTGTTACAGGACTTTTCTTCTATATGGCAAGAGACTCGGCGCTCTTTAATTCTTGAATCCTCTTGTATGAAATCACAGGCTGACAAGTAGAGAAGACCTCCTCAGATCCTTTCACCTGGTGACAAAGTCTGGTTGTCCGCAAAGTATATTCATTTTAAGGTCCCCAGCTACAAATTGGGTCCCCGCTTTCTGGGCCCTCAAGGTAAAGCAACGCATCAATCCTGTATTTTACAAACTCCATCTGCCTCCTTCTCTATGCATTCTGTACTAATTTCACGTCTCTTTCCTCAAACCCATTATTCTTAATCGTTTTTCTCATTGAGATGTCTCTGCCACTCCGGTCTTCGGTTCCTCTGACATCTTTGAAGTCAAGGAGATGGTCAGAGGAAAATGCTTCTTCTTGGTGGATTGGAAGGGGTTCGGGCCTGAAGAAAGATCTTGGGAACCTGAGGAGAACATCCTGGACCAAGGTCTGATTCATCGGTTCCCAAAAAGAGGGGGAGACCTAAGGGGGGGATACTGTTACTTGTGACTCCGCGGCCAGACATGCTGGCCATGGGCGCACTTCTATCTCGCCACCCGTGCTGTCTCCGGCACGGGCGGTACTGTTTCCTCCTCACCTGTCGCGGCCTGCAGCCCCCTAGCCGACAGACATGCTCCCCGCTGTGTTCCATGCTCATCTGTGTTCTCTCTCAGCCAGCGTGCATGTCCCCGCCTCCTAGGGTGCGCTCACGCCTGCTCTCTGAGATTTAAAGGGCCAGCGCACCAATAATTGGGCGCTGACCCTATAAGTAATTCTCACTTCCCCTTGATCCTTGCCTTGTTGCCTTATAGAAAGCATTATTCCTGTGTTTTGCCTCACCGTGAACCTGACCCTTGCTACCAGTTCTGACCTTGCTCCTGTGCCGCCTGCGTCTGACCCTTGCTACGTACTCTGACCTTGCTCCTCTGCTACCTGCCTTCTGACCTCCTTGCTACATGACCAGACCTCGTTTCTTGCCACCTGCCCTGACCTCCTGCCAGCCCTGACTATGTCTGTGCCTCTACCTTCCTGTGTCACGTTATTCCTTGGCTTTCTGTGGCACAATGGCAACAAGATCCGGCGAGGGAGTGCAGGGGAAGTGAGGTATACATAGGGAGTGCACAGGTGAACACACTAATTAGAACCACTTGCGCCAATCAGCGGCGCAGTGGCCCTTTAAATTGCAGAGACCCGGCGCGCGCGCGCCCTAGGGAGCGGGGCCGCGCGCGCCGGGACAGGACCGACGGAGAGCGAGTCAGGTACGGGAGCCGGGGTGCGCATCGCGAGCGGGCGCCACCCGCATCGCGAATCGCATCCCGGCTGGAGGCGGTATCGCAGCGCACCGGGTCAGTGGATCTGACCGGAGCGCTGCAGTAGCGAGAGTGTAGCGAGCGCTCCGGGGAGGAGCGGGGACCCGGAGCGCTCGGCGTAACAGTACCCCCCCCCCTTGGGTCTCCCCCTCTTCTTAGAGCCTGAGAACCTGAGGAGCAGACTTTTGTCTAGGATATTGTCCTCAGGTTCCCAGGATCTCTCTTCAGGACCACAACCCTCCCAATCGACCAAAAAAAAAAGTTTTCCCTCTGACCTTCTTGGAGGCCAGTATCTCTTTTACGGAGAAGATGTCCGAGGAGCCGGAAACAGGAGTGGGAGAAACAAGTTTGGGAGAGAAACGGTTGATGATGAGTGGTTTAAGAAGAGAAACGTGAAAGGCATTAGGAATACGAAGAGAAGGAGGAAGAAGAAGTTTGTAAGAGACAGGATTAATCTGGCACAAAATTTTGAAAGGACCAAGAAAGCGTGGTCCCAATTTGTAGCTAGGGACACGGAAGCGGACATATTTAGCGGAGAGCCATACCTTGTCTCCAGGAGAAAAAATGGGGGGAGCTCTTCTTTTCTTATCAGCAAACTTCTTCATGCGTGATGAAGCCTGTAAGAGAGAATTTTGGGTCTCTTTCCATATGGTGGAAAGATCACGAGATATTTCATCCACAGCGGGCAAACCAGAGGGCAAGGGAGTAGGGAGGGGGGGAAGAGGGTGACGGCCGTACACCACGAAAAATGGGGATTTGGAGGAAGATTCAGAGACTCTGAAGTTATACGAGAATTCGGCCCATGGTAGAAGATCTGCCCAGTCATCCTGGCGGGAGGAAACAAAATGCCGTAAATAATCACCCAGGACCTGGTTAATTCTTTCTACTTGCCCATTGGATTGAGGATGATAGGCAGAAGAAAAGTTTAATTTAATCTTGAGTTGTTTACAGAGAGCCCTCCAGAATTTTGACACGAATTGGACGCCTCTGTCCGAGACGATCTGCGTGGGCAACTCGTGAAGACGAAAAATGTGTACAAAAAATTGTTTTGCCAACTGAGGCGCTGAAGGGAGACCAGGAAGAGGGATGAAATGTGCCATCTTGGAGAATCGATCAACGACCACCCAAACAACAGTGTTGCCACGGGATGGGGGTAAGTCTGTAATAAAGTCCATACCAATCAGAGACCAAGGCTGTTCGGGGACAGGCAGAGGATGAAGAAGACCAGCGGGCTTCTGGCGAGGAGTCTTATCCCGGGCACAGACAGTGCAGGCTCGCACAAAATCCACAACATCCGTCTCCAGAGTCGGCCACCAATAGAAACGAGAGATGAGTTGCACGGATTTCTTGATGCCCGCATGACCTGCGAGATGGGAGGAGTGACCCCATTTGAGGATTCCGAGGCGTTGGCGTGGAGAGACGAAGGTCTTCCCTGGAGGAGTTTGCCTGATGGAGGCTGGAGAAGTGGAGATCAGGCAGTCAGGAGGAATGATGTGTTGCGGAGAGAGCTCTACTTCCGAGGCATCCGAGGAACGAGAGAGAGCATCGGCCCTAATGTTCTTATCAGCAGGCCGAAAGTGAATTTCAAAATTAAATCGGGCAAAGAACAGAGACCACCTGGCCTGGCGAGGATTCAGCCGTTGGGCAGACTGGAGATAGGAGAGGTTCTTGTGATCAGTGTAAATAATAACTGGAAATCTTGATCCCTCCAGCAGATGCCTCCATTCCTCAAGTGCTAATTTAATGGCTAGTAGCTCTCGATCCCCGATGGAGTAGTTCCTCTCCGCCGGAGAGAAGGTCTTAGAAAAAAAACCACAAGTAACAGCATGCCCGGAATAATTTTTTTGTAGAAGGACCGCTCCAGCTCCTACTGAGGAGGCATCAACCTCCAATAGGAAGGGTTTAGATGGGTCAGGTCTGGAGAGCACGGGAGCCGAAGAAAAGGCAGACTTGAGCTGTTTAAAGGCGTCTTCCGCTTGAGGAGGCCATGACTTAGGATTGGCATTCTTTTTGGTTAAAGCCACGATAGGAGCCACAATGGTAGAAAAATGTGGAATAAATTGTCTGTAATAATTGGCGAACCCCAAAAAACGTTGGATAGCACGGAGTCCGGAGGGGCGTGGCCAATCTAAGACGGCAGAGAGTTTGTCTGGATCCATTTGTAGTCCCTGGCCAGAGACCAAGTATCCTAGGAAAGGAAGAGATTGACATTCAAACAGACATTTCTCCATTTTGGCATAAAGTTGATTGTCACGAAGTCTCTGAAGAACCATGCGGACATGCTGGCGGTGTTCTTCTAGGTTGGCAGAAAAAATCAGGATATCGTCCAGATACACAACAACACAGGAATATAAGAGATCACGAAAAATTTCATTAACAAAGTCTTGGAAGACGGCAGGGGCGTTGCACAGGCCAAAGGGCATGACCAGATACTCAAAGTGTCCATCTCTAGTGTTAAATGCCGTTTTCCATTCATCCCCCTCTCTGATGCGGATGAGATTATAAGCACCTCTTAAGTCCAGTTTGGTAAAGATGTGGGCACCTTGGAGGCGATCAAAGAGTTCAGAGATGAGAGGTAGGGGGTAGCGGTTCTTTACCGTGATTTTATTAAGACCGCGGTAGTCAATGCAAGGACGTAGGGAGCCATCTTTTTTGGACACAAAGAAAAATCCGGCTCCGGCAGGAGAGGAGGATTTGCGGATAAAGCCCTTTTTTAAATTTTCCTGGATGTACTCAGACATAGCAAGAGTCTCTGGGGCAGAGAGAGGATAAATTCTGCCCCGGGGTGGAGTAGTGCCCGGGAGGAGGTCAATAGGACAGTCATAAGGCCTGTGAGGAGGTAGAGTCTCAGCTTGTTTTTTGCAAAAAACATCCGCAAAGTCCATATAGGCCTTAGGGAGACCGGTTACAGGGGGAACCACAGGGTCACGGCAAGGAGAACTGGGAACCGGTTTAAGGCAGTCCTTGAAACAAGAGGAACCCCAACTCTTGATCTCCCCAGTGGACCAATCCATGGTTGGGGAATGGTGTTGAAGCCAGGGTAGTCCGAGGAGAATTTCGGAAGTGCAATTGGGGAGGACCAAAAACTCAATTTTCTCGTGATGAGGTCCGATGCACATTAGGAGGGGCTCCGTGCGGAAACGTATGGTACAGTCCAATCTTTCATTGTTAACACAATTGATGTAGAGGGGTCTGGCGAGACTGGTCACCGGGATGTTGAACCTGTTGATGAGAGAGGCCAAAATAAAATTTCCTGCAGATCCGGAATCCAAGAAGGCCATAGTAGAGAAGGAGAAGGTAGAGGCAGATATCCGCACAGGCACAGTAAGACGTGGAGAAGCAGAGTTGACATCAAGGACTGTCTCACCTTTGTGCGGAGTCAGCGTACGTCTTTCCAGGCGGGGAGGACGGATAGGACAATCCTTCAGGAAGTGTTCGGTACCGGCACAGTACAGGCAGAGATTCTCCATGCGGCGTCGTGTCCTCTCTTGAGGTGTCAGGCGAGACCGGTCGACCTGCATAGCCTCCACGGCGGGAGGATTGCAGGGGACCAGAGGAGAGAGGAGCCGGGGAGAAAAAACGCCTTGTGCGAACAAAGTCCATATCCTGGCGGAGCTCCTGACGCCTTTCGGAAAAACGCATGTCAATGCGAGTGGCTAGATGAATGAGTTCATGTAGGTTAGCAGGGATTTCTCGTGCGGCCAGAACATCTTTAATGTTGCTGGATAGGCCTTTTTTAAAGGTCGCGCAGAGGGCCTAATTATTCCAGGATAGTTCAGAAGCAAGAGTACGGAATTGTACGGCGTACTCGCCAACGGAAGAATTACCCTGGACCAGGTTCAACAGGGCAGTCTCAGCAGAAGAGGCTCGGGCAGGTTCCTCAAAGACACTTCGAATTTCCGAGAAGAAGGAGTGTACAGAGGCAGTGACGGGGTCATTGCGGTCCCAGAGCGGTGTGGCCCATGACAGAGCTTTTCCAGACAGAAGGCTGACTACGAAAGCCACCTTAGACCTTTCAGTAGGAAACTGGTCCGACATCATCTCCAAGTGCAGGGAACATTGAGAAAGAAAGCCACGGCAAAATTTAGAGTCCCCATCAAATTTATCCGGCAAGGATAGTCGTAGGCCTGAAGCGGCCACTCGCTGCGGAGGAGGTGCAGGAGCTGGCGGAGGAGATGATTGCTGAAGCTGTGGTAGTAGCTGCTGTAGCATCACGGTCAGTTGAGACAGCTGGTGGCCTTGTTGCGCTATCTGTTGTGACTGCTGGGCGACCACCGTGGTGAGGTCGGCGACAACTGGCAGAGGGACTTCAGCGGGATCCATGGCCGGATCTACTGTCACGATGCCGGCTGGCAGGAGGTGGATCCTCTGTGCCAGAGAGGGATTGGCGTGGACCGTGCTAGTGGACCGGTTCTAAGTCACTACTGGTTTTCACCTGAGCCCGCCGCAAAGCGGGATGGTCTTGCTGCGGCGGTAGTGACCAGGTCGTATCCACTAGCAATGGCTCAACCTCTCTGACTGCTGAAGATAGGCGCGGTACAAGGGAGTAGACAGAAGCAAGGTCGGACGTAGCAGAAGGTCGGGGCAGGCAGCAAGGATCGTAGTCAGGGGCAACGGCAGGAGGTCTGGAACACAGGCTAGGAACACACAAGGAAACGCTTTCACTGGCACAATGGCAACAAGATCCGGCGAGGGAGTGCAGGGGAAGTGAGGTATACATAGGGAGTGCACAGGTGAACACACTAATTAGAACCACTTGCGCCAATCAGCGGCGCAGTGGCCCTTTAAATCGCAGAGACCCGGCGCACGCGCGCCCTAGGGAGCGGGGCCGCGCGCGCCGGGACAGGACCGACGGAGAGCGAGTCAGGTACGGGAGCCGGGGTGCGCATCGCGAGCGGGCGCCACCCGCATCGCGAATCGCATCCCGGCTGGAGGCGGTATCGCAGCGCACCGGGTCAGTGGATCTGACCGGAGCGCTGCAGTAGCGAGAGTGTAGCGAGCGCTCCGGGGAGGAGCGGGGACCCGGAGCGCTCGGCGTAACAGCTCTCCTTAGTGTTAGCAGTAAGCTGCCAGATAATTAATTAATGTATTTATTTATTCATTCATATATTCATTCAGTCAACCATTGTGAAACATGTGACATACATGTATGTCGAGATTTTGGCTAGGAAGTCTGATGCAGGCTCAGAAGTTGAGCCCACTCCATACACAGCAGGTTTATGTTTCTTACACCTAGTTTAACAACCATGATGCCAAGGTCAACAGCAAACACAGTATCTAGGTGGTTAAACAAAAGAAGGGTCCTCTTAGTCACTAAATACCACTTCAACTTGCAGTGTACCTTACTAGTGATCACACCTCCTAGTGGTCAAGTACTCTAGTTCAACAAAAATGAAAGAAAATTAAAGGTTCACTAGAATCGAAAAAGCAGCCGTCCTTTTCCTTTTTTCAAATTACAATTTAAAAAAATAAATACTAAAAAACTAACCCAATAGGTATTACTGCATCTGTAAAGTATCAAAATATTTATCATGCAAAGCGAACACCGTAAAAATAAAAATACACAATCCAAATTTGTAGGGTTTTGTTCTATCACATTTCATAATAAATGTGATCATATAGTCATATCTACAAAAAAATATGAAAAAAAAAATGGAAAAAAAAGTCATGGCTCTTGGAAGGTGAATATAAAAAAAAAAAACTCACATACTCTAAACTCATGCGAACTGAATAAAGCTGTGAAGTACTGGATCTGAATTATGAGAATATTATCATTAGTAAAGGTGATATTTCCAATAGTAACAATATATTTGAAAGGTATAAATTCTGCTTTTATATTATATTTGGTTCAGCACTTTATCTTTTGCAATCTATACACTTTATTGACAGCAGAGAGCACTGTTTTACTACTTGATATTCCAAAAATTGGTTGGCTCAATACAGAGAAGTTGTAGCAGTGACACCTGTAGGATTAAAGCTGGTATATCACATTGGGGATCAGTAACTTACTTGTGGAAGAAGCAATAGATTAAAAAGATTGGCAGTGGTCTCAGCAGCATCATTGCTATCCGGGCCAATGACAGAGATCACATTGGGGATATACTGTGTAAAACTATTTGCAGGGTCGATGACGTAATCCCTTGACATGAAAT
Source organism: Hyla sarda (assembly GCF_029499605.1). Classification (NCBI taxonomy): domain Eukaryota; kingdom Metazoa; phylum Chordata; class Amphibia; order Anura; family Hylidae; genus Hyla; species Hyla sarda. The sequence continues at coordinate 104,235,012 of NC_079198.1, read as the reverse complement.
TCAGAGCTGGCTGGATGTTGTTGTACACATAGCAAGTGTCAAAGACATTGTATCCCAAAGTTACATTAGGTAGAAGATGGCTACTATTGTTAATCTCCTCCGCTGCAAATCTCATGACTTGAAAGCACCGATAGCCTTCAAAATTAACATTTAACCTATAGAAAAGAAGAAAAAACTAACTGTTAGTAGCAAATCATAGTGCGGATCATAATGTATAATATTGTGCTCTCCGCATGTCTGGCCCAGGATAAGCTGTCCCCAACCTCAGACTGTGTATAGGATAACGGTGCCCTGGCGTTACAAAGTGATCAAGTATTCTTACTAATACCCCGTGGACACCACACTGTAATCACTATTCTGTAGGTTGGCTGGACTATTTTACAGATTTGCCTATAAAAAAAAAAGATTTAAAAAAAAAATCAAAAAATCATAAGCAGGTCACAGTCTCATGCAACTTACATAGTGGTCAAGGGTGGCATTTGTTACGCCGAGCGCTCCGGGTCCCCGCTCCTCCCCGGAGCGCTCGCTTCTCTCTCTCTCGCTACCGCAGCGCTCCGGGCAGCTCCACTGACCCGGTGCGCTGCGATACCGTCTCCAGCCGGGATGCGATTCGCGATGCGGGTAGCGCCCGCTCGCGATGCGCACCCCGGCTCCCGTACCTGACTCGCTCTCCGTCTGTCCTGTCCCGGCGCGCGCGGCCCCGCTCCCTAGGGCGCGCGCGCGCCGGGTCTCTGCGATTTAAAGGGCCACTGCGCCGCTGATTGGCGCAGTGGTTCCAATTAGTGTGTTCACCTGTGCACTCCCTATTTATACTTCACTTCCCCTTCACTCCCTCGCCGGATCTTGTTGCCATTGTGCCAGTGAAAGCGTTTCCTTGTGTGTTCCTAGCCTGTGTTCTAGACCTCCTGCCGTTGCCCCCGACTACGATCCTTGCTGCCTGCCCCGACCTTCTGCTACGTCCGACCTTGCTTCTGTCTACTCCCTTGTACCGCGCCTATCTTCAGCAGTCAGAGAGGTTGAGCCGTTGCTAGTGGATACGACCTGGTCACTACCGCCGCAGCAAGACCATCCCGCTTTGCGGCGGGCTCTGGTGAAAACCAGTAGTGACTTAGAACCGATCCACTAGCACGGTCCACGCCAATCCCTCTCTGGCACAGAGGATCCACTACCTGCCAGCCGGCATCGTGACAGTAGATCCGGCCATGGATCCCGCTGAAGTTCCTCTGCCAGTTGTCGCCGACCTCACCACGGTGGTCGCCCAGCAGTCACAACAGATAGCGCAACAAGGCCAACAGCTGTCTCAACTGACCGTGATGCTACAGCAGCTACTACCACAGCTTCAGCAATCATCTCCTCCGCCAGCTCCTGCACCTCCTCCGCAGCGAGTGGCCGCTTCTGGTCTACGACTATCCTTGCCGGATAAATTTGATGGGGACTCTAAATTCTGCCGTGGCTTTCTTTCCCAATGTTCCCTGCACTTGGAGATGATGTCGGACCAGTTTCCTACTGAAAGGTCTAAGGTGGCTTTCGTAGTCAGCCTTCTGTCTGGAAAAGCTCTGTCATGGGCCACACCGCTCTGGGACCGCAATGATCCCGTCACTGCCTCTATACACTCCTTCTTCTCGGAAATTCGAAGTGTCTTTGAGGAACCTGCCCGAGCCTCTTCTGCTGAGACTGCCCTGTTGAACCTGGTCCAGGGTAATTCTTCCGTTGGCGAGTACGCCGTACAATTCCGTACTCTTGCTTCAGAATTATCCTGGAATAATGAGGCCCTCTGCGCGACCTTTAAAAAAGGCCTATCCAGCAACATTAAAGATGTTCTGGCCGCACGAGAAATCCCTGCTAACCTACATGAACTCATCCATCTTGCCACTCGCATTGACATGCGTTTTTCCGAAAGGCGTCAGGAGCTCCGCCAGGATATGGACTTTGTTCGCACAAGGCGTTTTTTCTCCCCGGCTCCTCTCTCCTCTGGTCCCCTGCAATCCGTTCCTGTGCCTCCCGCCGTGGAGGCTATGCAGGTCGACCGGTCTCGCCTGACACCTCAAGAGAGGACACGACGCCGCATGTAGTGCACCTACATTTCTGTATTGTATTATACTATATAAGGGGGCACAGATGGGCCTATCTACTACAAAGTGTTACAAAGGGGCCTAACTACTATAACGGAGATAAGAGAAGGGCTACTACTGTATGGGGTGACAGAGGGGCCTAACTACTATATGAGGGCATAGTGTGTGGGGCCTAGAGACTTTATGGACAGCAATACCGCACACCAGTCTCCACCAGGGCACTGCCAATGAGTCTTTATAAAAGCAATATACTGAACTCCTTCATGAAACATAGCGTCTCTCGCCATGTTTGTTTGAAACATGGGGGTGATGCGAGTGTATTGCATTTATCTGTCATTGAAGCTGTATCGCCCGATGGGAATAACAGGTTTCAGGCTCTTATAAACAGAGAGTCATATTAGATTTTTATGTTTAATACTTTGTCTCCTGAGGGACTTATTGAAGTGATTGTTTCATTTCCGGTCACGTGACATGACCAGCTGCTATTTATTCTGATTGTTGTGTGAATTTTATCATACCTGAAGAAGAAACCGGACCGGTTTCGTAATACGCAGTATGTTTTTAATAAACTTCTTTTATAAAGACCCATTGGACTACCTCATTGGCAGCGCCCTGTGATCCTCCAGTGGAGAGTGGTGTGTGGTATTGTTGTCTATTATACATGCCTGGTGCGTGTGGAGGAAGGAGTTGCAGCCAAATATGATAAATATGACTATAATTATTATGAAAAGGTATACAGTATTATCATGCAGAGAAAGTTGTTGGGGGTAACAAACATTAGACCGCCCTGGGTCCCAAATACTTTAGGTTTGCAACTGAGTACTAGAAGATCCTGCATATTCTAGTAATGAATAAGCATTATTGATATACTACAAGTCTAAGCAAAAGAAATAATAATTTAAAAAAATATATAGTAATGTGGTAGCCCAGTACAGGAGATGTTACCCCGTGCTCCTGCTGTCCTGTCAGGCAGCCTCCTTCAGTGTCCCCAAGGCCCCCTGCACTTGTTTCCCCATTGTAAATATGTTTTACCATGTACAGTGTTATAAAATGTAATGTTGCTTTAAGAGTTATACCATGTGATATATCATGTGATTGTTACCCAGGAGATACCAGTGACCAGGTGATCCCAAGAATGACCTATGGGCTCCCTGCTAGTCTCCCCTATATAAGCCCTGGGTGAAGCTTCTCTCTCTTCTCTCTTAGCTCTTGATTTCTGCTGAGGTCCAGTGCACTCGTGTGTGTGTGTGTCCAGAGTGTTGGAGGCCTCAAAGTCCAATCCTGCAGCCCCCATCAATTCAAGTAAGCTAAAGTCACAGCTTTATGAGTCAAGTCAAGTCAGTCCCTGTCATATGTCAAGTCAGCGTGTTCTGCGTTCAATTGTCCAGTCCTACTACAAGTTCTAGCAAGCCCTTAAGCAAGCCCTCGGGCCCTGGCTGAACTGTATAGACTCAGTAATTCTACCATTGTCTGTAACTTGGTGTTGGAGTCTTTATTGCCCCTGTGCCTAGCCCAGGATCCAGCGATATACCTTCAGGTGGTTATAGGCTAAACCACGCCCTGGTGTCACAAATACAAGGGGTTAATGCCATCTGCCCCTAGGGTAACAACATCTGCCCTGCACCACACACCCCACCCCCACAGTAAAGCACTAAATACTAGAAATTCCAGAATAAACTCGTAATAAATACATATACAGTGAAGCTTTGAGTCAGTCCCTGTCATCTGTCAAGTCAGCGTGGTCTGCATTCAATTGTCCAGTCCTATTACAAGTCCCATCACTTAGCCTGACGCTGGTCACAGGGCAAATTTATACAGGTGAGTAGAGTTTAGGATTCCTTAACAGCTTGGCTGGACTGGGGATGAGCTTTGGGCTTCTGTATATGAGGGGCTCTCTCCTCAGGCAGGGCACATTCCTTCATTGTGCTAATGCTCCAAAGAGCAGAGAGAAGGGAGAGGTGCCTATAGGAGCCTGCTGTTGAGAAAGAAAGGAAACTGATTGGGCACCCCACTGCCAACACTGGCCCCTTTGGCATTTGCCAGAATTGCTAGGTGGGCAATTGGGCCCTGTCTGTAACCATGTAGATACAGGGGGCCCTCATAAAAGCTGTAGACTTAAAACAGTAGGTGATTTCAATTATTATATTTTTTTTTTAGATGCACTAAAGCAATATCAAATACCTCTATTGTGAACTGTAGTATCTTACCTGGAGCAGCTCTCTACCATAGGTTTGTTGCTAATGCTCAGGTCGGTCCCAGAGGAGTGGAGACTGAATAATCCTCCTATTGTATAGTCTCCCTTAGACACAAACTCAGTCACAATGTTGTCATTGTCACAACTGGATCCAACTTGTGTGATCCCCAGCAAGAGTCCAAGAGCAATGATATTGGCTGTCATCCTTATAGGGTCCAACAATCATCCTGCGTTGTCTGCATTACCTCAAATGTGTATCCTGAAGGCCATGTCTGCTCATTTACATCCACAATGTTTAATCGCTTGTATAGGTTTACATTTACACCTATGCAGGTGACTGATTTGTCAAGTCTCTTTGCTTATGAAAAGAATACTTTGCATGAAGGTGAGAATTTTTAAAGTCCTACAGAGGCTGAATGTTTGAGGTCCCCTGCTAATGCATAGTTAGAATTACTTGGCAAAACCACAAACTTTACAAGGAGCATGTAGTCTCGACAGATTCCCTTAACCCCTTAGGGACTCAGCCTATTTTCACCTTAGGGACTCAGCAAATTTTCGTTTTTGCATTTTCGTTTTTTCCTCCTTCCCTTCTAAAAATCATAACGCTTTCAATTTTGCACCTACAGACTCATAAAAGGGCTTGTTTTTTGCGTCACCAATTGTACATTGTAATGACATTACTTATTTTATAACAATCTGCGGTGAAATGGCAAAAAAATTATTTGTGGGGTGAAATAGAGAAAAAAAGAAACGCCATTATGTAACTTTTGGGGGCTCCCGTTTCTATGCATTGCACATTTTGGTAAATATGACACCTCATCTTTATTCTGTAGGTCCATATGGTTACAAGGATACCCAATTTATATAGGTTTTATTTTATTTTAATACTTAAAAAAAATAATAAACAACATGCACCAAAATCAGTATGTTTAAAATTGGCATCTCCTGACCCCTATAACATTTTTATTTTTCTGTGTACGGGGTGGTTTGAGGGCAAATTTTTTGCACCGTCATCTGTAGCTTTTATCGGTACCATTTTTTGTTTTGATGGGACTTTTTGATCGCTTTTTATTAATATTTTTATGGTATATGAAGTGACCAAAAATGCACAATTTTGGACTTTGGTATTTTTTTTACTTGTACGCCATCGACCGTGTGGTTTAGCTAACCTAATATTTTAATAGTTCAGACATTTACACAAGCGGCAGTACCACATATGATTATTTTTATTCTTTATTACATTATTTTATTTCAAAAATGGGAAAAGGGGGGTGATGAAAAACATGCAGTCTTTTGATTGCATACACTGATCAGTGTTTTGCCATTGCAAAGCACTGATCAATGTAACTGGCGATCTGCTGCTCTAGCCTGCTGCGCAGGCATGGAGCAATAGATCGCCGGTCGAACAACGGAGAGGTAGGTAACGACCCTCCCGTCTTCCGGTAAGCTGATCGGGACAACGCTAGCTCCGCTGAGCTGCCGAGATTCTTTTACTTTCGTTTTAGATGCCGCTATCAACTTTGATTGCGGCGTCTAAAGGGTTAATGCTGGGCATCGGCCCAATCAGCCATGCCTGGTATTAGCCATGGGTCCTGGCTGCTCTCCGCTGGTGAAAACGGTTTAAACCCATTATACTGGACCAGGGTATACAGGTACACCCTGAGTCCTTAAGGATCGGGGATGCAGGGCGTATGCATACGCCCTGCGTCCCCAAGAGGTTAAAGGGATTTTTAAGATATGAACTGCAGACACTCTCAGATAGGTGACAGGACAACAATATCAAACATATCTTTGCTAGTATTGATGGGTTTACTATAATTCATAAGATTATACTTTCCTCCTCGTGCTCAAGTGTCAAGGAGGCAGAGCCGAGCTGTTTAAAGGAACACTCCAACAAAAGTTAACTTATCCCTTATCCATCAGCTAGGAAATGCTTAAAGGGGTATTCCAGGATTTGTTTTTTATTTAACTATGCTACAGGGGGTGTAAAGTTAGTGTAGTTCATAATATAGTGTCTTTACCTATGTGTGACGGTTTTCTCACTATTCTTATGTGATTTTCACCCCAATATTTATTTTCAATAGCATACAAAATGACAGTTGTCCCAGATTTTTCCCAGGTTGCAATGCGGCCGAGACCTGACATCACTAGTCAGCTGATGACAGGGAGCCTGTCTGCTTCAATGGGTGGAGGGATCGCTTGGTGGGAGAGAGATCAATCTGCAACTAATGCAACAGCTGTAGGCACCCTGATTGAAAACCACAGGTCTTTTGAATGGATGCAGCTAATTTATGTTTTAATGGGTGGGGTGGCTGATGTGTGGGAGGGAGGAAAATGGAATTATGGGATTTGTAGGCAAAAAAAGAAAAACTCAAACAGGAAACACAAGTTCGCAAAATGCTAGCCACAGTGTTATGGTAATCTCACAACATAGCCATTTATCCCCAAGACAAGCGCAGATCCTTCCTAAGCATGTCCATTACTGTCTGCCAGATATGTACTAATATCACCTTATGGTGGACAACCCCTTTACTTAGTAATAATATATTATTTATATTTATGGTGCTTACAAGACCTGGGTGCCAGGATGTTTGTGGGGCCCCCTTTAAAACTGGCTACAGATGGGTCCTGTGTAACTGCACTGGTTGCATACCCCTAAGGCATTTCTATGTTATCCAGATTTTCCCAACCAGGGTGCCTCCAGCTGTTGCAAAACTACAACTCCCAGCATGCTGGGAGTTGTAGTTTGCAACAATTGGAGGCACCCTGGTTGGGAAACACTGATGCAGTTGGTGGCAGATTACACCAAATGCGGAAGGATTGTAGAAAAATTCTGCTATACATGAGCGTCTTAACTATCTGCATCAATGTAGTGTTAGACGGAGGTGGCTAGAACCAGAGGAGATGTAATAAGGACAGAAGATAATAACTTCACAATATGTTGGTTCTAGATAAGGGATCTTTGCACTTACTTTCCAACAATACATGTTTGTGTTATTTGTAAAAACAGAAATTCAATGGACTCGACCCTGTAAATAACTATGGAACCTGTTTATAACAGCAGAGCCTGTTTACCAACAATACTCCGACCCTCTACAGCCATCAGATATACTGTTACTATATAAACACAGCCCTGTGTCCTGGATTCTTGGTTTATTGGCCGTGCAGAAGCTTGTTTGTACTGAACTCTACATGATGAATACTAGGTCAAATCTAAATTACAGAGCCTATCCCTCTCTTTAGAATTGGTGATTTCATTGTCAGGATGGGGATTTGAGTGAAGTCACTATTGAGTGAAAGTAGTGGCCATGACCATACTACATGGTCTACTCACAAGACTATTTACGTACTTTACCTTTACCTTACAATTTATACCCATTCTATGTCCCAATGTCCAAAGTGCCCAGTATATCCCTTTAGAATCTTTTTTTTCCAAATTTTTAATTAGATTAATTTCTTGAAATGGTGTGTATTCCACCTTGTTACGCCGAGCGCTCCGGGTCCCCGCCCCTCCCCGGAGCGCTCGCTACACTCTCCCCACTGCAGCGCTCCGGTCAGATCCACTGACCCGGGGCGCTGCGATTCCGCTTCCAGCCGGGATGCGATTCGCAATGCGGGTAGCGCCCGCTCGCGATGCGCACCCCGGCTCCCGTACCTGACTCGCTCTCCCTCGCTCCTGTCCCGGCGCGCGCGGCCCCGCTCCCTAGGGCGCGCGCGCGCCGGGTCTTTGCGATTTAAAGGGCCACTGCGCCGCTGATTGGCGCAGTGATTCCAATTAGTGTGTTCACCTGTGCACTTCCCTATATCACCTCACTTCCCCTGCACTCCCTTGCCGGATCTTGTTGCCATCGTGCCAGTGAAAGCGTTTCCTTGTGTGTTCCTAGCCTGTGTTCCAGACCTCCTGCCGTTGCCCCTGACTACGATCCTTGCTGCCTGCCCCGACCTTCTGCTACGTCCGACCTTGCTTCTGTCTACTCCCTTGTACCGCGCCTATCTTCAGCAGCCAGAGAGGTTGAGCCGTTGCTAGTGGATACGACCTGGTCACTACCGCCGCAGCAAGTCCATCCCGCTTTGCGGCGGGCTCTGGTGAAAACCAGTAGTGACTTAGAACCGATCCACTAGCACGGTCCACGCCAATCCCTCTCTGGCACAGAGGATCCACTACCTGCCAGCCGGCATCGTGACAGTAGATCCGGCCATGGATCCCGCTGAAGTTCCTCTGCCAGTTGTCGCTGACCTCACCACGGTGGTCGCCCAGCAGTCACAACAGATAGCGCAACAAGGCCAACAGCTGTCTCAACTGACCGTTATGCTACAGCAGTTACTACCACAGCTTCAGCAATCATCTCCTCCGCCAGCTCCTGCACCTCCTCCGCAGCGAGTGGCCGCCTCTGGTCTACGCCTATCCTTGCCGGATAAATTTGATGGGGACTCTAAGTTTTGCCGTGGCTTTCTTTCCCAATGTTCCCTGCACCTGGAGATGATGTCGGACCAGTTTCCCACTGAAAGGTCTAAGGTGGCTTTCGTAGTCAGCCTTCTGTCTGGAAAAGCCCTGTCTTGGGCCACACCGCTCTGGGACCGCAATGACCCCGTCACTGCCTCTGTACACTCCTTCTTCTCGGAAATCCGGAGTGTCTTTGAGGAACCTGCCCGAGCCTCTTCTGCTGAGACTGCCCTGTTGAACCTGGTCCAGGCTAATTCTTCCGTTGGCGAGTATGCCGTACAATTCCGTACTCTTGCTTCAGAATTATCCTGGAATAATGAGGCCCTCTGCGCGACCTTTAAAAAAGGCCTATCCAGCAACATTAAAGATGTTCTGGCCGCACGAGAAATCCCTGCTAATCTACATGAACTCATTCACCTAGCCACTCGCATTGACATGCGTTTTTCCGAAAGGCGTCAGGAGCTCCGCCAAGATATGGACTCTGTTCGCACGAGGCGTTTCTTCTCCTCGGCTCCTCTCTCCTCTGGTCCCCTGCAATCCGTTCCTGTGCCTCCCGCCGTGGAGGCTATGCAGGTCGACCGGTCTCGCCTGACACCTCAAGAGAGGACACGACGCCGCATGGAGAATCTCTGCCTGTACTGTGCTAGTACCGAACACTTCCTGAGGGATTGTCCTATCCGTCCTCCCCGCCTGGAAAAACGTACGCTGACTCCGCACAAAGGTGAAACAGTCCTTGATGTCTACTCTGCTTCTCCACGTCTTACTGTGCCTGTGCGGATGTCTGCCTCTGCCTTCTCCTTCTCTACTATGGCCTTCTTGGACTCTGGATCTGCAGGAAATTTTATTTTGGCCTCTCTCGTCAACAGGTTCAACATCCCAGTGACCAGTCTCGCCAGACCCCTTTACATCAATTGTGTAAACAATGAAAGATTGGACTGTACCATACGTTTCCGCACGGAGCCCCTTCTAATGTGCATCGGATCTCATCACGAGAGGATTGAACTTTTGGTCCTCCCCAATTGCACTTCTGAAATTCTCCTTGGACTTCCCTGGCTTCAACTTCATTCCCCAACCCTGGATTGGTCCACTGGGGAGATCAAGAGTTGGGGGCCCTCTTGTTCCAAGGACTGTCTAAAACCGGTTCCCAGTAACCCTTGCCGTGACTCTGTGGTTCCTCCAGTAACCGGTCTCCCTAAGGCCTATATGGACTTTGCGGATGTTTTCTGCAAAAAACAAGCTGAGACTCTACCTCCTCACAGGCCTTATGATTGTCCTATCGACCTCCTCCCGGGCACTACTCCACCCCGGGGCAGAATTTATCCTCTGTCCGCCCCAGAGACTCTTGCCATGTCTGAATACGTCCAGGAAAATTTAAAAAAGGGCTTTATCCGTAAATCCTCCTCTCCTGCCGGAGCCGGATTTTTCTTTGTGTCCAAAAAAGATGGCTCCCTACGTCCTTGCATTGACTACCGCGGTCTTAATAAAATCACGGTTAAGAACCGCTACCCCCTACCCCTCATCTCTGAACTCTTTGATCGCCTCCAAGGTGCCCACATCTTTACTAAACTGGACTTAAGAGGTGCTTATAATCTCATCCGCATCAGAGAGGGGGATGAGTGGAAAACGGCATTTAACACCAGAGATGGACACTTTGAGTATCTGGTCATGCCCTTTGGCCTGTGCAACGCCCCTGCCGTCTTCCAAGACTTTGTTAATGAAATTTTTCGTGATCTTTTATACTCCTGTGTTGTTGTATATCTGGACGATATCCTAATTTTTTCTGCCAATCTAGAAGAACACCGCCAGCATGTCCGTATGGTTCTTCAGAGACTTCGTGACAATCAACTCTATGCCAAAATTGAGAAATGTCTGTTTGAATGCCAATCTCTTCCTTTTCTAGGATACTTGGTCTCTGGCCAGGGACTACAAATGGATCCAGACAAACTCTCTGCCGTCTTAGATTGGCCACGCCCCTCCGGACTCCGTGCTATCCAACGCTTTTTGGGGTTCGCCAATTATTACAGGCAATTTATTCCACATTTTTCTACCGTTGTGGCTCCTATCGTGGCTTTAACCAAAAAAAATGCCGATCCCAAGTCTTGGCCTCCTCAAGCGGAAGACGCCTTTAAACGACTCAAGTCTGCCTTTTCTTCGGCTCCCGTGCTCTCCAGACCTGACCCTTCCAAACCCTTCCTATTGGAGGTTGATGCCTCCTCAGTGGGAGCTGGAGCTGTTCTTCTACAAAAAAATTCTTCCGGGCATGCTGTCACTTGTGGTTTTTTTTCTAGGACCTTCTCTCCGGCGGAGAGGAACTACTCCATCGGGGATCGAGAGCTTCTAGCCATCAAATTAGCACTTGAGGAATGGAGGCATCTGCTGGAGGGATCAAGATTTCCAGTTATTATTTACACCGATCACAAGAACCTCTCCTACCTCCAGTCTGCCCAACGGCTGAATCCTCGCCAGGCCCGGTGGTCTCTGTTCTTTGCCCGATATAATTTTGAAATTCACTTTCGGCCTGCCGATAAGAACATTAGGGCCGATGCTCTCTCTCGTTCCTCGGATGCCTCGGAAGTTGAACTCTCTCCGCAACACATCATTCCTCCTGACTGCCTGATTTCCACTTCTCCAGCCTCCATCAGGCAAACTCCTCCAGGAAAGACCTTTGTTTCTCCACGCCAACGCCTCGGAATCCTCAAATGGGGTCACTCCTCCCATCTCGCAGGTCATGTGGGCATCAAGAAATCTGTGCAACTCATCTCCCGCTTCTATTGGTGGCCGACTCTGGTGACGGATGTTGTGGACTTTGTGCGAGCCTGCACTATCTGTGCCCGGGATAAGACTCCTCGCCAGAAGCCCGCTGGTTTTCTTCATCCCCTGCCTGTCCCCGAACAGCCTTGGTCTCTGATTGGTATGGATTTTATTACTGATTTACCCCCTTCCCGTGGCAACACTGTTATTTGGGTGGTCGTTGATCGATTCTCCAAAATGGCACATTTCATCCCTCTTCCTGGTCTTCCTTCAGCGCCTCAGTTGGCTAAACAATTTTTTGTACACATTTTTCGTCTTCACGGGTTGCCTACGCAGATCGTCTCGGATAGAGGCGTCCAATTCGTGTCTAAATTCTGGAGGGCTCTCTGTAAACAACTCAAGATTAAATTAAATTTTTCTTCTGCATATCATCCCCAATCCAATGGACAAGTAGAAAGAATTAACCAGGTCTTGGGTGATTATTTACGACATTTTGTTTCCTCCCGCCAGGATGACTGGGCAGATCTCCTTCCATGGGCCGAATTCTCGTATAACTTCAGAGTCTCTGAATCTTCCTCCAAATCCCCATTTTTCGTGGTGTACGGCCGTCACCCTCTTCCCCCCCTCCCTACCCCCTTGCCCTCTGGTCTGCCCGCTGTGGATGAAATTTCTCGTGACCTTTCCATCATATGGAGAGAGACCCAAAATTCTCTCTTACAGGCTTCATCACGCATGAAGAAGTTCGCGGATAAGAAAAGAAGAGCTCCTCCCATTTTTTCCCCTGGAGACAAGGTATGGCTCTCCGCTAAATATGTCCGCTTCCGTGTCCCTAGCTACAAGTTGGGACCACGCTATCTTGGTCCTTTCAAAATTTTGTGTCAGATTAATCCTGTCTCTTACAAACTTCTTCTTCCTCCTTCTCTTCGTATCCCTAATGCCTTTCACGTTTCTCTTCTTAAACCACTCATCATCAACCGTTTCTCTCCCAAATCTGTTCCTCCCACTCCTGTTTCCGGCTCCTTGGACATCTTCTCCGTCAAAGAGATTCTAGCATCTAAAAAGGTCAGAGGGAAAACCTTTTTTTTAGTGGATTGGGAGGGTTGTGGTCCAGAAGAGAGATCCTGGGAACCTGAGGACAACATCCTAGACAAAAGTCTGCTCCTCAGGTTCTCAGGCTCTAAGAAGAGGGGGAGACCCAAGGGGGGGGTACTGTCACGCCGAGCGCTCCGGGTCCCCGCCCCTCCCCGGAGCGCTCGCTACACTCTCCCCACTGCAGCGCTCCGGTCAGATCCACTGACCCGGGGCGCTGCGATTCCGCTTCCAGCCGGGATGCGATTCGCGATGCGGGTAGCGCCCGCTCGCGATGCGCACCCCGGCTCCCGTACCTGACTCGCTCTCCCTCGCTCCTGTCCCGGCGCGCGCGGCCCCGCTCCCTAGGGCGCGCGCGCGCCGGGTCTTTGCGATTTAAAGGGCCACTGCGCCGCTGATTGGCGCAGTGATTCCAATTAGTGTGTTCACCTGTGCACTTCCCTATATCACCTCACTTCCCCTGCACTCCCTTGCCGGATCTTGTTGCCATCGTGCCAGTGAAAGCGTTTCCTTGTGTGTTCCTAGCCTGTGTTCCAGACCTCCTGCCGTTGCCCCTGACTACGATCCTTGCTGCCTGCCCCGACCTTCTGCTACGTCCGACCTTGCTTCTGTCTACTCCCTTGTACCGCGCCTATCTTCAGCAGTCAGAGAGGTTGAGCCGTTGCTAGTGGATACGACCTGGTCACTACCGCCGCAGCAAGTCCATCCCGCTTTGCGGCGGGCTCTGGTGAAAACCAGTAGTGACTTAGAACCGATCCACTAGCACGGTCCACGCCAATCCCTCTCTGGCACAGAGGATCCACTACCTGCCAGCCGGCATCGTGACACACCTGAACTGGTCTTGGTGGTGACGGTTCACCAAGGGATAAGTTTTACATATACAAATGACCCCTTTAAACTTTAAAGGGTACCTTTCATTAAATAAAAACTTTTTGATATATTATAGATTAATGTATGCAGAATAACTTTCCAATTGCATGTTATTAAAAAATATCCTTCTTTCTATTCAATTTTCCACTTTGAATAAATGACCACTAGAGGTCTCCCTACCAGTCCTAGCCACAAGCCTTTATTATAGATTTCAGACTCACGCTGGAGTGCTAAATCTCAGACTGCAGCCAGGACACAGACAAGCTCAGCACTGCTCCCTGCCTGTCAATCAGACGGGCAGGAGCCAGCACTGTGCTCACAGCACAGCAGGGCATACTCCTGACTCTGCCTTACTGCATGCCCTCATTCATTTTACTATCTGAGCCCTGATCTTTCTTCTCTCTGCACATGCAGTTGTAAACAGAAGATTCAGAGCTGCCAGCTGAGCTTGTCTGTATCCCGGCTGCAGTCTGAGATTTAGGACTCCAGCATGAGTCTGAAATCTATAAAAAGGGCTTGCGGACAGGACTGGTAGGGAGACCTCTAGTGGTCATTTTTTCAAAGGGGAAAATTAAATAGAAAGAAGCATATTTTTTAATAACAAGCAATTGGAAAGTTATTCTGCATACATTAGTCTATAATATATCAAAAGTTTTTTGATGAAAGGTACCCTTTAACTACAATCTAAGGTCCCATTCACAACACATTTTTTCACTTGCGGGTGTAAGTTGGGATACTGGAAAAAATGAATGCTAACTTATAATGCAGGACACCTGTGGAATGTCCCTTGACTTCAATAGACTAGATGTAGTCTACTAGTCACTATGTTTGGTCTATTTTCTAAATGAATAGTTATTACTACTAGTCATATCTATATATTTAGAGGGTCTGAGAAATTGCTATATCTTTACACTTAGACATTAAAAGGTATAGTCAGTGACCATTTGTTACCAACATTAAAGGAGAACTATGATAAGCAAATAAATATCACCATAGAATAGGGTTCGTAAATACCTTTAAATAGAGGTGGTGATCTCCAGGATCGGTCCATTGGTTCTCCCGCTACAGCCCACGGTAATTTCGCATACTTCTGGGTACTGTACGTCTGAAACTGACGTCATAATAGACGTTACCCATCATTCCTAGCGCATATGATTCCGATCACAAGCCCTCCCTCAGTCTTTCTCCCCACCCCTAATATTATTCTTCACAACGCCCCTCACTGCCTCATATTTGCCTCCCCCTGTCTCTAGCCACCACCCAGAGCCACTACGCCATCTCCTCCCCCCCTACGTCCTCCAATCATGCTGAGATCGCGCTGCATATTGGCGTAGGTTGCTTTGTGAATATAACAGATAGTTACGGTGGCGTAACTATCTGTTATATTACTGGTGGAACAAGATCACATGTCCGGTCCTTGTATGCTGGCGAGTGCGCAAGCGTGCGACTCGCCGGATGATAGGAGGGAGGTTAGAGAGGCGTTTACTCAGCCCAGCGAATGCCGGCTGAGTAAACGAACAGCGTTATGAATATTCAACTTGGGGCGTGACATGGACGCACTGTCTGGGGAGGGCTGACAGAGGGGAGGAATGGAGAAACAATGATGTTTCGTTGCAGACATGGCCGGTGACACGCACATACTGAGTAACGACAGTCATAATGCTGTGAGGGAGGCTGCACTTCCGGATTCGCTGTAGAACAACGATGCGTACACAGAAGGCAATGGAGGTAATTGGGAGTATTATATAACTTTGTAAATCAGAGCTAATGGTGTTAAAAAGATTTAGGTTAGAGTACTCCTTTGTATCTCTTCCCAGATAACAACTGAATGGACAATATTTGCAACAATATAATTTCTGAATCTGATAATTCAGACTTTGAAAGACAGACAAGTATCTTCTCTACATTTGCAGTAGAATATAAAGGAAAACTTATTTTACACAAAGTGAGTCCAAATTTAGCTCTTCTAACTCTCATTCCTACAAAGTTTGAACTATATGGATCCATATGAATTAGGCAAATACCACACTATCGAAAGAGACACTTGCTTGATATTTCCTATTATTATGTTAGCTGCTTGTACAAACTTGGTAACAATTTATCACCCCTTACAGCTTTCAAGTTTTCATTCTGGCCACTAGGTCTAAAACTAAGCTGAGACTTCCTGTTATGTACAGGTCATTTCCTAGTAGTGTCTTTTTTCTCAGGAGTACAGTGAAAGGTGACACCATCATTGGAACAACCACCATTCACAGCAGAGATCATTCTTCTCCTTTCTGGGGGACAGCGAGTCATACTTTGCTCAGCGTATTGCCGGCCGCAGCAATGTCTTGCCGGTGATAGGCTAAGCGCAGTGTCATATAACAGGCCCAGGCAGCAGGGAGAAGGCATGGCCCAGGCCTATTACATGACACTGTGCTCAGCCTATCACCGGCCGAGGCAGCACATCGCTGCAGCTGGCAAGACGCTGAAAGCAGTTTTTTCCCCCAGAAGGCAGAAGAAGACAGGCAACAGAGGAACGGAACACTGATATGCAATAGGGGAATGTCGGAAGGTGAGTTCAAGTTTTGTTTTTTTTTTCTTAGTTTTTGCAGCCCAGTCACAGGGGAAAAGGAATCATTTTCACTACAGTTCCCCTCTAAAACAGCTCGGGCAAAATGGCAGCCCTCATAATAATACACATAAAAAAAAATCCAATCAGAAAATAAAAACAGATTAGAAATAAGAACATCAAGAACATTATTATGTCGCATCCTGTTTGTCGCACGTGGGTTTTGTTGGTTTTGGTTTCCAACTCCTCTGAGTTGTCGGGAAAAAATCCACAACAATTCAACAAATTCGGGTTGGAAACCTTTATAAATACGTGGGAAAGCTCAGAAATGTCGGGTTACGCCCCTTTTTCGGGTTTGGGAGAATCCACATCGGGTCCGTCGGGAAAAAATTTCACATTGTGTCGCAGACTGGCGCACGATGCCTGCGACATGTCGCAGACAAAGATGCGCCAAAAAAAAACCCGACAAAAGAATTCGGGTTTAGAATAGTAAATGAGGGTGATTCTCTTTAAAAATACAGCGTGGTATTCCTTGGCATTTCCACACTGTTAAACACGCCTTAAAACCAGCCATACACTTGCCCTATAGCGGCCACTGCAGGGAAGATGTAGTATTATATGGCGCCCATTCAATGGTACTGTCAATGTAATACATGGATGGGCCAATGCGGGAACCATTAATACTTGCCAGCTCCCCACTTTAATCCAGCAGAGCCGCAGGTCTAACAATGGGAACTGCAAGGTCAGAGAAGTTACTGTAAAGGCCTGCCTTAACATTTTAACTCTTCTTTCCATATGCTTAAATACAGCAGCACACTTTCTTAAGAAACTGCTGACATAGTGTAATTGATAAATTGTTGGCCGGTCAGCAAGGTGTCAGGCAGCAAGTTACAATGACATGATGCTGCAGTCCTCTACCCTTCTGCCTTTCCTTGAAGGTCACCAATGAATTTTCTTTGTGTTTTCCACTATGTCAAAGTTTGTTTCTGGTCAGGAGAAATATTAATATTGATGTAATTTACTCTTCTGGACCTCAGCCCAGGATGAAGATTTCTCTCACACTGCAATATTTCTACGCTGCACCACATAACGATAAAAATATAATTTTATCATTAACTTATGGCCAACATAATAGAACACAAAGGAGCCGCTGCAGATGATAGGGGCCCCAATATTAGAGGTCACAGTCCCCTTGTCATCCACTACAGCCATAAGACACCTACTGTAATTTGGGTTTATAGGGGCATTATAGGGGCATTTATCCTTTGCATTCTTTTTTTGCAGGCTCATTTATCTTTAATAGAAATTGTGTTACCTCTGTCCCTTGGCCCTCAGGAAGATCAGTCTACGTCTTAATACACAATGACCCTCATTTACTAAAATCTGAGTATTAAATCTGGAGTGTTTTTCTTTTCCCTCATATATTTCTGAATAAATAATATTGGGAAATTTTCCATATAACCTAAAATTGGTCCTGTGCGTCATTTGGGACCATTGAGGTACCTAAGAAAAGATGCTAAACCACTTCCCCTTCAAGCATATACATTTTTGTAGGACCCCCATTTCCACAAGGGATAACA
The DNA here is from genome assembly GCF_029499605.1 of Hyla sarda. Lineage (NCBI taxonomy): Eukaryota > Metazoa > Chordata > Amphibia > Anura > Hylidae > Hyla > Hyla sarda. Next base: position 104,217,461 of record NC_079198.1, on the reverse strand, counting down.
AGTTTTAGGACTGATAAAACTGATATGTCCTGCAATGTTAAGGGGGCTGGAGGCATTCCAGCTAAATTAGGTGGGATATTTCTTGTAAATATTTTGCATCTTGAACCCATAGTATCAATGAACCACTGCATGGTATCTTAGACAAAGTGGTTTCCAGTATAAGTCTATTTAAGAACCCTTGTTCTACTACACCATAAAGACTCCTTCCCTTTGTTCAGACATAGAGATGGAAAGATAAAACTTTCTTTTCTCATTTCTAGATCCTCAGGAAACCTATAGCAATACTGAAAATGAGGTCCCTCTCCTGGTGTACACCCATAGCATTACATTCCTACAACTAGGCTTATCCAGTTCTCTTAGAAGAAAGAAGGGTAGTCTGATTATTTAGCTTATTCCTTTACATTTTTTGCTGAGCCTGTCGAATGAAAGCGACAAGAGACGATTCATTTGTCTCATGGAAGATTCATATGTCTCATAGAGGAGGCTAACCTGGGATAAGTGCCCTTTTTGACAGAGCATCTTAGCAGGTACCCCGGTGTCATATATATATTCTGTGCGCGGGTGTCATATATATTCTGTACGCTCTTGGTGGATTCCATTAAGTTTTATAGATTTATGATAAATTGATATATTGATAAGCTAGAGCATCACTGAACCCATGAATGGAATGCCCTTTACTCCGGTGGCTATGCATGTTACATAGTTACATAGTTCTTAAGGTTAAAAAAAGAGTCCATCAAGTTCAACCTGTAACCCTAATGTGATAGCCTGGGGGAGTAGGGTATATGGGGGTGTAGCTGTGCGGTTACTAAAGGGTGCTTGCTTAACCCTTTCTATTCATGACACCAGGGTGAAGGCTATTCTCTGTATGCTTGTTGTTAGGATTCGGCAGGCTGGAGGTGGATCCTCTGTGTCAGAGAGGGATTGGTGTGGACCGTACCGGTGGACCGGTTCTAAGTTGCTACTGGTATTCACCAGAGCCCGCCGCAAAGCGGGATGGTCCTGCTGCGGCGGTAGCAACCAGGTTGTAACGGCTCAACCTCACTGACTGCTGAGAGTGGCGTGGGACAGGAGGACTAGACAGAGGCGAGGTCAGACGTAGCAGAAGGTCAGGGCAGGTGGCAAGGTACGTAGTCAAGGGCAACGGCAGAAGGTCTGGTAACACTGGCAAGGCAAACACAGAAAACGCTTTCACTGGCACTGAGGCAACAAGAGCCAGCCATGCTGGGAAGGGGAAGTGAGGTATTATAGGCATGGAGCAGATGGGAGCAATTACACTGATTGGGCCAGGCACCAATTAGTGGTGCACTGGCCCTTTAAATCTTAGAGAGTCGGTGCGCGCGCGCCCTAGAGAGCGGAGCCGTGCGCACCAGGACGTGACAGTCGGGGAACGGGACAGGTAAGTAGATTGGAATGCGACCCGCGAGCGGGCGCGTCCCGCTATGCGGATCGCATCCCCGCCGGCATTGTCAGTGCAGCGCTCCTGGTCAGCGGGTCTGACCGGGGCGCTGCAGAGAGGAGAACGCCGCGAGCGCTCCGGGGAGGAGCAGGGACCCGGAGCGCTCAGCGTAACACTTGTCCTACCGCCACCCTTCCCAAGAGCGATAGGGAGATAGTAAATGATTGATTGTCCACAACCGGAGATTTGCAGAAACTTGTCGGAACTTTTACTGAAGATTTTAGGCAATAATGAACAGGAGCAGTCCATATAAGAAAGTCCATTAGAGCTTGACAAGTGGTTGGGACCTCGTGAGTCTATTGAGCTTAGGAAGATAATTGTTGTGGTGATCCACTGGATTTAGGGGTTTATATTCGGTCCAGTAATCATGCTAGCTTTAGCGGGGATTGAGATTTTAACTCACGGTTTAGTTTTATGCTGAGGCCGGCAGGTTTCTGGCCTAGCTTGTCTTTGAAAGTTGTGCAGATCCGTCCTGCTAGTCCGGCATCCACGAGAGCAGCAACCCAAGAGAGAGATAATTGGCTACAGCTCCCTTATATGGGCAGGGGCTGGACTAAAGCTCACTGGTCCATACAACTGTCAATCTTCTGTACAGAGAGTTATGGGTAAACATGTGACCCAAGGACCTCCAAAGGTCCTCCAACATACCATAGAGGAATTAACATGGTCACAGGTCCTGCGACGCTAACAAGGTAAATAGACTAATATACATTATATTAAATATACACACTATTAAATATATACATAATAGCATTATGAAATTAGAGAAGGGGCGACTAGGGGCTGTCCCACCTGGGGGACCCTACCTGAACGTAGTAACTCTGACTTTGGGGACCACCATACAAGGTACGGTATGCAATACGGTACCGGGACACCACACTATTATCTCCCTACTGTGTTGGTCCAGAAGAAGACATTAAACCCTTATGAGGCTGTCGCCAATTGCCTAGTAACAAGGGGGAAAAAAATCCTTCCCATGTCCAAATATGGCGATCAGAATAAATCCCTGGATCAACGTTATGTCCCTATTAATCTAGTAGACATAACCTGTAATATTATAACTCTCAAGAAACACCACCAGACCTCTTTTGATCTGTTTAATTGAGTTTGACATGACCACTGCCTCTGGCACAGAGTTCCATAGTCTCACTGCTCTTACAGTAAAGAACCCCCGTCTGTGCTGGTGCAGAAACCTTCTTTCCTCTAGATGTAGAGGATGCCCCCTTGTTATGGATACAGTGCTGGGTATAAATAGGTCATGGGAGAGATCTCTGTACTGTCCCTGATATATTTATACATATTTATTAGGCTGCCCCTGGCCGTCATTTTTCTAAACTAAATAACCCTAATTCTGATAATCTTTCTGGGTACTGTAGTCCTCCCATTCCCCGTATTACCCTGGTTGCCCGTCTTTGAACCCTCTCCAGCTCCACTACATCTTTCTTGTACACTGGTGCCCAGTACTGTACACAGTATTCTATGTGTGGTCTGACTAGTGATTTGTACAGCGGTAGAATTATTTCCTTGTCGTGGGCATCTATGCCCCTATTGATGTATTTGCTTTGGCAGCAGCTGCCTGACCCTGGTCACTACAGCTAAATTTACTGTTACATAAAACTCTTAAAGAAGTCTCATGCCGGTATGTACAGAAAAGGGGATACGTTTTAGATCGCTATGGCCCCCTGCGATCGTCTGTACGGAGCCCCGGCTCTCACACAAAATGGCGCATCACGCCCCCTACATATATGGATGGGGTGTGGCATCCCCTGCTTCGGGCAGGGGTGGTAAGGCACCATTCTGTAGGAGAGCCGGGGCTCCATACAGACGATTGCAGAGGACTTCTCCTTTAAAGGGGTTATCCAGGAAAAAAAACTTTTTTTTATACATCAACTGGCTCCAGAAAGTTAAACAGATTTGTAAATTACTTCTATTAAAAAAAAATCTTAATCCTTTCAGTACTTATGAGCTGCTGAAGTTGAGTTGTTCTTTTCTGTCTAAGTGCTCTCTGATGACACGTGTCTCGGGAACCGCCCAGTTTAGAAGCAAATCCCCCATAGCAAACCTCTTCTACTCTGTGCAGTTCCCAAGACAAGCAGAGATGTCAGCAGAGAGCACTGTTGCCAGACAGAAAACAACAATTCAACTTCAGCGGCTGATAATTATTGAAAGGATTAAGATTTTTTAATAGAAGTAATTTACAAATCTGTTTAACTTTCTGGAGCCAGTTGATATAAAAAAATAAAATAAAATAAAGTTTTTTCCTGGAATACCCCTTTAAGTCCTTGTCCATGTCAGTAGTTGCCACTCTCACAGTACAGTAAGCACATGGGCACCCTCATTCATGATAAAAGTCATATTATTACAGTGTTGAACACTTTGGACGAGTATGGAATCTTTGGATGTCTTCTTCATACTGTCCAAATGTTCACCACTCTACGTTTCCTACAGAATGTCTTGGGGGGCTCCTTGGGATTGTGCCTTATTGTAATTGCTGCCCTTTAATTGTCCCTGTTATTTGATTTACCTTGTTTATCCTGTATTCTTTTGGACACCGTCGATCAGATACTTATGAGATAACACCCTTAAAATGTTTAAGACGAATACATTGATTTCCGTCTCGGTTCACATGCCATGACTGGGATGTGTTGCAGCATGTTTTGGAGAAGATAAAAAAAGGTGTAAGAAAAACCTTATACCTCTATAGATTTGGATCTGATCCCAGTTTTGGTATGAAATAAGAGCTGCCTCAGAGGAAACGTGTGAACCTCATCATCCCTGTAAATTCTATTAATGACTTGTGTGCGCCCAGGCTGCTGTAATACTCTGTCCTTGTTATGTATATATTGTCATCTCTCACTGTTCCTTGATCTAGGACAGTGTTTCCCAACCAGTGTGCCTCCAGCTGTTGCAAAACCACAACTCCCAGCATGCCCGGACAGCCAACGGCTGTCCGGGCACGCTGGGAGTTGTAGTTTTGCAACAGCTGGAGGCACACTGGTTGGGAAACACTGATCTAGGACATACTAGTCATCTCTGTGTATAGAGCTTATAACAACAACCCAGTCTGCAAATAGCAGCTCAAGCATATAGACGCTAGGGCCTTCTGCATCCTACCACTACCCTTCCTTATTTAAATTCCTTTTAAAAGACTTGTACACATGACCTTATCACAACTCTATTTTGTACGAAGCCATAATAGGGCTTGCAAAGGGCTGCATGAGCCCCTGTACTCCTTATGCTTTGCTTCTATGAGGGTACATCTTAGTACACACGAAGTATGACACAGACTGTATGGTATTGGTGGCCATATATATTCCCGTGTAAGTGTGCATAAGACCATACTGTCTCTCCTGCACTGTGCAAGAAAGCCATTTTGCCAATATATAGGAGTAGAATGCACATGAGGTGCTCAGAGGTGACAGGCGTTTTGTGCATAAAGACGCACAAAACGGCTGTCCCCTCTGAGCTCCCCTGTGAACACCTCCCCACATGTCCACTCGATGTGACTAAAATACAAAAATTGCCACTAGCCCTGAGTGCTCTTCTATATACTCTTCTACTTGAATTTTGATCAAGTCAACTGCTTACTGGATAGAGCACCCACATGTTGGTTTTACCAAAGCAGATCCGGCGGCTGTCCTAGCTCCCTCCCAACCTGGGTTAGCTAGTTGACTAGCAAGAATGTACAGCGACCCCCCCCCCCCCCCCCCCCCCGAGCTACGATGGCCCCGACATACGATAATTTCAACATGCGATGCGCCGATGGCCTCTCAGAGGCCATCGCATGTTGAAGGCAGCATCAACATACGATGCTTTTGTATGTCGGGGCCATCGCATTAACGGCTATCCGGCAGCGCAGACTGCTTCAGCTGCCTCCGGATAGCCGTTTACGGTGCCCTGTGTGCTCCGGTGATGGTCTCTTATCCGTCCTAAGGGCTCCGGAGCGTCCTCTTCGGGATCCCCTGCATCGCCGGCACTCTCCTTCGTCGTCATCACGTCACTGCGCACGCAGTCCCGTCATCCAATAGGAGCGGTGTGCGTAGTGACGTGATGGCGGCGACGGAGAGCGAGGATCCCGGGGAAGGAGAGACGTCCGGAGCGTCGGGGACACCCCAGCGAGGCGGCGACAGCGATGGAGGGTGACATCCAGGGCAGCAGTGATGAGCGGTGACGGTCCGGAGCGGCAGGGACAGGTGAGTATAACATCCTATACTTTACATTGCACGGATCCCTCAACATACGATGGTTTGAGCAAACGATGGTTCATTTGGAACGGATTACCATCGTATGTTGAGGGACCACTGTATATGCTGTGCTCTCCCAGATTTTCTTTCTCTTTGGACATATTACAATAAAAGATATTTTGCCGTTTCCACTTAAGCTCTTCATATTAGCACCATGAAAACTATGCTGGATCCATATACAAACCAGCGAATCCTGCCTGATCCCTTCGACATTAACGTGTTTTTGGGGGGTATTTTTGACAGCAAACATAGTGTCGCAGATTTCTATTTTCATACCATTAAAGTATAAGAAAGGCTGATGGTAAAATGCAAGATAGCCCCAAAAAGATTACGTATGATGGACCAGAAAATCTCGCAGCACATAAATGCACCATCAGTGGTGGGAGGAAAGTTCATCGCAACGGCCCCTCTCCTCCCTCCATTCATACATTGCAAAAATTATAAAAGAGAACTGGAATTATTCTTGCAATGCGCTACTAAAGGATAACCATACTATCAGGGCTCAAGTCCTGCAGGAACGCATGGGAACGGAGTTCTTGCACTTTTTCTACAGCAGGAACACTGATCCCATTAGCAGTAGTCCTGCAAAACCAGCCCTGAGTGGAAATCTTGGGTGAGTTCCTACACTTTTTTTCCCCAGGACTTTTCCCCTGCATACTATAGACCAGTGGTCTTCAACCTGCGGACCTCCAGATGTTGCAAAACTACAATTCCTAGCATGCCCAGACAGCCAACCTGTTGACCTCCAGATGTTGCAAAATTACAACTCCCAGCATGCCCGGACAGCCGTTGGCTGTCCGGGCATGCTAGGAATTGTAGTTTTGCAACATCTGGAGGTCCGCAGGTTGGAGACCACTGCTATAGACAGTTATAGGAGAATAAAAGTGGTCAGCGTCCAATCTATACAGATAACCTGAGACAAACATCATATCACCCTTCAGCTAACAGTTAATCTATATGTGTCTATTATAGTTAGGATTTGTGCACTTTTGAGTAATTGTAATGATATTTGCACAGTGTAAATATAACACTGATAAGAATTGATAAGACTATGGTTAAATATTGATTAAAATCAATATTTTATGGATAAAAATCATCATCATTGTTTCTAAAGTTGTCAATGTAAATATTGTTTTTTTTTTTTTTTTTTTTTACTTTACCTATTAAAGTACATTGTAGCTGTGACCAAATTATATTTAGGCTGGGCTCACATCACAATTTTACAATACTGTTTTCCATCAGGTTTTTTTTCCAAAACCTTATGGGTCTAAAAACGGACTGAATTGGATTGAACAGTATGAGAAAAAGCAAACCGTACGCGTTTTTTAACCGTATACTGCTTGAAAAAATGTATCAGTTTCCATACTGTTCCATACGTTTTTGGCTGTGAAAATCTGATTTTGTCAAGCAATTTTGTACATTTTTAAATAAAGATTTAATTGTTTAATTGGACTTTGGAGTCCAAAGCGCATGCGCAATGCAAAAAAAGCGTACGGTCAACCGTATTGACCCGTACGGTTGTACGGTTCTCATTGACCTCCATGTTAAAAAAAAAAAATGCATACGGTTGCAATACGGTTTTCGAACAGGACCAAAAACCATGGTTGGACAGACGGTTTTCAGAACGGGAAAAAAACGTGTTGGCAGCATATCGTATGCACCCGTATGCATTCTGATGCATACGGTTTTCAATGATTTGTCAATGTGTACGTTTTTCAATACGGTCACATAGGTTTTTACTAAGAAACCGTATACGGGAACCGGATTGGAAAATCGTGATGTGAACCCAGCCTTAGAATGGTCGCATACGTAGGATTGTTGCAAAAGTCCACCCAATGACTGAAGCAATTTTTGTAATTTCTCAACCCGTGGGATGCCACCCACAGTGTGTAGGTGGTATGGGACTAAGGGGTACACGTGCTAGGCCTCACTTTCAGAAGACGTGTAAGAGCTTCACTGGATTCAACAGGAAGACAAAAAGCACGGTTCAGAATTTTGGAAATCGAAGTCCAGACAAGGAGCCAAAGAGGTAATGAGCCTAGTGCAAGTGACCGCTGAGGTCAGTGATTGGCTGCAGTGTCACATGCTGAGTGTATCGGGCATCATCACAGCATTTCCGTTAGGGGACTTTGGCGTAAGGGCTCGTTCATATTGCCGTCAGGTTCCGTTATACAGAGCTCTGTCGGTGATTCTGTCAGAATTACAGGAGTTTAGCGCACTATATCCATTATTTGCATTGTATGCTTGCACTATTTTTCTTCTCCGCTAAACTTTGGTAAATTACAGGATCCCTGACTGACTCCATTCAAATCAACAGGATCCATCGGGACCCGGTGAAGTCCCCTGTGCTCCGTCCCGTTTTTGGGGCCATTCTGCGGAAAAAAAAAAAAAGACAGAGCACAACGGCAATGTGAACTTAGCCTAACATTAAAGGGGTATATCCAGGAAAAAAACTTTTTTTTAATATATCAACTGGCTCCAGAAAGTTAAACAGATTTGTAAATTACTTCCATTATAAAATCTTAATCCTTTCAGTACTTATGAGCTTCTGAAGTTAAAGGGGTATTCCAGGCAAAAACTTTTTTTTATAAATCAACTGGCTCTGGAAAGATAAACAGATTTGTAAATTACTTCTATTAAAAAATCTTAATCCTTACAATAGTTATTAGCTTCTGAAGTTTTCTGTCTAACTGCTCAATGATGATGTCACCTCCCGGGAGCTGTGCATGATGGGAGAATATCCCCATAGGAGCTGGACAGCTCCCGGGACGTGAGTCAACAGAAAGCAGTTAGACAGAAAACAGCAACTCAACTTCAGAAGCTAATAACTATTAGAAGGATTAAGATTTTTTAATAGAAGTCATTTAAAAATCTGTTTAACTTTCTGGAGCCAGTTGATATATAAAAAAAAGTTTTTGCCTGGAATACCCCTTTAAGGTTGTTCTTTTCTGTCTAAGTGCTCTCTGATGACACTTGTCTCGGGAACCGCCCAGTTTAGAAGAGGTTTGCTATGGGGATTTGCTTCTAAACTGGGCGGTTCCCGAGACAGATGTCATCAGAGAGCACTTAGACAGAAAAAAACAGCCTTAACTTCAGAAGCTCATAAGTACTGAAAGGATTAAGATTTTTTAAATAGAAGTAATTTACAAATCTGTTTAACTTTCTTGAGCCAGTTGATATATAAAAAAAAGTTTTTTCCTGGATAACCCCTTTAAAACAGCCGTAAAAGGCTTAAAATCCTCTTCAATATAGTTAAATTATTTCTTCTGCCCAGAAGGGGCGCTGTTCCCATTCTTCACAGGCTGTGGGGCAATAAAGATATTGGGGGTTTTCTCCATATAACAGTGGTCTTCAACCTGCGGACTAGAGATGAGCGAACTTACAGTAAATTCGATTCGTCACGAACTTCTCAGCTCGGCGGTTGCTGACTTTTCCTGCATAAATTAGTTCAGCTTTCCGGTGCTCCGGTGGGCTGGAAAAGGTGGATACAGTCCTAGGAAAGAGTCTCCTAGGACTGTATCCACCTTTTCCAGCCCACGGGAGCACCGGAAAGCTGAACTAATTTATGCAGGAAAAGTCATCAACTGCCGAGCTGAGAAGTTCGTGACGAATCGAATTTACTCTAAGTTCGCTCATCTCTACTGCGGACCTCCCGATGTAGCAAAACTACAACTCCCAGCATGCACGGACAGCCGTTGGCTGTCCGGGCATGCTGGGAATTGTAGTTTTGCAACATCTGGAGGTCCGCAGGTTGAAGACCACTGCTATATAACATTGCAATAAATACATTCAATCCTCTTTTGGTGAAGTAATGAGAATCCCCATAACATTTCAATACTACGAAAATAACCCACAATTCATTTTACATTCCTCTGCTCTAGTTTTCACATTGTGTATTTATGGTCGACAATAAAAGAAAAAAATAAGCAATTGTGAACATCAGAAAATTATAACATAAGGATGTACTTGTCCTGAGCTAAATAATCACTGTGATTTGTATTTCGGAGTAATATATACTGCAACATGTATACAAATATATACTGATATATTCTGAGTAAGTGTTGTGTGTCTATTAGAATCTATTACTAGTCTAAGGATCAGTGATTGTTATATGACGCAATTTTTCGGAACTACACTGAAATTGAAGCTTTTGGGTGCGTTCACACGCTTTCTGTTTTTGCGGGTTTTCCGCAGCGTATTTGAAAGGGGCGGGCTCTTCTTGGCTGTCCATAGCAGATTGTCCGCGGCGGAATTTACGCTGCGGAAAATCAACCGCAGTCCCTACTGACTTCAATGGGGCTTGCGGCGGATTTTCCGCAGCGTAAATTCCGCCGCGGACAATCTGCTATGGACAGCCCAGAAGAGCCCGCCCCTTTCAAATACGCTGCGGAAAACCCGCAAAAACAGGAAGCGTGTGAACGCACCCTAAAGGGATATTCTCAGTTCTTAGAAAGGAGGTGAAATGTCCCCAGGAAAGAACAGAGTACATCAGTTGTGTAGCCTGGGTTGGCAGCACCCAGGGCAGAACGAATTATTGTGCGTACCAATCCCAACCCCAATTACAAGATTATTTCCCCATCTCAATTAGGTAGAAGTACATATTTCCTTTCCATTAGATAGAAGCTTCCAGTAGGTAAATCAATTGCCCCATTAGTTACATGCCCCCAGTAGGTAGATAATTCCCGCGATTTAGGTAAATGCCCCCAGTAGGGAAATATATACAGGGTGGGCCATTTAAATGGATACACCTTAATAAAATGGGAATGGTTGGTGATATTAACTTCCTGTTTGTGGCCCATTAGTATATGTGAGGGGGGAAACTTTTCAAGATGGGTGGTGACCATGGCGGCTATTTCGAAGTCGGACATTTTGAACCCAACTTTTGTTTTTCAATAGGAAGAGGGTCATGTGACACATCAAACTTATTGGGAATTTCACAAGAAAAACAATTATCTTTCAGTATCCGTATACACTGCTATATACTACTATATACACCACAGGAGAAATGCTAGCACAGGCTTCCAGTATCCGTATACACTGCTATATATACACTATATATACACTGCTATATATACACTATATATACACTGCTATATACTACTATATACACCGCAGGAGAAATGCTAGCACAGGCTTCCAGTATCCGTATACACTGCTATATACTACTATATACACCGCAGGAGAAATGCTAGCACAGGCTTCCAGTATCCGTATAAACTGCGATATACTACTATATACACCGCAGGAAAAATGCTAGCACAGGCTTCCAGTATCCGTATACACTGCTATATACTACTATATACACCGCAGGAGAAATGCTAGCACAGGCTTCCAGTATCCGTATACACTGCTATATACTACTATATACACCGCAGGAGAAATGCTAGCACAGGCTTCCAGTATCCGTAGTTTCAGGTGCTGCACATCTCGTATCTTCACAGCATAGACAATTACCTTCAGATGACCCCAAAGATAAAAGCCCAAGGGGGTCAGATCGGGAGACCTTGGGGGCCATTCAACTGGCCCACAACGACCAATCCACTTTCCAGGAAACTGTTTATCTAGGAATGCTCGGACCTGGCACGTTCCCTGAGTTTTTCCAGCAAGATGGTGCACCACCACATTATAGGTGTCAGGTCCGAGCATTCCTAGATGAACAGTTTCCTGGAAAGAGAATTGGTCGTCATGGGCCTGTTGAATGGCTCCCAAGCTCTCCCGATCTGACCCCATTAGACTTTTATCTTTGGGGTCATCTGAAGGCAATTGTCTATGCTGTGAAGATACGAGATGTGCAGCACCTGAAACTACAGATACTGGAAGCCTGTGCTAGCATTTCTCCTGCGGTGTTGATAGTAGTATATAGCAGTGTATACGGATACTGGAAGCCTGTGCTAGCATTTCTCCTGCGGTGTATATAGTAATATATAGCAGTGTATACGGATACTGGAAGCCTGTGCTAGCATTTCTCCTGCGGTGTATATAGTAGTATATAGCAGTGTATACGGATACTGGAAGCCTGTGCTAGCATTTCTCCTGCGGTGTATATAGTAGTATATAGCAGTGTATACGGATACTGGAAGCCTGTGCTAGCATTTTTCCTGCGGTGTATATAGTAGTATATAGCAGTGTATACGGATACTGGAAGCCTGTGCTAGCATTTCTCCTGCGGTGTATATAGTAGTATATAGCGGTATATACGGATACTGGAAGCCTGTGCTAGCATTTCTCCTGCGGTGTATATAGTAGTATATAGCGGTGTATACAGATACTGGAAGCCTGTGCTAGCATTTCTCCTGCGGTGTATATAGTAGTATATAGCGGTGTATACAGATACTGGAAGCCTGTGCTAGCATTTCTCCTGCGGTGTTGCTATCAGTGTATGAAGAGTAGGAGAAGAGGGTGGCATTGACAATCCAACACAATGGGCAGCACATTGAACACATTTTATAAGTGGTCAGAACTTGTAAATAACTCATGAAAGAATAAAGTTACGTTAAAACCAAGTACATCATTGTTTTTCTTGTGAAATTCCCAATATATTTGATGTGTCACATGACCCTCTTCCTATTGAAAAAACAAAAGTTGGATTCAAAATGACCGACTTCAAAATGGCCGCCATGGTAACCACCCATCTTGAAAAGTTTCCCCCCTCACATATACTAATGGGCCACAAACAGGAAGTTAATATCAGGAACCATTCCCATTTTATTAAGGTGTATCCATATAAATTGCCCACCCTGGTAAATGCTGCCAGTAGGTATATTATTTCCCCCCATTAGATAGATGCCTTTAGTAGGTAGAGAATCCCCCAGTAGGTAGGTAGTTTTTCCCATTAGGTAGAAGCCCCCACAGCAGAAATGCTTGATGATTGTTCAGCCCTGCATACAGTATTTAGGTGGGGAATCAATAATAACTGTAAGGGCGCGTTCACACGTACATAATCTGCAGCAAACTCACCACGTGTGAACATATCCTAAACGGTATAAAAAGATAGTTAAGCAAAGCAGAAGAGATTTATCAAAAAGTGTCTAGAGGAAAAGTTGCTGAGTTGCCCATAGCAACCAATCAGATTGCTTCTTTCAGTTTTCAGAGGCCTTTTCAAAAATGAAAGAAATAATCTGATTGGTTGCTATGGGCAACTCAGCCACATTTCCTCTGGACAGGTTTTGATAAATCCCCCCCAAGATACCCAGAACATACAGTACATGTGAACAAACCCTGGGGCTCATCTATACTGAAGAAATTCCGTAAGGATTGAGGAACTTTACGTAATCCATGGTACCCAGAATCGCTTAGGCTGGGTTCACACTACGTTTTGTCCCATACGGGAGCGCATACGGCAGGGGGGAGCTAAAAGCTCGCGCTCCCGTATGTCACCGTATGCGCTCCCGTATGTAATTCATTTCAATGAGCCGACCGGAGTGAAACGTTCGGTCCGGTCGGCTCATTTTTGCGCCGTATGCGCTTTTACAACCGGACCTAAAACCGTGGTTGACCACAGTTTTAGGTCCGGTTGTAAAAGCGCATACGGCGCAAAAATGAGCCGACCGGACCGAACGTTTCACTCCGGTCGGCTCATTGAAATGAATGACATACGGGAGCGCGAGCTTTTAGCTCCCTCCTGCCGTATGCGCTCCCGTATGGGACAAAACGTAGTGTGAACCCAGCCTTATTTTGTGTGGAATTTTACAAGAGTAATACGCATCGGACATCAAAGTCCTATTGGGTAATTGGCGTTTTCAGGTGGATCTGGACATAAAAATTAACATGTTTTGATTGAATCAAATGCCTCGTTGAAAGTTCCACAACAGAACTTGCTACATGTGAACTGAGCAGCCGCCTCCCATTCAGATCAATGGGATTCATCTGCAAACCAAATCTGAGTAGAATATCCTGTGTGCATGAGCCCTAAGGCGGGGTTCACAAAACTTTGGTGCAGCAGCCTCTTATTGTTATCACTGGGATTCTGCTGCACCATGTACACTGCAGAATTTCCACGTCGGTCAATTTCCCTGTGGAAATTCAAATTCCGGACACCATAGAAACAATGATCAAGTTAATTCTATCGGTGTAATCTGCTTGGATATGGATTGCTGTCCATGGAGACGGCGCATAACCTGGCGGTCTTAAAGGCGATTGATCTGTCGGCACCCGCAGAAGATGGACTCTCTGGCTGGAATATTTCTATAGTGTAAACCCAGCCTTAGGGCATGTTCACACTTCAACATTTCCTTGCTGAAATTCCCGCGCAATCATCCTCATTCTGCTCCATAAATTTAAAAAAATTAAGCAAAAATGGGGCTTATTTGGAGTGGAAATTTGAAGTTTCATTGACTTCATGGGATTTTACTTCCGGATTGCGGTGGAAGAATGGACATTACCCTGTGTGAGCAGAGTCGCAGAAATCCCAATGGGAGTCTGATTGAAGGCAGAAAGAGCTTTATTGATCTTTCAGTCATTACAAGTAATACAATAAATTACAATCACACAAAGCAAAATAAGCACAGGAATTTAGCGCAGAATCCTCATAAATTTTGAACAAGCCCGAAAGAGAAACTGTCTTTGTTGCTCATGGCAACCAATCACAGCACAGCTTTCATTTTTCAAGCGAACGTATGAAGAGAAAGCTGCGATGTGACGGGTTGCTATGGGCAATAAAGGCTGTTTTTCCTTTTAGCTGTTCTTTTATTTATTTTCTCCTCCTCCCCTCAGTATTCATGTGTGGTATAGTACTGTATAGGATCAGGAGGGGCTTGTTCATGTATATGAGCCCCTCCTCATGCCAATGTTATGTATTCAATGGCTGCTCCCTGACAGGTATGCATTGACTGGTGACACAGAAGCCCTGTCAGGTTGCCAGCCCTCACACACACACCAATGATTCCTGTTTAGTCACTCAGGGCTTTCCTATGTAAGCACTGCAGAGAGCACTAGGGGAGCCCCAAACCCTCACAGCGCCTTCTACACTGCCTTCCTTGCAAGGCACGCCGGGAACTGTAGTCTCCCGCACCCTCGGAATAACGGAAGTCAACGAGAGAGCGGACTACAATTCCCGTCAGCCCCCGCGCGGCCGGGATTTAGCTGTCGCTACTGTCAGAGAAAACGATGTAAGTGGAAAGGGAAATGCGGCTGTGAGCGGACACGGACCGGGGACGGCACCGGGAAACGGGGGGGACCCAGCATCGCCCCCTGTGCTGCCATACACACCAGGTGAGCGCCCTCTGCCCCTTACCCTGCATTGTACTGCACCCTGGCATAGGTTGGCACCAGTGGTACTAGACACCCAGGCTGGTGGCTTCCAGGTGATCATGACACTTTGGCCATACTGTGTCAAGTCCCAGCAGATGGCAGTGTTACCAGCACCTGCTTTGGGCTAGATATGGGCACCCCTAAATATGACCTTTTTAGGGGGGTGCTGGGGGGTATTTCTGCATGCATGGATTTTTCTTTCGCCCCCTGTGGTGTTATTGTTTCTCAATGCTAACTTCTATGTTTACAGTGGCTGGGAGGGGAGTAAGGGGTTAAATTGGTTGGGGTACGTTCACGCCATTATTATTATTTTTTTTACCATGTATACTATGGGTTTCCCATTGACTTATATTATTTAAAAAAAAAAAATGACCATAACATATAATTTTTTTTTTTTGGCGTACACAATAGCGTGGTTGACAGCATTTTTGTATGGCACAAAGGGGGTAGGATAGTTCGCCGATGATAACGATAAATGGCGAAGAGATGGAGTGGAAATAAGGGGGAGGCAGTTGTAGGGGAACAGTATTTAGGTATTGTATAATTGTCGTATTACCATTTATAATAAATATATATATACACATATATATATATATATATATATATATATATTTGCTTAAGGTGCTATAGAGCATATAATGGTAGAACATATTTTACCGTCAGGTTGTGGGAAAGCTGGGTGACATCTAGATAGCCCCTCCCTTATAGCCGTGCTCTCTAACCTGTGCACCGCCAGCTGTTGTAAAACTACAACCCCCAGCATGCCCGGACAGCCTACGGCTGTCCGGGCATGCTGGGAGTTGTAGTTTTGCAACAGCTGGAGATCCACAGTTGCTTTAGTATTGTGTAACGCAATACATTAACCAGTCAGGAGTCATGGAAAGCTGAGTGATAAACTCATTCCAATTCTTGACATCTCACCCAACTTTCCAAGATTCCTGCTTGAGAATTCTGTCTAGGCACACAACCATGAGGCATCTGCATTTTTGTATTAGTGTATAAATAAGACAATATTCCATTCAGGAGTAGAAAAGCTTGGTGACAATTATCCTCCATTAATATTCTCCACATCTTACCCAGCGTTACTAGTTTACAGCTTGAGAATTTTACCAAGGGACACAACCATGATCTGCTTCTATAAAAGTATGTAAGTAAGGTAATTTTCCTTTCAGGAGTCTGGGCAAGTTGGGTGACCAACTTGTTTATAGCTCCTTTTTAGATTTTCACCCATCTTTCCTAGATTCTTGCATGATAAATCTACATAGTCACAGAGCCATGGCCACCCTGCTGTTATAATATTGCATAACTCTGAAAGTTTTCCATTCAGGAGTCTTGGAAAGTTGTGTGACAACTCATTTATACTCTCACATGGATTTTCAGTCAACTTTCCTGGCTGTCCCGGTATAGTGGGAGTTTCTGGGAGTTGAAGTTTTGCAATAGCTGGAGGTCCATGGTTTTGAGACCACTGCTTTAGAATTGTATAACTGAATACATTTACCAGTCAGGAGTCTTGGAAAGCTGAGTGACAACTCGTTCAAGTCTTCCACACCTCACCCAACTTTCCTAGATTCCTGCTTTAGAATTCTGCCTAGGCACACAGCCATGCTGCATGACCTTCTATATCATTCAGGAGTCTGGGAAAAATGGGTGACAACTTGTTCATAGCTCCCTTCTAGATTCTTACCCAGCTTTTCTAGGCTACTGCATGATAATTCTATCTAGTCACAAAGCCAGTGGATTTCCCACAGCGTGAAACCTGCTGCGAGTTATAAGTGTGTGAATGTCCCCTAAAGTGGTTATCCAGGAGTAGAAAAACAAGCTAATTTCTTCCAAAAAAACACCACACCTGTCCTCAGGTTGTTTTCGGTATTGCAACTTGGTTCCATTCCTCAGTAGAACTGAGCTGCAATACCACACAGAATCTGAGAACCACACACTGCAAGAGTAGTGCTGTTGTTGAAGAAATCTACTTCTTTAATACAAGTTAGTGGCGACTGACCCCTTCTATACAGAGCTACGGTCACTGTTACAGGCCAGGGCCTGAGGCTGCACTACTGAGAGACTTCTGGGTTCTGATAGGTGCAGTGCTGTCATAGGTTCAGGATCGCTGGTGTCCGGCATTAACCTTTTAGACGTCTCGATCAAAGTCGATTGCGGCATCTAAAAGTCCTGAAGTTAACTGCCGGTTAGCTCAGGGATGCTGATCGGATCATCGCAGTGTCCCGATCAGCTGTGAGGATGGCTGGAGGTCCCGTACCGTGCTACGTGCCATCCAATGGTCGCTCCTTTACTGCTGCTAGCCATGGCAGGAAGTAGTAATGTAGTACCGATAACACTGATCAATGCTGTGCTATTGCATATCATTGATCAGTGCATGCAATCTACATTAGGGTGAATTAACCCCCTAATAAGTTTGAATCCCCCCCCCCCCCCCCTTTTAAATAAAATAAAATATTTTTTTAAATTATAAAAAAGCCGTTCCTCTAATAAAAACTAGAAAAAAACACCCCCTTTTCCCATTTAAAAAAAAAAAAAAACCTGTCACATGACAATGAAAATAGTATCAATAATTGGTATCGGCGAGTACTTAAAAGAAAAAGTATCGGTACTCATACTCTGTCTTAAAAAAATGGTATTGGGACATCTCTTAACCTCTTGAGAAGGGACCTGAGTCCCATCGGAATGGAGCAGCAGGTTTTGCGTGGAACAGTGAAGAATGGTGGAATGATGTGTGTGCGCGACCTGCTGCGCCATTCTGACTGAAGACTTGGGTTTTCATTCTTGAGATCACAGAGGGTCTTAGCAGTTGGACCCTAACAATGTTGATTGTTGCTGATGTTGTTCCCCTAAACCCTATGGGAGTGACGGACTTAGTGGATTACTGTACACTTATGCCCTTCAGTCCCTTTGACTTTGAATGGAGCAGCAGTGTGCATGCTGGACCACCACCCCCTTGATCAGACACCGATCACCTGTGCCCCGGTCACATGATCAGTTTGATTATAGGAAAAATGAAATCGAAACACATTTTTTTTGTGTATGTCCCAGTCCACCTGCTGGTCTAGTTATTGCTACTGGGAGTGTAATAGAGATCTTTGATATTTTCATTACTGGTCATTAGATCCATAGGTGGACTGGGATTTATGTTCATAATACGGACATAAAATTATGTGTCTTTATCGCACTCCCCTGAACCAGCCTGAGGGTAGTAAGAATGACAGGTGGAGAGCTGCTGCGATACTGCCCCCCTAACCAAAGTTTGGAGGTCATGGAAGCTGCTCAATGTGTCCTCTTAAAAGGACTTATGGGACGCCATGTTTGCCAATGGTTCCTTTCTGGTCAGTGGCATTAATAGAATTGTATGGCAGGATGATGATGTTGGTGACACTTCAATAAAACAAAATGCATAGCCTGTTGTAAAGGTTATTCTGGGAATATACATCAGTAGCCTGTTCTTATTAGGAGTTCCTGGATGAGGTCCTGGGAACCCCAAAAATCAAGCAGAATGAACAGGGTGCTGTCTCAGGACCAGGCAATGAATGGACTATGGAGCTCATTGCAGCACTAGGGTCAGACCTCCTGTGTGTTCACACATTGAAGGCCATTAATATATACTCCTGATGTATTCTCCTTTAAGGTTAACAACTAGAGCATGTACAGTTCAGGCAGCACGAGGCCTATAGAGATTAATAAACCAAAGCTTTCTACAAAATGCCGCCTTCTGCACTTTACATTTCCCATTCTTTTCAGCGTAATCCATGGTTGTGTTTCCTCCGTGTGCAGAAAGGGAAATATTGGTAGATGTGCACAGTATGGATCCCCATCGGAGTAAAAATTACAGTCATTACATCCTCATTGGCTTTTCTAAGCCGGGAGAAGTGAGGAAGTTTTGGTTACGAGAAGCCGCCGTCTCACTTATAAAAGTCACATTGAAACGTAATGAGATTTTTACTGACTTTATTTAAAGCTCGTTTTAAGTAATGTCATTCTTTAATAATTTTGTCTTCTTGGAGAATTTCTCATTTCCTTTTCTTTTCTTTTTTTTTTTGCTGGTATAAGAAGAACATTGTAAAAATGAGAAAATAACATCCAAGAGCCTTGTTTATATGGTGATGGTAAACACATTGATGGCTTATTTTTGTGACCGTTGGTGGGCCAACTCCTGGGACCCTAACCAGTCAGCCAAATGGGGGTCCAGAGCCCTTCACCTTTCTACAGATGGTGCCACTGGCCACACATACAAAGGAGAGCCCTTCAGTGTGTATTTCTGGATAAACACCTTACAGTAATACTCAAAATTGAAAGTTTTCTGTTCTTTGAAAGACCTAGCAATGCTGAAGTTGTACAAATCTCCTATAGAAGTGTATGCTCCACTATTGTATCACATCCAGATGCTGGATCTCTAGTTGCTAGTTAGGGTACTGCTATGGGTCACTGCCTTGTACAAGTTCAGCACAATCCATACTGCTACCATGACCTGAATGACGGCAATGTATTGTATCCTAATGTATAAAGTGACCTCCTCACTCTACCAACAGCAGATTTTTGTGGAAAAAGAGGTGCGGTTGTGTGTTAAAATGCCATATCCTTTTGTTCTCAGAAGACATAAGTGGCTTATCCAGTCACCTTACTTAGAACACATGCACGTTCACCTGAGTCGCATGTGCAAGTATATGGTGGGGCCCGACGAGATAGCGGCCATCCAAGAGATGAAAGAATGACAGTGGAGCTGCATACAGAGCTGTATCTGTGTGTGTATAGTGTTGCTATCCAGCATTCTTTAGGCCTCCAGCAGTACAGCTAATATGCCATCAACTCTCCCACCTATGAGATGACTCTATTCAATCTGTCCCAATCTATACAGCAAAGCTGTAGTGGATAAGGGGAAAAAATGACCCATGCATCAGGCGCTGTTCGGATTTCCAATATAAATAAGATCCAGATCCAAATGTAGCATTAAGGTACTTTATTTATTTAGCACACCAATGACGCGTTTCGGAGGTGGCACCCTCCTTCCTCAGAGGTGCGGTCCCTCTCTTTGTCTTTTTCTAATATATACAGCAAAGCTGACATGTATTCTGCAGAGAACGAGAAATTATCAGCCTATTGTGTCTGCCATAGGAGCCATTTTAAAAACTGAAATGTGTATAGTAACAAAAAATTGTTGTATAGTAACAAAAAAATACAACACCTTTTTTGTATGCTTTTGATAAATACTTTATCATGTCATTTCTGATCCACCATTCCTTTGAATCTACATGCAGTTTAAGCATGTGCGGTGTAAAAATAAACAATAAAAAATAAATCTTATATCGGTGTTTTCCAAACGGCGTGTCTCCAGCTGCTGCAAAACAACAACTCCCAGCATGCCCGGACAGCCATTGGCTGTCCGGGCATGCTGGGAGTTGTAGTTTTGCAACAGCTGGAGACGCACTGTTTGGAAAACACTGCCTTATGTGCATTACTCCGATCAATACATTTTGCCTTCAGAATTAATCCAGAATCTGAATGCTGATCAGTGATAACCGGTCCTGAGACTCCTCTAAGAGATATCATAGGTTATGTTGCTATTTTATATTTATTATTTTTTGGACACTTTATGCTTCCGCCTGGAGGTCCTATGTTCTCACTAGTAAGTTTTAGATACATTTTTATGACTATTTGATAATCCAATATCTGTCCGGTCACATTTATTACATTGTTTTTATAGGTTGCTAGAAGATGTGATTAGAGATGAGCGAACTTACAGTAAATTCGATTCGTCACAAACTTCTCGGCTCGGCAGTTGATGACTTTTCCTGCATAAATTAGTTCAGCTTTCCAGTGCTCCGGTGGGCTGGAAAAGTTGGATACAGTCCTAGGAGACTCTTTCCTAGGACTGTATCCACCTTTTCCAGCCCACCGGAGCACCGGAAAGCTGAACTAATTTATGCAGGAAAAGTCAGCAACCGCCGAGCCGAGAAGTTCGTGACGAATCGAATTTACTGTAATTTCGCTCATCTCTAGATGTGATGATGAGAATACAGTGCCATAGTTCGTAAACACGTCTTATTTCTGTGTGTTACGGCGGTGGCTCAGCCTTCCCATGTGTAAAGCAGTTATCAGGTCAACGCCCCAGGGACCTCTCTAGCAAGTTCCAAAAATCCTGCCAAGGGCAGATTAGGTTTATAAATATAAGTGCAGGATTTATTTGACTTTTTCACTAGAAGATGTTTAGTTTTGGTTTATAAGGAAATGAAACCAATTTAAAGAGACATCAGACCTCTTAGTTACCAGAAAGCATTATCGTTCTTAAAGAATTGTTTTTTTCATTTGACTATGCTACAGGGGTTGTAAAGTTAGTTTAGTTCATAATATAGTGTTTGTACCTGTGTTTCATGGTGGTCTCACAATTCTTCTGTGATTTTTGGCCCAATGTTTATTTTTAATAGCATACAAAATGAGTGTTGTCTCAGGTTTTCCCAGGTTGCAATGCAGCCCGAGACATTACATAATGGAATCTCTCGAGGGGCCACAAAAACAATGAAATTTAGGAAGGCAAAGTTTGATGAACTCAGGGAAGCCCTTAACAATATAAATTGGGATAATGTCCTCAAAAACAAGAATACTCACACTAAATGGGAGACTTTTAAAAATATCTTAAATTCTCATTGTAAGATGTATATACCTTATGGGAATAAAATGGTCAGGAATAAAAGAAAACCAATATGGATGAATAAAAATGTTAGGGGGGCAATAAACGACAAAATGAAAGCATTTAAACTACTAAAACAGGATGGCAGTGAAGAAAAAATTAAAAAGCTATAGAGAAAAATGTAAAATATGTAAAAAAAAAAAAAGAAAAAAAAAAAACTGATAAAAGCCGCAAAAAATAGAGACAGGAGGACTCATTGCCAAAGAGAGTAAAACTAACCCCAAAATGTTCTTTCACTACATAAATGGCAAAAAGGTTAAAAATGAAAGTGTTGGCCCTTTAAAAAACGATAAAGAAGAAATTATAAACGGGGATCAGGAAAAAGCAAATATATTTAAACAAATTCTTCTCCACTGAATTCACCAAGGAAAATGAAATGCCAGGTGAAATACAGTGTGATAAGGTGAACTCCCCAGTACAGGTCACCTGTCTAATCCAGGAAGAAGTACAGTGCCGCCTACAAAAAATCAAAATGGACAAATCGCCAGGTCCGGATGGCATTCCCCCCCCCCCCCCCCGCCCCGCGTGTTCTAAAGGAATTAAGTAATGTAATAGACAGACCCCTATTTAATATTCAGGGACACTATAATAACAGGGACTGTTCCCCAGGACTGGCGAATGGCAAATGTGGTGCCAATATTTAAAAAGGGGTCAAAAGGTGACCCTGGGAATTATAGGCCTGTTAGTTTAACCTCCGTTGTATGTAAATTGTTTGAGGGTTTTCTAAGAGATTATCTTAACAAAAATAAATGTATGGCTCCATATCAACATGGCTTTATGAGGGATCGATCCTGTCAAACTAACCTGATCAGCTTTTATGAGGAGGTGAGCTCCAGACTGAATTAGGGGAAATCGCTGGATGTCGTATATCTGGATTTTTCCAAAGCATTTGATACGGTGCCACATAAAAGGTTGGTGCATAAAATGAGAAGGATTGGACTAGGGGATAATGTGTGTAAGTGAGTAAGTAACTGGCTCAATGATAGGAAACAGAGGGTGGTTATTAATGGTACTTATTCTGGTTGGGTGACTGTTACTAGTGGGACCACAGGGGTCCATCTTGGGTCCTGTTCTATGTAATATATGCATTAATGACCTTGTAGAGGGGTTGAATAGTAAAGTAGGAATCTTTGCAGAAGATACTAAACTCTGTAAAGCGGTAAACACTATAGAGGACAGTGCACTGTTACAAATGGATCTGGAGAGGTTGGAGATTTGGCCTCAGAAGTGGTAGATGAGGTTCAACACTGATAAATGTAAGGTAATGCACATGTGGATGAATAATCCGGCCTGGGATTATGTATGACATGGGAAAACACTTGGGACGACTAATGTGGAAAAAGACTTGGGAGTCTTAGTTAAAGGGGTATTCCAGGAAAAAACTTTTATATATATATATATATATATATATCAACTGGCTCCAGAAAGTTAAACAGATTTGTAAATTACTTCTATTAAAAAATCTTAATCCTTTCAGTACTTATGAGCTGCTAAAGTTGAGTTGTTCTTTTCTGTCTAAATGCTCTCTGATGACGTGTCTCGGGAACCGCCCAGTTTAGAAGCAAATCCCCATAGCAAACCTCTTCTACTCTGTGCAGTTCCCGAGATAAGCAGAGATGTCAGCAGAGAGCATTGTTGCCAGACAGAAAACAACAACTCAACTTCAGCAGCTGATAAGTATTGAAAGGATTAAGATTTTTTAATAGAGGTAATTTACATATCTGGAGCCAGTTGATATTAAAAAAAAAGTTTTTTCCTGGAATACCCCTTTTAATAGTAAATTTAGCAGTAGTGACCAATGTCGGGCAGCTTCTGCCAAGGCAAATAAAATCATGGGGTGCATCAATAGGGGCATAGATGCCCACGACAAGGAAATAATTCTACCGCTGTACAAATCACTAGTCAGACCACACATGGAATACTGTGTACAGTACTGGGCACCAGTGTACAAGAAAGATATAGTGGAGCTGGAGAGGGTTCAAAGACGGGCAACCAGAGTAATACGGGGAATGGGGGGACTACAGTACCCAGAAAGATTATCAGAATTAGGGTTATTTAGTTTAGAAAAAAGAAGGCTTAGGGGAGACCTAATAACTATGTATGAATATATCAGGGGACAGTACAGAGATCTCTCCCATTATCTATTTATACCCAGGACTGTATCTATAACAAGGGGGCATCCTCTCCGTCTAGAGCAGACCTGGGCATTGTACGGCCCGATAGTCAGCGCGGGCCGGTCAGAGCCAATCAAAGGGCCGTATGTGGCCCGCGGGCCGTACAATGCCCAGGTCTGGTCTAGAGGAAAGAAGGTTTCGACACCAGCACAGACGGGGGTTCTTTACTGTAAGAGCAGTGAGACTGGGGAATTCTCTGCCTGAGGAGGTGGTCATGGTGAACTCTGTAAAAGAATTTAAAAGGGGTCTGGATGCATTTTTGGAGAATAATAACATTACAGGTTATGGATTCTAGATCTATAGGGACAGAAGGTTGATCCAGGGATCTATTCTGATGCCATATTCTGAGTGGGGAAGTAATTTTTATCTCTAGTATGAGGGTTTTTGCCTTCCTCTGGATCAACTCAGTAGGGACTCATTAGAGTTATAGGTTGAACTTGATGGACTCTGGTCTTTTTTCAACCTTATGAACTATGTTACATCACTAGTCAGGTGTTCAGAGGGAGCCTGTCTTTGCTTCCATGGGTGGACCGCTGGGTGAGAGGGAGATCATTCTGCAGTGAATTGTAGTTTTGCAACAGCTGGAGGCACCCTGGTTAGAAAACACTGGTCTATTGCATTGAAGAGAGCACAGGTGTGTTTCAATGGATGTGGCGGCTGATGTGTGGGAGGAAGAAAAATGACCTCACACTTACAAACAAGGAATTATGGCACATGTAGTTTGAGGGAGGGAACTCCAGCAGGAAATAGCCATTTCACAAAAAGATAGCCACAGCTTTATGTTTGTCTCAGAACATAACCGTTTAAGCTCCAAGACAAGCATGTATCCTTCCTAAGCATGTCCATTACTGTCTGGCAGGTATGAACTAAAATGACCTTATGATGGATAACACCTTTAAAGGATCGCCACCTTTTGGAGCAGTGTTTTAAGTGCTCCCTAGCGTGTCTTAAAAGAAAAAGAAACATCTTTGGAATTAGTTTTATTTAAACATGTGTAGTGTGTATAATACTGCAGTCATATGTATCTTTCTCACATCTAATTTCTCTGTTAGCAAGAGCACTAACATTCTAAGGGCGTGGGCTGTTGGTGACCCAATTGTCTAATATAAAACAGTTTTCCAGGACTATATGATTGATTAGCTTATCTACAAGATAGGCCATTAATCACTGATGGGCGGGGTCCCAAATCTTGTGGTTTTCAGTGGGACCAACCAGTCATCTAATTTGTGTGGAGAGCTCCCGACTCTCTCTAATAGATGAAGTTCGGGAAAGGAACGATCGGGCATGTTGGATTTCAACTGGCCCATCCTTGTGTTCTCAGGGAGATAAGCCTCTACCAGAGTTGTCTGTTCAGAGTTGTTCTGTATAATCTTGTAAACTCTGCAGAGAAAAGTGAGGATATATATCAACTGGCTCCGGAAAGTTAAACAGATTTGTAAATTACTTCTATTAAAAAATCTTAATCCTTCCAATAGTTATTAGCTTCTGAAGTTTTCTGTCTAATTGGTCACGTCCCGGGAGCTGTGCATGGTGGGAGAATATCCCCATAGGAACTGCACAGCTCCTGGGACGTGAGTCATCAGAGAGCAGTTAGACAGAAAACAACAACTAAACTTCAGAAGCTAATAACTATTGGAAGGATTAAGATTTTTTAATAGAAGTAATTTACAAATCTGTTTAACTTTCCGGAGCCAGTTGATATATAATAAAAGTTTTGGCCTGGAATACCCCTTTAATACACAGAGCTGATTGGTACAGAGCAAACAGTACAAAAGTTCAGATATCCCTGTGTCACACAAGGGAGGGTTGTGTAGACCATATGGAGCCATCAAAGGAGGAGTAGCTGTAGGGCCAATGAGCGATTGTGTTTTGCTTTCCCTTAGAGCTGTGAGGGTCCAATAAAAAGAAAAAAATGTAATGGTACTGCTTCTGGTTTGGGTTATGTTAGTCCCCCTTTCCATCTAGGACAGTTCTCCACTCCTATGTTAGTATTGTAGTGCCTATAAAGGGAATATTGTGGGGCCAGCCAAACTACAATCTATGACCCCTTTAGCGTAGAGGGCCATGGCGTTTGCCTACAGAACCTGCCTACAGATGCAGTAGAGTAATATAAAGGGCTCTTTCTGTGATGGATTTCTTTTATGGAGTATAGTTACCAGATATGCCGCTGCCCAATATGCTTCTGTTTTCCTAAGGTGTGGGAATTAAAAAGTCTTGTGTAAACCAGATTCCCCCTCAGTAGTTCAGAGTTGGGTGTAATGAGGGGACAGGCAGGCGATATTTTCGGCATCTCATTGCACATGTAACACTAGATGCAGCATTCTTTGCATTGAGAAGTTCACGGCTACATTCCTAACATTGTATTTGGACTGTGAAAGATGAGAGATGTCAGGCTGCCGCTCCGTGTACCTTTGTCTAATATAACATAACTAGGAGTTTATCTTTGCCTACTATAACATAACTGGGTGTCTACTTATCAGTATAATACATAGAGACAGACAATAATCTCATATAGTAGGCTTTAGTAGACTCGTTTCACACCACAACAACTTACTAAGGTCATAATACTACCTTTTTGTGTTGTGTTTTTTTTCTTTTGCTATGGTTCTACCATCATGTTTGTTATTTATTTTAAAGTTTGTTTTTAATTTGTTTTATATTTGTTATCATTAGTTTATATTAGTTGCATGTGTAATCTTCACCTCTCACAGTTTCTTCTATCAATTTTAGATCAGTGGGGGTCCGAATTGTTGCACGATTGAGATGGTCTGATTTTAGGGGCCGTGCACTTGTGTGAGCACTGCAGCATCTTCAATATTTACATCAATTTCGGGCTAGATTCCCACACAGTATTCTGTGTATTTACCAAAAAGCAGAAGTGGAACTACCAGATAGAAGAACTATAGGCTTGTTCAAAGTGCTGACATTCCACTTGCAGCAGGGTCCCATTGTTTTCAATGAGATTCTGCTGCTCTGCGCATACTGCGGAATTGCTGTGGCGGAATTCCGCCGGCAGAATGGACATCCACCCAAAGAATGAACCTGTTCATTCCTTGGGCGAGATTCCACTAGACTGTATTGCCGTCTATGAGAAGCACATATCTGCACCGTCCCGCCGCCGCGGTGTGAACGAGCCAATGAAAGATTTGCACCTTTTTGTTTTGGACTCTTTCCTGGATGTGGCTAAAACTACTGACCAAAATACTGGATATGCACACAGCTTCAGGCTGGTTCATTTTTACAAACCCTTTTTTGTGGCTTGGCAAGGTATTCATGTGAATGAGACAGTGCTTTAGTACCTTGCAATACCTTTAGGAAAAGTAGGGCATTTGCAAAGTATGAACACAACGAGACCAGTGTAAACATTGAGGCTGCAGTGAAGCTCCTGGGCTTCTTCAGTCAGCTGATCGGGATGCTGAAAGTTGGACCCCACATATCTAATATTAATGGCCTATTCATAGGAGGACAGGCAGTCCGTTGTAAAAGGCTTTATGGCCCCTTAAAGGGGTACTCCGCTGCTCAAACTGTTCCAGACGCTGGAGCCGGGAGCTTGTGATGTCATAGCCCCCTCATGACGTCACGCCCCACCCCCTCAATGCAAGTCTATGGGAGGGGGCTTGCATTGAGGGGGCGGGGCGTGACGTCACGAGTTCCCGACGCTGGCTTCAGTGTTCGTAACAGTTTGTTCCAAACGCTGAGCAGCGGAGTACCCCTTTTAAAGCTTTACCTCTTTTCCTCCACAACAGTGGCACTCTAACTGTCCTCAAATTACAACTCCCAGCATGCTCTGACAGCAGCAGGTTGAAGACCAATGCTATAGGTACTAATTTGGGAAACACTACTCTAGAAACGTAGGGGGACATTAATCAAAACCAGTGCAGAGGAAAAGTTGCTTCTTTCATTTTTGAAAAGGCCTCTGAAAAATGAAAGAAGAGATCTAATTGGTTGCTATGGGCAACTGGTCAACTTTTCCTCAGCTCAGGTCTTGATGAATCTCCCCCATAATTCTCAAATGATGTTGTTTTGTTCTGACATCTGAACAACCCTTTCCTTTCCCGTTTACTTGAGCTATCTAGGGCACATTCACGATCTCCTGAGGTTCCTTCATACCTCCCGGAAACTACATTATGGTACTCGAGCAGCCGACCAGGGTTATTGATCTCGCACATTTAGCTTTTAGGAATAGGAGGTTCTTTGACCATTAATTCGGCCTTCATCTTCGCGCTGTAGTCCTGCTTCATTTTCGGTGTCAGATTATGTAATGTCTTGACTGACAGCAAGACAATAAAGCAAGAAGTAAGATGTGCAGATCACTTAGTCATCTATTTCTAAGAATACTCAATGTATTTCCTGTGCTACGAGCCCTAGTGCTCATCCATCCATAGTTTATAGTCTAATAATCCATTTATAGAAAGCTAATAGCAAGTTGGTAATAGCTCATCCGGTCTAGAGATGATTTTTCCATGTTTGTATACAACCTCACCGAGTCCGATTAATTCAATTGAAGGTCTCAGAAGACCAAACCATACTACCTTTGTTGGCTCTCACAGATTGATATCAACATTAAAGGGTACCTCTCATCAAATAAACTTTTGATATATTTTAGATTAATGAATGTTGAATAACTTTCCAATAGCATGTTACTGAAAAATATGCTTCTTTCTATTGTATTTTTCCCGATCAGTCCTGTCAGCAAGCATTTCTGACTCATGCTGGAGTCCTAAACACTCAGAGCTGCCAGCCTGCTTTTGTTCACAGCCAAACAGGCTGTGAACAAAGCAGGCTGGCAGCTCTGAGTGTTCTCCTTTGTGAACAAAGCAGACTGGCAGCTCGTAATGTTTAGGACTCCAGCATGAGTCTGAAATTCTTGCTGCCAGGACTGGTAGGGAGACCCCTAGTGGTCATTTCTTCAAAGTGGAAAATTTAATAGAAAGAAGCATATTTTTTAATAACATTCAATTGTAAATATAATATATCAAAAGTTTTTTTGATGAGAGGTACCCTTTAAATTGCCTCTAACAAGGTAGAAGAAAGGGGAGAGTAACTGCCAAAAGTCTCCACCATCCACCTTTTGTCCCTGCCTTTTGGGGGTACCCACTTCTTTAATAGAGTGGCCCCAACCTGTAATAGAAGGGACAAAAACAAACAAAAAAGCTATAGAAAATGTGAGGTAACACTATAACCCATGCTAGCAAAGATAATCAAATAAAAATAATGAAATCCAGACTGACAACCAAATCACTACACTGCATTGGTTACTGAAAACAATTCCTAACCATTACACTTATTAAAAGCTACGTTTACAGAATGACAATGTAAATTATTATTTCTACAATCCAGCATATAAGGTAATAGAAATAAAGCCGGCACTCACCGTTCTTCTCAAAATTCTTGCTTTATTGTGCTTCACATAGATTCAGGGGTAGGGAACAGACGTTCAGTTTCGTGCTATGGATGAGGTGCCAGTTTCGTGCTATGGATGCACTTCCTCCGGCCCTCTGAGGGCCGGAGGAAGTGCATCCATAGCACAAAACTGAGCTTTTGTCACCTATGTAACCTCCCCACGTCTGTTCCCTACCCCTGAATCTAGATTACCTTATATGCTGGATTACCATGAACACTTGTCTATAAGCCAGAGCACCATAGTGCTTTCAACAGCGTTTCCCAGTAAACTGTAAAGATCCTCCCACGTCCTCAGTGCCGTATGCACACCTAGGAGTGATTATTTCTACGATTCCAACCTGTTTTGTCTATACCTTTTGAAAAAGATTAATCAGGGAATCTTACCTATGGAATCTTTACATAGAATGGTCTTCCAGAAGTGCCAGTCAGGCACAAAACTGCGCTGTCCCACCACGGGTACCCACGGGTCCCATCCTACCCTCCCTCTCTCTCGATGTGTGTCATGAAGTAACCTTGTAATAAAGGCTTCGATTTTGCAGCAAGGTGAGTTGCCGAGTCTCTTTTTTTTCTCCCTATATTCACATGCACCAGTTTGGACTTTGACGTTCTCTGAGGACCACCAGGCTGCTTTTCCTTTTATGAGTCCGTTTGCTTGAACTTCCTATACTGACAAATAGTACAGTGGTTGAGTAGTGCCAGTCTTCACAGTACTTTCGCATTTGATATTTTTTGAGGTGTTCACCTCTTAATTAATTTGGCATCAAACTGAGTAAGACTGGCAAATCATACGCCATTTCCTTCAATGTTTAAGCTGGTTGGTGCCAGGGAAGGAGCCTCTATGTAGTTCAGTGCAGACCTGGACATACACAGCAACAGACAATAAGAAACATTGTTAGCTCTGGTTAACAAGTATGTCCCGTTATACCAGACTCTCTATGTGAGTCGTAAGTGTCCTAAGAAGTTCGACAAGGTATGGACCCCTTGGCTTTTGCTTGATAGCCAAGGGGCCCGGGTTATTTTGTCACAGTAGTTTCTTATGGGCATTGTACATCTTGTTGGGGGGGGTTAGGGTTTCCGGGACATGTGGCTGTGTGTCTGAATGTGTGTTTGATTGTGTTGGGCTTTTTCCGGTTGGGACTCAGCGGTACCCTTCTGTTTTTCTGGACAATCTCCCAAATGTTTTCTACTGGATCTGATCTCTGGGTCCCCCGGTGTTTATTGTACTGTTGTGTTTTGTTCCACTGTAAGTGGTGTTTATTCCTTTTAGAGCTGAGCGAACTTACAGTAAATTCGATTTGTCACAAACTTCTCGGCTCGGCAGTTGATGACTTTTCCTGCATAAATTAGTTCAGCTTTCAGGTGCTCCGGTGGGTTGGAAAAGGTGGATACAGTCCTAGGAGACTCTTTCCTAGGACTGTATCCACCTTTTCCAGCCCACCGGAGCACCGGAAAGCTGAACTCATTTATGCAGGATAAGTAATCAATGCCGAGCCGAGAAGTTCGTGACGAATCGAATTTACTGTAAGTTCGCTCATCTCGAATTGCTTTCATTATAAAAATTTTAATTAAATACTAATTGTGGTCGGGTTCACATAACGTGTAATGAACATGGTAATGCTAACCACACAACCTAGTTAACCAAGCCTGAGGTGTGCCCGGCTGGCTGACCGAGGTAGCCTATGAAGAAGGGGGCTACCTAAGTGGTGATGCAAGGGAGAAACCTGTAATTTAAGGGAGGGGGGGGACAAACCAGAACTGAAGCAGACCCCAATGAGGTAGGTCGTGCCTGATATACCGTACCAAACCCCTCCCACAAATTAAATTAACTGTCCCAGCTAATTACCACTTGTGGTCGGGTTCACATAACGTGTAATGAACATGAAAAAAAAAAGATCTGCCCAGATGCTCATATTGCTACACAACAATGTATATTTGCCATTAGGAATGTGAACTGTAATGGCAGCCATAGTGGCTCAATTTATATAGGACAGGATTATATAGAAATGTATTTTTATCCTGCCAGGACAACCCCTGTCCATATGCTGTGGATGTCATCGTAGGGGAAAGGGGACTTCTCTGGCAGCTTCTGATCTGCTCAGATGGGCTAAGATAAGACAGTGATTTCCAACCTTTGTCTCTCCAGTTGTCGCAAAACTACCACCCCCAGCATGCCCAGACAGCCAACGGCTGTCTGGGCATGCTGAGGGTTGTAGTTTTGCGACAGCTATTTTAAGAGCGGGTTAAAGAGACTTCCCCAATGCAAAAACATAAACTTTTACTGTGAGTTCTGTTCCGTCTCTCTTATGTTTCTATCATTGCAGAGAATATTCGTATTCCTTGAGTCACGCAAATGTATTACGGCATCTCCTCACCTCCTGCAGGTACCGAGATTTGGATAATATACTTAGCCCGGCTTATTGTCGTGGCCTATTTATAGAAGCCTTCTCCCTTAATAATTTCACCTAGACATTTGCTTGCAGTCATTCTTAATTCGGTTTTGGACACTTGAATCCTGATTTAGCCAATCGCCGGGCAGGAGGCTTTTCAATCCTGTTAAATCCTATAGAGGGATTTATTAATCTCAGTAAGGGATTGCTGCTATCCTCTGTCTAGAAAATCTCTGCCTCAGCATACTTGTGCCCACGCCACATTTGCCTGATGTAGAAATGTCCAAAGCTACTTATTCTTGGCCAGGAATCGGAGATACGGACACCTGGCAGTCACTAGGCATTGCGACAGGGTGACATGAGGGAACGGGAGTCCATTATTGTAATTATACGGCTTTTTTTTTTAGCAAATATGTTAAAGTAACCCATATGTTTTTACTATCCGCCATGGGTCAGGATAGGTCATCAATATCAGATTGGGAGGATCCCAAAATCTGGCGATGCGTCATATAATTGGTTCTTTCAAAACAAGCCCTCCCATGTTGCTTCCGGTGACGCGAAATTAGCTACTGGGCTACTGCGCGCAGCCGCAAGCACACACGCCCATCCCTACTGTGTTCGCCAGAAACTGACATCAGCGCAGGCATAAGCAATTGATGGCCATTCTGCTCATCCTGCTTTTCTTGCGAACCTAGTGATAAGCGCAATTAGAGGCGGAAGTGTAATGGATTAGGGTCCGGAGTTACACTTTAAAGTAAGGGCAAGGCAAAGTGGTTAGTGTTAGCTTAGTGTTTGTTTACAGTTAGGGTTTGTGTTTGGGGTTGTAGGTTAGGGTTAGAGTTTGTGTTTGGGGTTAGAAGTAGGGATCGACCGATATGGATTTTTTTTTTTTTTAGGGCTGATACCGATAATCTGCGACCTTTCAGGCCGATAGCCGATAACTTATACCAATATTCCGGTATAAATTATCGTCTATTTCCACTATAAGTTATCGGATATTTATTACCGCAATACGATGCCGTTTCAATCCAGCTTTTCTCCCAAGTGATCGCCTGCGTCCCACAATTGCTGCAGGAATTGGATGTCACATTCTTTCTGTATCCCTACGAGACTTACAATAAGCATCTCATAGAGATGCATAGGGAAAGTAACTTAAGCCCACACAGGACAAAGGTTGTCTTCTTGAGACAAACCCTTTACGTAGGTACTGTCATCTGAACAAACTTTGCATAGTTCTAAAATACAGTTAATATAAGAAACTTTGTAAAATATCCTATTAGACAAATAGACTGTATTCCACTCAGAATACCAGCTCTGCAAGACAAGCAATACAAGTTTAAGGAAGGGGGAGGTCTTCCCACCAGCTCTAGGAGAACTGCAAATTATAGATGAAGCCTGCAGAGCAGACATCTTCTAAACAATATCATATGCAAGTTATATAATGGCCACAAATAGTGCTGCTCCTCATGTACGTACACAGGGCAGCTTATTCTGATTTTAGGGATGAAAACTATTTCTGAAGGGTCTCCTGTCCTCCCATCCCCATTGAAATAATCAATGTCTGAGGGATAGCGACTGAAAAACTCACTGACTGACAAGTATATTGTACATATGGTCAGTTTAAGAGAAAATAAGTCTATTTTGCAGGCACATAGCAACAGAAATCCCCTCTCCCAGATATGGTCCTACCCCCCCCCCCCCCCCTCTCCTTATGATCAATGACAAGTCACACAATTCACTCCTGGCATTCCAGAGCATTGTCAGTATAGTGATCTATTAGGATGGGTTTGTATGTTCCCTGTTCTGCACTGCAGTCAATGCAGGGGGTTGTATAAAAAAAAAAAAAAAAAAAAAAAGGATTGGCATGGGGGAGGGGAAAATTACACCGAAATATAATTAATAGGTCACATCACATTACTGCTAAAGAAATGAGAGCACTTGGGAAAGTCAGAAAGTGGAGCAGAGAAGGGAATCGCATTAACTCCTTCTGCACCTTAACTAACAATAGACAATATTCTCCTAAAACACTCACACTACTCTGAAGAAAAAAATACATATATTCTATAGAATTTTCAGCTCTGTCAGTTTTAAAGGGGTACCCTACAGTTAGTGCTAGACTAACTGAGCAATTCGTTTAGTGTCGTTGTGACCAAATAATCATCCAGTGCAGTGTTTTCCAACCAGGGTGTCTCCGGCTGTTGCAAGACTGCAACTCCTAGTATGCCCGAATGCGAACACCGGGCTCTCACACTCCGTATCTCTGTCCCCTCCAACTCCTAGCTTCGTTCCTGACCACACTCCTGTGCCGCCTGCCCTGACCTCTTGCCTGTCCAGACAAGAATTTGCCTCATCCTACCTGTCCCACGTATCACTTCAACAGCCTGTGTGGACGAGTCGTATCAGGGGTAGCGACCTGGGTGCCACCTGCCGTAGCAAGTCCATTCCTCTTTGCGGGGGGCTCTGGTGAAAACCAGCGGCACCTTAGACTCCGCTCCCTGGTACGGCCCACACCATCATCCACACAGGTTCAGCGGATTCACTGCTCCACTGCCGTTTCATGGGGATTCTGCTGTCCTATTCACATGGCAGAATTTCCACTATGGTAATACCGCTATGGAAATTCTGCATTCCGGATCCTGCAAAAACATTGAACCTGTCAATAATTTTTGCAGAATTCTGTGCAGAGCCCCATTGACGTCAGTGGGGCTCTGAAATCCAGTCAGAATCTGTGTGCATAAATTCTGCACATAAATTGAGTGAAATCTCAGACATTCCACCATGTTAACATAGGCTTACATGAATAAATAACAGGTTTATCCAGGGACAGGATGTTTAAAAGTCCTGGGCAATCTCTGCAGCCCGAGAATAATGTGGAGATGTATCGGAAGTCCCCTCTACTTGCATTAGACTCTAAATGAAAACTTTCACCCTCACAAATTAGGGTGAGTTAGGGTTTATTTAACTCTACTAGACTTTTAGTTCATGTAAGAAACATGGGTATTAACCCCTTAACGACGCAGGACATAAATGTACGTCCTGGTGTGGTGGTACTTAACGCACCAGGATGTACATTTATGTCCTATATATCAACGCGAACATCGGAGCGATGCTCTGGTCAAGTGCGGCAGGTCCCGGCTGATAGCGACCACGCGGATGTCCGCCATTAATCCCTCAGATGCCATGATCAATACAGATCATGGCATCTGCAGCGCTGCGGTCACTAAAATGGATGATCAGATCGCCTGCAGCGCTTCGGCGGCAATCTGATAATCCAGAACGGCAGACGGAGGTCCCCTCACCTGTCACCGCTGCCTATAACGGGTCCTCTGCTCTGGTCTGAGATTGAGCAGACCAGAGCAGAAGATGACCGATAACACTGGTCAGTGCTGTGCCCTATGCATAGCACTGAACAGAATTAGCAATCGAATGATTGCTATAAATAGTCCCCTATGGGGACTATTAAAGTGTTAAAATAAAAGTAAAAAATAAAAGTAAAAAAAATGTGAACAATCCCCTCCCCCACTAAAAATCTTTTTTTATATACATATTTGGTATCGCCGTGTGTGTAAATATCCAAACTATTAAAATATAATGTTAATTATCCCGTACGGTGAACGGCGTGAACGTAAAAGAAAAAGTCATTTTATTCCAATAAGATTACAGATCACGGCGCAAAAAATTAGCCCTCATACCGCCGCTTATACGGAAATATGAAAAAGTTATAGGTCAGCAACATAGAGGGATTTTCAACGCACTAATTTGGTTAAAAAGTTAGTTTTTTTTCAAGCGGTGTTATAATAGAAAAGTATATAATCTTGGGTATCATTTTAATCGTACTGACCCACAGAATAAAGAATACTGGTCTATTTTACCGTTTAAGTGTACAGCATGAAAACGAAACCTTCCAAAATTCGCAAAATTACGGTTTTCTTATCAATTTCCCCACACAAATAGTATTTTTTTGATTGCGCCATACATTTTATGGTAAAATGAGTGATGTCATTACAAATAACTGGTCGTGCAAAAAACAAGCCATTACACTAGTCTGTAGTTGTCTGAGTGCTTAAAGGGGTACTCCGCTTCTAGGATCTTATCCCCTATCCAAAGGATAGGGGATAAGATGTCAGATCGCGGGGGTCCCGCCGCTGGGGACCCCCGGGATCTCCACTGCATCGCCCAGCTATCATTACTGCACTGCACTCTCTCTGTGCGTAATTACTGGCGATACAGGGGCCGAAGCATCGTGACGTCACGGCTCCGCCCCCGCAATACAAGTCTATGGGAGGGGCGTGGCGGCCATCACGCCCCCTCCCCAAGACTTGTATTGAGGGGGTGGGCTGTGACGTCACGAGGGGGCAGCAGGACCCCCGCAATCTGACATCTTATTCCCTATCCTTTTGGATAGGGGATAAGATGCTAGGGGCGGTGTACCCCTTTAAGGCCCAAATGGGCTTAGTCCTTCAGGGGTTAAAGGAAATCTGTCATCAGTGTCACATGCACCAACCTCTCGGTACAGACAGGTAGTGCAGGTGACACTGATGACAACAATAGGTGCTCCAGTTCTCCCGCTATTTTCTTTGGTATCTTCTGTTCTGAGGCCGTCTTGGAGCATGGGCCTTTGAGACGTCACCGCTCCTGTTCTATGCTGGCAAACAGCAGCGGTGACCTCGGGAAGATCCGCCTATACTTCAAGTCAGCCCTGGAACAGAAGATACCGAAGAAGATAGCGGGAGAACTGGAGCACGTATTGTTGTCATCAGTGTCACCTGTATTACCTGTCTGTACCGAGAGGTTAGTGCAGGTGAAATTGGTGACAGATTTCCTTTAAGCCTAATCGAAATATCTCCACTCATCCGGAAGTTATGCTGGAACATACATATACACCCACACATGCATACAAACAATGAGTATGTATGTGTGTGTGTGTATATATGTGTGTGTGTGTATATATAATGTGTGTGTGTGTGTGTGTATATATATGTATACACATTTTCCATGTTTTTCTGGAGATGCTGGTTATATTACATTACATTATCAGGACTGGCTATCTGGACCTTACATCTGCTTGACTGTACACAACAAAAATGTTTGGTCTAAACAGTGTCCCGTAAACCCAACTGGAATAGTATAAACATAAACATAGTTGTATAGGCTTCCAGTGTGAGTAGCCGGGTCTTCAGAACACACTCCAGCAAGTTATTTCTCAAATGTTTACAAAATACAGAACGCAGAAAAGTGCAGATTCTTTAGTTTATTGCTGGTGAATGTAAACACAGTCTGCTTGTTTATATACAACATATCTAACCTGCAATAGTCATAAATGTGACAACTATAACAAATAAAAAAGGCTTGGAGATGAAAGGTCTCTAAAGGTGTCTGTTAAAGGGGTATTACCATCTCATAAAGCAGTGTACCCCAAGCAGTTGCAAAATTACAACTCCTATCATCTGGCAGGGCATTATGGGAGTTGTAGTTTTGCAGCTGCTGGCGAGACACAAGCCATCACTTTATGATCAGTCAAGTCCATCCAATGGGCATCCCAGGGCGTCCCCTCTCCCCTAGGCAGCATCAGTGCTGGAAACTACAGCAATTCCTCATTCAGAAGAATAGGGCCGAATACAGCTTACTGCAAAGGAGCCCCATAAGAGGACCCAACACTACACCAGGGCAGTGTCCCCTTCCTTCTCATGATCCATGGGGGTCTCAGAGGTCAGAACTCCCCTGATCATAAAGTGATGAGCATATCCTAACCTAAATCTTTGTGTGAACATACCCTTAGGGCAGTGTTTCCCAACAATTGTGCCTCCAGCTGTTGCAAAACTACAACTCCCAGCCCGGACAGCCAACGACAAATCACCTTTTCTACTATCCATGATCTTTTTGCTTCTCCATGCCGCAGTACACGTGAGGGTGCACAGAAGAGCAGTTGCTATGACATATGGGCACATTTGAATATATTCATGAGCACCGGCTGCACACGTCATCATCTGAAATTAGCCCTGGAGACATTTCAGTCCACAGTGTACCATAGGGGGGATGTAAGGGAAAGCACATGCATGCATTAAGTAGTGCAGCAGTGGATAACAGTGTATTACTTAAGAAAAGCTTAATTCTAAACTCATATGCTTTATAGGTTGTGGCCCTGCAACAGATGGAGCATCATGTATGGGAACTACTGTAAACAGTGGCGATTCCATTTGTAATGCTAGCAGTCCTAAATGAAACATTACTACTAATGCTAAATTATATTACAGTAGAATCTCCCAATAGTGGACACTCACGGGGAAGAAAAAAAGTGTCCGCTATTTAGAGATGTCCCTCAAAAACTTTCTAAATGACGGTATACCATACTGTACTCACTCCAGAGTGTGATTACCTGTAAAACTTAATAAAAAGGAATATTACAGTAGAATCTTCCAATGCCATTTAATCACCCCTATCCCTCCCCCTGTATCATTTCATCCCCCCTTTATACCCTGTTCCAACATATTCCCCCTGTGCCTTGTGCCAAATTATCCCCCCCCCCCCCTTACCCCCTGTGCCACATCCTTTCCCCTTGATCCCCCTGTGTCATTTCTTTTCCCCTTTATTACCCTCTGTGTAAATTCATCAACCCCCCTGGGGGTGGTAAAGAGGGGGTGAGGAATTTGCACAGAGGGTAATAAAGGGGGAATAAAAGGAAATTATGTGGTACAGGGGTTAATTAAGGGGGGGATGATTTGGTATAGGGGAAATAAAGTGGCACGGGGGGTCAGGGAATGAGGGGGGTGAATGATGTGGTTAGTGGACATACAGAAGCAGGAGACCACTGTTTAAACATTGGTCTTCTGCTTCTGTGCTGGGGCTTGTGCAGAGGGGTGCAGTGGGGGCCTGGGTCCGCTGAGAGCCTGGGCCCCTTACTGGGGTATTGGCTGTACCCCCTGATGGCAGCCATGAGTACAAGGTAGGGCCAGCACATAAGCCTGGTTGTCCCCTATTGGGATTGTTTTGTCCCCAATTGGGATTGTTTTGTCCCCTATTGGGAGTCTTTTGTCCCCTATTGTACCCTTTCAGGTGTGTCCTCATCCGCTATTGGGAGTGTCTCCTTTTCGGAGGGTGCAAATACATTAAGTCTTATGGTATTCTGCCGGGGAATTAAAAACTGTCCGCTATTGGGAGGTGTCTCCTATTGGGAGGTGTCCACTACGGAATTCTCGCGGCTGAATTCCGCGGGCGGCCGCCGCCGAAAATACTTTGGCGCTAGGGCCGCGGGGCACTGAGCTGTCACCATTGACGGCTATTCAGTGCTCGCGGAATCCGCGCAAAGAATTAACATGTTCTTTCTTTGCGCGGAACACTTTCAGCGGCTGAAATGTCCGCCGCTGAAATTCCGCAGTGTGAACGGGTCTCGCGGAGACCCGTTCACACTAATGTTAAAGTTCACACCGCGGAATTGCGCCTGCGGTATTCCGCCCGGAAATTCTGCGGCAATTCCGTAGTGTGAACGGGGCCTAAGGGAGCTTTTACTGTATATCTATGTCAGTGCAAACATTTAATGTAGATATATGTGCAAGAAGAGCTGATGCAATGAACTTTCAGTAAGTAAAAAATTGTATAACAGTCATTGTATAGCACAGAGGTCACCAATCCAGTCCTCAAGACCACCAAAAGTCCAGGATTTGAACGTGAAGTCATTGCTGGAGTATATAGCATGATAGTTTGTGTGATAGTGAATGTTGTATGTAGTGTATATGATGCGATAATGTATGTACTGCAGTGTTTCCCACCCAGTGTGCCTCCAGGTGTTGCAAAACTACAATTCCCAGCATTCTCGGAGTTGTAGTTTTGCAACAGCTGGAGTCACCCTGGTTGGGAAGCACTGATGTAGGGTATATATTGTGATAATGTATGTAGTGTATACGGTCTGAGAGTGTAGGTAATGTATGTAGTATGATAGTATGTGTATGTTGTATGTAGTCTATATGGTGTATATATTGTGATAATGTATGTAGTGTATATGGTGTATATACAGTATTGTGTTAATGTATGTAGTGTATATGTTGTGATAATGTAAGTAGTGTATACAGTGTGATAGTGTATGTAGTGTTATAATGTGATAACCTGTGTGGTTTATATCGTGTATATAGTGTAAATTTTATGATAATGTATGTAGTGTATACAGTGTGATAGTGTATGTAGTGTGTAGATATTGTGATAGTGTAGGTAATGTATATAGTGTATGTAGTATATATGGTATGATAGTGTATATAGTGTGATAACCTGTGGAGTTTATGTATGGTGATAGTGTAGGTAATGTATATAGTGTATGTAGTATATATGGTGTGATAGTGTATGTAGTGTATATAGTGTGATAACCTGTGTGGTTTATGTATGGTGATAGTGTAGGTAATGTATATAGTGTATGTAGTATATATGGTGTGATAGTGTATGATAGTGTATATAGTGTGATAACCTGTGTGGTTTATGTATGGTGATAGTGTAGGTAATGTATATAGTGTATGTAGTATATATGGTGTGATAGTGTATGTAGTGTATATAGTGTGATAACCTGTGTGGTTTATGTATGGTGATAGTGTAGGTAATGTATATAGTGTATGTAGTATATATGGTGTGATAGTGTATGTAGTGTATATAGTGTGATAACCTGTGGGGTTTATGTGTGGTGTATGTAGTATATATGGTATGATAGTGTATGTAGTGTGTAGATATTGTGATAATGTATGGTGATAGTGTAGGTAATGTATATAGTGTATGTAGTATATATGGTGTGATAGTGTATGTAGTGTGTAGATATTGTGATAATGTATGGTGATAGTGTAGGTAATGTATATAGTGTATGTAGTATATATGGTGTGATAGTGTATGTAGTGTGTAGATATTGTGATAATGTATGGTGATAGTGTAGATAATGTATGTGGTGTATGTAGTATATATGGTGTGGTAGTGTATGTAGCATGATAGTGTATATAGTGTGTAGATATTGTGATAATGTATGGTGATAGTGTAGGTAATGTATGTGGTGTATGTAGTATATATGGTATGATAGTGTATGTAGTGTATATAGTGTGATAACCTGTGGGGTTTATGTGTGGTGTATGTAGTATATATGGTATGATAGTGTATATAGTGTGTAGATATTGTGATAATGTATGGTGATAGTGTAGGTAATGTATGTGGTGTATGTAGTATATATGGTGTGATAGTGTATATAGTGTATGTAGTGTGTAGATATTGTGATAATGTATGGTGATAGTGTAGGTAATGTACGGTATGTGGTGTATGTAGTATATATGGTGTGATAGTGTATGTAGCATGATAGTGTATATAGTGTGTAGATATTGTGATAATGTATGGTGATAGTGTAGGTAATGTATGTGGTGTATGTAGTATATATGGTGTGATAGTGTATATAGTGTATGTAGTGTGTAGATATTGTGATAATGTATGGTGATAGTGTAGGTAATGTACGGTATGTGGTGTATGTAGTATATATGGTGTGATAGTATATGTAGCATGATAGTGTATATAGTGTGTAGATATTGTGATAATGTATGGTGATAGTGTAGGTAATGTATGTGGTGTATGTAGTATATATGGTGTGATAGTGTATATAGTGTATGTAGTGTGTAGATATTGTGATAATGTATGTGGTGTATGTAGTATATATGGTGTGATAGTGTATGTAGCATGATAATGTATATAGTGTGATAACCTGTGTGGTTTATATAGTGTGTGTAGTGTGATTGTGTACTTTACCACTACTTCTTGTGTGTACACCTGACCCTACTCTGTCTTGCCGATTTCTTGCACTGTCACTACCTCGGCCTCTTTCATGGTACTTGCAGCATCCCGTCTGCTCCGCCCGCTATCCCTGGGATTTGCATTACCAATGAGAGGAGGGGTAGCTGTAAGTCATCATGCTATGACATCTGTGTATCAGACACCAGGCTTGTGCTGGGCCCCCGCACTCACACCGGGGGTAGCCAAGTATATCACAGTCTGCTGCCTGTTTAATCTGCTCCTCCTTTATTTTTTCAGCTATGGGACAATAGAATGACATGCCCCGGGGTTATCCCTCTTGTATCCTTGCAGTTGGCAGCCAGAGTCACATTCAGCATTGGTGCAGCTTGAGCCTCGTCTCCTATTATAATTTCCTGTTTTATCCCTGTGTAAGCATAGTATGTACTGTTTCTGTTGTGGAGTCCCAGAACCTAATGTGACCCGTAGAACCTTAGATGTCTCCTGTGCTGCCATCCAGTCTCTAGAAAGTACAGGCTCTTCACATCTGATCTGACCACCTTCGCCTGTCGGGGAACCTGACAACAGCAGCGTATTAATATCTGCTCTCGTCTCACCAATCACAACTGAACACTTTCTATATGGGCTCCTATGGCTGAACGGTAAGGAAGCATCGGGGGGGGAGCGCAGTACAGCCGGGCTTCACAGTGATATGTGGGGTGGCTTTTAAAAGGAACATGGGTTTCGATTGCTGGTCTGAAGACACTAAAGGGTTAATGTCACTGTGTCTGTGGGTACTTAAATAGTAATACTTGCTATTGCTTTGAGTTAGTGTTTTTGTAGTTGTCCATGTGGGTTGTATGATCTGATGTTCAGTTCTCACCTTTCGATCCCCGTGTGTGTAAACCAATGTATTGGTGTAATAGATAGATAAATGTTGTATGTCATCATATGATCTGATGTTCAGTTCTCACCTTTCGATCCCCCTGTGTGTGTAAACCAATGTTTTTGGTGTAATAGATACATAAATGTTGTATGTCATCATATGATCTGATGTTCAGTTCTCACCTTTCGATCCCCGTGTGTGTAAACCAATGTATTTGGTGTAATAGATACATAAATGTTGTATGTCATCATATGATCTGATGTTCAGTTCTCACCTTTCGATCCCCCTGTGTGTGTAAACCAATGTATTTGGTGTAATAGATAGATACATAAATGTTGTATGTCATCATATGATCTGAGATGGCCTTTTGGTTTTGACACCAACCAAGGGAACATCTGTATGGATTTTGCTGGTGCTTTCTGGTACTTCGGTTTCCTACCACATGCTAAATATAAGAACTTGGCTTTAATATGTATCTGAGATAGGATAATTAGATTGTGAACTCCGTTGGGGACAGGGACTTATGTGAGTGACGACACTCTCTGTACAACACTCTCCTGCTTTAACACGCAGGAAGCACATGAATCATTGCGTTGGTCAATGGTTGGCTGAGTGTGGACACCTTTTTATCTTGTCGGACAACCGCTTTAAGTTTTGAACTTTTGGGGCCTCAACGGGGCAGAAAATGTAGTGCTCATGTTGCAGCTGTGACACTAAACCATTTATCTGTCATTAATGTCTCACCAATAATGGGTCATTCTGCTATTTTGTCTTTTCCTGTTAGTTTGGCGCCATTCCTATTGTGTGAATCAGCTGATCATGCTGCTTAAGTTAAGGCCAGTTTGGAGTAGGACCTTTTGATTAGTTCTTTCAAGTGTCATAAAAAATACTTTTGACATGTCGCAGAGAGCTGAGACCCCCATTGATCAATAAGACGAGCCAAGAGAAGCACTTCACTCCCCAGCTCACAGTGATCTTTGTCCAGCTTCTCTAGCAGCCCCTTAGCCTTATAATCGGGAAGCCTAAAGAAGCTGGATAGAGACAGCAGCACACTGAGGAGAGAAGCACTAAAAGGGGTATTCCAGAGAAAAACATTTTTTGAAACTCAGCTGATGCCTTCCAGTACTAATCAGCTGCTGTATGCTCCAAAGAAAGCTGTGTTGTGTTTTCAGTCTGACCACAATGCTCTCTGCTGACACCTCTGTCTGTGTCAGGAACTGTCCAGAGCATGACAGATCCCCATAACAAAGCTCTCCTGCTCTGGACAGCTTCTGACATGGACAGAGTTGGCAGCATAGAATGATGTGTCTAACTAGAAAGACAACACAACTTCCTGCAGGGCATACGTACAGCAGCTGACACGTACTAGAAGGTTAAAGAGGATAATTTGCAAATTAGTATAACTTTCTGGCTCCAGTTAATTTGGACAATTTTTTTCTCTGACTTACCACTTTAAGCATGCTCTTTTCCCTGCTTATTCTTCTTATTAGTGGGGGTTTTAGTTCTGAGAACCCGACCCATCAAAACATTTGCCATGTCTCTATGACATATGATTTTTAATATCAGGGACACTTTAAATATGCCTGGCTTATGCAGTGAATGCTCTGTGCATTTGAGCCCAGTATTCATTGTTTTTCTCTAATACATTGATGTCTTTTTTTGTTTTTGTTTTCCTAGTCAGTCCATTTGGTTCTTGGTTCAGTCTTGTGTAATTCTTGTATCTGTATCCTAAAATTGCAGTTTTTTTTCTCTTAGGCCATGTTCACTTGTCAGCTGAATTCAACGGTATTCTGCTGCGCTGTGCACACTGCAGAATTTCTGTGCCAGATTTTCCTTTATACGTTCATTCTTTGTGCGGATTCCGCACACAATGCATAGCCTGTGCAGTCTAGCGCCGGCACCCCACAGTTTGCGATATGTCCGCACGGAGATTCTCTTGCAGGCATTCTGTCATGTGAACATAGCTGTGCTGCATATGCTCTTTGCTTCAGTGCCACACAGTCTTGGTTTATATATCTGGGTTTTACGGTGTTAGGATCAGATTAGGGATATTTGCAGGGACAGTGAGAGTCAGTGTCGGGGGGATATAGGGGAAGATTCAGGGAAAGCTAGTCAGGGACAGGTTTGTAGTTTTGTTTCTGTTAGTAGTTTACCATCTTTAGTTCTTGACGTCTTCATCATTTGTTTGTTCCATCATCCATTTTCATCATCATTTGAGTTTTGTTGTCTACTGGTGAGTTCCTCTTCTTGTTATTTGCTACCTGTTTGCATTGGTACGTGTGGTTATATCAGGGCTTGGTAAATCTCAGATGCCAGGTCACCACTGTGACTGAGAATTTCCTTCTGGTCACCCAGGTTTTTGGCAGATCTTCCGAATAGGGGTTGTCTATCTTTTAAAGCACGGAGTGTGACCATCAGGGCTGCTGATTGGCTGCGGCTGTCTGGTTCTTACACAGTTCGCCCCTGCTGTGAGTTCTGGGGGAATTTGAGTACTTGAAACTACTGTTAGGACCAATAAAAGATGACTGCTATAATAATAATGAG
The DNA here is from genome assembly GCF_029499605.1 of Hyla sarda. Lineage (NCBI taxonomy): Eukaryota > Metazoa > Chordata > Amphibia > Anura > Hylidae > Hyla > Hyla sarda. The sequence continues at coordinate 104,172,683 of NC_079198.1, read as the reverse complement.
AAAACCCACAAAAAAAAAAAAAAAAAAAAAAAAAAACGGGCAACATACAAACTCTCTGCAGATGTTGTCTTGGAACCAAGGTCCCCAGTGCTAGCCACTGAGACACCATGCTGCTATAGGTGAAGTCCATGATTGAAACGGCAGTGGAGCAGGGGATCCGCTGAACCTGTGCCAGAGCCCGCCGCAAAGAGGGATGGACTTGCTGCGGCAGGCAGCACCTAGATTGCTACCCTTGATACGACTCGTCCACACAGGCTGCTGAGGTGTTACGTGGCACAGTTAAGATGAGGCAAACTTGTAGTCTGGACAGGCATGAGGTCAGGGCAGGCGGTTCAGGAGCGTGGTCAGGAAAGAAGCTAGGAGGTCAGAGGGCAGGCGGCACAGGAGCAAGGTCAGGTCACAAAGCAAGAGGTCTGGAACACTGTAGACAACACACAACTAGAACGCGTTCTCTAGGGCTATTGAGCACAAAGATCTGGCAAGGACAGGAAGGAAGTGTGGGGTTAAATAGACTAAGGACCAGACAAGCACCAATCAATGGTGCGCTGGCCCTTTAAATCTGAGTAAGCTGGCGCGCGCTCTAGGGGGCAGGGGTGCACGCACCGACAGCAGGGAACAGTGGAGGGGACAGAGATAAGGAAAGTGAGAGCCCGGCGTTCGCATGCGGGTGCGTCCCGCGATTCGAAAGGTGGCAGAAGCAGCACGGGAGGAGGGGACCGGAGTGCGCTCGCAGCCAGCACGTCTGGCTGCAGCGCTACTTGTAACAATGATGCCACACTTCCCTGTCATTGATCATTTTATCTTAATGTTTCCTCAGTAAGGCCTTGTTCATATTCGCATCATAGGCTCCATTTGGGGCTTCCATTGCAGAATCCTTTCAGGGCCAGAAAATGGAGCCGGATGGTCCAAGTCTGATTGGAATAGAGAAAAAGGAGAGTGTTTCTGTTTTTTTCTGGTATAATTATTATAATCTGGGTCTTCTCTTCATTTCTTCACTTTAACAAACTTGTAGCTCTAACAGGAATTGACGTGTAGGAACCCATCTTCTTCTTTTTATACATCAGATATACCTACATATATATCTAGGCACATCTCTTCCCTCTATTTTTGCGCTGTTCGATTAATAAAACTAAATATAAAATTTCTATGTTGGATCACACAAAACATTAAAAGTTTTCGATTGAAGTCATTTCACCATTACACACTTACTATGGTGACGTTCTTTTGATGATCATTTAGAATGTCCTCCTAATGTGTGCAGTATTGACCAGAAGAAACTGCTTCTAGTTTGCGTGGCTCCAGAATAGGAATGACTGTGCTGCCTGTGTATAATAGGATCTGGACAGTGGGATTGAGCTACTGAGCATGTGCGGCCACCAACACTGGACACATTAAATGGTCGTTCAGAGGCAGAATAAAAAGAACAGCAGGAGGCACCATAACAAGTATGTAACAGAAATATCTTCAACCATTAAATGGGTTCCAATTAAAATTTAGTTCTGTTTTGCCCGATTTAACAGAATGAATATATATATAAATATATTTATTTATTGGACAACTCCTTTAATCCAATATGATGTTGATGTTTTCATGAATGATATACAGCAGGGTATGGTACCCAGACATGTACTGTGCACTTATCCCGCTCAGTCTGCGCTTGCACATCATTTGTTTGTACCCGACCTCCATAGCCCCGCACTGCTCCCATACACTGCCTGTGTCAGCAGAGCAGCATTATCCAGCGAATCCCTTCTAATTCTTGTTTTGCCTTGTCATTTGTAAGCGAGGATTAAAGGTCTCCATACATGTTCTCTGCTGTAATATTTGCTGTGATGTAACCAAGCAGCACATGGCCGATCTCTGTGATCCCGCACTTCATTACCGCCAGCTATTGACATAATGGGAAAGGTCATTTTGCTGTAACACTCCCTCCCCTACCATAGTGTCCTCGGGTCCTGATCTTTTGTCTACAAACATCACACTGATACTGCTGGGACTGTTATAATGGACTTTACAGAAAATTAGTGGTATCCATAAAAAATTTGACATGTAGCGGAAATATCTGTTTTTATCTGTAGTATTTCTTTTTTTCTTTAAGAAGCTTGATAGCATATGTTTTAATTCTGAAAAAAACCCTTTTGTCCAGATTCATACAAGTATAATACAGACACATTTTGGTGCCTGTATTATGGCTGCAAATCTCGGGCTGACCTCAGATCTATTAACCCAAACTGATATCATCATAATGGTCTGGGATACTGTCATTTGGGGCCATTGGACCTGAGGTCTGTCCAGGTCCCACACCCACCGATCACTTTGTGCCCACATACACACTGAATGGAGCCATGGAGTGAGAGAAAAGAGATGTAGTCATAGTATACATACAGTAGTCAATTGCCAAATCAGCAACATGTATTACTTTGGTTCCATTCCCATACCGGTGTGGGGAAGCAGGCAGAACGCAGGTAGGGAAGTATGGTAAGTAGCGCACGCGCAATAGAGTGTCCTACAAAATGATACACATATTAACACTTGCAAGATATAGGTGTGCAAGCACCAGATGTCATAAAGAGGTAGGGGTAGGGTTCTGGTTACTGGAGTCTACCCAGGTGAAAAGGTTGGTCTTATTAGATGAACCACTCCTTCTCTTTGCAAAGCCTGAGGATTCATGGGAAACATGGGCACTGGACAGCATAAGAAACTCTATCTGCTTTGAATCAGAAACAAACATGGCTAAAAAATTCATACCTACCACATCAGCTAAAACAGGTTTACACAAGGCATACACAAGAACCTTTATATTATACTTTTATAATACCCTATGCTGCATTATATAAGCAAAAAAATTATAATCCTGAGGTGCTTCTTAAAGGGGTGCTCCACTGCCCCAGCATTCAGAACATTTTGTGACATCACTGCCACGCCCCTTGTGACATCACGGCCACGCCACCTCAATGTAAGTCTATGGGAGGGGGCGTAGCAGCCATCACTCCCCCTCCCATAAACTTGCATTGAGGGGGTGTGGTGTCACAAGGGGTGTGGCCGTGACATCACAAGGGGTGTGGCCGTGACATTACGATTAGGCGTGGTCATAACATCATGAACCCCGCAGCAATTGCCGAAACAGAATCCAATACATAGGCATAAAATGCTGATCTTATTAGACTAGTTAACTGCTACCAACAATCAAAATCAATGAACCAGTGCCATAAAAGTTATAAAATATCTGAACACTCAATATCTGAGACACACAGGCAATAGCTGCAGGGATTTTACCAATATATACAAGTCATGTTACTATTTACATTATATAAACATTTTTTGCAACTTTGTTTAAAAAAAAACAAAAAAAAAAAACAGAATGTTGGTGGGCCTTGAGGAGTTGAATGGGGACCACTGCCGTACATTGTTCGTGTGATGCTACAATAAGTCACTGGCCGGGGATTGGCTGCAGAGTCCTGTTAACAATGTACATGATGAACACTTGAGTGGTGGGATATTTACAGATGAGTAAACCCCTGTGGCAGGAATGCCATTTCCAGCTCTTAGGCATTTTTCTAAAATTGCACAAGCCCTTATTGACAGAGAAATGTCAAAGTCTCAAGAAAGTAATTGTGTACAGCCCCACTCCTAGAGACCAAGGAGTGATAGGGTTTACACCCTGTTCCAAATTATTATGCAAATGATATTTTTCTCATTTACCTAAATAATTGATGTAAATAACAGTCAGCATAATTCTCATGTTATCAAACTATTAATAGTACAACTAAAATTTTATTGAACAAACCTCCTTGTAAATAACTGAAAATTGTCATTTGTTGTGTTTGCAGCAGATTTACTGAAATCAAAAGCTATTTAAATCAAACTTTTTACAACATTTTAACTGTTTAAACATTTTAACAGGTCCTGTTACATTTTAACATAGGACCCCTTATTTGATAGCAGCCTCACAAGTCTGGCATCCATTGAACCTGTGCGCGTTTAGATAGTTTCTGTTTAAATTTGTTTGCAAGACGTCAGAATAGCCTCCCAGAGCTGCTGTTTGGATGTAAACTGCCTCCCAGCCTCATAGATCTTTTGTTGGAGGATGCTCCAAAGGTTCTCAATTGGATTGAGGTCAGGGGAAGATGGAGGCCACACCATGACTTTCTCTCCTTTTATCCCCATAGCAGCCATTGATGCAGAGGCATTCTTTGCAGCATGAGATGGTGCATTGTCATGCATGAAGATGATTTTATTATGGAAAGCATAGTTCTTCCTTGTGTACCTGGGAAGAAAGTGATCAGTCAGAAACTCCACATACTTTGCAGAGGTAATCTTTACACCTTCAGGGACCCTAAAGGGGCCGACCAGATCTCTTCCCATGGTTCCAGCCCAAAACATGACTCCACCACCGCCTTGCTGACATCACAGCTTTGTTGGAATAGGGTGGCCGTCCATCAGCCATCCACTACTCCATCCATCTGGACCATCCGGGGTTGGACTGCAATCATCAGTGAACAGTACTAGTTGAAAATTAGTCTTCATGTATTTTTCTGCCCAAGACAGCCATTTCTGCTTGTGAGCTTTGGATAGTGGTGGTCAAATAGAAGGTTTATGTACAGTTGCAAGACTCTGGAGGACTCTACACCTTGATGTCTGTGGGACTCCAAAGGCACCAGTAGCTTCACATATCTGTTTGCTGCTATGTAATGGTATTTTAGCAGCTGCTCTCTTGATCCGATGCATGGATCTGACAGAAATCTTCCTCAATGTCCCTTTATCTGCACAAACCCATCTGTGCTCTGAATCAGCCACAAATCTCTTAATAGTGTGATGATCACGCTTAATTTTTCTTAAAATATCTAATGTTTTCATACCTCGTCCAAGGCATTGAACTATTTCACTCTTTTGGCAGCAGAGAGATCCTTTTTCTTCTCCATATTGCTTGAAAATAGTGCTTTGCTTAATAAGGTGGAACACCCACCTTTAGTAGTTTTTCCTTAAAGGGGTTATCCACCATAAGGTGATTTTAGTACGTACCTGCCAGACAGTAATGGACATGCTTAGGAAGGATCTGCACTTGTCTTGGGGCTAAATGGCTATGTTGTGAGATTACCATAACACTGTGGCTAGCTTTTTGTGAACTGGTATTTCCTTTTTTGAGTTTTCTTCTTTGCCTACAAATACCATAATTTAAATTTTCCTCCCTCCCACACATCAGCCACCCCACCCATTGAAACATAAATGAGCTGCATCCATTGAAAAGACCTGTGGTTTTCAATCAGAATCCTACAGCGATTGCATTAGTTGCAGATTGATCTCTCTCCCACCAAGCGATCGCTCCACCCATTGAAGCAGACAGGCTCCCTGTCATCAGCTGACTAGTGAGTCAGGTCTCCGCTGCATTGCAACCTGGGAAAAATCTGAGACAACAGTCATTTTGTATTCTGTTAAAAATAAATATTAGGGTGAAAATCACATACGAATTATCACAGGTTTTCAAGATTGTTTTCAGTGATCAAAAGAGCCCAGAGACACAATGCCATCCATGAGTTAAACTAAAAAACTAAATATTTAATCTTTGTGACACTTAAATAGAATTTGCATAATAATTTGGAACAGGGTGTATATCTTTCCGTTTCTAGGCCTCCTGTACTAGAATAGAATGGACCATGTCTTAGTTTACACAGCAGACCTGACAAGTGAGCTGCAGGAAGCAGGAAATGTCAGCCCATTGTATGTTCTCTAGTGGCCATTGGAAAATTTTAATATTTAAAGATTTTTTTGTATGTGGTCTGCTGTATTCAGCTATGTCTGTCCACTCTATAAACAGTGGATGGAGTGGCAGTGCCCACACTTTCTGCATTTTTGTGCTTGATTGGGCTCCTAGTAGTTGAATATACATTTATAGCCTATCCTGAAGATGGAGGATAAATGTTGTTGGTGGGCCAATTGCTCTAATACTGTGGTGTATTCTAATGATATATTTCCTTTAAATAGGCTTATGAATTATGGTGTTCTATTTGAGCTCTCCACCCCTTGATGAAGCCCGGGGTATCATCCATTGTGGTTCTTGTCATAGGAAGAACTTAAAGGGGCTATCCACCCCTAATATGGTGTTGGGAAGATGGGCAAATAGAATAAAATACTTACCTAGCCACAATCCCACAGCTCCCATTTGCCTCCATCCAGTCCCCTGGCTTTCAGTCTTCTTGCTGCTTCTGAAGGGAGCACTTTGAAGCAGGACCTGCCCATACAGCCAGTCTCTGGCCGCAGTGGTGTCTCGTCTCAGCCAGTGATTGGTTGCACTGATAGGTCCTGCTCCAAATGCTCGTCTCAGAAGCAGGAAGAGAAAAGACTGAGTACTGGACAAAAGCCAACAGGAGCTGTGGGGGACTGAGACTAGGTAAGCATACATTTTTTTTTCAATTTTTCCCCTCCCCCAGCATCCTATTAAATGTCTTTAAAACAATTTTATAACCCCTTTAAGTGTCCATTTATCAGAATGAACATCTGCTGACTTCAGTGGTTTGTGGCTCTTCAACAGTTTACAGCTGATCCTGGGGGACTTTGAAATCCTGAGGATGAACATCTAAAATTTACTAAGGGGTTATCGGCTTTTTATGGTTTTCACCTCTATGGCCAACCGAATTACCATGAAAGGGGAAGAGGCATTTTGCAGTCCCAAGATTTAGGCCCAGGTGAGAATATTTGGAATGAGGCATACCAGTGTGTCTGGCCATACAACCAATAGAATTTAGTTGGTAGAAAAATGGTGTCTATCCCACTACTAAGTAGGTGTAGCCTTCTAATCCCTAACTCTTTTATTACATGCAGCCTAATTTCACCATTGTCTTCTAATGCAAACACCTCTCGGCTGACTCTCAGCTCTATGTGTACCTCAAATATAAACTCCAGCAGGACCAACCGATGAGCACAAAAGAACTTCTAGGAAAATAGACTGGAACAAACATTCAGAACCACAGTTGTTTACTGGAGCAGGTGTTCATGACAACAGGAATAATGGGGCCACCTATCAGATCCTAGCACAATGACTGGTTTATTGCCAAAAAAACAGGGTACATGTTTTGCTCTAAATTTGCAGATGTAACTGTCGCCATTAAAAGGGTGCTCCGCTGCTCAGCATTTGGAACAAATTGTTCCGAATGCTGGAGCTGGCGCCGGGAGCTTGTGACATCATAGCCCTGCCCCCTCATGATGTCACGCCCCCTCCCATAGACTTGCATTGAGGGGCGGGGTGTGACGTCATGATGGGGCGGGCTATGACGTCACAAGCTCCCGGCACCATCTCCAGCGTTTGGAACAGTTTGTGCAGCGGAGTACCCCTTTAAGAATGCAGCAGCGCGACATTTAGGTAGTGCCTCACACCAGGGAATTCTCAGCTCTAGGTAGGTGCAATCAAGCCAGTGTGCACATGCATTGCCACTCACTCACTACTGTCACCATGAAATGTTAGAAAAATCTGCAGGTCTTACAGTGAAACTGTCATTTAAACAAACTTTGCATAGATTACTTGTACAAATGAATATAAGAAACTTTGCAATATATCTTATTTGACAAACTTCTTCCTACTCCTTTCCTCTTCTCAAGTGAGAATATATTCCACTGTGAAAATCAGCTCTGCTTTGTCCTGTGTCTGCAAGACAAGCAATACAAGTCATTAGAGGGGATAGGAGGTAGCTCCAGCCAACAGTTCTGGGAGAACTGCAAATTTATAGGTGAAGCCTGTAGAGCAAAAATCTGCTGAAAAATACTATATACAAGTTATATAATGGGCATAAATAGTACTGCTCCTCATATGCACACACAGAGCAGCTTATCCTGAAAAGACACCTGAAATGACAGGTACATTTTAAACGTTCATGAATCAATTCCTAGTTTTACCAACAAAAAATGCAAAGTGGGAAGTAGCCCCAATGTTTGCAGTGTACAGAACCCATTTTTTCTAATCTTCATTGTCAGCCTGGACCATACCTGGAGTTTAGATTTCCGTCTTGGTTACTGTGAAGACATTCCTCCCTGGATCAGTTTCAATCTAATTTCCTCTTATTGTTTTTGTTCCTTTTTTTTTTATTGATTTGTTGGATTAAAAGTAAAATAAGTTCTAGCATTTTTGTTGAAAGTCTCTAGGGGACGGTTGTCTCTGTTCTGCTATTTTTGTTACTATTCTTTATTGTTTTTATAAAGGTTAAATTTAGAGAGGGGCGGGAGGTTATTCATAGTTCAATTTAACAGTCTAGGAGTTCATTACAGTTTCCGGATCAAAATACTTTTAGTCTAGATATGCACATGCAGATTTAGGTTATGGTTTCCTGGGACTTAATAAATTAAGAAAAAAACTCTTAAAACACTTTTAGTCAACTAAATGATTCCCTTTTTTTCCTGGTTTGCATGCTGCTTGCTTCTCTTTGGTACTTCCATGCAGTAGTCTGGAAGATGGCCTCATGTATGATTGTGTGCGGGACTAGCTCTGTAGAACCAGTCAAATAGCGGCAAAAAACTAGTCAGAAACAAAGACATGGAAGTAACATTTTGAACAGGGCTTCTCCTGTTTTTATAGTAACAAGACAAATACAGTAACTTTAGCCACAAACAAATACAAAATAAATCCTGCTTGTCCAGCATTAACTATACAGAATCTGTTTCTCTGTACAGGTGACTTACTACCAGCCACCAAACAAAACAGTGACCAAGAATGTGTTACTTACACAAGGTAAATGTGCCCTTTTTGAAGCTGCCCACCTCAGGACTCCAACTCTCATGAATGGTTCCTCACAGCTCTCAATGCAGACTTGGTTGATCCCTTTGTAAGCCAAGTATTAATGGGCCTCAGCACCTGTGCTGACTCGAGCCCAACCAAAAGAAGGTATTCAAGTGTTCTGACTATTCTTACTAATGTCTTGATTCCTCATATGTCACCCGGCATTCTCTGGATATGATATGTGCTTCCTGAAACCTGGTATCTACATTCAAAGGGTACCTTGGAGAAACATATAATATATATTTTTTTTTAGTTTTTTTTTGTTTTGTTTTTTTTTGGGGGGGGGGGGGGTGTTTCTGTTTTTTTGAGAAAGGAGCAATGTTGTTTTCTTGATTAGACACTGGAATAGGGCATTCTGTATAATAGAGTTGGGGGGGGGGGGTCCTGTTAGCACCACCACAGAAATAATGGAGCAGTACATGGTGCCCATCAAAATAATTGGGCTGTCTGTGGATCCTCCAGAGAGACACTCTTTGTGGCCACCCTTTGCTCATGGCTCGTGGATGGTTTCTTTTACTGTGGGGAAAGCAAGTTGGTCGCTAGTAATAAGGGATGAGTATTAGGGATCGACCGATATTGATTTTTTGGAGCCGATATCGATAACCCGTGAACATGCCGATAGCCGATAACTTATACCGATATTCCGTGCATTTAAATTTTGGGGCATTTTAAAGCAGGGCCATGTACGCTGGTTACAAGCAGGGCTCTGTACACCTAGGACAAGCAGGGCTCTGTACACCTAGGACAAGCAGGGCTCTGTACACCTAGGACAAGCAGGGCTCTGTACACAGAGGACAAGCAGGGCTCTGTACACAGAGGACAAGCAGGGCTCTGTGCACCGAGGACAAGCAGGGCTCTGTGCACCGAGGACAAGCAGGGCTCTGTGCACTGAGGACAAGCAAGGCTCTGTGCACCGAGGACAAGCAGGGCTCTGTGCACCGAGGACAAGCAGGGCTCTGTGCACCGAGGACAAGCAGGGCTCTGTGCACCGAGGACAAGCAGGGCTCTGTGCACCGAGGACAAGCAGGGCCCTGTACCAGATAGAGAGCAGGGCGGCGGGCGCACTGATCGGTGGCACAGTGAACTCCGACGTGGCACTGCTGCGCTTAGACATGAGGTCACGTCGCCCCCACGGTGACATGACCTCACGTCTAAGCGCAGCAGCGCCACGCTGGTGTTCAAAGCGCCTCTCACAGGCGGCCACTGCAGTTCTCTTACAGGGCTGCCGTGGCTGTGTGGGAGATGCAAAAAAGCAGCCAGCAGCACCGTTCTCCGGGCCCGGGTGTCGCGGGCAAGACGCATTATCGGCAAGGTTAGATGCCGATAACTAACAAAATCGTGAATATTGGACGATAATATCCGCCAATCCGATAATCTGTTGATCCCTAATGAGTATTATAAATTGGCATACCGCTTTAAAGGGTAAAAACCTCTGATCCCAGTCTAGCCAGCACCTATAAGATTGCAGTTTTGTGGGTACACTACCTAAACATGAACTTTATCAGTTCATTCACAATGGAGTCATGAGAACTGGCTGGAATAAGGTATCTGGTCTTTTTTTTTTTATTACAGTCCTCCATCTTTTAGGGAATGTTACAGATGGTCTTTAATGTGTATCTAAAGGTTAAAAAAAAAATCACTGTAACAGCGCAAAAAAAGATGGAGCCTCCTGCTAGATAACCGTATCCAGCGCAAAACCCAGCTAGGGTTATTAAGAAGACTTGGCGGGAGGTGCTATCTCCTACTGAATGGTTACAATGGCTTAGAGCAGGGCAACCACCGCGCCAAACAGGTAGTTACAGGTCGAATTCATAATGTAATTTAGAAAGATGCCTATCCCGCTCAAGGCTGCATTCTTCATATAACTTTGTAGTTAAGCTTTAATGGAAATGTGAAATAAACTAGTTTATCCAATATCTTTTAGTCTATTGTATTGTATTTGCTTATTATATTCAGAAGAAAAATATTCATGATCTGCTCCATAGTGTGATTATATGGGATTAGAGATAATGGAGATATTATTGGTATAATGTGATGTCTTGCAGTACGGATCACTGAATTGACTTCTTATTATTAGTTTGCTGTTGTTTATCTAAGCCGTATGGCTTCAGTGAACTGTACGTTATTTCATCTATCTGTCACCAGGATTTGACTTTTTCTTTTTTTTTTCTGTTTGCACAGAGTTGGCGGTCATATTGAGTGTTTGTTGGGCGTGATATGTGAACATAATCATAACTGCAGATCCAGGGTGCCACATATGGTTTTCTTTGTGCTTTATCTGCTGTAGGATTGGCCCATATGCTTACAGCTGCAGAGTGGTAGTGTGCCTTATAGGCAGCTCAGACCTGCGTGGCAGAACCACACATTGTTTGCCCATGTTGCCACAGCTTTGAAATGGGGCCATAGACTGAAGTATAACGGATTGACTTTAAAAGCCCAAAGCCTGAGACTTCACTACTGAGATATGCTAATGCAGGAACAGTGTTGTTGTCATGGAGACCGTATATTTATTCACTTCACCAAACGCAATGTTCTAATCAAAATCCCCACATAAATGAACCAATATGACACGAATCAAGCCAGAAATGATATACATTGTAAGACGAGGACAGGAATGGTCATCAGGGATTTCCCCAAGGTACATGCCGTATGTGGACACCAGATTTCAGGAAGCGCCTATCTCAAGCTAGGGAATGCAAAAATAGGGAATCCCTGGTGAAACATAGCTTGCTAGGGAATTTGGAAAGTCCTGTTGCCAGGCCTTGATTTTTATGGGATGAAAGGCAGGTTTGGTAGTAGAGCCTTTTATGCCCTTCCTGGGCCAATCCATATTTTCAGGTTGGCCCCAAGCCAGCACAGGTGTTGTAGCCTATTAATAGTGGTGTAAGTTTGCACTGTGAGGAAACTCTGATAAGAGTCGGAGTCCAGAGGTGTGTACCCTAAAAAAGGGGAAATTTACATTATGTGAGTAACACATTTCTGATTACTGCTTTGTTGGGTGGCTGGTAGTAAGCCAGCTTTACAGAGAGGAAATATTTTGTGTAGTTATTGCTGAAAAAGCAGGATTTATATTGTATTTGTTTGTGGCTGAAGTTAAAGACTGCATATGTTTTGTTACTAAAAAGAAAAAAAAGCAGGAGAATCCGTGTCCTTATCTGACTGCTATTTTTGCCGCTATTTGACTGGTTTCTACGGCGCTAATCGCCATCATATCTATATGTATAAAACTCAACGTGTGTGTGTGTGTGTGTGTGTGTGTGTATGTATATATGTACGGATGTTCCACAAAAACTTTCAAACGGTTAAAGATATTAACATGAAATTTGGCACACATGTTACTTATATGTCAACAACAAACATAGGATAGGTGATTTAACCCTTACTCACCCCCCATTTGCCAGGGGCGGGGCTTATGTTTAAAGTCCCATACAAGTCAATGGGAAATATGTTACTGCATAACTTCCAAACAGCTTGAGATCTTTCGATAATACTTGGTCACATGTTACTTATATGTCCACTTAAAATATAGGATAGTTAATTTAACCCTTAACTACCCCCATTTGTGAGGGTCGGGGTTTTTGTTTAAAGTCCCATACAAATCAATGGAAAATGTATGTTCCAATATCATTTCCGTATGGCTGGAGATATTTCAATACCTGGTACACATGTTACGGGTCGGGATGGGAGGTCGGGATAGGAGGTCAGGTGGGAGATCGGGATAGGAGGACGGGATATGAGAACAGGATATGAGTACGGGATAGGAGGTCTGGATAGCAGGTCGAGATATGAGGTCGGGAAAGGAGGTCGGGAAAGGAGGTCGGGAAAGGAGGTCGAGAAAGGAGGACGGGATAGGAGGACGGGATAGGAGGTACGGGTCGGATGGGAGGTCGGGATGGGAGGACAGGATAGGAGGTCGGAATAGGAGGTCTGGATAGGAGCTAGAGATTGGAGAACTGGATAGGAGGTCGGGATAGTACGACGGGACAGGAGGTCGAGATAGGAGAACAGAGTAGGAGGTCGGGATGTGGGGTTGGGGATATGACAACAATATATGAGGACGGGATATGAAGTCAAAAGCTTCCTCCTTTGTTTATTTTCCTCCCCAACAAGGATTAGGAAGGAAAACCGGGCAACGCCGGGTACTCAGCTAGTATCATATAAATATTGTTTGATGGGATTATTTGGGTTACAATCGATATCTTCACGAGACAAAAGAACATTTAATCAGAATGGGGAATGTGACATCTTTTTATAAGAGGTTCTGTGTGTTCCCTTGGGTGTTTTTTCTAGAGGTTGTAGTGAGGTTGTCAGGATCCTAGAATTGGGTTCTAAGGGTCCTATGTTGGCTTGGAGGGTCTCCCCTAGAAGTGTGGTAATAATAGACTGCCATTAATGGAGCCTGGAGGTCACAGAGAAAGATGAGACAGCAGCGTGCAAAATGTGGGACCACCTGTGGGCACCTGGATTCAGTGTTGTATCAGTATCTTGAAGATATATGTACGGTGATTAAAAAGGAAGTATTTTATCTGGAGTATATGCATTGGATGAAGGTATTGAATTATTTACAGGGATAGTTCACACAGATCCTCCTTTCCTTATCACTTGTGTATAATGAGATAGATTTTTTTGGAGTGTGTTGTCGATGAATCTAGAAACCACTGACTCTAAACAACTGCATCAGCGTAATGCATTTAAATGAATGAATTATCGGAGCAGCTAATAGTCTGTGTTATCAGCTTTATTTCAGTCCTCAGGCTGATCACTGGCTAATAAGAACGAAAGAAAAGCGATCATACACGTTGTATGCTGTAAGTAGGGCATAGATGGAATAGAATCTTCTTCTGCCTAGGAGTGGGCCTCTTGTTTCATACCCAATGTATAAAGTCAGCTTATACCACCAGTGTTATATTGTGTCCTGCTTGGGCTGGAACCTGCAGTTATTTTTTCACTACAGTTGAAATAAAGCATTGTACATTTGCAGAAATGATTTTTATAGCTTTGCTTAGTCTGTTCCAGTTCTCAATCTACCAAAAATCAATTTTTTTATCCTTAGTCCTGTACTTTCTGGTCGTACCACCTAGTTCTGCAGTGGCTCAGTACCACAATTCCTAGAATGTATTTCTTTCCCTCAGCTGTTCTCACAGTCCTCCAATCCTGCCTCCCACAAGACTCCTGCCAGTTCACTGCTCAGAGCTGTTGAAGAACTTCTAATTTCACAGCATACTATCGCACAGTCAGTGAGGTTGCAGCACCTTCTGCATTCATTTACTGTTTATTTCTCTGCTTGTGACATTGTTTAGTGCAAGAACCAAAGAGAGCACAACAGAGTCATTTCAAAAAAGAGTATGTGCCAAACATGCACAAATGTTATTATTTCTGTAGAAGACAAGAATAAAAAACATGTATATGCGAGAAAGAGGAATACAACAATAGATGGTGATATCACCGACTCTGCACAGAAAGAAATCAAGGTACATAAATAATGGAAGATATCCCAATTCAAGTATGAAGGGTATATGCGTATAAAAAGATGGCATAAGCACATCTACAATACATATATATAGCTATTGCACATTAATGTGTATTGCACATAACAAAGGTAGCTCATATACAGAGCTTAACAGTGTAAACATTTAAAGAAAGTGCAATGTGCATATAACAACTGCCTGTGAATGCAGCATGAAGGGATACAGACCTAATAGCAGCGTGTAAACAAAGTGCTGTGCGCTGGCAGAGACCGGGATAGCACCACTCCAACGTACGTTTCGGTAAGTCACCTTCGTCTGGGAGTGGTCCTATCCCCGTCCGGCTGTCTATTTAAGTGCCAAGACACCAATCGGAGAACTAACCTTGATGGATAAGTGGCTAACACCTGTGGCATAGTTTCGGCACATGAACGCCGTCACAGACAACCGCCCGGAAGCCGGAAGGGGCCGCGTCACATGACCGGGCCATGCAAATAATCACATGACCCTGCCATGACGTAGACTCGATCCCCCGGATCCCAGACAGCGCCGGAGCGGTGCATGCGCACTGGCAACAGGCGCAGTGCTTATAAACCATAAGACACTGAAATAGCCATACAAAATAGTGTTAGAGTAGACAAAATATACATATGGAAGCAGATGAAAGGTAATATTATGTATATATGGGTGATATTGTCATAATTTTATCAATTTGGTAAACAGAAAAAAGGAGTTAGATATTATGACAATATGTTAACAAATAAAGGTAGGTAACACTACCATGTGTAAAAAAATATATATATACATATATAATTATACATAGGGAGGCCATCACTGGTGTGTAAAATCATCAGTGACAGACAAACATGTGTGTATACATAATGGGCACAGTGTGTGGGGAGGTATAGGAATCTGGAATAAGTAATAAGTGGCATAGGGGAAGAAAAAACATTGGGGTTGTGGCCGAACATCAAATTAGTGAGCCAAACACTGAAACTTAAGTGAAATGTGTAAAGGGATGTGGAAATAAGTGAGAGTGACGAAGAAGTGAGAGGGTGAATGAGTGATGATTCTGTGAAATGAGTAAGTAGATGATAATAAAAGTGGTAATTGCGTTGGGAGTATGAAATTGTTTAGTGCAAGGCAGAATGCTGTCAATTCATTCTCCCTATATAGTGGGGCAAAAAAGTATTTAGTCAGCCACCAATTGTGCAAGTTCTCCCACTTAAAAAGATGAGAGAGGCCTGTAATTTTCATCATAGGTATACCTCAACTATGAGAAAAAAAACATAAAATCACATTGTCTGTCTGATTTTTAAAGAATTTATTTGCAAATTATGGTGGAAAATAAGTATTTGGTCACCTACAAACAAGCAAGATTTCTGTCTCTCACAAACCTGTAACTTCTTCTGTTTAGGAGTCTCCTCTGTCCTCCACTAGTTATCTGTATTAATGGCACCTGTTTGAACGTGTTATCATAAAAGACACCTGTCCACAGCCTCAAACAGTCACACTCCAAACTCCACTATGGCCAAGACCAAAGAGCTGTCTAAGGACACCAGAAACAAAATTGTAGACCCGCACTGGCTGTGAAGACTGAATCTGCAATAGGCAAGCAGCTTGGTGTGAAGAAATCAACAATGGAAGCAATTATTAGAAAATGGAAGATAATATCCCTAGATCTGGGCCGCCATGCAAGATCTCACCCCGTGGTGTCAAAATGATCACAAGAACAAAAATCCCAGAACTACACGGGGGGACCTAGTGAATGACCTGTAGAGAGCTTGGACTAAAGTAATAAAGGCTACCATCAGTAAGACACTACTCTGCCAGGGACTCAAATCATGCAGTGCCTGACCTGTCCGCCTGCTTAAGCCAGTACATGTATGGGCCCTTCTGAAGTTTGCAGGAGAGCATTAGGATGATACAGAAGAGGATTGGGAGAATGTCATATGGTCAGATGAAACCAAAGTAGAACTTTTTGGTAAAAACTTAACTCGTTGTGTTTGGAGGAGAAAGAATGCTGAGTTGCATCCAAAGAACACCATACCTACTGTGAAGCATGGGGGGTGGAAACGTCATGCTTTGGGGCCAGGACGACTGATCCGTGTAAAGGAAAGAATGAATGGGGCCATGTATCGTGAGATTGTGAGTGAAAACCTCCTTCCATCAGCAAGAGCATTGAAGATGAAACGTGGCTGGGTCATTCAGCATGATAATGATCCCAAACACACTGCAAGGGCAACAAAGGAGTGGCTTAGTAAGAAGCATTTCAAGGTCCTAGAGCGGCCTAGTTGAAAATCTGTGTTGCCCAACGACAGCCCCAAAACATCACTGCTCTAGAGGAGATCTGCATGGAGGAATGGGCCAAAATACCAGCAACAGTGTGTGAAAACTTTGTGAAGACTTACAGAAAACGTTTGACCTCTGTCATTGCCAACAAAGGGGATATAACAAAGTATTGAGATTAACATTTGTTATTGATCATATACTTATTTTCCACCATAATTTGCAAATAAATTATTTAAAAATCAGACAATGATTTCATGGATTTTTTTCTCATTATGTCTCTTAGTTGGTTGAGGTGTACCTATGATGAAAATTACAGGCCTCTCTCATCTTTTTAAGTGGGAGAACTTGCACAATTGGTGGCTGACTGAATGCTTTTTTGCCCCACTATATGTCTCAATAAAGATATATGTATATGACATGGAGATGGTGAAATAGTCTGTAGGGGCTGGTCAGACAAGGTGACATCACTCAGGGAGCGGGGCTAGACCTCAGGGACAATTTCCAGCCACACCTGTTGAGACAATAGAGGATTATGCGTTGTCTCGGGAGGGACAGAGGAGCCAGAGGCAATGTAAAAGCATGCTCAAGCCAGTACAGTTTGTGATATTTCTATATTAGTTATAGAGTTTGAGTTATATACCTTGGGGTGATAGTCTTATTCAAATACAATTTTCTGAAACCGGAATGCCCCTTTTAAAGGGGTTGTGCGCTGCCCTGCAGTTCGAAGCTCCGCTCACAGCGTCCACAAGTTCATTACTCCGAACGCTATGTGCGGGCTTCCGTGTTCGCGGCCGCCGGGCGTGACATCATGCCCGGCCCCTTCGTGACGTCTCGCCTGCCCCCTCGTGACGTCTCGCCCGCCCCCTCGTGGCGATCGCGCCCCCTTCCCATAGACTTTCATTGAGGGGGCGGGCGAGACGTCACGAAGGGGCCGGGCGTGACGTCACGCCCGGCAGCCGCGAACACGGAAACCCGCACATAGCGTTCGGAGTAATGAACTTCCGAACGCTGTGAGCGGAGCTCCAAACTGCAGGGCATCGCACAACCCCTTTAATACGCCTTTAAGAGGCATGTGTGAAACTGTTCTTTACCACTGCTCATAGAAGAGAATTCTAAAAAAAAATAAGTCGATGTGGGTCAGCATGGGCACTCTGACCAGTCTGAAGCTGCTGATACCTTTTTTGTCATAGACAGCAGTAACTTTTTCAGCAAAAGGAGTTCTATGGGATTAGAACGAACGGTATATCAATGAGCCTTGTCGCTTCCTCCTGTTGCTGGTTTGCTAGTTGTCCTTTGTTGGGCCACTTCATATGAACACACCACAAGACCTGCTGTTTTGGAGATGTCCTGACCCATTTGTCGAACCATCACTATTTTGCCCTTGTCACTAATTTTTCCTGCTTCCAACACTTAAAGGAGCACTCTGCCCCTAGACATCTTATCCCCTATCCAAAGGATAGGGCATAAGATGTCTGATCACGGGGTCCGGCCGCTGGGGACCTCTGCGATCTCCCTGCTGCACCCGGCATTCTGGAGGCTTGTGACATCACAGTCACACCCCACTCGTGACGTCACGTCCACGCCCCTTCCATGCAAGTCTATGGGAGGGGGCGTGTCGTCAAGTTTCGAGCCTCCGCCCGGCATCGCCTGTCATTCGGCACGGACCTTAGTTTGCTATGTACACTGGATGTCTGGGGTGCCACAGCCGAGATCGTGGGGGTCCCGCTGCTGGATAGGGGATAAGGTGTCTTGGGTGGAGTACCCATTTAAAGTTCTAGAACTGATGTCACTTTCTGCAAAATATATATCCCCTTCCTAGACAGTTGTCATAGCCATGAGATATCACTGTTATTCATTATGTCTGTAGTTTTTATTGTTAAGTCTGATCAGTACTGTATATATTCTTGCTGTTTTTCTGTTAGGGACTCTAGGAAAAATGATAATTAATTTTTAGAAGATGAGGTTGACCATGGGGGTTATATTTTGGGGGATTGTTTTGATTTTTGGTAGAATGGATTAAATCTGACCATAGATATGAAGGTATTCCCTCCGGACATTTATGTCTTTGTCAACCATGTGATTGTTTAAGACATATTGAATTTGTGTTTCACATTTTTCAGCTAATTCTATCTGTTGCTTTCCACAGCACAAAATAGACCTGACATTTTTTGGCACTCGTACCAGAGCCTTTGCTACAGCTCCTGGGCACCTTCCTAATGTGCCCTATAATTCCACTGGATGCTTAAGATGGACTGGGACCCCTCTGCAGCCATGCAAGTGGGAATGCGTGTGGTGCGAGGAATTGACTGGAAGTGGGTGAACCAGGACAATGGAGAGGGAAGTGTGGGCACCGTGGTGGAAATTGGACGACAGGGCAGCCCTACCACACCTGATAAAACGGTAGTCGTTCAGTGGGATCATGGCACTAGGACAAACTATCGCACTGGATTCCAAGGAGCTTATGACCTTCTGCTGTATGATAATGCCCAGACAGGTATGTTTCTCGGGGTAACTTTGCTTTACTTACCATGTTCTGATTTTAATTCCTTTTACATCGAGGAATTAAAGTAGTAGTTCCATCTTTATGATCGGCAAGAAGAAAGGGGAAGCAGCACTGGTGTGTTCCCTTTACTGTTTTTTTTTCCTGTGCAGTGCCTTCCAACCAACTGACTGTGCAGAGAATTTCTTGCCGCTCCATTCTTTTGAATTGTGCTGGCTGCAGTTCCCTGAACAGCTGGGTGACCATGGGGCACTGTTCCAGAAAAAAAAAAATGATTGTGACAGTCTACAGATGCACAGATTCTCTAACAGCCTGGGCCACTATGATAAATGTGGGGTATTCTTAGACTGTCTAGTATAGGTTTGCTCTGTGGACAATTTTTATTTATCTGTCATATAAATTTTTTCTTCTTTTCCAAATGTGCAGTGAAAAATATGAAAAAACGGTTTGGTGCAGACTTATGTATGAGT
This sequence comes from Hyla sarda, assembly GCF_029499605.1. NCBI lineage: Eukaryota > Metazoa > Chordata > Amphibia > Anura > Hylidae > Hyla > Hyla sarda. The sequence goes on along the minus strand of NC_079198.1, from coordinate 104,153,192 downwards.
ACCCACCTTAGAGGGGTTCTTTTTAATAAGAAAGAAGATTCACGCATTTTTATAATTAAGAAATAAGCACCTGAAGGGTTAAAGGGGTACTCCGGTGGAAAACTTTTTTTTTTTTCTTTTTTTTTTTTTATCAACTGGTGCCAGAAAGTTAAACAGATTTGTAAATTACGTCTATTAAAAATTCTTAATCCTTCCAGTACTTATTAGCGGCTGTATACTATAGAGGAAATTCACAATCTGTTTAATTTTCTGGCATCAGTTGATTTAAAAAAAAAAAAGTAAAAAAAAAAAATTTCCCCTGGAGTACCCCTTTAATTTTTAATATAGAAAACCTCATAGATTTATTCTCACAAAACATTTCCACCAGAAAGAGAGAAAGCAGTAAAAGTTGTTTCTTACACTTTTCTCTCAGGGGTTACATACAGAAACATATTTTTTGCTGTTTTGTTGAACGAGGAAATAATAGCCAAAAGCAAGAATGCAAGAAGTGTACCTATGGGAATAGCTGACTGTTTCAGAATATTCCATTTTATTTAGGTGCTCCATCTCGATAAGTCAGAACACAATGATCAAGAAAACTCAGGATATATGGTCAAAGGCCGGGTTCAAATGGCAGAATTTTTGCACTGATTTCTGCTGCAGAATTTCCACAGGGGGAATTTCATTAAAGTGAATTGACTATAAATTCATGCAGAATTTTCATGCAGAATTCAGTGCAGAAATTCTGCCATGTGAACCCGGCCTAAGGGTACGTTCACACGAGTGGACCCACAGCGTATTTTACGCTGCAGATCCACCGCTGAAGTACGGCTGCGTGGTGGCTTTACATGTGCCTGCTTGGAGCGGCAATACGTCACTACGAGTAGACACACTGCAAAGTGTGAGTTGCCGCGCATGCGTGGTGTACTTGCACACAGCGACACGCACATAGCAGTGTGTCTGCTTGTAGCAGTGTATTGCTGCTCTGAGCAGGCACATGTAAAGCCACTATGCAGGGGTCCTTCAGCGGCGGATCTGCAGTGTAAAATACGATGTGGGTCCGCTCGTGTGAACGTACCCTTAGTACGTTCACACGTGTGTATTTTTGCTGCAGATTTGTTGCTGCAGGTTTTTCCGCCCATTGACTTCAATGGGCAGCAAAATCTGCTGAAGCGAATCTGCAGCAGAAAATACACACGTGTGAACTCCCCCTTAGGCCGCGTTCACAAGACGGAAAATCCACGTGGAATTCTGCATGAATTCCATGTGAATTTATTACCCATTAACTTTAATGGGATTTCACACTGTCATTCATGCAGCAGAATTTCCGCTGGTCTTATATTTTTCCGGACTTTGGCTGCGGAATCCCATTGAAGTCAATGGGGCTGACTTTCTGCCCAATTAGTGCGAAATCCACACAAACTATCACTGTTTAGTTTAATAAAATAATCTCTCTTTTTTTCCACAATTTCCCACAGACCCGTTTCCAGAAAAGACTTGTTTCCATGAGTCTGTGGACGGCTCGGGAGATTACTGTAGTGCTGGTACTACTACTCCCATCATGGAGCAGTCTGTTCCATGTTGGGGGTAGTGGCATGAGTGATTGATCGCATCGCGTCGCAATTCTGAGACCCACTGTGATCATAAGTTATTAATGAATACCAGTCATCAGACCATATTTTCTAACCCCTAACTACTTCTCATTCAGGGCTCCCGGCGAGAGCTGTCCTTGATGGGAGCTGTAGTTGGAGAGACGGCTCCTGCCGGGCAGCATTGCACCGTGATCCCCGGCCAGCCGGCTCTATGAAAAACTATGATCTGCACTGTATAATTTTAAAAAACCCTGCACGCTGGGAGCCCTAAATGGCCACTTGGTGCCAACCATTCAGGGTCCCTGGTGGGGTATTTGAATTAGAAGTTATGAAAGTTAAATATACATAGCTGCAGACCGGTGGCATGCCGTCTGCTCTTCAGGTTAATAACTTATGATTACAGCGGGTCTCAGACTTGAGCCCCAATGCAGTCAATCCCTCAGCCCCTGTACTACCACCAACATGGAACAGACTCTGTTCCATGATGGGAGTAGTAGTACCAACGCTACAGTAGTCTTTCCAGCTGCCCGTAGACTTCTGCAGCCGGGGGAACTACTACTCCTATCATTCAAATTAGTCTGTTGCATGAGGGAAGTAGTAGTGGTAGCGCAGCGCTGCACTGGTGGCTGCGGAGTAATGTAATGAGATGCAGAATCCGTGCGAACATTTCCACACTACTTCTGCATGAATTCCGCACCAGTTCCGCATGTGTTTAAAATCTGCAGAATTGTGCACCGAAACAATGCGGATGAAGAATTGATGCAGATAGGCTGAATTTCCGCCATGTGAATGGGGCCTTAGGGTCCATTCAAGCATACAGGATGATTTAAAGCTGCAGCAGATCCTGAAAACTATAATGGAAAGATTTGCACCTTTTTTAGTGTTTGGAAGTCCTTCCTTGTAATGGTAATGATAAAACTGACTGTAATAGTTGGGAACGTAGCCTAAGAATGCTCTGGATTTATCATGTTGGTTCAGGCTGTTTGAAAATCTAGTGCATCTTCAGGCACACAGCAGCGTATTTACTTTCAATCGTTTTTTATTGAAAATTTTCATAATAACATCATAATAGAACCGTGGGTGCATAGTTTTGCACCTAACATTCAAACATATGAATAAACATAAACAAGTGTCCTGATAATGGAGACCATTACAATAGTCACACTGTAAAGCATATAACATATACATATATTAAAAGTCCTTGTCTACTCCCATAGAGTGAAAGCTGTATTATAATAATAAGGAGAAACATCTCCAAAGGCCTACTATGTAAAACACTGAATCAATATGTGGTTACAAGATAGTGCCTAGAGCCCTTATTGGAGGCAGGGGGAATATTCCAATCTAAGGTATGATATTTGGATTAAATAGGTATCTATACAGTACGTGGAGGAAAGCCAGGGTCTCCATTAGAGATGAGCGAACTTAAAGTAAATTTGATTCGTCACGAACTTCTCGGTGGATACAGTCCTAGGAGACTCTTTCCTAGGACTGTATCCACCTTTTCCAGCCCACCGGAGCACCAGAAAGCTGAACTAAATTTATGCAGGAAAAGTCAGCAACCTCCGAGCTGAGAAGTTCGTGACGAATCGAATTTACTGTATGTTCGCTCATCTCTAGTCTCCATCTATGAGAAAAGGCTTTGTATCTCCCCGAACCTAATGCCAGGATCTATTCGAAGGAGTAAGTTGTATTCAATTTGCTAAGAAGGACAGCAATGTATTTAAACCTCTTCTCTTTTCCACAAAGCCACATCCCCTTTGTCGAGCACTGCTAATATTTCCATTTTTTATGTCTAATTTGATTTTAAAAAATCTGTCCAAATATACATGCGCCAAATATACATGAGCACGTACTATTAATTTCCTTCACTATTGGAGAATGGACCAGTTAAGCTTTTTCAGTGGACAGATAATAAGGGATCATTCACACTACTGAAATTCCACTACATGTAGAAAACATTAATGTGAATGGGTTTTCCATGGACCTATTCACACTGTGGAATTTTCGAGGTGGAATTTTCCGGACCCGTTGAAGGAATAACCATGGACGCGAGGGATGTATTTTTATGGAATCTCCTTTTGTCCAGCCTTGGTTTAGCCTCTATTGCAGTATTTTCCAACCAGGTTGCCTCAAGCTATTGCAGAACTATTACTCCTAGCATGCTGGGTGTTGCAGCTTTGCAACAGCTGGGGGGCATCCTTGTGGGGAAACACTGCTCTGTCGATTGATGTAAAAGGTAGTTGACCCCCTGGGTCCAGGGATCATTTGGTTGCTCATATGCACATATTATGTCATCAATGTTGAGTTACCATGACCTGGTCTGAAAAGGTTATCCTGTTCCTCAGGTGTCCGTCATCCGAATATCATTTGCGACTGTTGCAAGAAGCATGGGATTCGTGGAATGCGCTGGAAGTGTAAAGTCTGCTTTGACTATGACCTGTGTACTCAGTGCTACATGCACAACAAGCATGACCTTTCCCATGCGTTCGAGAGATACGAGACTGCCCATTCTCGGCCGTAAGTAAAGGGTTGTGGTTGTGGAAATATTGTACATGTCTCTACAGACTCGGGTCTGTGCTAATCTGTAGAAACGGAATGTGATTAGAATCTCTCAGTAGTGCAGCCTCATGATGTGGGACTGTATATTCAAAGAGGTTATTTTTTTCTTAGAAAGGCTAGGCTGGGCTATTGAAAAACAAAAAAAATAGCATTACTCACCTCACTACCCCCCTACCTTTGCCAGTTAAGTGCTTACGGAATCCCTGATCATATCCACTTCTGGTTCCTGTCTCTGCACAGGAAATGACTGCAAATGTCCCCTTAGCCAATCACTGGCTGTGGCATGTCACTTCTGTAGCCAGTAATTGGCTGAACAATAATTTCCTGGGTTTCAACAGTGTGAAGGGGGAAGCTGGTATTACTGCTCAGTAGATTTATGACTCATTAGATAAGGCAACAGGAAGCTGTTCTCAGTTAATGTCACATCACTGGTCTTGTGCTGAGGGGGGGGAGGGGCTCTGCTTTCAGAGCCTGTGATGTGACATCATATCTAATAGCGCAGCTAATATAGGGAGATCGCTGCACTATGGCTAATATCATTATATTGGTAAGTTGCTTTATTATACTTTTTGACACCATACACAGGTATTGAGTGATAAAACATTTCCATGTGAATCTAATATTTCACTCTCCTTGCCAGAGGTCACCAGAGACAACAATTTATGCTCCTAGCACAGAATTACTTTTCATCTAATAATCTTAGGATACATTTCATTAGGGCAAAATTGCTGCATATTTTACATACGAATCTACAGCAGAAATGTCCTGCATGGAATTGGACCTGCAATGTGGATTTTAAAATCTGCTTTATTTCTTTCTCATTATTCACCTATTTGTTGCAGATTTTCTCCATTTAGTTGCAATGAGAAGAGAAAAATCTATAGTGAAGTTTGTAGAGTTGTGCATTTCGCTTTTGAGCGACCTACAGATCTTCAGCAAAATTTGCATGAGCAGATTTCAAAGCCATTGACTGATTCTTCCTTTGTCTGGGATGAAGAGGAGTTAGAGGAATTAGATCAGCGTCCACCTGCATAGAGTATCACTGATGTCAGGATTCACAGTAGGAAGAAGGGCATGTTGGCCGCTCATCAAAGTCCAGACACGAGAGGAGTTAAAGAAAAGCCAACATGCATGGCCGCAGAAGGGAATTCATTGTATTCATTCAAGGGGATCAACTCTCCCGGGGGGGGGGGGGGCTTATTGCAGGGAAGATACAGAAAGGAAAGGCTATTTCATAAGCATGAGAAACTTTGACTTCTTCACTGTTTTGGAAATTAACTATTTAAAGGGTACCTTTCATCAAAAAAAACTTTTGATATATTCTAGATTAATGTATGCAGAATAACTTTCCAATAGCATGTTATTAAAAAATATTCTTCTTTCTATTTCATTTTCCACTTTTAAAAAATCACCACTAGGGGTCTCCCTACCAGTCCTTTTTTATAGATTTCAGACTCATGCTGCAGTCATAAATCTCAGACTGCAGCCGGGATACAGACAAGCTCAGCACTGCTCCCTGGCAGTGAGCAGTGGTGAGTTTGTCTGTGTTCCGGCTTTGAAATCTGCTCACTGGTTGCTCTTATACTTGCACATGACTGCTCAGGCGAGGTATTTCCTGCTGCTATGTATGCAATCAGTGTACACTGTAGAGCAGTGGTCTTCAACCTGCAGACCTCCAGATGTTACAAAACTACAACTCCCAGCATGCCCGGGCATGCTGGGAGTTAGAGTTTTGCAACATCTGGAGGTCCGCAGGTTGAAGATCCCTGCTGTAGAGTATTAGGCCTATGTTGCAAGTGCTCACAGTGTAATTCCTTAAAAATTACAGTTTATGGACAGGTGCAGAAAATATATTTTTACATAAGGTATGCTAGTAGTTGCAATTTGCAACCTTCTCCTAGCTTTATACCTTTCTCATGTAAATGCGTTCCTCCCAGTAATACATGCTGAATATGAGGTCTGGGAATCCAGTAAGCTGCGGCTTCCACTAGCTGTGATGTACAGGTGCAGAAAATATATTTTTACATAAGGTATGCTAGTAGTTGCAATTTGCAACCTTCTCCTAGCTTTATACCTTTCTCATGTAAATGCGTTCCTCCCAGTAATACATGCTGAATATGAGGTCTGGGAATCCAGTAAGCTGCGGCTTCCACTAGCTGTGATGTACAGGGGTGGCAAACCAACTCTCCTCCTCCCCCCCGACTCTGCTGTGTGTATGTGCACTTCTCCCTCTCTACACTTTGATACAGTCTGTGTGATCTTCTCGATTCCCACTTTATTACGGTCTTTGATCCTTGTTTGATCCTACCCTTCACAAGCTCTCACGAAGGCTAGGATTCCACTAAGGTTTTTCCACACAAAAACGCCCATTTTGCCGCACTGCGTTTTTTCAGTGAATAAAGGCTGGTTTTACTCAAGCATAGTTCAGATGCAGTTGCAATTTTTTGTGTCCATATTACAAGTCCAGGCCTGACTGCAGGTCTGAAGACCCAAACAACACAGTGCGGAGATATGAGGAAAGATATGCAGCAGTTATGTTAAAGCCATTCTATCTGGCCCTAATTTGTGAGGCTGCAGTTGTACACTCCACCAATAGAGGGCGACAACCCCCTTACAATTAAGATGGAGTTATGTCATAGGGGACAAATAAAAGAGATTTATAATAGAACTTACAGCAGGTTTACCAGAGCACAGACTTTTTTTTTTAGCTATTTTATGATTTTCTTACAGATACATAAAAATCAGGCTTCATTAATAAAAAATACCCATAAAGCATCGCCTTTCTCCTCTCACATGTTGTATTGTCTGAAGCCGCGTAGTTCATTTCCCGCTAAGCGCACCGCTTTTGGCTATAGGATAATGATTGCAGTTGGTAAAGAGATACATCATGTTCTCAGCTAATTGTCATGTTATGCAATGAGCAGCAAAGTCATTGTAGACGATGGCGGCGGTAATTAGCATTGCTTGCCGAAACATAATCTTCTGTAAAAACTGCTGGAATGACCGCCAGGCACTCCGATGTACTCGGGAAAGCTGGGCATCCCTGCAGAGTTTTGTATAGCAATGAGTCAGGAAGATTCTCTGTACACAGGAGGTCACTGCTGAACGTTCACATTATATATGCATTTAAAATGGGGAAAAAAGAAAAAAGTAGTCCGGCACTACTGATGTGGCCCAAAACCAATTATGCGCTTAGTAGCGGCTGTGGATGGTTTATCCTACTGGATAAGCAGTGGTGGAGCTAACATGTGGAAAAAATAGCAATATGCAAACCGTGAAGGGAAAAGAAATCTACGTTGCAATCACCACGTTTGTAGTTGCAAAAAGTTACCCGTATATACTCGAGTATAAGCCGACCCGAATATAAGCCGAGGCCCCTAATTTCACCCCAAAAACCCAGGAAAAGTTATTGACTCGACTATAAGCCTAGGGTGGGAAATACATCATCCCCCCCCCCCATGTCATCATCCAGACCCCCCCCGTCATCATCCAGACCCCCGTCATCATCCAGACCCCCGTCATCATCCCCCCCCCCTTCATCATCACCGCCTGTCAATCCCTTCAGCCATCGGCTGTTCGGGCATGCTAGGAGTTGTAGTTTTGAAACCTCTGGAGGTCTGCAGGTTGAAGACCACTGCGGCCTTCGTCATCATCCAGACACCCGTCATCATCCCTCCGCCCTTTCATCATCACCGCCTGTCAATCCCTTCTCAGTGGTCTTCAACCTGCGGACCTCCAGATGTTGCAAAATGACAACTCCCAGCATTCCTGGACAGCTGATGACTGTCCGGGCATGCTGGGAGTTGTAGTTTTGCAACATCTGGAGGTCCGCAGTTTGAAGACCACTGAGAAGGGATTGACAGGCGGAGAGTTCACTCGAGTATAAGCCGAGGGGGGGGGGGGGGGGGGGCGTTTTCAGCACAAAAAATCGTGCTGAAAAACTCTGCTTATACTCGAGTATATACGGTAGTCCATCTTTATTGAAGAATCGCACAGTACATTAGTACAGAAGGGAAGGGAGGAAAACAGACATCAGCTCCAGAGGTGTGGGGAAGGTTTTCCTTGCACACCTTGGTTCCTCTGATACCTGTGGATGGACATTTGGACAGTAGATCTTATGGTAAAATGACACTATTGACAGGACAATGCATTATGCTGCGGGGGTTGTAAAGTCATGAATTGGCTCCAAAACACAATAGTTTATCTTGTTCCCTGGCCTTCACAGTCCCCTGATCTTATTCTTATAGAGCATTAGTAGGATGAGATAGAACAAGCTGTTCAGGGCATGTCAGGACCTCCATCTAATCTACGGCACCAGAGAGAAGTCATCCTGCATGGGACCATTTTCCTGCAATTTCAACATCTAGTGGGATCTACCCTATGATGAATTACTGAGATTCTAAAGGCCAAAGGTAGAGATGAGCGAACCTACAGTAAATTTGATTCGTCACAAACTTCTCGGCTCGGCAGTTGATGGCTTATCCTGCATAAATTAGTTCAGCTTTCAGGTGCTCCCGTGGGCTGGAAAAGGTGGATACATTCCTAGGAAAGAGTCTCCTAGGACTGTATCCACCTTTTCCAGCCCACCAGAGCACCTGAAAGCTGAACTAATTTATGCAGGAAAAGTCATCAACTGCCGAGCCGAGAAGTTCGTGACGAATCGAATTTACTGTAAGTTCGCTCATCTCTAGTCAAAGGGAGTCCCACACACTACTATATAGGAGGGGGCTCTAATAAAATGGCCATTTAATGTAATTTAGGGCCATACAAGGTATAGGAGAAAGTTGTAATACGTGTTATAATGCAGTGAAAAAGCGATATCTGTTTGAACAAAACCAGGAAAAAAAACATTTAATTAGTCCCAGAAATGAGAAGTGCAACAGGAACACTGCGATAAGAAGATCCTGTGATCATGACTGGAAGTTCTGGATGGTCAATCATAGTCACCACCTAGAACAGTGGTCCCCAACCCAGTCCTTAAAGTGTGCCCGACAGATCCAACAACATTTTATATATATATATATATATATATATATATATATATATATATCACACAGTACCTATTCCTGACCATGTGCATCTAATTTTTATGTGTCTAGCACCTTTATTTATTTTCTTATTACACTTTTAATTTAGCTCACTAGTCTGAATTCCTCTCAAAGGGAGGGGGCGTGGCCTCACTGTGCAGGTCTCCGCCCCCTCCCTCAGTATGCTGTCTGCTCACATCTCCCCTAGCATTAGCAAAACTACAACTCCCAGCTTGTCCTCACTGACAGTAGCCGGACACAAGCTGACAGTGGGAGGATTGTTCCTCCAGCTATGAGCCCTGCACTCACAGCTGTCAATCAAGGAAGTGTGTCCATAACATAGGTGATGACTCATGGACACAGCAGGACTAGTATGTGTCCAAGCAGGCAGGGGGGGCAGTTGTTTGACTGGATTTTACAGTATGAAATACTGAAAATGTTCTAATGAAGCAATTGCAAACCCTACTGGTTATACATGCTTTACAACATATCAAAAGTTTTTGTATCTGACAGTGCCCATTTAATGGGGAAATATAGTATGGATGTAGCTATGTGCTAAATGGGGTTGTCTCTTTATAAAAAGTAGCCATTGCCGTTTTCCTTCTCGAACCCTGATATATCGCAACCCCTGCTGGTGATTGTCTATAGCAGTGGTCTTCAACCTGTGGACCTCCAGATGTTGCCGTTGGCTGTCCGGGCATGCTGGGAGTTGTAGTTTTGCAACATCTGGATGTCCGCAGGTTGAAGACCACTGGCCTATAGCATTACATTCAGCTATTCAGATGAATTATCATCCATGTAATGTGAAGGGTCCACCGGAGCAGGAGTCACAGGGGTGAGGGGGGGGGGGGGTCACCAACAGGGGACAGAATGTGCACGACACTATGCACCAACTGATGGAGAGAGATGGCCGTCTATGTTGTCATCTCGCTGGTGACAGCATACATGACCACAGACTACGTCACTCACACAGTTAACAAGATTTCAGGAGCTTGAGAAAGCTGTGTGGTAACCCTGTAAATGGGTGGGTGTTATAGTTGTCACTCCATAGATATATCAGGGAAATGGCTGAATAGCTAGGGGATGATGACGTGAGTACTTTTCTGGAAATTCTATCATATTAAGGGAAGGGTCAGACATGCCGTATTTTGCCGTATCAGTAGTTTTTTCTGGAGATAATTTTGATATCCCTTTACTTCAATGGGTAGGAAAATAGGCAGCAAAATACAGCACGTGTGACCCTACCCTAGTAGTAGGATTTTGGCACAAAACATGTAAAGGCTAAGTCTAATGTTAGTTAAAGGGGTATTCCCAGTTTATAATGCTTTAGCATATTGCCAGGATATCCCATTTCATTATGATCGGTGAGGATCATACCTTTAGGATTAACTGATTCCTCCAATCAGATATTAAAGGGGTATTCCAGGTAAAAACTTGAGTTTAGTTGTTCTTTTCTGTCTAACTGCTCTCTGATGACACCTGTCTCGGGAACTGTCCAGAGTAGGAGCGAATCCCCATAGAAAACCTCTTATGCTCCTGACAGTTCCTGAGACAGACAGAGGTGTCAGCAGAGAGCACTGTTGTCAGATAGAAAAGAACAACTCAAGTTCAGCAGCTGATAACTATTGGAAGGATTAAGATTTTTTAATAGAAGTAATTTACAAATCTATTTAACTTTCTGTAGCTTTTTTTTCCTGGAATACCCCTTTAATGTCCTGTCTTGAGGATGTGCCATATATCAAAATGTTTTAGAAAACCCCTTTACCTTGTGCTGCTGCCCTCTTTATTTAAATAATTATGGGGATCCATAGTAATCAGGAAGTGGTATATCCCAGCGATAGGTCATCACTTCTTGTGGTAACAAACCCCCAAATACGGGACACAACTCTTGGGCAGGTATGGCATAGTAAATCGAAGAAAGCAGCCATGTCTTTTTTAATCTTGGGGAAAAAAAACAGTCACCTTTTTAGGCTAAAGTCTGTTTTTCATAGTTATTTAGTTATGGTGTCCTAAAGTTTTTCTTTTTTCTTTTCTAGAGTTATGCTGACTCCCCGACAGGGATTGCCCCGTATAGTCCTCAAAGGGATCTTCCAAGGAGCCAAAGTTGTGCGCGGACCTGACTGGGAATGGGGGAACCAGGACGGTAAGTGTAATGACAATGTCAAGTGGTAGATAAGGGATTGGGGCCAGGAAAGGGCATCTGTTATATCCACCATATGACAAGATGTCTGGCCTATCGCTAATATACTGTATGCCATCCCTTGCTGATTAAAAATAAGGGCGAGCTCGGAAACTTTGGACATTGTGCCTCACATTTAATGGACAGGGGATTCAAGGGGGTGGCCTTATTAGTCATATATATCCAGGGGTGTGGAAATATTTTTAAAAACTACTTCCCTCATGACAATCCACTTGTCCTGGTACATAAAATAATTTCAACCAAAATAGTATGCAAATAAGTTATTTTATTCATAGAAACGTAATAGGCAGACCAGTATGTCACCCCATTAGGTGGATAGGGCCCCTGATAAGTAAGTCCGCCCCATTAAGTAGGTAGTGCCCTTTAGGAAGGTATGTCACTTTATCAATTCGGTACGTCTCCTTATCAGGCAGGTAGGGCTCCCCTAGTGAGTAAATAATGCCCCATATAGATATGTCCCCCCAGTTGGTAGGAAGGGGTGGGCTTCCCCAGTAGACAGACAGAGCCCCAGATAGATATGTCCCCTATTAGGTCGAGCTCCCCCATATGAAGACAGGCCCCCGGATAGATATGACCCCCATTAGGTAGAGCTCCCCCATATGTAGACAGGTCCGCAGATAGATATGACCCCCATCAGGTAGGGCTCCCCAGTAGGTAGTCATACCCCTAAATAGATATGACCAACATCAGGTAGGGCTCCCTAGTAGGTAGTCAGACACCCAGATATATATGACCCCCAGATAGATTTGGGGGTCATATCTATTTGGGGGCATGTCTACCTACTAGGGAGTCCTACCTGTTGATCAGGTATGGCTTCCCAGTAGGTAGACAGGCCCCCAGATGTATATGACCCCCGGCAGGTAGGGCTCTCATTTAAACAGTTTTACCCCCTAAGTAGACAAGGTTAGCCCCTGGTGGTAGGCAGGTCCTCCCTTATTTAGTAAGTAGCTGCTAGTAAGTGACTACTACTTACATCTGCCTGCGGGGACATCCTGGCAGAGGTGCTCGCTATAAGTGACGTCATCGCAAGCGGCATCACGGAAACACGGAACCGGAACTTTTCCCACAACAACCAATCACAACTCAGGTAAAGTGGAAGCTGAGCTGTGGTTGGCTGCTGTGGGGAAATCACTCCATTTTTTTTCTCTTACACCATTTGATAAATCTCCCCAAATAAGTATGATGAAGAGTTATAGAACTTTATATTAAAATTCTGATAAGTAGCACGGGTCACTTTATAGTGTATAGAAATGTCTTTGTACTCTTACCTAGGTGGAGAATCCAAGGTCGGACGAGTTATTGATATTCGCGGATGGGATGTTGAGACAGGACGCAGTGTGGCAAGTGTTACCTGGGCAGATGGAACTACAAACGTTTACAGAGTTGGCCACAAGGGCAAAGTAGATCTAAAATGCATTGCCGATGCTCCAGGAGGACATTATTACAAAGACCATTTACCGAAGCTTGGTATGATATCATTGCATTTGTCAGTATGGCTGCATTTTCAATACAGATAATCAATATCTAGGGCTCTGTTCACATCATGTCTGATTACAAATATACACAGGAAGTATTGCCTGATGTATACATTTCACCCTGATACATACAAGGACATATGTCACCCTTTGACCCCATTTAAAAAAAAAAAACTATATTGCATAGTGTCCTTTTTTTCTTTTTTGTAGAATGTCTCTGTATAGAAAAGAACAGTCGACTATGCTTTTATATATAATTAATACCTTTATTAGGCTAAAGAAGACAAAATGCACATTCTTCAGGCCATAACTTAATGGAGCCCTGTGGATACAATTGATGTGTACAACAAGAGCTTTCCCATGTATATAAAAAATGTAGGGTTAAAGGGGTACTCCGCTGCTCAACGTTTGGAGCAAACTGTTCCGAATGCTGGAGCCGGCGCCGGGAGCTCGTGACGTCATAACCCTGCCCCCTCATGATGTCACGCCCCACCCCACCCCCCCATTGCAAGTCTATGGGAGGGGGCGTGACAGCCGCCACACCCCCTCCCATAGACTTACATTGAGGGGCGGGACGTGATGACATTGGGGCGGGGCTATGATGTCAGGAGCTCCCGGCGCTGGCTCCAGAGATCGGAACAGTTTGTTTCAAACGCCTTAAAGTGACATTTTTTATTATTGCCAATATAGGTAAACCTGCAGAAATTCAGAGGAAGGAGAGCTCAGAACGGCATCCATTCCAACATGGCGACAAAGTCAAATGTCTCCTGGATGTGGAAATCTTGCGAGAAATGCAAGAGGGACATGGTGGATGGAATCCTAAGATGGCAGAGGTAAATGTTTCTAGCATGTAGTGTAGACACATTTTTATTATAATATTTCATGCATTGGTTTTCAAAACGCTGTACTGCAGTTATGTATTATTTTTTCATGCATAATAATAGGAGAGAGGGCACTTCTCTTTTATTGTAGCAGTACCACTAAACCATGACACTACATTCTACTTTCTTTCTGTTGTTCCTCCAAGAAATATTAGACTAAATTGACAACTGGCTGTTACCAATCCCACTTGTCTCTGTACACTGTTTCCTTGTAGTGCCATAATCCCTTCTCCCCATTTATACACTCCTGTGTTCTATTGGCAGGAATGCCATTCGGTTGAGGTGGCCAGTTCATAGTGTAATTCTTGTTCAGGTCCTGCCCAGCCTCTGTTCCTGTTGGATCTACCTTCAGCCGTCTGGTTCTTTTCTTGTCTTTTCTTCTGCTTCCAGTTTCCGTATCCAATCCTAGTCTCTGGTTCCTTGTTGTCCCCCTGGCTCCTTCCACCCTGTTCCAAGACTTGGCCTACGTCTCACTCTCTAAACCGTTTCTGTCTCTCCTCTTGCTACCTCAGTTCTGAGACACGGTTCCCATCCAGCCTAGATGCCGTGTCCATTTGTGTTCCTCCTGGTTCTGATCTGTCTCCATCTGACCACACTTCAGTCCTGATCTCTGATTTCTATCCTGTTCTGTTTCCCCTCTTGCTCGTTCAGTGCAGTGACCAGGTTCCAATCCTGTCTACATGTTAGTGTCCAGTCATTGCTGCTGCATCTGACAAAAGGTGACTTTACTGAGGACTGTGACCTGTAGATCACCCTGCAGCAAAGTCCACACCTTCTGGGGTTTAAGCTGAAAACAAGAGAATCCCTTAATTTCTGAACCCCAGTCTAGCTATTGCAAAACCGGTTGCATCTTAAAGTGTACCTCTCATCCAACAAACATTTGATATATTAAAGTTCATTCCCTATTGAATTATTTTGTAATTGGTTTGAATAAATTTTTTTTGCCTCCTTTATGGTGTATTTTAACTGTAAAACATTAACCAGTAGGGGTCTCCCTAGCAGTCCTGCCGCAAGCCTTCTGTATTGATTTCTGACTCGTGCCGACCTGGTATGAGTCCGAAATCGCAGACCACGTGACTAGCTCAGCGTAATTCCTCGCCTGTCAATCAGACAGGTGGAAGCGAACACTATGCTTGTTTCACAGCAGGGCGTGCTCCTGACATGGCCAAATGTCAGTGCAGCGCTGCCCTGCATACCCTCACCAGTGAACAAGCCTCCACCGCCGCTCCGCTACAGTAAAGACAACCACCGCCCCCGCCCCTGCCACCTGTGAATAAGCTGCCACTACGCCAACGCTACAGAGGACTTTACTAGCACAGCGCTGCGAGCACTGCGGCCTACTGGAGACCGTGAGATAGTGGTGGAGATGTTCTCACCTTCTTCCAGACGGCCTGCAGCTCTAAACTCCGCTGCTCCTTGCTCCTTCTCGGTCCCCAGACTGAAGCGAAGTAAGGGCGGAAACTGTGCCCCCCAGCAGGCTTCAGTGACGTAGCACCTGCTGGGGCCCGCCCACATCCTTCTGCCGGCAGCAGTAGCAAGAAGACAGGCGAATTAGAGCTTTTTAAAGCTCCTAAAACATCTTTAAGGGCGGGGGGGTGTTAGGTGTAGTTAGGGAACATAGCTTGAGTTAGTTTAGAAAAGTTTATTTAGTGATAGGTACTCTTTAAGGATCTGTTTTCAAGCCCATTCAATGTAATGCATATATTTACTGATACAGACATGTCTGTAGGCTGTTTTTGGTGTTATAACATCCTTATAAGACTAGAAAGACTTTTAAGGGTTTTTTCGAACAACAACCAAGCTCTGCAGAACCAGTAAAATAGCTGCAAGGTAAATGTCCCCTTTTTGAGGCTGCCCACCTCAGGACTCCAGCTCTCATCATAGGTTCCTCATATCCTCTTACTGCAGACTGTTACACCTTTTGTTAGCCTAGTATTAAAGGGGTATTCCAGCCATATACATCTTATTCCCTATCCAAATCCCGCCTCTGGGACCCTCCCGCGATCTCCATGCAGCATCCACATTCTATGCTGGGCTGCCGCTCCAGTCTCGTATACCTCTTTGTTTCCGGGACTGGAGATGTGCTGCAACGCCACACCCCCTCGTGACATCACACCACGCCCCATCCATTCATGTCCTTTGGATAGGGGATAAGATTTTTATGGCCGGAATACCCCTTTAAGTGGCCTCAGCAACTGTGCTAACTTGGGGGCCAACCTGAAAATCTGGAGTGGCCCAGGAAGAGGATTAAAGGTCCCACTACCAAAGCAGGTAATTTGGTAACAGGACCTACCAAATTCCCTAGCAAGCTAAGAAATGTTAACTATTTGCTGGACTCCTCATATCAAACCTAGCTTTCCCTGGATGATATATGCGCTTCCTGAAACCTGATGTCCACATACAACAGATACCTTGGGGAAATATAGGGATCCCCAAACACCATTCCTGTCACTGTCTCACACGAGCCATTGTCAGTCCCTTAGATTTTGAATAGAGCAATGGACATGCTTGACAACCACCACTCTATAAATGCGGAATAATGGCTTGTTCTGTTTCAGGGATTGGTTGGTCCACCAACCTTTCTACATTTATTAGGTAGATGATGGGTGATAAATGTAATTTGTGGGAAATCCCTTTATTTTAAGGCATCTATAAGATGCACTGCCAATAACGCGATAAGTGAATGACACTTCTAAATGGGGGGGGGGGGGGGGTGGAAAAGTTCCCTGCACTATATGTTAATTCAGTCATGTGACACTCTATGGTGCTTTTAATAGGCAAGGGGGATCACATGAGCCCTGTTAGACCTGGTTTTCTATGATGGCAGATGCTGGTTATTATTATTATTATCATTGCTGTTTATAAGTCTGGTTCGTTGTGCAGTTTATAGGTCAAACAGGAACCGTTCACCGGATTACAGAACGAGGAGACGTCAGAGTTCAGTACAACAGTGAAACGCGTTGGACCTTCCATCCTGGAGCGCTAACAAAGGTACCTGGAGAGCAGAATACAATGGTCCAAGTAGTTTCTAATAGGATTTATTATTTTCAATCATTCCTAATGTTTAGAAGAGAGACACAAGGTGTAAATTCCTCTCTCCTGACATCAGTTCACTCTATGGACATTACATGCACTTCCCCTGGAGATGCTGCAGTCGTGATGATCACACTCACAGATGCTTGTGACGTCATATAATCCCTGAAAATCATTATTAGATCAGATGACTTTTACTACAGGTTTAGTAATATTTTTTTATATTTTTTTTTATACTGTTTTTACATATGTTTTGCATATGTGTTACATATGTTATGCAATTTTACATAAATTTACATACTTCCTTTCTTGTGATTTGAAGAAATGCATAATTTACAGTAAATTATTATAAATAGTGGCCTACAAGATTACAGTCTAAGTTACATAGAGATAGATAGAAAGATATTCAATTGAAAAATCACTGCAGCACAAGTAGTATAGAAAAATGGTGTAGCTTTATTCCATCACAGGCTGGCAAGGCCAGCCTGTGATGGAATAAAGCTACACCATTTTTCTATACTAATTATGAATGCTGCAGTGATTTTTCTATTGAATATCTACATTGGGACCTGGACATCTCACTGGTGTGCACCCGGATACTATATATTCATACTGTTGGAGTGCTGCTGCTTCTCTCTTTGTTTAGATAGATAGATAAAATATAGATTTATTTGGCACAGATAATTACATAGATATTAGACAGAAAGACACAGATAATTACATATATAGATAGGTAGGTTTTAGATAGATGTGACAGAGATATTGCCTGAAGATGGTCGTGTGAGACTACCGAAATGTTGCACTCTTTGTATATCTTGCTAAAGATGGAAAAAATAGCATTTTTTTTGCACTAAAGACACCTTTTTGTGTGCTGCGGTTTTTTCTACTGTATTGAAGTTGGAGTACCCAACCAAGCCTCCTATGACTGCGTGCACCAATATACTCTTCATTAGCCTTGGGCAGATGTGCTGCTTCTTTGGAATTATAGATAGATAGATAGATAGATAGTAAAAAGATTTATTTGACTTATTTAATTACATAAATATTAGACAGAGAGACATAGATAGATAGATAATTGCTTATATAGATAGATGTAAGAGAGAGATGGATGGATAGATAGATAGATAGATAGATATTAGATAAATAGATAAATATTACATAAATAGATAGATAAATGTGACAGAGAGAGATAAAGATAGATAGAAAGATTGACCAAGAGGAGATGAAATTGAGGCCACAATGGTTAATGCTACACCTACATTTCCTATAATTAAGAGATACAGAAAGAATAATTCTTGTTCTTCATGCAAAGAACAAATGTTCTCTGTTGACTCCTTGACTTATCCATGAATGTAATGGCGGTTGCACCTGGGCGTTCTGTGCTCTGGCTTGTAGTTCCCCATGGTGCCTCTGCTTGAGATGGTGGGTGTATGTCTTGTGCATCCCATCACATTTGCGCAGTTTCTGCCACTCGGTGGTGTGATGTGCGTTCATTACCTAGTGCTTCCCTCCAGTGTTCAAGTACGAAATTACGCTTGACATTTTCCAAAACGCTTTGTATATTTTATAAGTTGCTCCCTTTCCATTGTGCTTAAGATAGAGATAAGCTTTTTGTTTTTATTATTTTTCTTTCCTTTTATAGCACAACAGTATTTGGGTTGGTGATGTTGTGCGTGTGATGGATGACATGGATACAGTCAAGAAGCTACAAGTTGGTCATGGGGAATGGACAGATGATATGGCCCCTGTGAGTGACATTAAATAGCGAGCACTAAAACTACACAGTGCTGCTTAGGAGTATCATTTAACTCTCTGTGCAAATTTGTCAATTCCTCATCTGTCTGATGATGCTATCATTCACCATTTTGAACAAATTCTTAGTGTAGCTAAAGCTGGTCATACACAGCAAGGTTCTTCAGTCTGTCAGTAATGGGACAATTGGGCCCAAATACATCAGTTCCTCCAATTTATCAAACCTGGACCATAAGCTTCGGCCAGCAGTATAGAAATGTTAGTGGTACTGCCATTATAAAAAGTACTAGTCCTCTAAATTGATAGTTTTAGATCCGGTACTGGGACTCAGGGAAAATGTTACACCTCGAACTTCTGCCTTTAATATAATGTCTTCAATGAGCATAGACCTAAAAGGGAGAAGGAGGTAGCTGCAGAAAGAGACACAGATAGACAGACAGCTAAATGCTCTGATAAGTGTTCTATCTCAGCCCAGTGTTGGGTTTACAACTGACACTGCTCAATACTGCTCTATAATGTCTCCATGCTGCTACCGATAGTGTGTTATAAAGATATAGGAGAGCAGTATCACCTCTTCTGTGTGTGTGTGTGTGTGTGTGTGTGTGTATGTGTGTGTGTGCAGTGTATGGGAGACATCATAACAGCTACTCTAAACCCAATAGCTGAAGCCGGAGCCTGCAGAGAAAAAAAATGCCATATACAACTTATAAAATGGCCAGAAATAGTGCTACTTCTCATGTACACACAATAACTAATCCTAAAAGGTTTGTTAAAGGTTAGTGACCATTTAAGAAAAAAAATAGGAAAGTCTTAATGAGTTTCTTAAGGACCAAATTGTTGTAGAAAAATCTGACCATGAACTTATGGATTTATATAAAAATAAGTCAGTGGATGATCCAGTATATATATATATATATATATATATATATATATATATATATATATATTGGAAAGGAAAAAGGTAGGGATAACACTCCATTGGGGTCCATAAACAACAGTTCTTTTAGCAACAGGAGCAGAAAAAATGAACCCAATTGAGGTGTTGTGTGCTTGCTTTGGACCAGACCATGGTTCCTTTTGGCCAAGCCAAGGGTGCATGTCTATATGGGGGTCAGGAGGAATAGCTGTCAGCCCAAAAAGCTATCTGTGTATGGCCACCTTTAGAAGAAAACAATGAATTAACCAAGAAGGATGCTACCCTACGTGTGATTGTTGGCTTTAACAAATCTAAAGTACTGCTCTATATTGTGAGCCCTTGAAAACAGTAAGTCCTCAGTGTGACATGTTGCATAGAACAATTGCAGTATGGAATTTGTTCAAAATGGTTGATAAAATTCCTAAAGTCTTTTTCTTATTGTCTTTACTCTCATCACACTTACTGGTAACGGCCAATAAATTGACAATAGATAGAGGAGAAAACCACAGGGTCACATTAGCTAGCCTTTACATAGACAGATCGCTGTGGGAAACACCACTGTCCTCTATTCATTCTAGGTTTTATTAATCTGTCTTCTTGCGGTGACCTGTAAAGACGTATAATAAAGATTACAATTTATTCTGTGCACGGAAGCTGGGAAAATCTCACAGCAGCTCCAGACTCTTGAAGCTAACAATAATCACTATTCTACACTCCCTGTCTTGTTGTATCAGGCACTAGGCCAGATTGGCAAAGTCATCAAAGTGTTTGAGGACGGAGACATGAGATTGTCTGTCGGTGGACAGTCCTGGACCTTTAACCCAGCCTGCCTGACGTCTTATCAGAGAGATGACGACGCAAACTTAATGACGACAGAAAACGTCAAGGAACCCAAACGTAAGAGATGAAACCAGTCATTTTACACTGCATAAAACATTGCATGGAAAATATAGTTTCCCCTTTATTCTTACTCACTACCTAATAAATCCTTTCTAAAAGCTTTGAACACCCAGTTACTGATTATAACCTGTCTACAGACACCATAGCTGCTGCTTGACTCTGCACTAGCTTAATGTTCCGCCAAGATCCAGCCGTTTTATCTCTCCCTCTATGACATTCTTGTGCTCTAGTAGACCATATGGACAGGGATGGTCTTTTCCATCTTCCGATTCAGACACTTCAAACACTGAGTAATTTTGTGAATAGCTTTGCCTTACTTATGCTTTTAGTGATCTTGAGAAACCTCTTACATAATAGATTAATCACTTCCAGTGACGTGGACAAAATTCTGCCTGTTATCTGTCAAACTGCATGACCTTAAAGGGGTACTTTACTTGCGCAGCCTTCCGGCTGCGTTTGGAACATTTAGTTCCGAGCGCTGTGCGCACGCTGCGGGAGTCGGCCACACCCCCTCGTACCGTCAGGTCACTCCCCCTCAATGCAAGTCTATGGGAGGGGGCATGACGGCCGTGGAGTATGCCTTTTAAAGGTCCCTATACACATTAGGAAAAAGTTGTCCTATCCTAGGGCTGGGCAGTATGGCCAAATATGTGTATCGCGGTATTTTTAAAACTTATGGTGGTTCCACAGTATAGAACAGTATTCCCCCCCCAAATTAATTATTAGCCAAGCGCTGCGCTGTCCCCATCGGGGTTCTACTCACGTCACCCGCAAGTGCTGCCCTCCTCGTCCTCCTGTTTGTTGTGGCCGCCAGCACTGACACTCTATACTGTATCCCTATGCCCGGGCTGCAAAAGGTAAACAAAAATAAACTTTAACGGATGTTTCTACGTTGGCCTTACGCTGGGGATGTGAACGTCGGACAGCCGTCAGCCTATCACTGGCCGCAGCGATGTTCCGTCTCGGCCGGTGATAGGCTGAGCCCACTGTCATGTGAGAAGCCGGCTTCTTACATCACAGTATGCTCAACCTATCACCGGCCGAGACGGAACATCGCTGCGGCCAGTGATAGTCTGATGGCTGTCCGACGTTCCCCTCTCCAGGAAGCTGGTCCTGACCGATGGGGAAGGTGAAGTTAAAGTTTAGTTTACCTTTTGCAGCCCGGGCATAGGGATACAGTATAGAGCAGTGATCTTCAACCTGCGGACCTCCAGATGTTGCAAAACTACAACTCCCAGCATGCCCGGACAGCCAACGGCTGTCTGGGCATGCTGGGAGTTGTAGTTTTGCAACATCTGGAGGTTGAAGAACACTGCTATAGAGTGTCAGCGCCGGCGGCTGCAACAAACAGGAGGACGAGGAGGGCAGCGCTTGCGGTGACATATGTGAGTTTTTACCCCGATGGGGACAGCGCAGCGCTGGGCTAATAATTAATTGAGGGGGGGGGGGCAGAACAGCGCTCGCAGGTCACATATGATTAGTTCCCCGATGGGGAAGCGCTGGGCTGATAATTAATTCATTACCAAGGGGGAGGGGCCAAACCGGTATTGCGGTATGGGTTAAAATTCATATCGTGCAGCACACAAATTTCGGTATTCGGTATGAACCGGTATACCGCCCAGCCCTATCCTAACCTGCTCATTTTGGTGCGACATGCTGACGGTCTAATGTGTATGGGGAGAGATGGATTGAACATGTTGGATTTCTCCTGCCTGATCCTTTTGTTCTAAGGGAGATAAGCTGCCGCCAGAGCTGTCTGGAAGTGAACTACCCCCTCTTTTCCCATTTGGAAAGCACACAATGCAACACAGTAGCATACTTCTATAGAATATAAGCTATGGTTTTGTTACATTCAGCTTATGCACCAGGGATACTTTTGGTTCTACTCCAAATTTATCTTTAGGTCCCAGTTCACCCACCAAGGGCCAAAGGTCTGTCCTTTTAGCTTTTGTTACACTGGTATGTATTGCACTTTCCTATACAGTGGCCTCCCAAGAAAAAGTATTTATTTATTCTTACATTGGGTGATGTATACCATAGTATGCCTATACAGTGGTATATGCCAGAGCTTTCACTTAGAGGTATATGTGTGACAAAGGCTTTAACACCCTTTGTGTGTCACAGTTCAGTTTATTGGCTGAATGCAGCTTTTAGTGTTCATAAAGTACAGGACATGTGCCCCGTGATCTTATTATGGGAAAAAAGTATTTGCAGTCTGAGGTTTTATACAGAGATTTTAATATTCAAAGCAGATCTGCCTTGGTTTGCCTTAGTTTTTTTTATTTTGCCTAATGTTTGGTTTTACATACACATGAATTACAGTAACTCTTCCTTTTGGAGGGGTTTAGCTCTTGGCTAATAATCCCCAGTCATGTTTCAAGGCTCTTGAAGTGACCTGTCAGAAGGTATTTAGGGTATAAAATAAGAGTGTGGCTGTATAGGGCTTTTGACCCTGAATCTGTACAAAACTCTTATTAGTTTGTTGACTCCTCCAGCACTGAGATATCACAGTCACATATGCGCTGGGCATTACAGTACAGCCGAGTGGCTTTCAATAGGAGGGGTAGAGGAAGTGATCAATGCCCAATGAAGAGCCCAACCGGTGAAGGACCTGAACTGTGCTGGGCTCTAGCAGCTGAGGAAACACCAAGTGGGCTCCAAAACCTAATTTGCATACCTTTTTAAACTGATATTTCGACCACCGGAGGGGTCAACGAACCGATGAAAGGTAGGTATGGGTTCATGGTCAAAAGTCCTACGTAACTTTGCTTAGCTTTATATTTTAAAAACCTTCTTTCACCTTCTTTTACATACAGCAAATGAGTGTACGAAAATGCGGCTACCTCAATGACTCCATCAAATGTCTATTTTTTACAGGTACATTGGTTTCCATCTTAGAGAAGATACTTGCTCAGAAGACTGATTGTGAGAGCCCAAGCTCTTTGGTTATTGAAGCAGCCCAAGGAAACACAGGCCGAGTGAGAGAATTACTACTGAAACACCCAGACAAGGTACCTCTCGTAATATGCAGGCCTACTATGGCGTCCTATAATTGTCATCATTATCCTGCAATCAAAAAAAAAATCTTTGGATTAAGTCTGTATACCCAGCGGATTCCTCCCCGTAGAATAACCCTTTACTTGATTGACCGTGGCTTGGTTTGATGGATTTGGCCGCCTTCCAGCAGGATTCCTTCCTTTAATATGAGGCAAACCAGACCCCGGCCTGCTTAGAATCACAGTCATTCCAGATGATTAAAAAGAAGTTTCAAGCACATTACACTTTGGCCCACATCAGAGCAAGAAAAGAAGTCACTGTGTCACCCTTGGCCAGAGTCCCCTCCAGCTGATACTTGGCAAAAGCTGGACAGTAGTTTATTGGAAAGGTTCATATTACAATATCTGGCAAGGGTTAAAAGAGAACCGAATCTTATTCAGAGGTCTCGTTCTATGACAAAACTCTTGTAAGGTTCATGATTCTTTTTTTCCATGGTAGGTGGATATAAGGAATGAAGGCAGAACAGCCCTACAGGTTGCATCCCACTTGGGACACTTGGAGGTGGTGAAGGTCTTGCTTCAAGCCAATGCAAACATTGACCTTAAGGATGACGAAGGGGATTCTGCTTTACATTATGCTGCTTTTGGGTAAGAGTGATGAATGGATGTCTTAAGCCTCCCCATAGCTATATAACACACCTGCTTTGTGGCATTGGCATAAGTGAAATATAAACTATAATTTAGAAGAAACTTTAGTATTTAGCATCATCATAGAAAGCATACATAGGACTATCTGTAGATTGAACTATAGATAAACTTTTACGCACGGTGGGCATAGTGCCTATCGTATTTATATAGCCCATACACCCTTGTCTCAGAGAACTCTAGGACCGTGCTAGGCAGCCCACTACATTGTGAGGACACCTAAAAACTAAGTTCAAGGGTCTCACAATATATATTTCATCCACTAATGGTCCAGTCCCATGCTCCCAAAGGAAAAGGACAGCCTCCATGGCTTCCCCAGAAATGGCACAGCCCATTGCCCCTAAAAACAGTGAAAACATACTTTGCAGAACAGTCGTGCGCACAAGGAGGAACTGTGGTCTGCAGACTTCCAGATGTCACCAGTGTTGGGGGAAGTATACAATTCTAATATTTTGGCTCCTTAACATTTGCCATTCCTCCACAGAAACCAGGCTGCTGTCGTCAGAGTTTTATTGGCCAAGGGAGCCAATGCAGAACTCATCAACAATGCCAAGTGCTCTGCCCTGTACATTGCCGTCAATAAAGGCTTTACAGAAGTGACGCAAGTCTTATGTATTCCTAATTCTGCCATAAATATGCAGGTGAGGTATTTCTTCTTGGGTTGGTGTGAATTGTGTTTATGGTAGATAAGCTTTTAATGAACAAAAAAAATAAGGTGTTTGGTGTGAAATGAGTGCATATTTATTACTCTATGTGTAAATTATCCAACCCCAATGGAAGTTGCTGTTCCCTATAGTTTCGGAGATGAATTTTTACCACAACGTGCACTCCACTGATGAAAATTTTCCCGAAGATGGATTATTCTGGTGCAGTTGTTTACAGGGGTTGTCCTACAGTCCATATTTATCACCTATGGCTCAGTTGGTTTTAAAAGCCCCTTAGTCACAGGGGAAGGTTTACTAATACTGTCTCGGCCCTATTACATGGGATTGAATAGGTTGATAATGGCCCAGTGTAATAGGGCCAGTGATCAGTGTTCCTTACTCAGGATCACGTCAAAAGCTGTATGCTCATTGATCAGCTGATCGCATGCTTTTGTTGAGTTTAAAAATCACTGTTCATCAGTTACACATCACCCTGTGTAACAGGACATATGTGGCCAAGGATTGACAGAAGTAAAGGGTTGCACAAAGGATCCATTGATTCCCCCCCCCCCCCCTTCCTGCCCAATACTGAGCAATGTAATAGGCTCAGTAAACGAGAGCTGATCTAGTAGACCAGTGCTAATTTTTGGCTGGGGTTGGACTATGTAACGCAGCGCAACCTCTTAGGTCTCCTCCACACTGCGGACACTCCGCTGCTTATATCCACTTGCAGCAGAGTCCTATTGTTTTTAATGGGATTCTGCTGCAATGTTTAGACTGCGGAATAACCACACTGGAATTCCACCCACGGAAAGAACGTCTGCCCAAAGAATGAACATGTTCATTCTTTGGACAGAATTATGCCGAACTGCATTTCCGTCATTGAAACGGTGCACACCTGTGCAGTCCTACCACCAACAATTTTAGCAGAGCCATCCGCAAGCGAACATTCAGCTAGGGGAACTCCACCTACAAAATGTATGCAGTGTGAACGAGGCCTTAGGCAGCACTTAGTCCAGTTAAAAATGTGGCACATCTATCAGGATAAATGTGGCACATCTTTAGACGGTCTAGTGCAAGTTTAGCCCAACTATTGGCTTACTTTAACCTCTTAAGGACCCAGGGCGTATGGATACGCCCTCACACCCTGGGCCTTAAGGACCCAGGGCGTATCCATACGCCCTGGCGTTTTCTGGTCCCTGCCGCGCGCCGGGCAGAGATCTGAACTGGATGCCTGCTGAAATCCTTCAGCAAGCATCCAGGGCAAATGCCGAGGGGGGCCATGTAGGAAATGTAGGGAAATCGCCCTTGCGATCTGCGGCGATACCGGGCTGATCGGGTCTCTGGGACCCGACCGCCCGGTAATTTTGCATGATCCCGGCTGTCACAGACAGCCAGGACCATGCTAATGTATAGGAGCGAGGTGGCAAGCCGGCCACCTCCTTCTATACCCTGCGATCTGTCGGTTAGTTAACCGACCAATCGCAGGTGGGGGGGGCGATTACTTCCTCCCGTCCTGCCCAGCTCCTGAAAGTCCGGAGAGGACGGGAGGAAGACCGGAGGACGCAGCGGGGGACGGGGGAGTGCAGGGGACCAGGACCGGCCCCGGTACTTACCTCGTCCCTGAAGACCCGGATCCCAGCGATGAAGACGGCGGCGGCAACAGGTGAGTTGATCTTCAGCCGCGGTCGGGCCCTTTACAGCAATGCACATCGCCGTAAAGCGACATGCATTGCTGTAATGGGACCCTGTAAACTACAACTCCCAGCATGCCCAGACAGCCCTCAGTATGCCCTTACTGTCCAGGCATGCTGGGAGTTGTAGTTCTGTAACATCTGGTCATTCAGATGTTGCAGAACTACAACTCCCAGCAGGCCTGGACAGTTTTGGCATACTGGGAGTTGTAGTTTTGCAACATCTAGAAGGGCACAGATTGGGAACCACTGTATTAGTGGTCTGCAAACTGTAGTCCTCCAGATGTTGCAAAACTACAACTCCAAGCATGCTGGGAATTGTAGTTCGGCAACATCTGGCTCTAAATATGTTGCCGAACTACTACTCCCAGCATGCCTGAGAATGTTTGGGAGTTGGGGTTTTGCAACAGCTGGAGGCACACTGGTTGGGAAACATTGTCTGTTTCCTAACTCAGTGTTTCCCAACCCGTGTGCCTCCAGCTGTTGCAAAACTATAACTACCAGCATGCACTGATAGACTGTGCATGCTGGGAGTTGTAGTTTTGCAACAGCTGGAGGTCCCCCCCTGTGAATGTACAGGTTACACTCACATGGGCAGGGGGCTTACAGTGAGTATCAGGCCGCAAGTTTGCGATGCTGCAAATTTTGCGCTGCAGCTCAAACTCGCAGCGGGAAACTCGCTGTAAACCCCCCCCCCCCCCCCCCCCGCCCGTGTGACTGTACCCTAAAAACACTACACTACACTAACACAAAATAAAATAAAAAGTAAAAAACACTACATATACACATACCCCTACACAGCCCCCCTCCCCAATAAAAATGAAAAACGTCTGGTACGCCACTGTTTCCAAAATGGAGCCTCAAGCTGTTGCAAAACAACAACTCCCAGTATTGCTGGACAGCCGTTGACTGTCCAAGCATGCTGGGAGTTTTGCAACAGCTGGAGGCACCCTGTTTTGGAATCACTGGCGTAGAATACCCCTATGTCCACCCCTATGCAAATCCCTAATTTAGGCCTCAAATGCGCATGGCGCTCTCACTTTGGAGCCCTGTTGTATTTCAAGGCAACAATTTAGGGTTACATATGGGGTATCTCCGTACTCGGGAGAAATTGTGTTACAAATTTTGGGGGGCTTTTTCTCCTTTCACCCCTTATGAAAATGTGAAGTTGGGGTCTACACCATCATGTTAGTGTAAAAAAATAAATTGTTTACACTAACATGCTGGTGTTGCCCTATACTTTTCATTTTGACAAGAGGTAAAAGGGGAAAAAAGCCCCCCAAAATTTGTAATGCAATTTCTCCCGAGTACGGAGATACCCCATATGTGGGCGTAAAGTCCTCTGGGGGCGCACAACAAGGCCCAGAAGGGAGAGTGCGCCATGTACATTTGAGGTGATTTGCACAGGGGTGGCTGATTGTTACAGCGGTTTTGACAAACGCAAAAAAAAAAAAAAAACACATTTGACCCCATTTCGGAAACTACACCCCTCACGGAATGTAATGAGGGGTGCAGTGAGAATTTACACCCCACTGGTGTCTGACAGATCTTTGGAACAGTGGGCTGTGCAAATTAAAAATGTTGTACAGACCACTGTTCCAAAGATCTGACAGACACCAGTGGGGGTAAATGCTCACTGTACCCCTTGTTACGTTCCTCAAGGGGTCTAGTTTCCAAAATGGTATGTCATGTGGGGGTTATTTTGCTGTCCTGGCACCATAGGGGCTTCCTAAATGCGACATGCCCCCCGAGCAAAATTTGCTCTCAAAAAGCCAAATATGACTCCTTCTCTTCTGAGCATTGTAGTTCGCCCGTAGTGCACTTCAGGTCAACTTATGGGGTACCTCCATACTCAGAAGAGATGGGGTTTCAAATTTTGGGGGGTATTTTTTGCTATTAACCCTTGCAAAAATTTGAAATTTTGGGGGAAACACCCATTTTTGTGAATTTTTTTTTTTCACATATGCAAAAGTCGTGAAACCCCTGTGGGGTATTAAGGCTCACTTTATTCCTTGTTACGTTCCTCAAGGGGTCTAGTTTCCAAAATGGTATGTCATGTGGGGGTTATTTTGCTGTCCTGGCACCATAGGGGCTTCCTAAATGTGACATGCCCCCGAGCAAAATTTGCTCTCAAAAAGCCAAATATGACTCCTTCTCTTCTGAGCATTGTAGCTCGCCCGTAGTGCACTTCAGGCCAACTTATGGGGCACCTTCATACTCAGAAGAGATGGGGTTACAAATTTTGGGGGGTATTTTCTGCTATTAACCCTTGCAAAAATGTGAAATTTGGGGGGAAACACACATTTTAGTGAAATTTTTTTTTTTTTTTTTACATATGCAAAAGTCGTGAAACACATGTGGGTTATTAAGGCTCACTTAATTCCTTGTTACGTTCCTCAAGGGGTCTTGTTTCCAAAATGGTATGGCATGTGTTTTTTTTTTTTTTTTTTTTTGCTGTTCTGGCACCATAGGGGCTTCCTAAATGCAACATGCCCCCCAAAAACCATTTCAGAAAAACGTACTCTCCAAAATCCCCTTGTCACTCCTTCGGTTCTGAGCCCTCTACTGCACCCGCCGAACACTATGAGGTATATGCTTACTCGAGAGAAATTGGGCTACAAATATAAGTATACATTTTCTCCTTTTACCCCTCGTAAAAATTCAAAAATTGGGTCTACAAGAACATGCGAGTGTAAAAAATGAAGATTGTGAATTTTCTCCTTCACTTTCCTGCTATTCCTGTGAAACACCTAAAGGGTTAAAAGGCTGGCCGAATATCATTTTGTATACTTTGGGGGGTGCAGTTTTTATAATGGAGTCATTTGTGGGGTATTTCTAATATGAAGACCCTTCAAATCCACTTCAAACCTGAACTGGTCCCTGAAAAATGGTGAGTTTGGAAATTTTGTGAAAAATTGGAAAATTGCTGCTGAACTTTGAAGCCCTCTGGTGTCTTCCAAAAGTAAAAACTTGTCAATTTTATGATGCAAACATAAAGTAGACATATTGTATATGTGAAAAAAAAATTTAAATATTTTGAATATCCATTTTCCTTACAAGCAGAGAGCTTCAAAGTTAGAAAAATTCTAAATTTTCTAATTTTTCATAACATTTTCAAATTTTTCACCAAGAAAGGATGCAAGTTACAAAATGTTTTTACCACTATGTTAAAGTAGAATATGTCACGAAAAAAACTATCTCTGAATCAGAATGATAACTAAAAGCATTCCAGAGTTATTAATGTTTAAAGTGACAGTGGTCAGATGTGCAAAAAATGGCCGGGTCCTAAGGTGTAAAATGGCTGGGTCCTTAAGAGGTTAAAACAAAATGTTATGCAAGAATTGTGGAATAATTTTTGGTTTGTTTTTTAAATCATGTGCCAGTCACAGCTTTTTCTACTGAGCCACACCTTATTTAAAGCAAGACTAAGAAGTGTTTAAAACACATAATAAATGTGGGGCAATCTCGTAAACCAGTTTTTGGCAGAAATGACACCAAAATTTATAATAGTAAATCCTTCATACTGAATGGAGTGGCAGGGAGCATACACAAGAGTCATTCCATTGAAACTCATGATTGGGCGACTCGTGGCCCCCTTTCTAGTGATCAGTTGGGGTCTAGTGGTCAGACTTTAGTTATCTATCCTGTAGAGTATGGA
This sequence comes from Hyla sarda, assembly GCF_029499605.1. Classification (NCBI taxonomy): domain Eukaryota; kingdom Metazoa; phylum Chordata; class Amphibia; order Anura; family Hylidae; genus Hyla; species Hyla sarda. Next base: position 104,123,178 of record NC_079198.1, on the reverse strand, counting down.
AAAATCCCATTAATTTAGCCTCTCGCCTCTTTTGGCTTTTAAAATGTGCATCACACAAAAGCTTTTGAGAAATCTTATCGCCTTCACACCAGGTTATAATTCCCGATACAACCTTGTCGGCCTTCATACAGCGATTGAGAATAGGGGTGGTGTACAAGGTATAGGGCAGGTCCAAATACCATATATATATGAAGCAGTATTAATCTCCCAGTAACAATACAGAATAGTGTGTAACTTGCTGTCCGTGTTTCTAGGACTTACATGGGGATACTCCGCTTCACTATGCTATCACCGCGGATTATAAAAGCATCATTGAGATCCTTACTGACATACCGAACATTGATTTTACCATCCAGAATCAGCAAGGCTTTAATCTTCTACATCATTCAGCTCTGAAAGGAAATGTCTTGTAAGTCTGTGTTTTTGTATCTTTTTATCCTCCTCTTCATCCCACAAAAGAACACGCTGCAATGACACTTTACTGATTTAAGGAAATCATGTGGGTCTTGTATTGACAAGACGGATTACCTGAGGTGTTTGCTGAAAAGATCTTAAAGGGGTACTCCGCTGCTCAGCGTTTGGAACAAACTGTTCCGAACGCTGGAGCCGGTGCCGGGAGCTCGTGACGTCATAGTCCCACTCCCTCATTACATCACGCCCTGCCCCCTCAATGCAAGTCTATGGGAGGGGGCGTAACCACCGTCAGGCCCCCTCCCATGGACTTGCATTGAGGGGGCCGGCATGACATCATGAGGGGGCAGGCTATGACGTCACGAGCTGCCGGCTCCAGCATTCGGAACAGTTTGTTCCAAATGCTGAGCAGCGGAGTACCCCTTTAACACCTATTTATACATAAGTGTTGCTCAGGCATGCTCATCTGCCCAATCTGACAGTGGGTGTGGAGAAATGCAATGCTTGGCAGTCCGGTTGCTAAAACAACTGTCCAACACCCAGCGAGTATCATGCACAGATTCTATTCTAATGGGACGATACCCAACCCTGGTGCGCAATGTGCAGCTGAATATGTCCACAACATTGTCTGATTTGGGCAGGAGAGTAAGCCTAGGCAAGTGCATTGCAGTTACAGTGACCCTGTCACTTTAAAAAGTTTTGATCGCCATACGGAGGCAGAAGAAGTGCAAAGCTAGTTGCCCCTATCCCAGTCTTACTCATCACTGCACAGGACAGACTCTATAGTAAATCTATGGAGCCCATACTGTGCAACTATGAGTGCACTTTTTCTGCCTCATTCTAGGGATCGTGAGGGTCTTTTCACCGAAACCCTCATTGTTAAAAAAAAAAAAACACGTATGACATGTCTAAGGCTGCATTCACATCTCATTTTTGCAATACGGTTCCCGTATGAGTTTTTTGTAAAAAACAAAAAACAAAAAACGTATGTCTCAAAACCGGACTGTACCGTATACAACCGTATATACCTCTGTACGGTTTTAAACCGTAGACGGTTTGAAAACGGATGTCCGGTTGCATAGGGTTTAATCCGTTTTTTCAAAATGAATACGGTTTTATGTTTGTGCTTAATTAAATAAAGTTCTTCTTGTTCTATTTGTGGGAAGAACACTGCGCACGTGCAAACTGCAAAACCGTATTGTGCAAACTGGATGGAACCGTACGCACGTACGGTTCCCATTGACCACCATTTAAAAAGAATAAACGTATACGGGTTGTATTTGGTTTTTCACCCGGACATAAAACCGTAGTAGACTGCGGTTTTGTGTACGGGAAAAAAAACAGATAAAACCGTAAATGATGCAAAACAGGCACAACCGGATGCTACGGTTGGCATACGGTTTTCTATGAAATGTTTATACATACGGTTTGCAATACGGTTCCGCACGGTTTTTACACTGAAACCGGATACGGGAACCGTATTGCAAAAACGAGATGTGAATGCAGCCTAAGAGATGTGTCAAAAGTTTTAAAGTGACAGAAACACTTTAAAGGGGTTGTCTGGTTTCCAATGATAAATTCAGGCCGGTTTCACTTGAAAATGTAATATTGATTTCAAGAGTCCACAAGCAATAAGGGGGTAGAGAAGAGACAAGTGCATATAAACATCATTTCCTAGGTACCCTATATGTGTATGGACCCTCAAATAGTAAGATTTCTATATTTTAGAGCAGTGGTCTCCAACCTGCGGACCTTCAGATGTTGCAAAACTACAACTCCCAGCATGCACGGACAGCCAACGGCTGTCCGGGCATGCTGGGAGTTGTAGTTTTGCAACATCTAGAGGTCCGCAGGTTGAAGACCACTGTTTTAGAGCATTTAATAAAAAGAGTGGCCTTGCAACAATGTCTTTTCAGAGAGCCAGGATTGTGAATAGTCTTTGACGTGTTTCCAGCATTCCCACATATGGTTGTGTCCAAAACATAGAAATATCATCTTTCCCTTTTACGCAACATGTTATTTTTAAGCCACAAAGAGAACACATAGCTATATATGGCAGCCTGGTAAATTCCACTGAGAAGAAAATCTGGTGGTTCGCACATGGGGTAATATTGCAGCAGGTTATAGTTTCAGTATATTAAAGGGTACCTCTCATCAAATAAACTTTTGATATATTTTAGATTAATGAATGTTGAATAACTTTCCAATAGCATGTTAATGAAAAATATGCTTCTTTCTATTGTATTTTTCCCGATCAGTCCTGTCAGCAAGCATTTCTGACTCATGCTGGAGTCCTAAACACTCAGAGCTGCCAGCCTGCTTTGTTCACAGCCAAACAGGCTGTGAACAAAGCAGACTGGCAGCTCTGAGTGTTCTCCTTTGTGAACAAAGCAGACTGGCAGCTCGTAGTGTTTAGGACTCCAGCATGAGTCTGAAATGCTTGCTGCCAGGACTGGTAGGGAGACCCCTAGTGGTCATTTCTTCAAAGTGGAAAATGAAATAGAAAGAAGCATATTTTTTAATAACATGCAATCGTAAAGTTATTCTGCATACATTAATCTATAATATATCAAAAGTTTTTTTGATGAGAGGTACCCTTTAAAGTTATGGACTGGCAGCCATATAGTTTACATTCCAAATCTACTTGAATTCTATTATATGTTAGAGATCTTTCTGTCTTAGCGACAGCAGATTTTTGCAGATATTTATATATATGCAGATATTTATATAAAAAATCAGTTCCATTCATCTTGATGGGATTATTTTAGTGACCAATACATTGAATTCTGCAAGTCCTATTCACATGAATGGGACAGGAGCAGAACTTTTAGCAACACATCTGTCGTGTGAATTTACAGGGATTTTCGTCAGGACGTGATGGTCTTTTACAGGTATTTGGAACTGCAGATTCAATGACCCAAACTGACGGCATTTAGATCCCTATAATGCTGTTGGTTCAGGACATTCTACCGTTATGCAGGCACAAAAATTCCCTTATGTGAAACTGTCCTAGGGCAGTGTTGTGTGACCTGTGGCTTTTCAGCTATTGTAAAACTACAAATCCCAGTATGTCCTGACAGCCATCAGCTAACATGGCATCATAGAAAATCTTTCTAATTCTGGGTGAGGCTTATGGGCACTGTCAGATACAAAAACTTTTGATATGTCTTAAAGCATGCAAACCCAATAGGTTTTGCAATTGCTGTCATTAGAACATTTTCAGTATTTCATACTGAGAAAGCCAGTCAAACAAATGCCCCCCTGCCTGCTTGGACACATACTAGTCCTGCTGTGTCCATGAGTCATCACCTATGTCATGGACACACTTCCTTGATTGACAGCTGTGAGCGCAGGGCTCACAGCTGGAGGAAAAATCCTCCCACTGTCAGCTTGTGTCCCCCTACTGTCAGTGAGGACAAGCTGGGAGTTGTAGTTTTGCTAATGCTGGGGGAGATGTGAGCAGACAGCATACTGAGGGAGGGGGCGGAGACCTGCACAGTGAGGCCACGCCTCCTCCCTTTGAGAGGAATTCAGACTAGTGAACTAGATTAAAAGTATAATTAAAAAAATTACGGTGATAGACACATAAAAATGAGATGTACATGGTCAGGATTAGGTACTGAGTGATATATTTAAAAAAATGTTTTTTTGATGGATCTTACGGGTACGCTTTAATGTGTCACTGTCACTTACAAGAAAACTTTTGAGACATCATAGAAACATACGAAGAGTTTTGATCGGTCAGACCCCCACTGATCACTAGAGACAGGAGAAGTGCTCAGCTAAGTGCTTCTCTTTCAGTCTTGCAGAATACGATGGGCTTCATATACCTTCTATAGAATCTGTCTCTTGCAACAAGCAGAGAGAAGTGCTTTGCCGAGCACATCTCCTGGCCAGTCTAGCAAATTGAAAAGAAAACTGAAATTTAGCAATTTTGGGGCCGTTTCATTTTTTACGCAGTGCAAATTTACGGTAAAACTGACAGGTTCTTTTTATTCTGTGAGTCTGTACTTATAAAACGATACCCATGATTACATACTTTTCTATTATTATACTGCTTTAACAAAAAAAAAAACTCGAACTTTTTAGCAAAATAAATGTTTAAAATTCCCCTATTCTGCCTCCCTATAACTTTCCTACTCTTCTGTATATAGGGCTGTATGAAGGCTCATTTTATGCCCTTACCACTTTTGCAAATATGTGACTTAATGATCACCTTTTTTTCTGCCATGTATTGTGATCAAAAATCAGCAATTTTGGACTTTTGTATTTTTTAACGATTACGTAAGTATGGACATTTACACACGCAACAATACCAAATATGTTTGTTTATTTTTTGTAAAATGGAAAAAAAAGTTAAACCATACAACCGGATCCCAGTAATCGGCCCTAAAGCAGGTAAGCAGAGCCCCTACAGTCCTCTTGACTCATCGGATCCCCGCAGTCACGCTGCGGATGATCTGAGTCTGACAAAGCCCACCTAATGCTTCAGATGCCATAATTAGTGTTAATAACAGCATCTGAAGGGTTAATGGTGGGAATCACCATTATTTCTGATGTCCCCCATTAGCAGCCATTTCTCTGATGTGACCCATGGTCTATGAAGCAAATGCAGCTTCTGCGCTTGCTTCATAGTCTGGATTCCTCTTAGGATGTACATGTATGTCCTGGTGCACCAAGTACCAGGCAGTCAGGGCATTCAGGTTTGTCCAGAGTCTTCTAGGAGTTACAAATACTCAATATTTACGGTGCTGACCCCTCTTTTTCAAGATTTCTGCAATTGTTCTTGTTCAGCTTGTGGGCAAAATCCTGACTGATGGCAACCCATTCTAGCCAATGTATTGCCTAAAATATATTGATAAGCATCCAATAGAAAAATGAATGTCGGCACTCACCAATCTTCCATATATATTTCTTCTTTATTTGCAATACTCACATATTACTCAAGACTGGACGATGGACTTTGGGGGGGGGGGGATGCTTATGTGTATTGCTGAACTTGCAGTCAGAGCACCACTTCATATTCCAATACATATTTGCTGTTGTTTGATCGGAAGCGAAGTACGGGTCCAGGTGGATTGCAGTGCCAGATTAGTATCTACGTCTGCCTAAAATATATTGGTATGCAAAGTTTCCTGGCCACGGACCCAAAATTAAAATGTCTTGTTCACCAAGCCACTTAGTTTTCACTTTTGCCTTGTGATATGGTTCTTCCTCATTCTGGAAAAAGCATTGCTCATCACTAAATTGCTCCTGGATCAATGGGAGAAGTTGCTTTTGGAGGATGTTTAGATACCATTCTTTATTTATGGCAGTGTTCTTAGGCAAAATTGTAAGTGAGTCAAATCACTTACAAATCACTTGAATGGTCTTAGGAGACTTTACTGTAGACATCACACAGGACTCATGTTAGCGCTTACCTTTTCTTCTCCAGACAATCATTCTTCCAGATGCCCCAAACAGTGTGAAGGATCAAGGAGGCTTCAGGATGAACGCCGGCTCCACGAGCGCGCAGGATAAACTCAGAGGGAACAAAATAAAATCAAAGGTAGTTTAATCCCAAGATAAAACGCGTTTCACTGCAAGTTTGTAGCTTCATCAGGCATGCCTGATGAAGCTGCAAACTTGCAGTGAAACGCGTTGCGTCTTGGGATTAAACTACCTTTGATTTTATATTGTTCCCTCTGAGTTTATCCTGCGCCTCGTGGAGCCGGCGTTCATCCTGAAGCCTCCTTGATCCCTCAATACTACTCAGCCGGAGGGCAGGGGATAGCTCTGCTACTTATGTGCCTACCATTGTTGTGTATGTTGGTACACAACTACATGGGGTGAGCGGCTTTCATGCCTCGGTTGTTTTATTCATTTCTATCTCTTTTATCACACCAAGGAGTGCTCTTTTCTCATTTATAGACCAAACAGTGTGAAGGCTGCTTCATCAGAGAAAATAGCTTTACCCCAATCCTCTGCAGTCCAATCCCTGTACTTCCCAGAGAATGTCAGTCTGTTTTTGCTGCCCTTCTTGACACCAGACTATTCCAGAAGCCTTGGCCTTACTGTGTGTGGTGCAGATACCCTGACACCTGCTGGCTGCCATTACTGAGCAGACTCTACACTGATGCTGGACAAATCTTGTAGCTAAAACCTCTTGAGAAGATGGTCCCGGCATTTGCTGGCCTTTCTTGGGCACCCTGAAGCTTTCTTCGCAGCTATTTAACCTCTCTCCTTGAAGTTCTTGATGGCCCATAAATAGCGGATTAATTGACAATCTTACAGACAGGGCATCACCGCGATCGGTAATGTCCTGTATTAGCCGCGGGTCCCCGCCGTTGATGGCCGCAGGGACCGCTGCGATAGGGGTGTATTCGCCGTATAAGACGCACCGACTTTTCCCCCCAGTCTTGGGGAAGAAAAAGTGCGTCTTATACGTCTTATATCAGTGATGTGTCCCTAGGTGGCAGAGGACCCTTTGTGTCCCCATAGGTACCAAGGCTAAGATGCTGCTATCTCTGCACCTCCTGACCAAACAATATTGGTTTCTTCCAGTATTCAAGAGTCTTGTGGAAACTCAAATGACCCAAAGTTTCACTCTTTCCAGTTATTTTATATTGAATTAATCCCTCAGTAAACATGAGCGGCAAGGATTTTGGACTCAGTATTACAGAAGCTAATCCAAGCACAATGTTTATGTAAGGGGAAGCCTGCTGGATTGTGAGTGGGTTTACACATGTTTGTGTTTGCATGGTACATAAATACAATAGCAACCACCTCCAGGCAAGTAAAATACCAGGTCGATTCCAATTCTTTTGCCAGTTAGAGGATGGACATTGCACCAAAAAAATAAGCCCCTGGAAATCATGAGTAAGCCATTCACATCCTCCAAATGAAGTTAATAGATTGCATTTTACAGGCCTCGCTGCTCATATTATGTTAGTCATTTTATTTTTGGTTTTCTTTTTAATCTACCGTACTTCATAATTTTCATAGTTTATTTCCATAGTTTTTTCTTCCTAAGTAGAGGCAGAATATTCACTTGGAGGGGGGGGGGGGGGGGTTTGCGTCACCCCAGTCAATCCCATTTTTTTTTTCAAGTTCCTTCTAAGAAGCCAATTGAGGGAAGGCGTCTTACTACGTACATAACACTTAATGGATGCCTGTGCTGTCCACGGTTACGATTAGATATGAGCAAACTCATTTGGCACAAATTTCCCAAAATTTCAGTGACTCTGCGAATCCACAACTTTCTAGATTTGTTTTGGTGTAATCTCTCAAAATGGTGGAGACTACTATCCCCTACACAACCGCATATCTCCTGCCTGGTCTATCATGCTCCATGCTGTACTACTACTACTACTATCCCTACATAGCCACACATTTCCTGGAGTGTCCATCAAGTTCCCTGCTATACTACTACTACTATCCCTACATAGCCACACATCTCCTGGAGTGTCCATCAAGTTCCCTGCTATACTGCTACTACTTCTAGCCCTATGCAGCTGCATATCTCCTGCACTGTCCATCCTGTCTATAATGGTCCAACCTGTCTATAATGTACTCTTACTACTACTAAGAGCTGTGAGAGCCCAACTCATCCATCTAATTGGGATATTGTAAGCAGGTGCCTTTAGTTTGTACGAATGAAAAGTAATACACATATACCACCCATTTATAAGGTATGTGCACCTTTAAGTAGTTCTATATAGCAGAAGACTGATGGCTATATCATTCTCTACTGTGCACCGTATCTCTGATGGAGTATAATAGTATATGTTAGAGATTTGGACCCTTAGCTCTACCACTCAGACTTTGGTTCTGTCTTGGTTCTGACACATCTTTTACACTTCAAGAGATCCTTAAATCAAAAGTCCAGTCCTGAGCCTCTATAGGTGATACTTGCTTCTTTATTTTCCTGAGATTTTGCTGCTTGGTTGATTTTTAGATCAGCTCCTTGGATTGGCACTGTGATCAGTGACTACGGTTTGGCTACAGTGCCTACAGAGAGTCTGCGGTAGTTTAAGTCATGCCTCCTGTCTCTTCATTGGTTCATGATGCTGCAGCGGCTGTATGGACAATGTACCCCTTCTGTTAAGCTGATAGAAGGGGCCCCTGCTTTGTCTACTAGGCGCAGGGCCATGCAGTGTGTTTGAACTATGGCTGGTAATGCAGCACACTCCAGATCAGTCTCATTCAGGGGAATAATACTTAACTGCAGTACCAGCCTCAGTCATAACAAAATGTATGGTCTATGGCTGGAAAACCATGAAGTGGGAGGGTGTCTGCTGGACTGCTATGAGCAATATATGGCATATATATCTTATCCTCATTAAAGGGGTACTACCGTGGAAAACTTTTTTTTTTTAATCCACTGGTGCCAGAAAGTTAAACAGATTTGTAAATCACTTCTATTAAAAAAAAATCTTAATCCTTCCAGTACTTTTTAGGGGCTGTATACTACAGAGGAAATGTTTATATTTTTGGATTTCTCTTATGTCACGACCATAGTGCTCTCTGCTGACCTCTGCTGTCCATTTTAGGAACTGTCCAGAGCAGGAGAAAATCCCCATAGCAAACATTTGCTGCTCTGGACAGTTCCTAAAATGGACAGCAGAGGTCAGCAGAGAGCACTGCGGTCATGACATCAGAGAAATCCAAAAAGATAAACATTTCCTCTGTAGTATACAGCCCCTAAATAGTACTAGAAGGATGAAGATTTTTTTAATAGAAGTAATTTACAAATCTGCAAAAGTAGTGGATTGTCAGCTCACCCGGTCACCGCACGGCAAGAAAGTCCTCCAAGTTTAGAAGAAAGCAGGTGTATTCCAGCGTATGAGAAACTTCACCTTTATTTTCATCACATTAAAAACATGAACATGGAGAGACTTCAGTAAGACAGACGATTAAAATCCTAGGAGTAAGCGCCAAGCATGACACGTTTCAGGTCATGTGACCTTTCATCAGATGCATCTATTTACAGTTAACTGTTTCTTGGGGAAAAGGACTCTTTTTTTTTTTTTCCCACTAATTTTGGACAACCCCTTAAATGACGTGCCATATTTGTATCTGGGTCAGTGAACCATAAGAAGGTCACTAAATATGAGAATTTCTAAGTGAAGCTGGAATCACATCAGTCAGCCCCGCACACATCTGCTCATTTCGGGAGCAAGTCAGCGGATACAGCGTCATGCAGCGTGACGCACGATAATGTCTCAGCAATGCAACAGGCACCATATTGACTTAAGCATTAGTAATATGATGGAGGAGGCCTACACTCATAGTCCCTGGCTTTACAAGTGAATACTTTGGTTGTGAAATCTTACTTTTTTTCATCAATTCTTCCATAACCTATTTTGCAATCCTGTTCACAAATAACCTCAGCAGCTGCTTTCAGTCAATAGAGGAATTGCAGAATAGTGTCTATTCTGCACATATAAGACAATCTAAATCCGTGTGTATTGAACATGTACCTTGAAATTAATAGGAAAGCGAGGCCATCTTATTTTATAGTTGCAATACTTTACTATAGGGAGTAACATACATTCAGCCATAATGTAAATTAATGTTAGACAAATATTACTTTTTAAAAAGGCTTGCACTGCATATATTGCCGAGCGTACCGCTCACCAGTATGGGACCCTGATGTCCGATGTAAGGAGGTCTGTGCTATCGGCAATATATGCAGTGCAAGCCTTTTTAAAAAGTAATATTTGTCTTACATTAATTTACATTATAATGACATAGCACCATAACCTTTGCCATCTATAGGGTGCCTGACATATGGTAGTGTTACTGATGTTAATATAATGGACTATTAACCCCTTAAGGACTCAGCCCATTTTGGCCTTAAGGACTCAGACAATTTAATTTTTACGTTTTCGTTTTTTCCTCCTCGCCTTCTAAAAATCATAACTCTCTTATATTTTCATCGCCAGACTAGTATGAGGGCTTGTTTTTTGCATGACCAGTTGTCCATCGTAATGACATAACTCATTATATCATAAAATGTATGGCGCAACCAAAAAACACTATTTTTGTGGGGAAATTAAAAAGAAAAATGCAATTTTGCTAATTTTGGAAGGTTTCGTTTTCACGCCGTACAATTTATGGTAAAAATGACGTGTGTTCTTTATTCTGAGGGTCAATACGATTAAAATGATACCCATTATTACATACTTTTATATTATTGTTGTGCTTAAAAAAAATCACAAACTTTTTAACCAAATTAGTACGTTTATAATCCCTTTATTTTGATGACCTATAACTTTTTTATTTTTCCGTATAAGCGGCGGTATGGGGGCTCATTTTTTGCGCCATGATCTGTACTTTTTTTTTTTGATACCACATTTGCATATAAAAAACTTTTAATACATTTTTTATAATTTTTTTTTTTTATTAAATGTATTAAAAAAGTAGCAATTTTGGACCTTTTTTTTTTTTTTTTTTTTTTTACGTTCACGCCGTTCACCGTACGGCTATCATTAACATTTTATTTTAATAGTTCGGACATTTACGCAATTTTTTACGCTTTTTGGGGGGTAAAATAGGAAAAAACGGACGTTTTACTTTTTTATTGGGGGAGTGGATTTTTCACATTTTTTTTACTTTTACATTTGTTTACATTTTTTTTTAAACTTAAATAGTCCCCATAGGGGACCATTCATAGCAATACCATGATTGCTAATACTGATCTGTTCTATGTATAGGACATAGAACAGATCAGTGTTATCGGCGATCTTCTGCTCTGGTCTGCTTGATCTCAGACCAGAGCAGAAGACGCCGGGAGCCGGAAGGAGGAAGGTGAGGGGACCTCCGTGCGGCGTTCTGAATGATCGGATCCCCGCAGCAGCGCTGCAGGCGATCCGATCATTCATTGAAATTGCGTACTGCCACAGATGCCGGGATCTGTATTGATCCCGGCATCTGAAGGGTTAATGGCGGACGCCCGCGAGATCGCGGGCGTCGGCCATTGCCGGCGGGTCCCTGGCTGCGATCAGCAGCCGGGATCAGCCACGCATGACCCGGGCATCGCTCCGATGCCCTCGGTTATGCACAGGACGTAAATGTACGTCCTGGTGGGTTAAGTACCATCGCACCAGGACGTACATTTACGTCCTGCGTAAAGTTAAACAGATTTGTAAATTACTTCTATTAAAAAAATCTTAATCCTTTCAGTACTTATGAGCTTCTGAAGTTAAAGTTGTTCTTTTCTGTCTAAGTGCGCTCTGATGACATGTGTCTCGGGAACCACCCAGTTTAGAAGCAAATCCCCATAGCAAACCTCTTCTAAACTGGGCGGTTCCCGAGACACGTGTCATCAGAGAGCACTTAGACAGAAAAGAACAACCTTAACTTCAGAAGCTCATAAGTACTGAAAGGATTAAGATTTTTTAATAGAAGTAATTTACAAATCTGTTTAACTTTCTGGAGCCAGTGGATATATTAAAAAAAAGTTTTTTCCTGGATAACCCCTTTAAGGAGTCGATCATTTTTACAGCAATAGTGAAGATTTGTCTGCACCAAAGTATCTTTCTGTTCAGGCAGGATACCTGCTACTATATACAATTTATCCTAAACAGGGACCACACAAGAAAGAGGCGAATTGAGTTATTAAGCAAATGAAAGACTCTCTCTTTTGGCAACAACATATAAACAACATAAACATTTTTTCTTTCAGTATTTGAGGGAAATTCAAGCTGCATATGAGATATTGATTCTCTATACTAGTGGTCCTATTAATTTATCTACTAACTTCCATTCATGTTTTGTTAGAAGCAGATGATAAGACAAATCTATTAGTGGATATCCATAGTGTCATTACTGACTTTTTAAAAAAGAGTTTCTATTTTATCTATTGTGTTTTTTGAGTCAGCCACAAGGGCCCTGTGATCTGTCGGGGGGGGGGGGGTGGGGGGGGGGGGGGTGTATGGAGTGGGTATGTACATAGGTAATTATAGGATAGGTATCCTTGGGCTTCTATGGTGTTAATGAATAATATGGACAGACATAGGGTAATAAATAGAAACCTGAATTGTATATCTTTGTTTTGTTCTGTATAACTGTTTGGTATGTAATTTTGTCTGTTCTGTTTTGTGATAAAAATGAAAAGAGATAGTCTTGATTCTAGTCGGTATATATTCTCTTCTCTGATCTGTATATCAGTTTATTTATTACAGTCTTGTAGTGTGGTTGATACTGATCAAAATGATATTTACCGTGTCCCGGACAGTCCAGCCGTTCCACCTTTTATATTGCTTTTTCTTCATATGTAAATTAGGTCCTTGGGGCATGGGTGGAGCTACAGCCGGAGCTCTGGGAACCCCTACGTCATCTTCAGCCAGGCGGGTGTTCCACCCGGCTCATCCATATGCATCATCCCCCTCCCTGCTCTACGCGGTAGGTTTACTGTACAGCGCATGCTCTGCTTCAGCCTGAAAGCGGCGCATGCACTGTAGAGTAAACCAGCAGCGCAAGGAGAGAGGGGGATTATGCATATGGATGAGTGGGTCAGTGCAAGGAGAGAGGGGGATTATGCATATGGATGAGCCGGGAGCAACCGCCCAGCCAAAGATGACATAGGGGTGCCCGGAGCTCTGGCTGTAGCTCCGCCCATGCCCCAAGGACCTCATTTACATATGAAGAAAAAGCTAAATAACTGCGGAACCCTGGAGGGTTAGGGACACGGTAAGTATCATTTTGATCAGTATCACCTGCACTACAAGCCTGTATGACAGGTTAGTGCGGGTGATACTGATGACAGATTTCCTTTTAAATATCTGTTAATCTCTGAACGCCAATACTTTTAGCCTTTTTAGTTACATATTATTGTGTCAATGGGGGAATAGGTGACAGATTGGCTAGTTCAATCTACAGGTGCCCATTGGCATAAGTCCCAGTTTCAGCTGCCATTTATCCTAAAAGTATGCCGCAGATTTGTAAAAAATCCTGGCTAGTTGAACAAATACTAAGCCCTCACTGTAGTTCTGTCATTCTGTTGCTAAACCATGAAGATTAGGACAATCTACCATCCAACCTCAATACTGTGGAAATAAGTGTCGCTGTCTCTTCCCCAGAGCTGTAAGAAAAATCCTGCACAGGGCTCGACAGCTGGTGGACTCGAAGAAGGAAGACGGATTCACAGCGCTGCATCTGGCCACACTTAACAACCACCAAGAAGTCGTGGACATCTTAATAAAAGAGGTAAACTATGTTACCCATGCTCTTTGTGCTGCTGTGGTTCACATAGATGTTTCTTCTCTGACGTGTTGGTAAGGCTGAGTTCACATTGCTGTTGATCTCTGCTAAAGAAACCTCCATTGCTCAAACCATTAAAAGGACGAGTTGAGTGGAGAAAAAGTTCAACTTCTCTAAAATACTGGACACCTGACGGACCCATTTAACTTGGTGTCCATTGTGCAAATAGTCTGGTTCTGCACCGAACAGACCCTAAAAGAGATGGAGCTCAACGGCAGTGTGAAAATAGCCTTAGAGGTGTTATAAGAGATTGATGGAGGTTTGATATTTGCTTTCTGGTCTCAAAAACATGGATTATCATTACCATGACTTTGCATGCAGCATGAAGAGCTGGAAAACCCACAGATTGTAAAGTAACCCAGTACTTTTTATTTATTTTTTTTAGTAGAAAGATTAACTGGGTTTACATAAAATTGCAAATTCAAGTAATCCCACTATAATTATACAAAGCTGCCAGAGCGTCACCATAAAATATAGTACAGGTCCCAGAAGATCGGATGCAGCAGATGTCTCGGAGTTGTACATTTGTTTTACTATATGAAGTGGTGCAGCAGACTGTCTTATTCCATTCAGAGGCATTAAAGGGTTACTCCACCCCTAGACATCTTATCCCCTATCCAAAGGATAGGGGATAAGATGTCTGATCGTGGGGGGTCCCACCACTGACGGCTGTCACGCCCCCTCCCATAGACTTGCGTTGAGGGGGCGGGGTGTGACGTCACACGGGGCGGAGTCTTTACGTCACGATCTTCCGTCCCCGTGGTTGGGAGCCCGAACCTCCAGCTCTTCCGGAAGCAGATACGGTGGGTGCTGCATGCTATATTGTGGGGGTCCCCAGCGGCGGGACCCCCGCGATCAGACATCTTATCCCCTATCCTTTGGATAGGGGATAAGATGTCTAGGGGTGGAGTACCCCTTTAAGTAAAAAAAAAAAAAAAAAAAAGGCATATCATGCAATTTTGTTTTTGTTTGTTGGTTTGTTTTTACAATAGGAGCATCCATTTGTCAGAGAATCCTTCCCATGTATACCTCTGGTGAAAAGACAGCGTAAAAAACCCTAAGGAGCCTGTAACATGACATTACTGTATTCTATTGTAGATCTTTTATGTATCTGTTATGTGTCACTTCTCAGGGTCGCTGTGATGTCAATCTCAGGAACAACAGAAACCAAACTCCTCTGCATCTAGCGGTGACACACGGTCACATCAACCTTGTGCAGCTGCTGGTATCCGAAGGGGCAGATGTGAACGCAGAGGATGAAGATGGTGACACACCAATGCACATAGTGCTTGTCCAGCAGCACCTCTCATGTCTGGAACCAGAGGGCAATGGCTCGGCTATTCTTGCCAAGGTAAAAGAGATTACAGTGCTCTTACAAGATAGTAAGGATAGGGATTCACAGTGACCTGCTCTAAGCAATGAATTGGGAAATGAGGGGGGGGGATAACTGGCAACTTGCGACAATATCAAGTACCATATTTCTGTTGTATCATAAGTCCAGCACTTGGTGCATACTTTTTCCCACCATAAGGAAACATTGATGTTGCTCGCAAATGACTTTCATGCAGTTACGTCACTGTGGCTCGCCTTAGAGTCCTCTCCTAAACAGGTTGTTATGTGAATGACTGAATGTGTTAGGGTTTTCATGTATGTCGGACCAGCAATGTCTACACCTTCAGGACACTTTTTCCCATTTTAATGTGACCGAATAAATAAAATGTAAATTTTTTTTATGTTATCAGCTGCAGGCTACTGGTTTGCTTGGAAATGTGGAACTAAATGTCAGCGCAGCAATCGCCTGCTTTCTGGCATTGTCAGGTGCAGACATTAATTATGCCAATCACCGCGGGAAGTCACCTGTGGACCTGATCATCGATGGAAGGATAGCACATCTTGTGAAGAGCTTCTCTCAGAAATTCAGGTACGTCACACAGAGATGCCCCTTCTAGGTGGAGGTAAAACACAAACAGCGAGCATACAGTCCGTCATGGTAGGCGGGAAAGATCTTCAACTGGCTTAGACATTTTTCTTTGTGGATTCCTCTAGGGTAGTGTTTACCAACCTTTGGCTCCCCAGCAGTTGAAAACTACAACACCCATCATGGCCTGATAGCTACAGGCATTCAGTGCATGACAGTCAGTGCATGATGGAAGTTGTAGTTTTGCAACTGCAGGAGAACTACCTGTTATGTAATACTTAATATATAAAGCTATTTATGCTGTCGTCATTTCCATAGTCTGTTTTCATTGGTCCATGTTACATCCACAAGACTTGTATTCCCTATTGTTCTACAGAAGTAAACCAATCTAGATAGGGTTATTTCATACATTTAAACAGATGGTACTGCCTATAGCGATCACCTAAATGCATACAACATATTAGCTAAACCTTCCCCTGGAGGGGGCGGGGGGGTACTATCCTCAGCTATGCATACACATGCTCATTTACTTCTAATTTACTACAGATCTAGGAAGCCTTCTAGTCTCTTTTGGGGAGTGAGAGGGAATTGAAGTAAACAGGTAGAATGCAGATGTATATAGTAAAGTATTCTTAAATGGGCACTGTCAGATACAAAAACTTTTGATATGTTGTAAAGCATGTATAACCAATAGGTTTTGCAATTGCTTTCATTTGAAAATTTTCAGTATTTCATACTGAAAAGCCAGTCAAACAACTGCCCCCCCCCCCCTGCCTGCTTGGACACATACTAGTCCTGCTGTGTCCATGCGTCATCACCTACATCATGGACACACTTCCTTGATTGACAGCTGTGAGTGCAGGGCTCAGAGCTGGAGGAAAAATCCTCCCACTGTCAGCTTGTGTCCCGCTACTGTCATTGAGGACAAGCTGGGAGTTGTTGTTTTGCTAATGCTAGGGGAGATGTGAGCAGACAGTATACTGAGGGAGGGGGCGGAGACCTGCACAGTGAGGCCACGCCCCTGCCCTTTAGAGGAATTCAGACTAGTGAGCTAAATTAAAAGTGTAATAAATAAGTAAATAAAGGTGCTAGACACATAAAAATTTGATGTACATGGTCAGGATTAGGTACTGAGTGATACATTAAAAAACATTTTTTTTGTTGGATCTGACGGGTACGCTTTAAACAATATCACTGATCATGTTTCTCTTGGTTTCAGGGAACAGGCTGAAACGGACTCATCCACCATTAGCTGCACCCTTCGCAGGGTCCACACTACTCCTAACACAATGACCAACCTCAGCCTGTCAAGTGCTACCACCCCTTCCGAATGCCTTGTGTGTTCAGAACTGGCCATGCTCATCAGCTTCTTTCCGTGTCAACACAGCATAGTATGTGAAGGTAAGAGAAAAAAGCAGCAATAATTTTTTGTGCCATTCTGCATTGCCAGTTTTAGATCATATTGTATACAATTATGCTCTAAGCTCATTAATAAAGCAGGATGCAGAAAGCTCCAAAGCTCCCTCTAGTGGCGGCCACAGGCAGACATAATTTTAGAGTCAGCTCTATGTCTATGCAGGGGATTTAAAAATATGTAACTTAAAACCTGAGCTCTGACCCTTATAAACAAATATTTTAAAACTAATCAATACAAAATAACAACATAAGGTAGATGTTTGCTTTAATTTTCAATTCAAAAGATGTATACACCGTTCAGCCATAACATTAGGACCACTGACAAGTAAAGTTATTAATGTGGATTATCTTGTGACAATGCTGCCTTCATGGGGTAATAAATGTTAGAAAGGAAATGATTAGTTAGTTCCTGAAGTTGATGTGTTGGAAGCTGGAAAAATGGTAAAGTGTAAGGGCTCGTTCACACCACAGAAATTCAGCGTGGAAACCCCTTGCAGCAGCCTCCTATTGAATTAAATGAGATTCTGCTGCTTAGTTCACATGTTGGAAGTTCTGCAGCAGGACTTCCACAGAAGAATTGGACTCCAGAAGAAGATGAAACATGTTGTTATGTCTTCCGCCAGAGAAGTTCCATCTGTCAATGTGACCAGCACTTATGTCTGCAGCACATTACTGCAGACAATAAGCACCGATTCCAGATGATGCAGATCCATTGGGGAAATTCAGCAGGGAAATTCCTTACTGAATTTCCTCAGTGTGAATAGTCCCTTAAGGATCTGAGCAACTCTAATTGAGATGAAGACAACTGGGTCAGAGCATCTCCAAAAGGGCAGGTCTTGTGTTGCTTTAGGTATCCAGTGGTTAGTACACTGCTTCCCCACCAGTGTGCCTCCAGCTGTTGTAAAACTACAACTCCCAGCATGCCCGGACAGCCTTTGGCTGTCCGGGCATGCTAGGAGTTGTAGTTTTGCAACAGCTGGAGGCACACTGGTTGGAAAACACTGAGTTAGTATAACAGTGCTCCAATTAAGGACAACTAGTGAATTGGCAACAAGGTTGCAGGCCATAGCTTTTAAATTTTTTCCTTTTTTATTTTATTTATTATAAAGGGGCCCAAGTGCTTTAACCCGATAACGACCATGGACGTCTATGCTCGTCCAATGGCCGTTAACGGGGTATGATGGGTCATACCTGCCGGCCCCCAGCTGATTCCTGTAGCTGAGGGCCAGCGTTAATAGCCGACATGCGGCGATTGCCGAGGGCGGCTATTAAAGGGGTACTCCGGTGAAAACCTTTTTTCTTTTAAATTAACTGGTGGCAGAAAGTTAAACATATTTCTAAATTACTTCTATTAAAAAATCTTAATCCTTCCAGTACTTATTAGCTGCTGAATGCTACAGAGGAAATCCCTTTCTTTTTGGAACACTGATGACATCACGAGCACAGTGCTCTCTGCTGACATCTCTGTCCATTTTAGCAACCATGCATAGCAGATGCATAGCAGATGTATGCTAAGGGCAGCATGGTGGCTCAGTGGTTAGCACTGCTGCCTTGCAGTGCTGGGAACTTGGGTTCAAATCCCACTAAGGACAACAATAAATAAAGTGTTATTATTATTATTATAATAATGTCAGCAGAGAGGACTGTGCTCGTGATGTCATCAGAGAGCATTCCAAAAAGATCGCGTGGGGGGGGGGGGGTGATCCACTACTGAGGGCTTACCTCTCCTGCTGCGGCGGCTCCGGTGCTCAGAATGATAAAGCCTGGCAAGACCAGGCTTTATCAATCGAGCGCAGAGCACACAGATCAATGGGATTGTATGTAACCCCATTGATCTGTATGAGGAATCAAATGATTCCTCCTAAAAGTTCCCTAAGGGGACTAAAAGTGTAAAAAAAATAAAATAAATAAAGTTTAAAAACGCACACATTAACCCCTTCCTTATTAAAAGTTTAAATCACCCCCCTTTTCCCAAATTCCATATAAAAAAATATATAAACATAATAAAAATAAACATATATGGTATCGCTGTTAGCGTATATGTCCGAACTATAAAAATATATTGTAAATTAAACCGCACGGTCAATGTTATACGCGCAAAATAAATTCCAAAGTCCAAAATAGCGTATTTTTGGTCACTTTTCATACCATTAAAAAAAAGGAATAAAAAGTTATCAAAAAGTCCGATCAAAACAAAAATGGTACCGATCACGGCACAAAAAATTTGCACTCATACCACCCCGTACGTGGAAAAATAAAGTTATAGGGGTCAAAACATGACAATTTTAAATGTATTAATTTTCCTGCATGTAGTTATGATTTTTTCCAGAAGTACGACAAAATCAAACTTATATAAATAGGGTGTCATTTTAATCGTATGGACCTACAGAATAAAGATAAGGTGCCATTTTTACCAAAAAATGTACTGTGTAGAAACAGAAGCCCCCAAAATGTGCAAAATGGTGGTTTTTCTTCAATTTTGTTGCACAATTATTATTTTTTCCGTTTCGCCGTAGATTTTTGGGTAAAATTACTGATGTCATTACAAAGTAGAATTGATGGCGCAAAAAATAAGCCCTCATATGGATTTGTAGGTGCAAAATTGAAAGAGTTATGATTTTTATAAGGTAAGGAAGAAAAAACGAAAGTGCAAAAATAGAAAAACGCTTGGTCCTTAAGGGGTTAAAATACCAAAACTGTGGTTAATCATTTTGCTGATTCATAATTTCTTTTGGAGTCATGTGACCACTTCATCCAATCAGAAGTCATGTGCCGTACTCTGGGCATTGTGGCTCTCATCAATAAGAGGTGATGCCTGGAGTATGGCACATTACTGCTGAGGCCACTGGTCATGTGACATCCACTTCAAAAGGAAGACCGGGGGGGCTGACAGGAGCCTGAATGGTGGATCAGCGTGGAATCGTAGAGGCAACTAACTGCTGCTTTGATATTTTAATGCATATGGGGTCAGCACTGTTTTATTGGCACGGGGTGGACCTTCACAGTATTATGCAGGTGGTTTTAATGTTATGGATACTCAAATTCTAATATCATTTTACAGTTTATGAATAGATATGATAATGGATAGCTGAATAACTTTGTAAATACATAGATTTATATTCATATAACTCACTAGTTACAGCCTGTATTATAGCCCAGAGCTGCATTATTAGTTTTGCTGCTTGATATGAAAAGCAGTCAACAAACTGGACGCCAGGCGCAGCCCTAACAGCTAATATGGGCTCCTACAATTCTACCTATACAGTATATAAGGAATGTGTGTCTGATGAGCACAATACAGATTTGAGGCAACAAGGAATGTGGAAAATGTGCTGAATTGTTAACGCAGCTCTTGGTGATAGTACAGGCTGTAATTTAGGATTAGTATGAGGCAAGTAAAGCAATGCACAGTAGTGTAAACAGAATTCAGAAGTGAAAGGGGCTCCCAGCATCCCCCGCTGATCAGCTGGATAAAGGGCTGGCCTGCATATTCCTAATTGTATACCATAGACATATCCGAACATTTGGTAATGGCTATCGTGGATCATTAGAATAAGCAAGGAGAGGTGTGAAGTAGCGCACAGTGTTCTTTGCCCATTATAAGTCTATGGCGCTGTCCAGTAAAGGAGGGTGGAGATCGCCATAAGCCATGGAGTGAGCACTTCTCCCTGCTCGGTCTTGATCTGTGTGGGTCTCTGCACCGACAGCTCAAACTTTTGACATGTCAAAAAAAAATGTTTTAATGATTGGAACACTTAAAAAGAATTGACCCACTTTAGGGCGTATCTCTTTTCAAAGCATAAAAATAAACTTGGACTTTAAGTCTGTATTTAAAGGGATTGTCCAGCAAGAAACTTACTAATATAGTGTTATTAGCCATAATGCACAGATCTTCCATTTCAGCTTTGCTTCCTTGTAAGCTGAGACATCAGGTCACAGGCTCTGAATGCAGAAAGCTCCCATCCCTCCTCTCCTTCCCCTACTGTCAGCACTGGACAAGACCAGTGAGGGGAAGAGGTGTTATTGTCATTAGAGTTAAGAGTCATTAGATAAGGCAGCAGCAAGCTGTTCTCAGTCACATTCGTTTCCGTGAGAACAAGCTCTTCTCTGCCGTATCTAATAAGTCATAACTCTAATAAGCAGTAATACCAGTTCCCCCATCACATCACTGGTCTCCTCCTGTGCTAACAGTAGGGGATGAGACCAGTGCTATGAAGGGGGAGTGGGTATTACTGCTCATTAGATTTATTACTCATTAGAAAAGGCAGCAGGGAGGCCGTTCTGACAGAAACTATTGTAACAGAGAACAGTTTCCTGCTGCCTTAACTAAAGAGTCATAACTCTAATGAGCAGTAATACCTGCCCCCCCCCTTCACATCACTTGTCACCGCTTTCTGCATTCAGAGCCTATGACATGACGTCTCAGCTTACAATGGAGAGAGCACAGCTAAAATACAAAATCTGTGCACTATGGCTAATAACATTATATTAGTAAATGTCTTTATTATACTTTGAAACCATACATAGACTGTTCCTTTCGCTGAACAGCCCATTTAATAGTATTATCTCGTAAAGCTGTGGGTGTTATAAAACCACCAGCCTTAATGGGAACCAGTCAGTATTTGCTATCTGATTTTCTATTGCAGAATGCTCCCGGAGAATGAAGAAATGTATAAAGTGTCAAGTGTCCATCACCAAGAAGATTAGACAAGGTGAGGCATAATTATTACTGTTAACCATCTTCTGTCTGGTCTCGTATTTATGAATGGAAGTGGGCCATGCATGGGGAGGTTACCAAGCGTGACAGACATACAACAAAATATACTCTATGGAGAAAAAGATAGAGCAGAGCTCCTCATAGGGCAATATGTTTTTTTCAAGGTGTATATGTATTTGGTGATGCTATAAAACAAACAAGTAGTCTTGCTCAACTTGTACTGTTGTGTAAATTGACACAACAGCAATTAGCGCGTAGTTATAGTTGATGGTGAAGCAGCTTCCTGGAATCGGCAGCAGGTTAACCTGTCCAAGGTATCAGATGCAAGTGCAGGTGCTAGGCAGGAAAGGTACCAGGTTCTGTAGCGCAATCCACCACTCAGGCAACTTCTTATAATAAAAGGTTCAATTTATTTAGCCGAAACATAACGCGTTGCGAAGCTTTAGACCCTCTTCATCAGATGTACAGGCAGTGTATGACCATGGTTAAACAGAGCAGGTTTAAATGTGAAAAAGGGCATGCGGTGCCGCTAAACTATATCACTAGGTTTCCGTCATCACTATTAACTTTCTGAGTACGCGCATGCGCACACTGCCGGCGGCTCCGCTAGTGACAGCGGAATGCCGACAGACACACTCTGACATTCCTAACATGCTCGGATCATCTAATAACCATTTGCTTTACAAACTACACACACTATTTATTGTATTTGACAGTATTGAAGTCCCTGGAATATGATTTTATGCTAGTTTAATGTATCTTTTAACCTTGTTTGATTCTGTCTATGTGAGATAATTTTCACGCCCACTAGGGGGCGGAGTCTAGAGGCTTTTTGGCACCCTTTTTTCACATTTAAACCTGCTCTGTTTAACCATGGTCATACACTGCCTGTACATCTGATGAAGAGGGTCTAAACCTTCGCAACGCTTTATGTTTCGGATAAATAAATGGAACCTTTTATTATAAGAAGTTGCCTGAGTGGTGGATTGCGCTACAGAAACTGGTACCTTTCCTGCCTAGCACCTGCACTTGCATCTGAGACATAACACAAAGAGATATTCCTGCATATCAGAAATCCTCCAAATCAGTGTTTCCTAACCAGAGTGCCCCCAGCTGTTGCAAAACTACAACTCCCAGCAAGTCAGCAGTTTAAATCCTACATGCTGGATCCCCTCCTCTGACACCATCTTTTATGAGTCAGAAGGCCTCCATACACATAAGAGCAGTGTTTCCGAACCAAGGTGCATCCAGCTGTTGCAAAACTACGACTTCCAGCCTTTGGCTGTCCGGGCATGCCGGTAGTCGTGGTTTTGCAACAGCTGTAGGCACACTGGTTTGGAAACACTGCTCTAAGTGATCACCCAATACTTTTCTTTGCTTATAGAGATTGGACACTTCAAGGGCCATCACTACCTGGGTGTTATATTACTGGATATATATCAAGGTGTCGGTGAAATGCCTTTTTATATTGCCTGTATTATAGCAATAAAAGAGTGTATAGCTAGTTCTATGAATGCATGGATCGTGCCTAGAACACAAGTTGCTGGACTACTACCTTTTTCAGTTCTTACATCTATTGTCCCCATTTCCGAGGTGTCCTGGAGGACTAGGTATTGGAAAATGCAGAACAATATCTGGATGTTTCAGCAATGAATGTGTAAGCTCTCACATGCAGAAGGAGAACAGTCTCCTTGTGTACATGTGAAGCATTGCTGACATAGCTCATGGAGCCTGCTTCATACCTTATTAGTCCTGTATGTTATTACAGGATCCAGTGTACCGCTTTTGATTTGGGCACTAAACTTGTTTTTTCCCTAATTCATTTTTAATGTGTATGAATTAACCTACCTATGTATCTACTGACTACAGCCAAGTGGAAGGACACGTCTTCTATTTACAAGGTGTATGTACAGACACCTTCAGTAGCTGTTGGCCAAACGGGTCTCTCTCCAAATTCCCCTCAGTATATTATGTATGCTTGGCTCGGCCATGCGTGCATGTTTTCTCAATGGGGATAGGGGAGTAAGCTGCTGCCAGACACCTGTGGTGGCAGGGCAGGGTCACACAGGGCGCAAAGAGACTGCAGAGGGAGCTTGCTCTGCAGGCCCTCTGTGACTGCCGTCAGCACATCTGCAGCGTGAAATATGCTGCGGATACACTCTGTATGACCCTGCCCTAAAGGGTTTTTAAATGTTTCAAAATATCTTTTTATTAGTAAAGTATCTGATCACTGGATGATGCAGGGACTCACATTGATCAGCAGTGTTCTGTGGGCAAACTAGGCAGCAAGTGTTCATTTTCCCTGCAGCCAGGCCTCAAGTCCTGCAGGAACGCGTGGGAACTGAGTTCCTGCACTTTTTTACAGCAGGAACACCGTTCACATTAGCAGTAGTCCTGCAGGACCGGCCCATAAGTGGAAACTTTTTTTCCAGGACTTGGCCCCTGCCTTCAGCACCACCACAGGTGAAATAAAGCACAACACTGTGTCCATGAAAAGGATTCAAGTACTATAATGCTCATTTCGCATAGCGGATTTTCCATTGCTGGATTTTCACCGAGGAAAATGGTCATTCTTTTGGTGGAATCCACAAGCATAGACCCATTAAAGTGAATTGATTTGAATGGCACGGATCACTTGAGGAAATTCTTCGCAGAATTGAGGCTGGGCTCACACAACAGAATTTTCCCCCTGAATTTCCTTTACTTCTCCATGCAAAAACCATGGCCTACAAGTAATTTGCGGCAGATCCAAGCAGTTTTTCCATGTTAAAATTCTTCCAGGAATCCTTATAGAATCAAAGCTCAATTGAATTAAATGAAAGTTCCTCATTCCGGATTATTTTAAGTGAGGAAATTTAGTGAGGAAATTCTGCCATGTGAACTCAGCCTTAAAGGGATACCCCAGGGAACTAAACCTATAGCCTATCATTTTCTCTGTCATCAACCTATTTGTCTAAATTATTGTCTGAATTTACATTTATTAGCTATATAGAGCTGTTTACTCTCTTTGGTTGTCATCCACATGCATGAACTGAGGGAATGACATCATCCAGCCATCCATTTTGTCTCTGTCCAAATCCCTCTGTGAAAGCAGCCCCCAGCATCCTGTGGGACACTGACCATGTGTTTTCTGCCCTACACTGATGAGTCATGCTGAGTCTTTAGTGCAGAGAACTGGGAGGTGTGTGCAGTCTTAGCCAATCAGACACTGAACCTCTCTCTGCAACTTAGAGCAGGAGGATGGGGGCTGCTCTCAGAGAGTGAGCTGGCTGCAGAGCTGCAATGATTGCTGGGAAATGTAGGCAAGGGGAGAAAAATTTGTCAAGCAGCCAGAGAAGACAGCAGGGGCCACAGGAGCCATGCATATCAGGCAGAATGGTTTACAGAGAACATATCCAGGTAGTGTAGTGGCTTTGGAGCTTTTTTATATACATAAAATATATATTTCCTTGGAGTACCCCCTTAAGAGCACTGCTGGAAAAACAGATCAGAATCCCTAAATATTATTCACATTTCTTTACTAGGAATGCATGTCCAATTTTGTTCCTGTATTCCAGACAGTACAGAAGTTGACGGCGTTCCCAGCCTAGAAGCATCAGATCAGCGCAAGATGATAGAAGAGCTTCAAAACAGATATCGCCAAATGGAGGAACGGATGACCTGCCCGATCTGCATTGATAGTCACATCAAACTGGTGTTCCAGTGCGGTCATGGGTCGTGCCCAGAATGCAGTACGTCGCTAACCTCTTGCCCCATTTGTAGGCAGGGCATTCGGGAGAGGATACAGTTATTTGTCTGATGTGGTGTCAGTGTTGCTCAATAGCTGTGGGGGGTCATCACTGTAGACCAAAAGGACGGATAACTTGCCTGAGCCCGAACATGGTTGTGAAGACCCTCTCCCAGTGCAAGGGTCCTGGGGGGAGAGACCACCAACTTTGCTTGTGAAGAAGTGTGGCTGCTGTGTGTTTCTGTAAACACGTATAAATATAACATATATCTCTCTCCACACTGGAAGGGCTATACTATAGCGTAGTCTTCCTGAGAAATTCGATTTTTCAGAGGGACGGACGAGGCCAATTCCAATCACTCATCCTATTACAATGTGTCATCACTGCCCATTCTTGACATGGTGTCTGTATAGGAGTTCTTATTGTTTTTGTTTCAGCCCAAATCACAGCCTTCCAATACAAAAATGCTGCATTTCTTTTTTTTTTTTTTCAGACTTGTTCATAAGACATGACATAGCAATATATCAGGTCAGTCAGTAACCCACAATTGGCCTGGGGAATGTAGACGTGTGTGTCAATAGGGTTAAGGGGCCCATAGAAAGAAATCCTACTTGGTTTGCGAAAGGAGTATAGTTGGCCTTGGGGGCCGACAGGGTCGTACTGAGAAGTCATAACATTAGATTAGGGGGAAGGAAAGAACATTCTGTTCAGGATCTGTTACTGTTAGTTCCACATCTTCCATTTTCAGATGACTGAGTGAATTAGCAACTTGAAGTTTGCTCATTTTTGTGTACAATGTATGAAAAGTGTATATTACTAAAATAAAAAGCAGGCTTGTTAATATTACCAAATTCATGCTTCCTGCTTCGTATGTTCCAATGGTTGTCATTTGTTGTGTCTTCTTTTGTATAGTAGTTAGGGCAGTGTTTTCCAAACAGTGGGCCTCCAGCTGTTACAAAACTACAACTCCCAGCATGCCCGGACAGCCTATGGCTGTCCGGGCATGCTGGGAGTTGTAGTTTTGCAACAGCTGGAGACACACTGTTTGGAAAACACTGGGTTAGGTGTACTACAGCATAGCTCCATTCTTAATGGAGCCAAGTGAGTGTGTGGGTTACTAATATGAAATAAAAGTCTGTAAAAAGCTCCCATTTGGGGTCCTAGAGATTAAATTCCAATCCTAGTAAAGTAAGGGCATGTCTAAGCATAATGCCATGTTGCTACAAGATATGAATGACTCTTTAACTGTAGATATGTGTGCTAAAGTCTGCCCGTATACTGATTTAATGCCTTAATGGGGTTATTCAGAAAACGAAAAACATCTAATTTCTTCCCAAAATAGCCCCACCCCTGTCCTTAGGTTGTGTGGTATTACAACTTGGCTCCATTTACTTTAATGGAACTGAGCTGCAGTACCACACACAACCTGAAGACAAATGTGGTACAGGTATTTAAAGAAATCGGTTCTGTTTTTCTAATCCTGGATAACCCCCTTTAGGGTGGTATCACCCCTTCAATAGCTCCTCTCCTCCCCATATGCACACCACCATAGTCATAGTCTCCATAGTCGGTCCAGCCGAAATTGTCTGGTTTGGCCAACTTTGCTCTTAAATGGGCACTGTCAGATACAGTAACTTTTGATATGTTATAAAGCATGCAAAAACAATATGTTTTGCAATTGCTTTGATCAGAAAATCTTCTTCAGTATTTCATACTGAAAAATCCAGTCAAAAAGTGGCCACTATTCCTCTTCCCATGCCCCTGATATCTAGGAACAGGAATGGAAAAAAGACCTATGGATTCCAGGCGCTGCCAACTTAGTTTCCAGTGGGGATAAAGGCCAAAGATACTACAGGTTTTGATGAACACAGTAGTCTTTATTTCATATAAAAACAAAAAAACAGTGACGCGTTTCAAGGGGATACCCCTCTTTCTCAGATCAGGTATGCCTGATCTGAGGAAGAGGGGTATCCCCTCGAAACGCGTCATCACTGTTTTTTGTTTTTATATGAAATAAAGATTACTGTGTTCATCAAAACCTGTAGTATCTTTGGCCTTTATCCCCACTGGAAACTAAGTTGGCAGCGCCTGGAATCCATAGGTCTTTTTTCGGTTCCTGTTCCTAGACGTCTTCTCCAGGACAAGGGTCCTCTTGCTTCCTGCGACCTCCGGTACAGCAGCCACTTGGACACCAGTGAGTACCCCATTGTGGGGTGATATGCGCATTCTTCAATTTTTTCTGGTGAGCACCGATCCATAAGAGGGGTGGGTCATCCACCATATTATATCTCCCATACCACCAAGGGTAATGCACGAGGCGCCGTTCCTTCTGTCTTTTTTTCTTTGTGTGTTTATGCCCCTGATATGACATATTACCTCTCTTTGTAAATTGCTTGTCCTTCATTTATCCTTATGATTGACAACAAAACTTGTTCTCTTTGATAATGGTTATTTCTATGCCCTTTAGTCTATGTTACGCTGTGACTCACCCACTCCTCCTCCCCCATGTATTCCCCCCCCCTTTCCTTTATGAGCAGTGGTTGACACCATTTGATGATCATATTTGTTGCTGTTATTGGATGCGATCTTATTGTATACCTTGTATGGCTATGTTTGGCTTTAATAAATTTCTCCTTTTGACACGAAAGTGGCCACTAGGGGTCCCCCTGCCTCCTGGGACACATACCAGTCCTGCTGTGTCCAGTAGTCATCGACATGTCATGGACACCTTGAGTGATTGACAGGGCTGCAGGCAGGTCCATAGCTGCTGTGTTTGCTCCCGGCCCTCTGTGAATCAGATCAGAGTGAGGGAGGAGGGGAGAGAAGTAATCACAGTGAGGAGAAGAGATGGACACGCCCCATGCCTCTGTATGGACAGAAACTTTGCTGAGCAATGATGAAAAGTAAATAAAGGTAATTCAGAGAGAAATGTAGGTTGTACACAAATAAAAATTAGATGTACATGATCAGGATGAGGTAATGAGCAACATAACACGTTTTTATTTTTTTCGGGTGGGATCTGACAGGTACTCCTTCAGTGTATGGCAACCGTTACAAAGAATCAGTGCTGATGCTGCTGTGATCACAGGACTTCATTCGCTTCTAGATCCCTCTACAGACATAAAGGAAACTTGCCATTCCCTGTTGGGTCCCATATTATGGTTATTATAGCAGTATCTCCCTCTATTCTCTATTTCTCTCTC
Organism: Hyla sarda; assembly: GCF_029499605.1. Classification (NCBI taxonomy): domain Eukaryota; kingdom Metazoa; phylum Chordata; class Amphibia; order Anura; family Hylidae; genus Hyla; species Hyla sarda. Next base: position 104,094,540 of record NC_079198.1, on the reverse strand, counting down.
TCTCAGCAGGGAGAAAGTAAAGTTCTAGAGTAACACAAGTCTTCTCCTGCTCTGCGCTATACTGAAATAAATGGAGTGGGCAGCCTAAAATTTACTCAGTAAGGTGCAGATCCCGAAAAGCACAAGAAAGAGAAAAAATCCAATATTTCAGACCTCTGTTGCATTCAGGGTTTGCATGTTAGGGCCCTTTCACGCTACATATTTTCTGCTTGGAAAATACGGTCCAGAACCCTTGCCTGTCCTCACCTTCCAGTCCTTGTAAGCCATGCCCTGTATGTGAGTCAAGTTGGGGCTGGGAGGTAAGGCTGAGTGAGGAGGCTTGACACTGGAACTGCTTGTCTCCACCTTCTTGGCACTAGGCTGAGAATTTCTGTGATTTTATAAGATTTGCAACCATCATCAACTCTAGGAAAGTTAAACATCCATGTCTGCAGCTCTTAGCAGCAAATAGTGCTGAAATGTTGCCTTTAATGGGAACCTTTCATCAGATTTTAGCATACATAACATGCGGCAACACGTTTTATATGGTAAAATGTTCTTCCTCATCATTGTTCCCACCTGCAGAGATGGGGAGGATATATAGTTTAAAAGTGTCATCCGCCGGCCCTGTAAGTATTCCGCTGGGCAGGGAGTTATACTTACCAAGTCCTGTTGTTCCTGGTATAATCACACCCCCGCAGAGGCACGGACAGCTCGGGCATGGACCGCGTTACCTCTCTGCTCACTAAGCAGATGGATCAGAGCAAGAGGGTGTGATTACAGCGCAGCAGAGGGGACTAGGTGAGTTTAGCTCCCCACCTGGGGACTACTTATGGGGCCGGTGGGGGAGACTTTTAAATTATATATCCTCACCATCCCTGCAGGCAGGAACAACTCCTGGGGATGGTGACGAAGATGATTTTACCATATTAAACACGTTGCTGATGACAGGTTTCCTTTAAGTAACTTGGGCCTTTGTAAAGTTAAACAAAACGCCCTCTTCCATGACTCTGGTTAATATGTTGCATTTGATGGATCTATTTTATTTTCAACAGTATCAAGGTTGAAGACATGAAGCTTAGAAGACTTTAAGATTGCTGACGTCAGGACTGGCAGCTAAAGCCATGTAGAAATGTGCTAAAAATTATATGCATGGCAAATTATAGACAATGCCAGGGTAACATAAAACCAGGGGTGGGTCCTCTGGGGGAGATTTATCAAAACCTGTCCAGAGAAAAGTTGCCCATAGCAACCAATCAGATCGCTTCTTTCATTTTGCAGAGGCCTTGTTAGAAATAAAAGAAGCGATCTGATTGGTTGCTATGGGCAATTTGGACAACTTTTCCTTTGCACAGGTTTTGATAAATCTCCCGAAAGATTTGAAAACCTTTCCTCCTTTATTAGTTACTGAAAGCAGGTTGGCTTCTGGGTGTTGATCACAATTCTTAAATAGCATATATAGCACCAGGATAATGCATAGGACTATAAATGTGTTAATCATTCTATATCACTGCTACCATATAGGTCGGAATATCACATTAAAGGAACATATAAATAACCTATTCACAAAATCCAGTAAAGTTATTACAAAGTAGTAGCACAATTCTAATACAGAGCAGAGCCCATGACCCCTACATGTGTTCCTCTGAAGCTTCTTCTGGGGGATTCAGTGACTTCTGACGTCACTATGAAATGTCAGAGGTTTTTTAAAATGATAGTTGTCCTTTAACCCCTTCAGGACGGAGCCCATTTTGGCCTTAAGGACCGGAGCGTTTTTTGCACATCTGACCACTGTCACTTTAAACATTAATAACTCTGGAATGCTTTTAGTTATCATTCTGATTCCGAGATTGTTTTTTCGTGACATATTCTACTTTAACATAGTGGTAAATTTTTGTCGATATTTGCATCCTTTCTTGGTGAAAAATCCGTAAATTTGATGAAAAATTTGAAAATTTAGCATTTTTCTAACTTTGAAGCTCTCTGCTTGTAAGGAAAATGGATATTCCAAATATTTTTTTTATTTTATTCACATATACAATATGTCTACTTTATGTTTGCATCATAAAATTTATGAGTTTTTACTTTTGGAAGACACCAGAGGGCTTCAACGGTCAGCAGCAATTTTCCAATTTTTCACAAAATTTTCAAACTCAGTATTTTTCAGGGACCAGTTCAGGTTTGAAGTGGATTTGAAGGGTCTTCATATTAGAAATACCCCATAAATGACCCCATTATAAAAACTACACCCCCCAAAGTATTCAAAATGACATTCAGTAAGTGTTTTAACCCTTTAGGTGTTTCACACGAATAGCAGCAAAGTGAAGGAGAAAATTCACAATCTTAATTTTTTACACTCTCATGTTCTTGTAGACCCAATTTTTTTATTTTTACAAGGGGTAAAAGGACAAATTTTTACTTGTATTTGTAGCCCAATTTCTCTCGAGTAAGCACATACCTCATATGTCTATGTAAAGTGTTTTGCGGGCGCAGTAGAGGGCTCAGAAGCGAAGGAGCGACAAGGGGATTTTGGAGAGTACGTTTTTCTGAAATGGTTTTTGGGGGGCATGTTGCATTTAGGAAGCCCTTATGGTGCCAGAACAGCAAAAAAAAAACACATGGCATACCATTTTGGAAACTAGACCCCTCGGGGAATGTAACATGGGATAAAGTGAACCTTAATACCCCACAGGTGTTTCACGACTTTTGCAAATGTCAAAAAAAAAAAAAAAATTTTTACCTAAAATGCTTGTTTTCCCAAAAAATTTTAATTTTTAAAAAGGGTAATAGCAGAAAATACCCCTAAAATTTGAAGCCCAATTTCTCCTGATTCAGAAAACACCCCATATGGGGGTGAAAAGTGCTCTGCTGGCGCACTACAGGTCTCGGAAGAGAAGGAGTCACATTTGGCTTTTTGAAAGCAAATTTTTCTCTGGGGGCATGCCGCATTTAGGAAGCCCCTATGGTGCCAGGACAGCAAAAAAAAAACCACATGGCATACCATTTTGGAAACTAGACCCCTCGGGGAACGTAACAAGGGGTTAAATGAACCTTTATACCCCACAGGTGTTTCACGACTTTTGCATATGTAAAAAAAAAAAAAAAATTTTTTTACCTAAAATGCTTGTTTTCCCAAAAATTTAACATTTTTAAAAAGGGTAAAAGCAGAAAATACCCCCCAAAATTTGTAACACAATTTCTCCCGAGTACGGCGATACCCCATATGTGACCCTAAACTGTTGCCTTGAAATACGACAGGGCTCCAAAGTGAGAGCGCCATGCGCATTTGAGGCCTAAATTAGGGACTTGCATAGGGGTGGACATAGGGGAATTCTACGCCAGTGATTCCCAAACAGGGTGCCTCCAGCTGTTGTAAAACTCCCAGCATGCCTGGACAGTCAACGGCTGTCCGACAATACTGGGAGTTGTTTTGCAACAGCTGGAGGCTCCATTCTGGAAACAGTGGCGTACCAGACGTTTTTCATTTTTATTGGGGAGGGGAGGGGGGTTGTATAGGGGTATGTGTATATGTAGTGTTTTTTACTTTTTATTTTATTTTTTGTTAGTGTAGTGTAGTGTTTTTAGGGTACAGTCACATGGGCGGGGGTTCACAGTAGTTTCTCGCTGGCAGTTTGAGTTGCAGCAGAAAGTTTGCGGCAGCTCAAACTTGCAGCCAGATACTTACTGTAATCCTCCGCCCATGTGAGTGTACCCTGTACGTTCACATTGGGGGGGGGGACGGACATCCAGCTGTTGCATAACTACAACTCCCAGCATGCCCGTTGGCTGTCGGTGACTGCTGAGAGTTGTAGTTTTGCAACAACTGTAGGTACACTGGTTATGTATCACTGAGTTTGTGACCCAACTCAGTGTTTCACAACCAGTGTGCCTCCAGCTGTTGCAAAACTACAACTCCCAGCATGTACGGTGCATGGTGTACGGTGACTGCTGAGTTGTAGTTTGCAACAGCTGGAGGCACACCGGTTGTGAAACACTGAGTTGGGTAAAAAAAAACTCTGAGTTTCACAACCAGTGTGCCTTCAGCTGTTGCAAAACTACAACTCTCAGCAGTCACCGACAGCCAACGGGCATGCTGGGAGTTGTAGTTATGCAACCAGCAGATGCACCACTACAACTCCCAGCATGCACTTTAGCTGTTTGTGCAAGCTGGGAGTTGTAGTTATACAACAGCTGAAGGTACACTTTTCCATAGAAAACATGTGCCTCCAGCTGTTGCAAAACCATAAGTCCCAGCATGCCCATAAGGGAATGCTGGGAGTTGTGGTTGTCTGCCTCCTGCTGTTGCATAACAACAGCTCCCAGCATGCCCTTTTTGCATGCTGGGAGCTGTTGCTAAGCAACAGCAGGAGGCTGTCACTCACCTCCAACGATCCAGCGCATGGTGTCAGTCCCGCCGCCGCCGCTGCTCCTGGGGCCCCGATCCCAACATTGACGCCGGGGATCGGGGTCCCCAGCACCCGGGGTGCACGTCCCGCACCCGCTCACGTCCTCCGGAAGAGGGGCGGAGCGCGTGCGGGAGTGACACCCGCAGCAGGCGCCCTGATTGGTCGGCCGGTAATCCGGCCGACGAATCAGGGCGATCGTGAGGTGGCACCAGTGCCACCTCACCCCTGCAGGCTCTGGCTGTTCGGGGCCGTCAGAGACGGCCCCGAACAGCCAGTAATTCCGGGTCACCGGGTCACTGGAGACCCGATTGACCCGGAATCGCAGCAGATCGCTGAACTGAATTGTCCAGCGATCTGCGGCCGACATGGGGGGACATAATGACCCCCCTGGGCGATATGCCGGGATGCCTGCTGAACGATTTCAGCAGGCATCCGCCTCCGGCCCCCAACCAGCTAGCGGTGGGGGCTGGAATTCCCACGGGCGTATGGATACGCCCTCGGTCCTTAAGGACTCGGGATGCAGGGCGTATCCATACGCCCTATGTCCTGAAGAGGTTAAAGGGGTATTCCATTATTTTTTTTCATTTGACTATGCTACAGGGGCTGTAAAGTTAGTGTAGTTTATAATATAGTGTCTGTACCTGTGTGTGACGGTTTTCTCACAATTCTTCTGTGATTATTGCCCCAATATTTAGCATACAAAAATACTCAGGTCTCAGGATTTCCCAGGTTGCAGTGCGTCTGAGACATGACATCACTAGTCAGGTGTGCAATGGGGGCCTTTCTTGCTTCAATGGTGGAGTGATCGCTGGGTACGAGAGAGATCATTCTGAAACTAATTGTATTTTTGTAACAGCTGGAGGCGCCCTGGTTAGAAAACGCTGGTCTTTTGAATAGAACGCAGCTCATTCATGTTTCAATGGGTGGGGTGGCTGATGTGTGGGAGGGAGGAAAGTGACCTCACACTTACAAACAAGGAACTATGGGATTTGTAGTTTGAGAGAACAATTCCAACAGGAAATAGCCAGTTCACAAAAAGCTAGCCACAGTGTTATGGTAATCTCACAATATAGCCATTTAGCCCCAAGACGAGCGCAGATCCTTCCTAAGCATGTCCATTACTGTCTGGCAGGTATGTACTTAAATCACCTCATGGTCGATAACCCCTTTAAACTCAGGTGAATAGAGAAAAATGAACATCATAAGTGGGTCATTCACCACTAAAATCCACCTCACTTAAGAAGGAGTTAGAATTGCCAGTGTGATGATGGTCTCATGACTGCACTTCCATCTGGACAGAATAATATATGTCATATTAGCTTTCTGCTTTTATTGAATCAAAGGCAGATGGAATTTTCAAAAGATAGTTTTCCCTTTATAGAAAGGATTAAATATGATCTATGCCATAAAATAGAAACCGATCTGAACGGAGAAGACACTACCAGTTATTGAGATGACATAGACAGCCATTTCTCTGCAGACAGACAGATGGTGGGCACTACCCTTAGATCGGTGCCAGGGCACATGTAACAGCATGGTGTACTCAACTGCATGAAGCCTCAAGAAACACTTAAAAGAACACAGAGACCAATGTGATGTTGACTTCAGAGATAATTTACTACATCACAGTATGCACGGAGAAGGTTTTATAGTTATGGATACAGTTATGTGTATTCTTCCATTGATGCACCCCTCCCAGCAGCCTTAGACTACAGTACATGGATACATTTCTGTGTATACAGTGATCCCCCGACATACGATCATTTCAACATATGATGGCCTCTCAGACGCCATTCCATGTTTCAGGCAGCATCAACAAACGATGCGTTTGTATGTCGGGGCCATCGCATAAACGGCTATCCGGCAGCGCAGACTGCTTCAGCTGCCACCGGATAGCCGTTTAATGTGCCCCTGTGAGTGTCACTTATCTGTCCCCGCCGCTCCGGACCGTCCTCTGCTGCATGGCCATTGCCCTCCTTCGTCGTCATCACGTTGCTGTGCACGCCATCACTTCATCCATTAGGGGCGTGTGCGGTGATGTGATGACGGCAATGGAGAGCGACTATCCAGGGCAGCGGTGACGGTCCGGAGCAGCGGGGACACGTGAGTCTAACTTTGTCTTTAATTTTTGCATGGATCCCTCAACATTCAATAAATTCAAGTAACGATGGTTCATTTGGAACCAATTACCATCGTATGTTGAGGGATCACTGTACTTCTATTAATGCCCCTGCTCTGCCCCCTGCATCCTTCTGCAGAAGAACGGGAGAAACTTTATCCTTAGACTACATTGGTGATCTGCAACTTAAAGGGGGTTATCCAGGAAAAAACTTATATATATATATATATATGTATATATATATATATATATATATCAACTGGTTCCAGAAAGTTAAACAGATTTGTAAATGACTTCTATTAAAAAATCTTAATCCTTTCAGTACTTATGAGCTTCTGAAGTTAAAGGGTAGCTCCCACCATCCTATTTTTATTTTTTTGCTAGCCCGTTCCCCCCCCCCCCCCCCGCCACGGCACTAGCCCGTTTCCTCCCCCCCCCCACCCCGCATACCCCGTTCCCTCATTACACTTGCAGTTACTGCAGAGTCCGGCAGCGGACGTGCAGGGACAGCAGCGGCAACGAGGCGGCGGGGGTTTGTGCGGGAGGAGTGGCCGGGGAGCCAATGCGCTCGCTCCCGCCTGTCTGATTGACAGGCGGGAGCGAGTACAGCCTAACTGAAAAAGGACTGATTGCCACTCCAAAATCAGTCCTTTTTCAGTGGCCGGTTTTAAATGTGAATTAAACCTTTTTAATGAAAAAAATAATAATAAAAGTATATTAGAGATATGTTGTAGTACATAAGTACTACAACATATCAAAAAATAGAGTTGGTGACAGTGCCCATTTAAGGTTGTTCTTTTCTGTCTAAGTGCTCTCTGATGACACGTGTCTCGGGAACCGCCCAGTTTAGAAGCAAATCCCCATAGCAAATCTCTTCTAAACTGGGCGATTCCCGAGACACGTGTCATCAAAGATCACCGACAGAAAAGAACAACCTTAACTTCAGAAGCTCATAAGTACTGAAAGGATTAAGATTTTTTAATAGAAGTGATTTACAAATCTGTTTAACTTTCTGGAGCAAGTTGATATATATAAAAAAAAAAAAGTTTTAATCCTGGGTAACTCCACTGGCCAGTGTGGAACTAAATGTTCGAACGCTATTTTTGCCACACCCCCCTTGTGACATCTCATCCATACCCCCTCATTGCAAGTCTATAGGAGGGGGCGTGACTTGCATTTATGGGGCGTAGTCGTGATGTCACAAGGGGGCGTGGCCGACCCCCGCAGTGCAAAAACAGCATTCGGAACATTCAGTTCAACACTGACCAGTGGAGTAACCCTTTAAAGGGGTACTCCGCCCCTAGACATCTTATCCCCTATTCAAAGGATAGGGGATAAGATGTCAGATCGCCGGGGTCCCGCTGCTGGGGACCCCGGGGATCGCTGCTGCATAACCCCGCTATCATTACTGCGTAGAGCGAGATCGCTCTGCATGTAATGACTGGCAATACAGGGGCCGGAGCATCGTTACGTCACGGCTCCGCCCCTCGTGACGTCACGGCCCGCCCCCGTCAATACAAGTCTATGGGAGGGGGCGTGGCGGTCATCACGCCCCCTGCCATAGACTTGCATTAAGGGGACGGACCGTGATGTCATGAGGGGCGGAGCCATGATGTCACGCTGCTCCGGGCCCCTGTATCGCCCGTCATTACGCACAGAGCGAACTCGCTCTGTGCAGTAATGATGGCGGGGTGCCGCAGCGGCGATCCCCGGAGTCCCCAGCAGCGGGACCGCGGCGATCTAACATCTTATCCCCTATCCTTTGGATAGGGGATAAGATTCCAGGGGCGGAGTACCCCTTTAAGGCAGATTCCGTTCCCTGTAAAACCTCTAGTACAGTGGTCTTCAACCTGCGGACCTCCAGATGTTGCAAAACTACAACTCCCAGCATGCCCGGACAGCCAACGGCTGTCCGGGCATGCTGGGAGTTGTAGTTTTGCAACATCTGGAGGTCCGCAGGTTGAAGACCACTACTCTAGTATATCTTAATAGTGTCTCTCAGAGTAGGCTGGGAGTTTAAGTTCCACAGAACCTTATCATTCAGGAATGCCTCTTCCTGATCCACAGTACACTTCAGGGTTTTATCAAAGTGTAAATAGAGAAAGAATGTCTGCAGCTCACAGCTAAACAAGGCCGAGGTTATCCTGGCTGACCACCAATACCCTAAGGTGCTACAGTAAATCCAGACCTCAAGGACGCCACCAGATCACTAATAGAGCTGGTGCATGATGGGGATTTATAAGTATAAATAAATTATAGGTATGAATAAATTAGGGAACCGGGCCTCAGATACATAGGATGATTTATTTACATAATTTTTTACAAACAATATTCATAAAATCATATTGTAACACAGCGCCCTTGTGAGAGGATGCAATATACATCATATAATACTCTAAAATGATAAATAATAAATATGCACTACTATTACATGTGATATACACTATTATATATATATATAATATATAAAATCACTTTTTTCTATTATATCGAACAGTGGAGTATAAGGAATAACATATATTATTAATTTAAGTATCAATATGTTGCACAATCCGGCATCAATTACTTCGGCAGAATAATTGAAAAATCACATAAGCACCCAGGGGGGAGATTGATCAAAACCTGTCCCAAGGGAAAGTTGCCCAGTTGCCAATAGCAACCAATCAGCTCTCTTCTTTCATTTTTAACAAGGCCTCTGCAAAATGAAAGAAACAATCTGGTTGCTATGGGCAACTTTCCCTCTGGACAGGTTTTGATAAATCTTCCCCTTAGTGTCTGCGATTAACTATAACAGACTTATTATGCCTCAGGTCAGAGGCGGATGATCCATAAGTGTATATACAGCAATGGTTGGTATGTGTACCCCACTTAGCAAGCTCCAGACGTCCTAGATGGTAACTGGCCTCATACGCAGCAAAGGACTGAACGGCCATGTCTTGGGCTTTGCTGATTCAGAGCTGCCGCTCACAATGTCTGCGATTAACCCAATGGCAGGGGATAGAGACCGTAGCTCGAGGAAAGGTATGTACCTTTACATTGTTACTTACTAACACTCACCTGTTGCTGAACCTTTAAAGGGTAGCTCCCACCATCCTATTTTTTTTTTTTTGCTAGCCCGTTCCCCCCCCCCCCCCCCACGCTACGGCATTAGCCCGTTCCCTCCTCCAACCACGCCCCGCATACCCTGTTCCCTCATTACACTTGCAGTTACTGCAGAGTCTGGCAGCGGGCGTGCAGGGACAGCGGCGGCAACGAGGCGGCGGTGATGTGCGGGAGGAGTGGCCTCCCAGCCAGTGGCCGGGGAGCCAATGCGCTCGCTCCCGTCTGTCTGATTGACAGGCAGGGAGCGAGTGCAGCCTTACTGAAAAAGGACTGATTGCCACTCCAAAATCAGTCCGAAGCAGCTTTGAGTCGGCATCTAACCTTAAAGGGGTACTCTGCTGCTCAGCATTTGAAATAAACTGTTCCGAACGCTGGAGCCGGCAGCTTGTGACGTCATAGCCCCACCCCCTCATGACGTCACACCCTGCCCCCTCAATGCAAGTCTATGGGAGGGGGCGTTCCAAACGCTGAGCAGCAGAGTACCCCTTTAAATGGGCACTGTCACCAACTTTATTTTTTGATATGTTGTAGTACTTATGTACTACAACATATCTCTAATATACTTTTATTTTTTTTATTCATTAAAAAGGTTTAATTTACATTTAAAAACCGGCTACTGAAAAAGGACTGATTTTGGAGTGGCAATCAGTCCTTTTTCAGTTAGGCTGCACTCGCTCCCTGCCTGTCAATCAGACAGACGGGAGCGAGCGCATTGGCTCCCCGGCCACTGGCTGGGAGGCCACTCCTCCCGCACATCACCGCCGCCTCGTTGCCGCCGCTGTCCCTGCACGCCCGCTGCCAGACTCTGCAGTAACTGCAAGTGTAATGAGGGAACAGGGTATGCGGGGCGTGGTTGGAGGAGGGAACGGGCTAATGCCGTAGCGGGGGGGGGGGGGGAACGGGCTAGCAAAAAAAAAAAATGGTGGGAGCTACCCTTTAAAGGTTCAGCAACAGGTGAGTGTTAGTAAGTAACAATGTAAAGGTACATACCTTTCCTTCAAGTGTAGGATCTTACTTTAAAGGGGTACTCCCGTGGAAAACTTTTTTTTTTAAATCAACTGGTGCCAGAAAGTTAAACAGATTTGTAAATTACTTCTATTAAAAAATCTTAATCCTCCCAGTACTTTTTAGGGGCTGTATACTACAGAGGAAATGCTTTACTTTTTAGATTTCTCTGATGTCATGACCACAGTGCTCTCTACTGACCTCTGCTGTCCATTTTAGGAACTGTCCAGAGCAGGAGAAAATCCCCATAGCGAACATGTGCTGCTCTGGACAGTTCCTAAAATGGACAGCAGAGGTCAGCAGAGAGTATTGTGGTCGTGACATCAGAGAAATCTAAAAAGTAAAGCATTTCCTCTGTAGTATACAGCTGCTAATAAGTACTGGAAGGATTAAGATTTTTTAAAAGAAGTAATTTACAAATCTGTTTAACTTTCTGGCACCAGTTGATTTAAAAAAAAAAAAAAGTTTTCCACAGGATTAACCCTTTAATTGTGCCTGGAATCATTTGGGGGCAACCTTTTTTTGGCAACCCTTTGTGGAGGACAGCAAGGGACAGGAGGATCACTACCTGGATAGTTTTCCATTGACACAATAGGATCTATGCTATAAAATGGATTTAGATCTGTACGGGGAAGACACTACCAGTTATTAATTTGACGTAGACAGCCATTTCTCTGCAGACAGACAGATGGTGGGCACTACCCTTAGATCGGTGCCAGGGCACATGTAACAGCATGGTGTACTCAACTGCATGAAGCCTCAAGAAGCACTTTAAAGAACACAGAGACCAATGTAATGTAGACTTTAGAGATAATTTACTACATCACAGTATGCACGGAGAAGGTTTTATAGTTATGGATACAGTTATGTGTATTCTTCCATTGATGCACCCCTCCCAGCCTTCTATATGTTACTCACTAAGTCATCCAGATGTTTTACATGTCTTTTTTATGTGTCTAGCTTCTGTAGTTGGATTACAAATCCCTCTGTTCTGCTGCTCACTCATTCTGACATCCACTGCACTGAGCTCGTCCTCACTGACATCCACTGCACTGAGCTCGTCCTCACTGACATCCACTGCACTGAGCTCACCCTCCCTTACTATCACTTCCTCCTGGAGTCTGCTGTGCTGTGCTGGGTCTCTTCATTCAATCACTGCAGGCTGCTCTGTAACCCCTTCCTCTCTGCTTTCATGCTGCAGTCTGATATACAAGACATAAGTGAGCACAGATAAGTGCTAATCTCACCCTCACTGGTCGGTGTCCCAGCCTGTGCTTCAGCTGAGACAAAGATGATGCTGCAGCCTGACAGCAATATTTTCTGCATGTCTGCATGGTATGTGAACCCCTATTGGTCTTTTTTTTATAGGCCATGATTTCTATAAAAAGTTTTTTAAATGTTTTTTATTTTTTACAAAGGTTAATGTTTCGCCAACATGTACAACATATAAAAGTTTTTGGTTCTGGCAGTGCCCATTTAAGAAGTGTAAATTACACCTGAATAGAAAGAACAATATAAAAGTTACATACCTTTCCTTTAAGTGGAGGATCTTGCCTGGCATCATTTGGGGGCAACCTTTTTTCTAGGCAACTTTATGGAGGACAGCAAGGGACAGGAGGATTGCAACCTAGAGCCACAGAGAGGAAGGAACATTGGATCCACTGGAGCATAAATCAATATAAAACACTTCTCTTCTGTAAATCCTCTAATAATTTCACCAGATCCTAACCCAGTCACATGTGTAGAATGTCCTTTTAATAGTAGAGTAAGCCTAGGTAACAACTGTATTATACTAATAGCGCCGATATAACAAAAAGTTCACAAAACATAAATATTAAAAACTTAAAATGAACAAACTTCTTTTACAAAAATACATAAAAAACAAGAAAGAGGGGACCCCCTTAGAAAGCATTTCACAGTGAAATGATCGTTGGGGTCTGGTGGGTAAAGTCTGGCACCCTGAACAATAATATTGTGTATTTTCTGTCTGTTGAATTTTGATATTGGCGCATAGGACTTATGTCACTGTATGGTACATACCTGTGCATGACCTGTTACTTACTCTGTATAGTTCATGTGCTGCTGATTTATATCTTATTCAACTAATATCTCCAGTACCTTTACCCACCCATCTCTTGTATTCTGGTGCCTCTCTTTCTTGTTTTTTTTTTTTGTCTATTTAAAACCCTTTTGTGATGTTATGTATTTTTCTAATGAAGTTTGTTCATTTTAAGTTTTCAATATTGGTGTTTTGTGCACAATTTTTTGTTATATCGGCGGTATTAATTTATAGTGCACATTTACTTATACTTTAGTAAGGTAATATCTTTCGGCGTTTAACTGTATTATACTGTAAAGTATTATTACAGTAGTTGCATGTAGCTCAGCTACATCACACATCAGCTTCTGGACTCTATCCAGAAAACCATCCACTTCATTGAGCATTTATTCCAAACCCAGAAATTGCCCAAAATGGCCACATAGCACAATTAAATGGTCTATTACTGTTGGCAACGGAGCATGTACAATAACATTCTAAATTTAACCGTCCCGTGTTAACTCGCTAGTGCTGCCCAACACCAGGTGGTAAGTACCTTCTCAGCACTGTTTAGAGTACAGATGAATAAGACCTATGTTAAATAGGAAAATTACATAATGACACTTGCAAAAACACACAATCCATGAAGACCCCGTATTGGCAGAATGTTTCCATTTCCTCTATTGTAAGTTATTGTTTGACGTACGGTATGGTCACCATATAACTTAGGATATATATCCATAATGATGAGTCTGTATTCTAAATTAATTCTTTTGGAGCATTTGAAACAATTAAAAATGCTTTACTGGAATAAAAATTCAAAGACTAGCCATCAATATTTAGTGGATGGTCCTACGTACGGTATGGTCACCATATAACTTAGGATATATATCCATAATGATGAGTCTGTATTCTAAATTAATTCTTTTGGAGCATTTGAAACAATTAAAAATGCTTTACTGGAATAAAAATTCAAAGACTAGCCATCAATATTTAGTGGATGGTCCTACCCGAAAGACAAATAGAAGGAGGGGACCACAGTGCACCAGCAAATGCATCATCCCTTTTATGGTTTAGTCAGCCACATATGACTTGCATATAGCATGGGGTAAAAAGATGTGGCAGAGATGCAATCATTCAGGCAGTAGGTCAAGAAGAAGGACAACAGGTCAGGGCAGGCGGCATTCAATCAGAGTCAGGTCACAGGTCAGGGCAGGTGGCAGACAGAAGAGTGGTCAAATAGCAAACACAGGAAAAGCCAATTGGGAGCACAACTTTGCAGATCACTATAACAATAGAACCTTATTGGTCTGGCACAGGTGGCAGAAAAGATTTCCTTTATGAAGTGCAGCTGTGGTATGGGGGTGTGAGGTGCAGGGCAGATGGAATTACCCTTGGGGCAGATGGCATTAACCCCTTGTATTCTTGATGCCAGGGCGTGGTTTAGCCTCAATATCACTGGATCCTGGGCTAGGCACGGGGGCAATAATGACTCCGACGCCAAGTTACTGACAAAAGTAGCTTTTCTGAGTGACAGATGGTACAGTCTATACCGTTCAGCCAAACCCACAAAGGTGACCAGTGACTTCAGAGAATGGGGGAGACTCTGTGGGATCACATTGGTCACACTTAAGTCACCTGGTCACTGACACCTCCTGGGTAACAATCACGTGACAACTAAAGATCACATGGAAACATTTCTTAAAGTTATAACACTTCTTTACACACTTTACAGCATAATAAATGGCAAATTATATGTACATGAGGGGACGGGTGTAAGGGGGGCCAAGGGGACACTGCAGGGAGGCTGCCTGATAGGGCAGCAAGGGTACGTGGGTAACAACTCCCGTACTGGGCTACCACAAACTCCCCTTCTTAAGCACAGCCGTCCTCGGCACCCAGTCCTGGAGGGCGGACAGCTGGAAGTGGCCACTGGGGCCTAGACTGACAGTTCCTGGGGCATTATTATTGAATGTCCTTCACAGGTCTGAAAAAAAAGAACTGAGTCCATGTAGCATTTTTGTGAAAAAGTCCATACATGATACTTTGGAATACATTTATAATCATGTGATCTCGGATCAGGCTGCCTGAGGCTCTCTACCTAATGCCTTAGCTACTGGGGCTAGAGACTAGAGTGGGTTGAACCAGCCCCGGGGTTGGTGAGACACAGAAGATCGCAGGCTGATTTGGAGAAGACATGGGGAAATCCATAGATGGGTGGATTCCTTCGCCTGGGACGTACTCTTTCGCAGGTCTGACAGCTGGAGGAGGTGGTGCTGGGAGCTCTGGAAGATCTCTCAGACATAACTTAATTCGATTTCGGTGAACAACTTGTGGCTTATGTGAATTCAGGTAGAAGAAACAGACATGGTCGCACATCTACAATCTTGTATAATGATCTGATTGCTTCTCAGCATAATATCAAAAAAAAACCACCCCCTCAGCCCAACCCTATATAAGTAGTAGTTAGCTACACATGGGCCATTTCTTTCCTAGCAGCCTCCCAGTCTGACTGGGAGAGCATGGTAAGTGAGCTGTAGCACCCTCTTCACACTGGTGTGGTGCTGCGCGGCGTCTGTTGCTGCCATGGCACCGTGTCTGCGGGGAGGTGCGACCCATGGACTGGTTTGAGTGGCATTGGGGCCGCTCTGCCAGTGGGTCGTTCCCCCTTGTGGGCACTGGTGTCGCGGCGGTGGTGGTCGCCGCCCAGTGCTACACCATTTTATGCTAGGGACCCACTCTAAATAGGTGGCCTTGACGTGGCGAGTGGGCTTTGTACTTTTTGATCAAAACGTATATATACTAACAACCTGTTCGTTTTTGAAATTATGCTGAGAAGCAATTAGATCATTGTGCAAGATTGTATATGTGCGACCATGTCTGTCTTCTACCTGAATTCAACTTGTGGCTTATGCCCAGGCTTTTGCACTTCGTATACATCAGATTCCGGATAAGGTATGGCCGTCCCAGTGTACGGTTCTGTCTCCCAGGTAGAGTCTAACTTGTGGATCCTTCCGCAGACATTTCACACTGAGTCCAGCGTAGATGGGTTGGTAACTTTTTCGCCAGAAGGTAGTCCAACAGATCCCCCATGACTCATCTTGAAGAGTTTTCCGGTTGTATAGGTGTTCTTTTACCTTTTCAGACCTGAGGGCGGTCACAACATTCTGGTTCACGAACCGTTGATAGAATGGGGGCATCTCCACGTCTTCCCACATGTCTTCGACAGGGGGATCTTCGCCGGAGGTCTACCAAGACAGTACATCAGCATTGACATTTGACTTGCTGCTTCTGTACTTGGTGGTGAAACTGTAATTGGCTAATCTTGAAGCCCAACGCTGTTCGATGGCTCCCAACTTGGCAGTGTTCAGGTGGGCCAACGGGTTATTGTCCGTGTAGACAGTGAATGACGTGGCAGCCAAATAGTCTTTGAACTTTTCGGTCATGGCCCATACCAGGGTGAGAAGTTCCAACTTGAATGAAGTGTAATTTGCATCGTTCTTCTCTGCTTCTCTCAGGTTACGACTGGCATAGGCAATTACTCGCTCTTGCCCCTCTTGGACTTGGGACAGGACAGGACAGCTTCCAGACCTCCGAAACTGGCATCAGTATACAGCCAGAACGGCTGACTGTAGTCTGGATACGCCAAGATAGGGGGTTCTGTCAGTAGATGTTTAATAGCTCAGAACGCGGTCTCTTGCTCTTCAGCCCACTATAGGTAGTCTTCCACTGTAGTTCTCCTTCGCCGTACCACAGAAGAGAGCTGTGAGGGGTTCTGCAATCTGGGCGAAGTGGGGAATGAAGCAGTGATAGCAGCCGGTAAATTCCAGGAAGCTCCTGACATCTTTCACCATTCATGGGATTGGCCAGTTCTTCCACCTTTTCAGGATTGGGCTGGACTCCCTCTGCGCCGACAACATGACCCAAGTAGTGGACCTGAGGTTTAAGCAAGTGACACTTTGACGGCTTCATCTTCAGCCGATGCTTGATCAGGACTTGGCAGACGTCTGACAGATGACTGAGGTGTTCCTGTTAAGACTTGGAATACACGATTACATCGTCCAGGTACAACAAGACACTTTGGAAATTCAAATGACCCAGGCACAACAAGACACTTTGGAAATTCAAATGACCCAGGCACCTTTCCATCAAATGCTGGAACGTAGCAGGGGCATTACATAGCTCAAACGGCATACTTTTAAACTTGAACAGTCCCATGGGTGTCACGAAGGCGGTGGCCTTGGTCACTTGCCAATATCCGCTGGTCAAGTCCAGGGTGGAGAAGTAAGCAGCCAACCCGAGGGCCGTGAGTGACTCCTCTATCTTTACAGAGGATAAGCATCCTTGTGTGTGACATTGTTCAGTTTCCTGTAGTCGACACAGAAGTGTATGGTTCCGTCTTTCTTCTTGACCAGGACAAGTGGTGCTGCCTAGGGGCTCTGACTCTCTTGAATGACGTCCGCCTCTTTCATGTCAGCCAGCATCTTCTTGACAGCCTGATACATGCCTGGCGTGACCGGATAGGTGGGCTGTCGCCTGTGAGGATTCTGTACTGAATCATGGACATATGCCCGAAGTCTGTAGGGTGTTTGCTAAAAGCCTCATTGTACCTTTTGGCGACATTGATGACTCCATTGACCTGGTCCCTTGTGGTAGTGTCGCCTCCAAGTTGCGCACACCAGGGCTCTGGAGGACTCACACTGAATCCTTCGGCCACGTAGGCTGCCCGCTGTTGGGCCACCAGACGTTCTCTCAAAATGTCCTTTGACTCTATGTTGTACAACTGGGCTACTGGGGTGTACTTGGGTAAGACAGTAGCAGCATCAGAAAGGTTGACTAACTGCACCAGGACCCTCCTGTTGGTGACAGTGACAAGGCTTCTCGCAGCTTGGACAAGAGGATGATCTTCTAGTTGCATAGCTTCCAGCAGCGGAAGAGAGGCATACAAGGCATTTAATACTTCATTGAAACAATTCCTCATAATGTTCATCCCCAATATAAACTCTGCAGACCCCTTATGTGTCACATTAGTTACAATCACTCCCTGCCCAGTATGTACATGCTTTCCCAACTGAATAGTTGGCTCCCAGTATCCATGTCTTGGGACTGGTTGCCCATTACCCGCAACTACTCTGAAATTAACATCATCAGGCTCACACAATAAACTAGCATCCCAATGCTGATAGAAAACACTTTTAGGTATAGTAGACACTTGCGACCCTGGATCTATCAATGCCTCCAAAGGTACATCTTCTACAATGACTTATACATAGGGGCAGGAGGCGACATAAAGTGAGAGTCCTGATTTAGGTTGTTCGGGGATTGGACCTGATGACTGTTTTCCCAAGGGCCGGTCCTCGACCTCAGGGGAAATCCATTTAAATCCCAGCACTGCATTTTCCAATGTCCTAACTTGTTACAATAAGTGCAAAAGGGCCTTTGAGTCCCCAAGGTTCTATTGGGGGGAGGATTGCGGTAGTTGGGATTGCGGGGGGTAGGAGCAGGGGCAGGTTTTTTAGGCAAGGGCGGTTCACGGCCCGAGGGAGCAGGCCTGGTGGCCAGCTCCTTTACCGCCTTGGTCAGTTGTTCAATGTTCTGCCTAACAGTCTGTAAGTCTAAGGCTGCAGCGACTGGCAAAGTAGATGACACTGGGGTGGGGACAGGTGATGGTGGTGGTATAGGTCTGGCTACCGCCCCTAGTGGCTCTTTAATGGCAAAACATATGTACATGAGGGGACGGGTGTAAGGGGGGGGGGGGGGGCAAGGGACACTGCAGGGAGGCTGCATGACATGGCAGCAAGGGTACGGGGTAACAATTCCCGTACTGGGCTACCACAGAGCAGAATACTGGTTCTTTAAAAATAAAAGTCAGCACACTAGGACCCAAAAGCAGAGCGGAGGTGACAAGAAGTTCATTGTTGCCTAGAGAGTAGAAAAACTAACTGGTGTGTAGAACAAAAGAGAGGTGAATATGCCGTGCGATGGCAACGGGCAAAACACATCTCTCTAACTTATGGATAGGTGGGGTTTTTATAATCCTGTATAACCCTTTTAAAAGGGTACTCTGGTGGAAAACAAGTGTTTTCAAACAAACTGGTGCCAGAAAGTGAGACCAATTTGTAAATTACTTCTTTTTAAAAATCTTATTCCATCCAGTACTTATCAGCTGCTGTATGCTACAGAGGAAGTTGTGTAGTTCTTTCCAGTTTGACCACAGTGCTCTCTACTGAACTCTGTCCGTGTCAGAAACTGTCCAGAGCAGGTACAGTTCCTGACATTAAAGCAGCCATATGGCAACTTTATATGGATGGTATCTGGAACACAGGTACTGAGTCATTACATTTACATCCATCCCTCAATCCGTCCATATTGAAGACATGTATCTAGAGGACCGCACACGCTAAGGCGGTAATTTATGTCTGACATTCATTAGATCCGTGTTGATGGATTTGTTTGCTTGTATTGAATCAGCTGCTTTACATGTGTTGTTTATTCTGGATTTTTTTCTTTAATAGCTTAACCTCCTGACGAGAGAACAGCAGAGTAAGCCAGGAACAGCAAAGTGAAATCACCAAAAATACAGATGGTTGGCAAAGTATCTAAGCTCCAGCACAGGTCACATGGGGTCCTGCATTTAAAAGTATAATAATCCATGAATATAAGAAACCTTTAACAATCCAATATGTCCTGAGTTTCTGGAAGAACAAGAAAATAGCAAATATAAAAATATGAAATGGCTGACCTAGGAATCACCATTAATGTTTAATGTAAAACAACAGCGGGGCAGGAGATTGCAGGGGGTCCCATAGGTCGGACCCCCCCCCCCACGAAGAGACACCTATTCCCTATATGATCTTTGTTGTGTGTTGCAACTCCTCAACCAAGAGTGGGCATGAATGTATGAGGAGTTGGAAGTATGGGTGGACACCCAGAAGGACTTGAGGGTTCACAAATTTTGTCTGAGCGGGCACCTTCCTTTAAAGGAGTACTCTGATTCATAATTTTATACCCCCGAATGTTCCCCATGGCTGTACCTCTCTGGCCATGTACTTCTTGTTGCAATCGGTCCAGCCGTTCTCCCGGTCCGGCGCTCTGTATTTCATGGCACTTCCTGGTTATGGTGACGTGGAGGGTGACGTAAAAATCATCATCCCCCATGCTGCCTTGCTTCAAGTTCCTGTCCCTCCATGCCTCCCTCCTCCTCAGCCCCTCCCCTCCCTCCTGCTCTCCCCTCCCTCATAATTTTAACAGTAAAATCCTGGATTAACAGTAAAATCCTGGGAATGAGGAGACCGAGTCAACACCTTAATCTCTTTGTAATGTTCTGTATAACTTTTCTTTACTAACAATCTTTGCATTGTGGCCAGGACATTATCCTGCTCAAAAAGGCCATTACCATAAGGTAATACTGCTGTCATGGGGGGACTTGTTTTTTCAGGTGGAGATGGGAGATATCGTTGACGGTAATCTTCTATATATGGTGGACCTTAATTCGATTGATTTCTACTTCCCCTGTTTACTCTGGTTGCTGGGCGTACTTCGGTGGAAAACAATTTTTTATAAATCGACTGGTGCCAGAAAGTTAAACAGATTTGTAAATTACTTTTATTTAAAAATCTTAATCCTTTCAGTACTTATCAGCTGCTGTATATTACAGAGGAAGTTCAGGTGTTCTTTTCTGTCTGACCACAGTGTTCTCTGCTGACACCTCTGTCCATGTAAGGAACTGTGCAGAGTAGGAGCAAATCCCCATAGCAAACCTCTCCTGCTCTGGACAGTTCCTGTCATGAACAAAGGTGTCAGCACTGTGGTATGACTGAAAAGAACTTCCT
The DNA here is from genome assembly GCF_029499605.1 of Hyla sarda. Taxonomy (NCBI): domain Eukaryota; kingdom Metazoa; phylum Chordata; class Amphibia; order Anura; family Hylidae; genus Hyla; species Hyla sarda. The sequence continues at coordinate 104,074,059 of NC_079198.1, read as the reverse complement.
CAGGAGCATACAGCAGCTGATAAGTACTGGAAGGATTAACATTTTTAAATAGAAGTTATATACAAATCTATAAACATTTTCTGGCACCAGTTGATTAAAAAAAAAAAAAAAATCACCAGAATACCCCTTTAAAGTTGTGCGGGAAGTAATTTCTTTTAGTTCTCACTCATAAATTACCCTGACTGGATTTTACTAGTAAAATATTTGTTATTTGTGTTCATGATGCTCGGTCATGTATAGCAGTTTGATGCTTACCACTAAGTAGGTGTTTCTCTGTTATGGCCCTTGTACAGCCTTACCCTTTCATTTGAGGTTTATCGTTATAATAACTGTATACAGTGTTTAAGAGGAACAGGAGAGGCTTCCCACATCCCAGCCCACTCATTCCAGATCACAGGAAGAATGTTGGATCTCTTATCTGAAGGAATGTTTGTGCAGAAACCTCACAATCTGGACCCTGCCATCTACACCGGGAACTTTAAAGGGGTACTCCAGTGAAAAACACTTTTTTTATTTTATTTATTTTTAAATCAACTGGTGCCAGAAAGTTTTGTAAATTGGTTCTATTAAAAAATCTTAACCCTTCCAGTACTTATCAGCTGCTGCACACTACACAAGGAAGTTCTTTTCTTTTTGAATTTCTTTTCTGTCTGACCACAGTGCTCTCTGCTGACACCTCTGTCCATGTCAGGAACTGTCCAGAGCAGGAGCAAATCCTTATAGCAAACCTCTCCTGCTCTTGACAGTTCCTGACATGGACAGAGGTGTCAGCAGAGAGCTCTGTTGTCAAGCAGAAAAGAACTTTAAAAAGAAAATAACTTCCTGTGAAGCATACAGCAGCGGATAAGTACTGGAAGGATTAAGATTTTTTTAATAGAAGTCATATACAATTCTGTTTAACTTTCTGGCACCAGTTGATTAAAAAAAAATAGTTTTTCACCTGAGTACCACTTTAACCCTATCTGCAAAATATGTCCAATGACGCATTTAGGACCAAATTTATGTCTGCAAAACCTGCAGACCATGTGGTTCTACTGGACTGAGCTTAGGTCACCATAAGGTTTTAGTATCATCTATTGTAAGTCTGGTTCTGTAGAACATGGGGTCTACAAGTTGTTCTGATAAATGAGCTTCCATAGGTCTTTCTAGGGCAGAGGTCTCCAAAGTGCGGACCTCCAGAGAAACGTATGATAGGTTTATAATACACCGTTATTTTCTATGTTAAAGGAGAAATATGGCAAATATAAACTGTGGATAGGGGATAAGTAACTGATCGCGCGGGGGGGGGGGGGTGTTCAGAGCGCTAGGACCCTTCACGATTAACGGGATGGCGCTTTTCGGTGCTCCATTCATTTCAATGGGGATGCCAAAAAGACCGGAGTACAGCACTCGGGCATCATCAGCACTCTCATAGAAATGAATGGAGGGCATCTACCAGTAAACAACACGTCGGGGGGGGGGGGGGGGGCATCCTAGAGATCGCGGGGGTCCCACAGGATAGGGGATACGTTTGCTTTCAGAGGAGTTCTCCTTTAAACTGTGTGAAATAATACAGATCAGACACAGTCACACATAACAAATACCTAAAGTGACTCACAAGTGACATCTTCCTTTTTACTTCTCCATCCGGCCCAGACTGATAGGACAACTACAGAGGAAGAGCTTGCTGCCCAAACATTTTTGGCCCCTCACTTTTCAAGCCTCAGACTCTATAGCAGCACAACCCCTATTCTTCACACTGCCATCCAGCTCCTACCACCAGTACTGTGACTGCTGCTGCTGCCCCATGTGCCCTTGTAATTGTATCTACAGCCATGCCCAATACCCTTAAAGGGGTATTCCGGGATTTGACTATGCTACAAGGGCTGTTAAGTTATTGTAGTTCATAATATAGTGTCTGTACCTGTGTTTCACGGTGGTCTTGCAATTCTTCTGTGATTTTTGTCCAAGATTTATTTTTAACAGCATAGAAAATGACTGCCATCTCAGGTTTTCCCTGGTTGTAGTGCAGCTTGAGACATGACATCACTAGTCAGGTGATCAGAGGGAGCCTGTCTTTGCTTTAATGGGTGGAGTGACCGCTGGGTAGGAAAAAGAACAGTCTGTTTTTGCAAGAGCTGGAGGCACCCTGGTCAGAAAACACTGGTCTATTGCATTAAAGGGAGCACAGATGTGTTTCAATGGGTGGGGTGGCTGATGTGTTAGCTCCAAGACAAGCGCAGATCCTTCCTAAGCATGTCCATTACTGTCTGCCAGGTACGTACTAAAATCACCTTATGGTGGAGAACCCCTTTAAATATAATATTCCGATATAATACAACCTGAGTCCAGGGATAAAGATCACATTAGGGCCATAGATATAAAATGCTAAACCCCTGTACTCTGTTGGGTTAGAAAGTTATTCATTTAGGCTGTGTTCACAGATTATATATTTTATTACAAAAATACAGCCATAAAGTTTAGTTTAAAAATGGCAGTGTTTTTGCATAATAATGTGCTGTATTAAAGTCTATGGAAAATCTGCCAACAGGTCAAACATGGTATAAATATTTGTCATTCAGAATGACCATTATAATAATGAGCATGTTAATTATTCGCAAATAGGAAATGATGGCAGGAATAACACAATAGGGCCTATGGCGCTCCCTTCCTCTATCTGATGTCACATAGAGTTTTTCCTGCTCAGTCAACTTTTTTCAACCAGAGTGCCTCCAGCTGTTGCAAAAATTCAATTACCAGCATGTCGGGGCAGCCTTTGGCTGTCCAGGCATGTTGGGAGTTGTAGTTTTGCAACAGCTGGAGGCACCCTGGTTGGGAGATACTGGTCTACTCTCGCCTCTGTAGGTGGTTTGCCCTTCCTTCCCCCTTCGTGTCTCTTTTCCTCCGTCTGTTTTGTCTTCTGTTTCTTTCGATTCACCCCCTTTTTTCAATGAACATTTACTTGGTTTAACATGTAACTGATATGATACTTCTGTACTGTGCATTTTGTTGGGGCGCCCTCGCCCTGCTTTCTTTTTATTGAGATAATGATCTGCAATGACTGTTTAAAAATTGCCATTTTTTTCTTTCTGCACCCTTTACCAATTTGTTTTATAAATAAGAATAAAGTCCCCGACCAAACTGAAAAATGATTCCGACCCCAATAAGACATAAAGACCCCACTTCACACACTTCTGCTCATAGTCCCTGTCTTTCACGTATCCTGATGTTCATGGTCCTTTCCTCCTATAGACTGTTGCTCATGCCGTCCCCTCTCTCATATAGATTGTTACTTATTCCTCCCATCTCACATGGACTGTTGCTCATGGCTTTCCTTTCACATAGACTTCCCTCACCCCCCCCCCCCCCCCTCTCACAGACTTGCACTCATGACTTCCCTCTCATGTAGACTGTTGCTCATGTCCCCCTCTCACAGACTGGCAATCACGACTCCCCTCTCACATAGACTGTTGCTCATGTCCCCCTCTCACATGGACTTTTGCTCATGCTCCCCTCTAACATAGACTGTTGATTATGCCTTCTTTCACATAGACTGGTACTCATGACTCCCCTCCCACATACACAGTTGCTCATGCCCCCTCTAACATAGACTGTTTGAAATGTCTTTTCTCTCACATAGACTGTTGCTCATGTCTTTTCTCTCATATAGACTGTTGCTCATGTCTTTTCTCTCATATAGACTGTTGCTCATGTCTTTTCTCTCATATAGACTGTTGCTCATGTCTTTTCTCTCATATAGACTGTTGCTCATGTCTTTTCTCTCATATAGACTGTTGCTCATGTCTTTTCTCTCATATAGACTGTTGCTCATGTCTTTTCTCTCATATAGACTGTTGCTCATGTCTTTTCTCTCATATAGACTGTTGCTCATGTCTTTTCTCTCATATAGACTGTTGCTCATGTCTTTTCTCTCATATAGACTGTTGCTCATGTCTTTTCTCTCATATAGACTGTTGCTCATGTCTTTTCTCTCATATAGACTGTTGCTCATGTCCCCCTCTCACAGACTGGCACTCATGACTCCCCTCACACATAGACTGTTGCTCCCGCCTCCAATCACATAGACTAGTGGTGAAGAAGCAAAAAAGACGGCCCTTCGAATGGCGCTGCTAGTTCCAATCAAGTGACAAACCAAGGCAGAGATATAGGGGGAGATTTATCAAAACCTGTGCACAGGAAGAGTGGTGCAGTTGCTCATAGCAACCAATCAGCTCGCTTCTTTCATTTTTAAAGAGGCCTGTGAAAAATGAAAGAAGTGATCTGATTGGTTGCTATGGGCAACTGGAGAACTTTTCCTCTGGACAGGTTTTGATAAATCTCTCCCATAGTTCATACAAAAGCACTGGAGCAGTTTATTAGTAATAAAACAATAAAACAGAAATTATGCGTTTTGGGGGAGCCACCCCCTTCCTCAGATCAGTATACAACACATAGTACAACCAAGGTATGTATAGGGTCTTAAAATATGCACCGAAATTAAGGGGGAGGTGTCAGAATGTGTGACATCACAAGGAATGTGCACCATAAACATAAAATTACAGCAAATAGTATAGATGTAAATAATATACTGTCGAATAAAAACAATACATAGAGCAATAAAGAGTTAACAGATATTCATAAAACTATTTGTAAAATACAATAATTAGGGGTGACAGGATGATGCCGACATCCGGTATCCAGATGTCAACATCCTGTCTCGTCCGGGCGGTGCTTCGTATCGCTGTGTTTCCTCGCACTCCGGGATCCTCTCTGACGCTGCCAGTAGCTAGGAAGTGTCGCTAGAGAGAAGCGATCACATGCCCAGCTTTAGCCAATCACGCCAAGGGAGGTCCGGCCGTGATGACAGCCAGCGCAGACATACAGATTGCGTGCACGGAGAAGAACACAAGCGGTTGTCAGCACCGTCTCAGTAGGGCAAACGGCGGCAGAATAAAATTCAATATAGAAGGGCATGAGATTCATATAATACAGCAGGAGTAGTGAGTGATAATATTAAGAGTACATAGATGGTTATAGACCACAATCAGAGAGGGATATATCATGAATATCACTACAGTCTTTGGATAGGGGGAATACAGAATATCATCACAGTCTATATGATAACAGAAGTTGTACAATAAGTATAAAATTTATCAAATAGATAACAACAAATCTAGTAGTACTAGCAGCAATACTTCAGATAAAAGAAAGTTTTTTCAAACATGGACTCTAATTAATAAAAATGTATAAAAATGGCACCTAATAAAAATTATTAGTGCAGAAAATTGAAAGGTTAAATCATCATCAGGAGTGGCACAAATCAGACTAAAGTCAGCAGCGTGTTTTTCAATCATGTGCCTTGATACGCTATGCAGCAGGAACCCATTAACTGTAGTGTTATGGTGTTTGTTCATCCGTTCTCTGAAACAGCGTATAGTCCTGCCAACATATTGGAGTCCACATGGACATTGCAATAAATAAACAACATATTGGGAACCACAATTAAGCAACGTCTTGATAGGATATGATTCTTTGGTAATATGGGAGGAGAAACTTTTGCATCTGTGTGAAATATGTTGCTAACATTTGCATCTTGTTGAACAACACTTGAAGCTCCCTGTAAGGCTTAGAAAGTGAGAGGCCATATTGGATGATTTATGCTTTAGTTTACCCAGAGCTACCAAGTTACGTAAAGTACGTCCTCTGCGGAAGGTGAGGGATGGTTTAGAAGGTAAGATTTTCATAAGGTGAGGGTCTATTAGCAATATGGCCCAATGTTTAGTCAGGATTTTTCTGATATCACCGTGTTCCCTACTGTATGTGGTGATTAAATTAACTAAACGTTCTTGTGAGCTGGTAGCATGGTTCATTTTGGGGAGCAGGCACCTTTTCTGTGTAAGTTTAAGTGCCTGGTTGTAGGATGATTGTACCAAAGGGCCAGGATAGCCCTTTGCCTTAAAGCGAGCCTTAAAGATGTTACTTTAGCTTTGAAATCACTCTCCTTTGTGCAATTCCTACGGATTCGCTATCAAAGCTAAGGTAACTATTGCTATCTACCAGCTTGAAAAATGTTTTAGTATGAAAGGAATTCGGTGTGATTTGTGTACACAGATTGTGTAAATTGTAAAGACCAGTTATTAGAATTGAGGTGGGTCAGGAATAAATCCAAGTGTCGCCTTTCCCCCTTCCAAACAAAGAAAATGTCATCAATATACCGACGATAGAATACACAGTTAGAAAATAAATGATGTGAGTAAATAAATTCTTCCTCAAACCAGCTGGTTTGGCTGAACAAACAGGTTGGCAAAACTTGGGGCTACTTTGGACCCCATTGCGTTCCCGGTGTGCTGTAGATAGATTTGGCCCAAGAACTCAAAGAAGTTGTGCTGGAGGATAAACCTAAGACCTTGTAATAGAAAGTCCACTTGAGCAGCAGGCATGTCTGGATCGCTAGATAGGAAGTGTGAGACTGCGTTAATACTTAATTCATGCTCGATGACAGTGTAAAGTGATGAGATGTCCATAGTAACCAGTAAATATTCAGGGGACCAACGAACTTCAAGGATAGATTTGATAAAATCATTTGTGTCTTTAAGGTATGATTTAAGGCCTATAACATGTTTCTGTAGCAGTAGATCTAGGTAATGAGAGAGGTTAGAAGAAGTCTAAGTATTCCCAAAAGAAGTCTGTAGTATTCCCAAAAAGACGATCCTTTAATGCATGGATAGTTGCAGCAGCATATTACAGAAGGATGGTATCCATAAAGCGGGGAGTGAGAGTATACTGGATATGATGGGGAGACCAGGGGGATTAGTGAGATTCTTGAGAATTTTGGGAAGATAGTAAAACAGTGGTAAAGCTGGTTCGGTGATGATGATGACATCTTTTTGGGATTTGGAGAGTACCCCTTTAGCAAAACCTTGGTTGACCAACTGCACTATTAGTGGGGTTATGTGAGATGGGCTTGTAGTATTCGCAATCTGATAAGAGTCTAAGTGCCTCACTGATGTAATTAGTCTTGTCAAGATTCACAGTCCTCAACCTCCTCTTGTCAGCAGGATGGATGCCGATAGAGGGGTAATCAGATAGAGATTTTACCGCAGCCTTCTCAGTAGTGGATAGGTTGGAGGAATATCCGTTGCGATTATGCTTGCTGGTAAGGTGATCAAATTCAGATTGGACTAAAGCAGAGAAGGTCTCAATAAAATTCCCTTTGACATGTAATGGGTAGAAGACTGATTTAGGTCGCAGACCTGTTTGGATAGGAGGTGGAACTAGTGTAGGAGCCATGAGGTCAGAGGTGCTCATTGTAGCCGGTCCATCACTATCTTTAATGGCAAAAAATCTTTTAATGGTAAGTTTACATGTGAAGTTGTTTGGATACAAGAAAAGGTCAAAACTTCTGGATCTAGAGGTGGGGCAAAATGAGAGCCCACCTCCACATGTTATAGGTTTTAAATCATACCTTAAAGACACAACTGATTTTATCAAATCTATCCTTGAAGTTCGTTGGTCCCCTGAATGTTTACTGGTTACTATCGACATCTCATCACTTTACACTGTCATCGAGAATTAATTAGGTATTAACACAGTCTCACACTTCCTATCTAGCGATCCAGACTTGCCGCTGCCCAAGTGGACTTTATATTACAAGGTCTTAGGTTTATCCTCCAGCATAACTACTTTGAGTTCCTGGGCTAAATCTAGCTACAGCACACCGGGAACACGATGGGGACCCTGGGCCTAGCAGTTGTTCCTGTATCCATTTGTGTAACCCCAATTGGTGGGTTGATATGCAAGTTATTCACTTGCTGAAGGTGAGCAGCCATTACCTACAGGCTAGTTCCTAGCGTTTATTCTTATATGTCTAAGTGGTAATACACGAGGCGCCCCTGCATCGGTCTCTCCTTTTCTTATAACTACAGATTCCTTTCACATAGACTGGCACTCATGACTCCCCTCTCACATAGACTGCTGCTCATGCCCCCTCTAACATAGACTGTTGTTTATGTCCTCCCCGCTCACTTAGAATGCCACTAATGGCCCCCCTATAACACAAAGACTGCTGTTCATGCCCTCTCATCTCTAGCAGACGCTATTACTTGTTGGCACCCTTTCTCATACTGTCAAACAGGTCTTCTCCTGCTGAATTGTGCTGTAGCGAGAGCTCAAGGACCTTTGATGATATTATAGAAAGGTCCTTGAGTATCTAGCTGCTGATGGGTTATGTGCATTGTTACCGCAATTTGTGCAAAATTGTGGCAATAATTACATCATTTTACCATAGGCCAGTGGAATGGGGGGGGGGGGACTCCAGAGTGGGGCATATAGAAGAGAGAGGACCCCCCCACCAAATATAAAGTGATAGAATTTTCTAGCAACGTGCCATTACTTTATGAGATGAGAATACCCATAACAAATATAAACATAAAGTGTATGAAGTGTATCAAAATTGGCTCCCATTTTTACCTGTTAGTTTTGTATACTTGGATTAGTAGTTGAAGAGAGTAGTAAGGAGGTGCACAAATAACACATCATGATATCACCATATATCATGCTAGATGGTAAACTCAGCACTGCTACATTGCATATACATCCGCTGTGCTGTACAAATAAGCATTACGCACTCATTCCCCATATAGGTAAAAATGAACGACAATACTGAATAGCCTATTTTGCTAATGTTTTCGAGTCTTGAATTGCTACATTTAGCCATGCAGTAATATATTTACAATTATTACCGCATTCTCCATAATGGGTGGCAGGCCTGGGACTTCAACCATCATGAAATCCCAAAATTCACAACAAAATACATCATGAATGTCACCACAGTGTTGACTTCACCGCCGTGTGTAGAGACCTGGAGGAGGAAAGAGTATGGATCATTAATAAAAATATACATTCTACATTAACATGAGAGGTAAAAGAAGTGATCTGTACAAGACAAGTAGGCAGCGGCATGAGTCAATGGAAATTCACCCTAAGTCACTGACCTAGTTCTCTGACTGCATCCCGCCCATTCCCTGGCACACAACTGGGAGTATGTTGAATTTGTCTTATTTTGGAACAGCTTGTGTAAAATATTCCACATTCCCCGCCAGCTGGAAAAGCGTCTGTTTATAGAGGATATCTCATTAAAAGCTGAAGGTCTGCTAGAAGGAAAGGTGTTTTGGGCACTTGATAGACGGGTACAGCATGACACTGTGCCTAGATCTCATGACAGGAGGGAGATTTAAAGGGGTACTCCACTGGAAAACCTTTTTTTTTTTTCTTTTAAATCAACTGCTGCCAGAAAGTTAAACAGATTTTTAAATTTAAAAATCTTAATCCTTCCAGTACTTATCAGCTGCTGTGTGCTCTACAGGAAGTTGTTTTCTTTTTGAATTTAATTTCTGTCTGACCACAGTGCTCTCTGCTGACATCTCTCTCAATTTTAGGAACTGTCCAGAGCAGGAGCAAATCGCCATAGAAAACCTATACTGCTCTAGACAGTTCCTGACATGGACAGAGGTGTCAGCAGAGAGCACTGTGGTCAGGCAGAAAGGAAATTCAAAAAGAAAAGAAACTTCCTGTGGATCATACAGCAGCTGTTAAGTGATTGAAGGATTTAGATTTTTTTAATAGAAGTCATTTACAAATCTGTTTAACTTTCTGGCACCAGTTGATTTTAAAACAAAATGTTTTCCAGTGGAGTACCCATTTAAAGCTACACTACTTAAATGACTTTCAACCATAAAAGTCTATGTCAAATTTTCTGGAGTTTTCTACTACTTGTTCGGAAAACAGTTATCTATCCTGATTCCTACATACACATGCACACTCTGCTTGGCTGAACATGTATGTGTTCTAAATGTGGAGAGTGAGGTAAGCTGCTACTAGACTCTTCAGGAGGCAGCTTATCTCCCTTTAGAACAAAACCATTGGTCGTGTTAAAATCCATCTGCCCTATCTTTCTCTTCCCCCGACATCTGCCTTGAAGTAAAGTTGGGAGGTCCCCATAAATGGGTGGATGGCCATTTAGTTCTGTTAAAATCAGTAGGTTAAGACAATGATGATGTGTAATTGTCAGCGTAAGGGTCTATTCACGCTCGAGGTGGAAATATGCAAGAATTCCACTTGCGTACTTTCGCCTCAAATTAAAGCCCATAGACTTCTATGGGATTTCGCACTCAGATTCAACCTTGAATTTCAGAAGGTTGAATGGGAGTGCGGAATCCCATAAAAGTCTATGGGCTTTCATTTTAGGTGGAAATTCTGCCGTGTGAATAGACCCTAATGTTCTACCACCCTCTTTCTGGTATTTCTGGGGACATATAAAACAATGGTGGACTGGTATTTGTCTTTAAATGGTCATTATTGTTTTAATGAACTTAGCATACAACAATAGTACAAAAACACCTCTTTTGTTTCTTATCAGGCTCCTTTCTTGTTTCCCCACTCCCCTTAACTCAACCTCCACCTTAAAAAATAATTCACCAAGGGATCAGTTTAAATGTTGTCCATACAAGTTTATGGAGAAGGAAATGGGATAGGAGGGAAAGGGTTACTGGGGAGAAACAGAAGCTAACAGAGAAATTACTGCAATAGATTAGTGTACATATCAGATCTTATTACAGATTAGACGGCTCAGTACTGCTCTATAATGTCCTCCATGCTGCTGCTTCGTGTATAAGGGATGTCATAAAGACTAGACTCAACCCATTAGCTGAGCGGCAATTAAAGATGAAGCCTGCAGAGATAAAAACTGGTAGAAAATGTAATTTACAAGTTATATAATAGCCAGATATTGCTGCTCTTCATATATACACATGACAGCTAATACTTAAATGTTACCCTTAAGGACACAGCAGGTTTTGGCCTTGAGGGCGAGGCCAATTTTCATTTTTGAACTTTTGTTTTTCCTCCTCGCCTCGTATGTGACATAACTCCGTAGAGTCATAAGAGAGCTTGTTTATTGCACAACTAATTGTTCTTTGCAATGAAACTCTTTATTTTACCATAAACTACAGTGATCCCTCAACTTACAATGGCCTCAATATACAATAGTTTCAACATACAATGGTCTTTTCTGGACCATTGTAACTTGAAACCAGACTCAACATACAATGTTATGGACAGTTCAGATCTGCGAAACATGTCAATGGCTGAAAGAACGGACCGATCAGAATGGACATTATACTGGTAAAACCCCCTGTATTACTGAAGTGCATGCACTGAATACTTGTCTGGTAGCACCCCCTACAGTACAGGAGGTATTACATGTTCTGTTCTACTCTTAACCTATGGCACAGTTACCTGCTCCTTTGGACACCAGGTGAGGGCGGCTCCATGTTACTTTTTTTTTAGGACACTGTGTACTGTACAGGACCCTGAAGAAGCTCCTGTCCTCTACATAGACAGTGATTACAGCTCCCAGCAGATCTTTCTTACTTTTATATGTAAGGACTTACTTTACCTGTATTAGTTATCTACCCTTTTTTGTTTAATCCTCACTTTTTCCTATTTTTGGATGACATTTTGGTGGCTTCAGAACCAATTACCAGGTTTCCATAGAGTTATGGTCTCAACATTGAGACCACGCGTTTCGAGGTAACAGACCTCTTTCTCAATGTACAAACTTGTCCATTGAGAAAGAGGTCTGTTACCTCGAACGCGTCTGACAAGGCAAATAAAGAAATACTTGGATTATTAAACAAGTCTACTCTGAAGTTTTTACAAGTAAGACGGCTAGCGCCGACCATCCGGATATTTCTTTTTCCACTGCTATACACAAGCATCTTTCAACCCTTATAACTTTTTTATTTTTCTGCGTACAGGGCGGTATGAGGGCTAATTTTTTGCGCTGTGATCTGAAGTTTTTATCAGTACAATTTTTTTGTATTGATTGGACTTTTTTATCGCTTTTTATACATTTTTTCTTGATATAAAAAGTGGCCAAAAATACGCTACTTTGGTCTGGAATTTTTTTTGCGCGTACGCCATTGACCGTGCGGTTTAATTTATAATATATTTTTATAGTTCGGACATTTCCGCACGCAGCGATACCACATATGTTTATTTTTATTTACACAGGTTTTTTTTTTTTTTTAAATGGGAAAAGGGGGTGATTATTACTTTTCTTAGGGAAGGGGTTAAATGATCTTTATTAACTTATTTTTTCACACTTTTTTTGCAGTGTTATAGCCCCCTCTAGTGGCTATAACACTGCACACACTGATCTTCTACACAGATCACTGCCGTGCATTAACATGGCAATGATCAGTGTTATCGGCAGTCGATTGCTCAAGCCTAAATTTCAGGCTTGGAGTAATCAATCACCGATCAGGAGCACCGGAGGCAGGTAACGGACCCTCCGCTCGCATTCTAGTTGATTGAGACATCGCGATTTCACAGCGATGGTCCCGATCAGCCCGGCTGAGCTGCCGGGAGTGTATTTTTTGTTACTTTAGACGCAGCGATCAACTTTGAACGCTACTTCTAAAGGGTTAATTGCGCGCGGCACAACTATCGGTGCTGCACGCTATTATCGCAGTGTTCCGGCCCTGTGGAAAGCCCTGTGTCCTTAGGAGGTTAAACGCAGTGCATTTGCAGGAAAACTGACCTGTTTTCTTTTTTTTTTGTGGGTCAATATGATTACAACGATACCCATATTTATTAGCTTTTGTATTATTCCACTACTTTTTAACCCCTTGGGATTTTTTATTTATGTACTTTAGATTTTTTCTCCTTGCCTTCTAATGTCAATAACACTTTTAAATTTCCATTATAAACCTACAAATGACTAGCCAATTCATAAGAGCTACAAAATCTTTATTAGAATAATTACAATACAAAAGCAGATAGCCCTCCCATAAAACAACCCAACCTTAAAATACATACACCCCAAACCAAAAACGATGGGAATTCCTCACGGGTGTAAATAGGAATGAGTACAGGTTATAATCATCCAATCACAAACTGTTACATAAGCAATGATGTAAGATAGAATAATCCATAGGTCAATATCATACCTAATTGTGACATGCTGATGCCCTGAGGGAGCCCCCCTGCCACCTCGACATGTGTTTCGGGAACAGACCCTTTCTCAAGAGGTACAGGGGAGTGTATAACTGCATGCCTTAAGTATGCCACACCTTATCTTTATTATGTAGGTCCATACAATTAAAATAATATCAAATATATGTAGGTTTTGTTTTATTTTACTACTTATTTTACTACTTATAAAATTATAACTTTTTGTACGAAAATTAGTATGCTTAACATTGTCTTGTTCTGACCCCTATAACTCTTATTTTTCTGTAAATTGGGCACTGATCTATAGTTTTTGTTCGTACCTTTTGTTTTGAGGGGACATTTAATTAGTTTTTTTATTTTTTTTTATGTTTCTGAAATTATCAAAAATCAGCAATTCTGGACTTTGGTATTTATTGAGTTTACGGTATTGACCATGCGGTTTCATTAACATAAAATTTTAATAGTTCGGACATTTATGCATGCATTAACCTCTTAAGGACGCAGGGCGTATGGATACGCCCTGCATCCCGAGTCCTTAAGGACGCAGGGCGTATCCATACGCCCGTGGGAATTCCGGCCCCCACCGCTAGCCGGTTGGGGACCGGAGCCGGATGCCTGCTGAAATCGTTCAGCAGGCATCCCGGCATATCGCCCAGGGGGGTCATTATGCCCCCCCATGTCGGCGATCGCCGCAGATCGCTGGACAATTCAGTCCAGCGATCTGCGGCGATTCCGGGTCAATCGGGTCTCCAGTGACCCGGTGACCCGGAATAACTGGCTGTTCGGGGCCGTCTCTGACGGCCCCGAACAGCCAGAGCCTGCAGGGGTGAGGTGGCACTGGTGCCACCTCACGATCGCCCTGATTCGTCGGCCGGATTACCGGCCGACCAATCAGGGCGCCTGCTGCGGGTGTCACTTCCACACCCGCTCCGCCCCTCTTCAGGAGGGCGTGAGCGGGTGCGGGAAGACGACCCCGGGTGTTGGGGACCCCGATCCCCGGCGTCCATGTTGGGATCGGGGCCCCAGGAGCAACGGCGGCGGCGAGGGACAGCCTGCGATGGAGCAGCAGCAGGAGGTGAGTTACAGCCTCCTGCTGTTGCTTAGCAACAGCTCCCAGCATGCAAAAAGGGCATGCTGGGAGCTGTAGTTATGCAACAGCAGGAGGCAGACCACCACAACTCCCAGCATTCCCTTATGGGCATGCTGGGACTTATGGTTTTGCAACAGCTGGAGGCACATTCTTTCTATGGAAAAGTGTACCTTCAGCTGTTGTATAACTACAACTCCCAGCTTGCACAAACAGCTAAAGTGCATGCTGGAAGTTGTAGTGGTGCATCTGCTGGTTGCATAACTACAACTCCCAGCATGCCCGTTGGCTGTCGGTGACTGCTGAGAGTTGTAGTTTTGCAACAGCTGAAGGCACACTGGTTGTGAAACTTAGAGTTTTTTTTTTACCTAACTCAGTGTTTCACGACCGGTGTGCCTCCAGCTGTTGCAAACTACAACTCCCACCAGTCACCTTACACCATGCACCGTACATGCTGGGAGTTGTAGTTTTGCAACAGCTGGAGGCACACTGGTTTTGAAACACTGAGTAAGGTCACAAACTCCGTGATACATAACCAGTGTGCCTACAGCTGTTGCAAAACTAAAACTCTCAGCATGTACAGTCTGTGAGCGCATGCTGGGAGTTGTAGTTTTGCAACAGCTGGATGTTCCCCCCCCCCCCCCCCAATGTGAATGTACAGGGTACACTCACATGGGCGGAGGATTACAGTAAGTATCGGGCTGCAAGTTTGAGCTGCGGCAAATTTTCTGCAACAGCTCAAACTGCCAGCGAGAAACTACTGTGAACCCCCCGCCCGTGCGACTGTACCCTAAAAACACTACACTACACTACACTAACACAAAATAAAATAAAAAGTAAAAAACACTACATATAGACATACCCCTACACAGCCCCCCTTCCCTCCCCAATAAAAATGAAAAACGTCTGGTACGCCACGGTTTCCAAAACGGAGCCTCCAGCTGTTGCAAAACAACAACTCCCAGTATTGTCGGACAGCCGTTGACTGTCCAGGCATGCTGGGAGTTTTGCAACAGCTGGAGGCACCCTGTTTGGGAATCACTGGCGTAGAATACCCCTATGTCAACCCCTATGCAATCCCTAATTTAGGCCTCAAATGCGCATGGCGCTCTCACTTTGGAGCCCTGTCGTATTTCAAGGCAACAGTTAAGGGTCACATATGGGGTATCGCCGTACTCGAGAGAAATTGGGCTTCAAATTTTGGGGGGTATTTTCTGCTTTTACCCTTTTTAAAAATGTTAAGTTTTTGGGAAAAGAAGCATTTTAGGTAAATTTTTTTTTTTTTTTTTTACATATGCAATAGTCGTGAAACGCCTGTGGGGTATTAAGGTTCACTTAACCCCTTGTTACATTCCCCGAGGGCTCTAGTTTCCAAAATGGTATGCCATGTGGTTTTTTTTTGCGGTCCTGGCACCATAGGGGCTTCCTAAATGCGGCATGCCCCCAGAGCAAAATTTGCTTTCAAAAAGCCAAATGTGACTCCTTCTCTTCTGAGACCTGTAGTGCGCCAACAGAGCACTTTTCACCCCCATATGGGGTGTTTTCTGAATCGGGAGAAATTGGGCTTCAAATTTTGGGGGGTATTTTCTGCTTTAACCCTTTGTATAAATGTAAATTTTTTTGGGAAACCAAGCATTTTAGGTAAATTTTTTTATTTTTTTTTCCATATGCAAAAGTCGTGAAACACCTGTAGGGTATTAAGGTTCACTTTACCCCTTGTTACGTTCCCCGAGGGGTCTAGTTTCCAAAATGGTATGCCATGTGTTTTTTTTTGCTGTCCTGGCACCATAGGGGCTTCCTAAATGCGGCATGCCCCCAAAGCAAAATTTCCTTCAAAAAAGCCAAATGTGACTCCTTCTCTTCTGAGACCTGTAGTGCACCAGCAGCGCACTTTTCACCCCCATATGGGGTGTTTTCTGAATTGGGAGAAATTGGGCTTCAAATTTTGGGGGGTATTTTCTGCTATTACCCTTTTTAAAAATGTAAAACTTTAGGGAAACCAAGCATTTTAGGTAAAAAATATTTTTATTTTTTTTACATATGCAAAAGTCGTGAATCACCTGTGGGGTATTAAGGTTCACATTACCCCTTGTTACGTTCCCCGAGGGGTCTAGTTTCCAAAATGGTATGCCATGTGTTTTTTTTTGCTGTTCTGGCACCATAGGGGCTTCCTAAATGCGGCATGCCCCCAGAGCAAAATTTGCTTTCAAAAAGCCAAATGTGACTCCTTCTCTTCTGAGACCTGTAGTGCGCCAACAGAGCACTTTTCACCCCCATATGGGGTGTTTTCTGAATCGGGAGAAATTGGGCTTCAAATTTTGGGGGGTATTTTCTGCTTTAACCCTTTGTATAAATGTAAATTTTTTTGGGAAACCAAGCATTTTAGGTAAATTTTTTTATTTTTTTTTACATATGCAAAAGTCGTGAAACACCTGTAGGGTATTAAGGTTCACTTTACCCCTTGTTACGTTCCCCGAGGGGTCTAGTTTCCAAAATGGTATGCCATGTGGTTTTTTTGCTGTTCTGGCACCATAGGGGCTTCCTAAAGGTGACATGCCCCCCAAAAACCATTTGACGCTCCTTCCCTTCTGAGCCCTCTACTGCGCCCGCCGAACACTTTACATAGACATGTGAGATATGTGCTTACTCGAGAGAAATTGGGTTTCAAATACAAGTAAAAAATTTCTCCTTTTTACCCCTTGCAAAAATTCAAAAATTGGGTCTACAAGAACATGCGAGTGTAAAAAATGAAGATTGTGAATTTTCTCCTTCACTTTGCTGCTATTCCTGTGAAACCCGTAAAGGGTTAAAACGCTTACTGAATGTCATTTTGAATACTTTCGGGGGTGCAGTTTTTATAATGGGGTCATTTATGGGGTATTTCTAATATGAAGACCCTTCAAATCCACTTCAAACCTGAACTGGTCCCTGAAAAAAAGCGAGTTTCTAAATTTTGTGAAAAATTGGAAAATTGCTGCGGAACATTGAAGCCCTCTGGTGTCTTCCAAAAGTAAAAACTCATCAATTTTATGATGCAAATATAAAGTAGACATATTGCATATGTGAATAAAAAAAAATTATTTGGAATATCCATTTTCCTTACAAGCAGAGAGCTTCAAAGTTAGAAAAATGCAAAATTTTCAAATTTTTCATCAAATTTTGGGATTTTTCACCAAGAAAGGATGCAAGTTACCAAAAAAATTAACCACTACGTTAAAGTAGAATATGTCACGAAAAAACAATCTCGGAATCAGAATGTTAACTAAAAGCATTCCAGAGTTATTAATGTTTAAAGTGACAGTGGTCAGATTTGCAAAAAATGGCCGAGTCCTTAAGGTGAAAAAGGGCTCAGTCCTTAAGGGGTTAATATCCCATTTGTTTATGTTTATATTTGTTTACATTATTTTATTTGAAAAATGGGAGAGGTGTGATTCAAACTTTATTTTTTTTTTTAAGGAAGGGGGCTTATTAATAGCGTAACTTATTTTAGACATTCTTTCCCTATTATTTAGTCCCCATTAGCACAGCATTGATTAGTGTTATCGGCGCTCCATTACTTTAGGCTTCAGAGTCTGTATGAGGGTTCTGTTTTTCTATATACCATATATGTGACTTTCTGATCACTTTTTATTAGATTTTTCCTGGGATTCGAAGTGAATAAAAATCAGCAATTTGGGATTTTGGGGTATTGTTTTGCATTAATAACGTTCACCAAAAGGGGATTAATAATCTTAACCCGTTCCCGCAAAATCAGGTACATGTTCGTGGTGAATAGCGATGACTTCCCGCATCACTACGTACATGTGGTGATGCGGGAAGTCATCCATAATCAGAAATAATTATATAAATAAACTGTCACAGCGCCGCCGGGCACTGTGATAGTTTATTGAGCTCGGCTGAGCCTCCCTGAAGCCGACCAGGAACCAATCGCAGCGGTCCCCGGCTGACGATCGCTGCTATTGCCCCGTCAGTACAAATGGACTGATAGCAGGGTTCTGGTTCTGTCTCCTCCTTCCCCCTCTCCTCCTTCGCTTCACTGTGGTGAGGGGGGGACCCGGCTGGAGGAGGCCGCCCACAGCTGCTCTCCGATCCTAATTTAACCCTGTAGAAGACGTGGTCACTGTGACCGCAGTGTCTATTAGGGTAACAGAGGGAGCTCACCGATCGGCGCTCTGCAAAGTGAAAGCGGAGCGCCGATGGGTGCCATGGCAACCGGAGAGCTGACAGTGGCCTCCGTTGTCATGGCAACAGGAGCAGATCAGTCTCTACCTAAGGTAGAGACTGATCTATCCTATGTCTGTCAGTGTAAAACTGACAGAAATAGGCATAATATAATGGAGTACAGATGTGTACTCCATTGGATTATGTGTATCATAGTAAAAAAAAATTATAATAAAATGTGAAAAAAATTTGAAAAAAACTTGAAAAATGAAATAAAAAAGTGAAAAAAGTAAACATGTACAGCAAAAAAAGAGTCCTCACATGATTGCATCAAAATGTTCTGACTCACGGAATAAGGCGACTGAATTTTTTTTTTTTTTACAAAAATATTTTTTTATGCTATAAGTGAACTAAAATATAAAAAAAGTATATCAATTTGGTATCGCCATAATAGTATCAACCTGCAGATAAATTTATACCGCATGATGAACGACCTAAATTTTTTTAATAAAAAACAACCACAGAATAGATTTTTTTTTCTGTGTACTACCTCATAAAAAATAAAATAAAAAACGATCAGGGTGTCACTTGTACCCCAGAATGGTACCAATGAAAGCGTCAACTTGTCTCCCAAAAATGTTTTTTTGCACCCCAAGGCCTCTGCGACTTTATATTATGTCAGCAAAATATCCTGAACTAAAAGGAGGCCCCAAAATCCACACAGCACATCTTCATGTCTGAGGCCTGTGTGAGAGACATGTAGCGCATAAAGGCCACATATGGGATATTTCTAAATACGTCAGAATTTGGGGAATAAATCTTGAGTTGTATTTCTTTGTCAACACCTACTGTGTTAAAGAAAAAAATGGATTAAAAGGAAAAATCAGCAAAAAAAAATTTTCATCAAACTTTGCTTTCATTTCTGTGCAACACCTAAAGGGTTAATAAACTTCTTTAATGTCATTCTGACTACTTAAAGGGGTTCAGTTTTTAAAATGGGGTGATTTATGGGGGTATTTAACATACAGACCCCTGAAAAATTGCTGCTAAACTTATAAACCTTCTAACATTCTAAAAAAGTAAAAGAATGTTTATCAAATGATGGAAACATAAACTAGACATATTGTAGATGTGAATTCATCTTTAATTTGGTGCGGCATAACTATCGTATGAGCAGAAAATGTAAAATCTAGAAAAAAGCTAATTTTTTATTTTTTCACAAAATATTGGATTATTTTTTTACAGAAACCGTTGAATATATCAATCAAAGAGATCCAGGCAGGAGCAGTCAAGCGCCGATAACACTGATCAATGTAGTGAACAGTGTAAGAGATCAGTGTGTGCAATGTTATAGCCCCCTATGGGAGCTAATACATTGCAAAAAAAAAAATTGTTAATAAATGTGATTTAACCCCTTCCCTAATACAAGCCAGAATCACCCCCATTTTCCCATTAAAAAAAACGAAATATAAAACATATATGGTATTGCCGTAAATGTCCAAACTATAAAAATATATAGTTAATTAAACAGCACGGTTAATGGCATACACGTAATAAAAAGGTTATAGGGGTCAGAAGATGACATTTTTAAACGAATACATTTTCCTGCATGTAGTTATGATTTTTTTTTAGAAGTACGACAAAATCAAACCTATATAAGTAGGGTATCATTTTAACCATATGGACCTACAGAATAATGATAAGGTGTCATTTTTACCAAAAAATACGCTGCGTAGAAACGAAAGCCCTCAAAAGTTACAAAATGGTGTTTTTTCTTCAATTTTATCGCACAATGATTTTTTTCTGTTTCGCCGTGCATTTTTAGGGTAAATTGACTGATGTCACTGCAAAGTAGAATTGGTGGCGCATTAAATAAGCCAACATATGGATTTTTAGGTGGAAAATTGAAAGGGTTATGAATTTTAAAAGGTAAGGAGGAAAAAACGAAAATGCAAAAACTGAAAAACGCTGAGTCCTTAAGGGGTTAAAATGGTGTAAATGGCGATAAAGACAAAGAGGAACAGCTCTCTTTGTGGGTAAAAATAAGGACAAAAAAACTACACAAGTGGCATCAGATAAATATCAAACAACAGCTATTGCCATCCGCCCCTCCAGACACTTGGCCTTACAGGACACAAATAGTTGTAGTATATCAGGAATATACAGGATAAATTGTCCTACCCGGAGGGGCTCCTGCAACTAAATTTAATCCAGACCAGAGTTGTGTGTCTTTATTTTGCTTAGATGTACAGGGTATATAATGAATGCAATCAGTTTCGGGACTGGACCAGTTTCTTTTTCTGGGTAATAAAATTCCATGTACAAAACACATTGCGCCCTTTTTCATATTGTAACTTTTTTGACCTCCATTAAAGGGGTACTCCGCCCCTAGACATCTTATCCCCTATCCAAAGGATAGGGGATAAGATGTCAGATCGCGGGGGTCCCGCCGCTGGGGACCCCCGGGATCTCGGCTGCAGCACTCACCTGTTGCGGCTTCCGAAAACGCTGGAGGCTTGGGCTCCCGACCACAGTGACGTGAGATCGTGATGTCACGACTCCGCCCCGTGTGACATCACGCCCCGCCCCTCAATGCAAGTCTATGGGAGGGGGCGTGACAGCCGTCACGCCCCCTCCCATAGACTTGCATTGAGGGGGCGGGGCGTGATGTCACACGGGGGCGGAGTCGTGACGTCACGATCTCCTGTCACCATGGCCATGAGGCGTTAGGATGAGAGCCTCCAGCACTGCCGGAAGCCGCAACAGATAGGTGCTGCAGCCGAGATCCCGGGGGTCCCCAGCTGCGGGACCCCGGCGATCTGATATCTTATCCCCTATCCTTTCGACAGGGGATAAGATGTCTAGGGGCAGAGTATCCCTTCAAATTCTTTTTACCTTTAACCCCTTCAGGACGGAGCCCAATTTGGCCTTAAGGACCGGAGCGTTTTTTGCACATCTGACCACTGTCACTTTAAACATTAATAACTCTGGAATGCTTTTAGTTATCATTCTGATTCCGAGATTGTTTTTTCGTGACATATTCTACTTTAACATAGTGGTAAATTTTTGTCGATACTTGCATCCTTTCTTGGTGAAAAATCCGTAAATTTGATGAAAAATTAGAAAATTTTGCATTTTTCTAACTTTGAAGCTCTCTGCTTGTAAGGAAAATGGATATTACGAATACATTTTTTTTGGGTTCACATATACAATATGTCTACTTTATGTTTGCATCATAAAATTGACGTATTTTTACTTTTGGAAGACACCAGAGGGCTTCAACGGTCAGCAGCAATTTTCCGATTTTTCACAAAATTTTCAAACTCAGTATTTTTCAGGGACCAGTTCAGGTTTGAAGTGGATTTGAAGGGTCTGCATATTAGAAATACCCCATAAATGACCCCATCATAAAAACTACACCCCCCAAAGTATTCAAAATGACATTCAGTCAGCGTTTTAACCCTTTAGGTGTTTCACACGAATAGCAGCAAAGTGAAGGAGAAAATTCACAATCTTCATTTTTTACACTCACATGTTCTTGTAGACCCAATTTTTGAATTTTTACAAGGGGTAAAAGGACAAAATTTTTACTTGTATTTGTAGCCCAATTTCTCTCGAGTAAGGAGATACCTCATATGTCTATGTAAAGTGTTCGGCGGGCGCAGTAGAGGGCTCAGAAGGGAAAGAGCGACAAGGGGATTTTGGAGAGTACGTTTTTCTGAAATGGTTTTTGGGGGGCATGTTACCTTTAGGAAGCCCTTATGGTGCCAGAACAGCAAAAAAAAAACACATGGCATACCATTTTGGAAACTAGACCCCTCGGGGAATGTAACATGGGATAAAGTGAACCTTAATACCCCACAGGTGTTTCACGACTTTTGCAAATGTAAAAAAAAAATAAAAATTTTTACCTAAAATGCTTGTTTTCCCAAAAAAAAATTATTTTTAAAAAGGGTAATAGCAGAAAATACCCCTAAAAATTTGAAGCCCAATTTCTCCCGATTCAGAAAACACCCCATATGGGGGTGAAAAGTGCTCTGCTGGCGCACTACAGGTCTCGGAAGAGAAGGAGTCACATTTGGCTTTTTGAACGCAAATTTTTCTCTGGGGGCATGCCGCATTTAGGAAGCCCCTATGGTGCCAGGACAGCAAAAAAAACCCCACATGGCATACCATTTTGGAAACTAGACCCCTCGGGGAACGTAACAAGGGGTTAAGTGAACCTTTATACCCCACAGGTGTTTCACGACTTTTGCATATGTAAAAAAAAAATTTTTTTTTTTACCTAAAATGCTTGTTTTCCCAAAAATTTTACATTTTTAAAAAGGGTAAAAGCAGAAAATACCCCCCAAAATTTGTAACACAATTTCTCCCGAGTACGGCGATACCCCATATGTGACCCTAAACTGTTGCCTTGAAATACGACAGGGCTCCAAAGTGAGAGCGCCATGCGCATTTGAGGCCTAAATTAGGGATTGCATAGGGGTGGACATAGGGGTATTCTACGCCAGTGATTCCAAAACAGGGTGCCTCCAGCTGTTGCAAAACTCCCAGCATGCCTGAACAGTCAACGGCTGTCCGACAATACTGGGAGTTGTTTTGCAACAGCTGGAGGCTCCGTTCTGGAAACAGTGGCGTACCAGACGTTTTTCATTTTTATTGGGGAGGGGAGGGGGGCTGTGTAGGGGTATGTGTATATGTAGTTTTTTTTACTTTTTATTTTATTTTTTGTGGTAGTGTAGTGTTTTTAGGGTACAGTCGCACGGGCGGGGGTTCACAGTAGTTTCTCGCTGGCAATTTGAGCTGCAGCAGAAAGTTTGCGGCAGCTCAAATTTGCAGCCGGATACTTACTGTAATCCTCCGCCCATGTGAGTGTACCCTGTACGTTCACATTGGGGGGGACATCCAGCTGTTGCATAACTACAACTCCCAGCATGCCCGTTGGCTGTCGGTGACTGCTGAGAGTTGCTGTTTTGCAACAACTGTAGGCACACTGGTTATGTATCACTGAGTTTGTGACCTAAGTCAGTGTTTCACAACCAGTGTGCCTCCAGCTGTTGCAAAACTACAACTCCCAGCATGTACGGTGCATGGTGTACGGTGACTGCTGAGAGTTGTAGTTTGCAACAGCTGGAGGCACACCGGTCGTGAAACACTGAGTTAGATTAAAAAAAACTCTGAGTTTCACAACCAGTGTGCCTTCAGCTGTTGCAAAACTACAACTCTCAGCAGTCACCGACAGCCAACGGGCATGCTGGGAGTTGTAGTTATGCAACTAGCAGATGCACCACTACAACTCCCAGCATGCACTTTAGCTGTTTGTGCAAGCTGGGAGTTGTAGTTATACAACAGCTGAAGGTACACTTTTCCATAGAAAGAATGTGCCTCCAGCTGTTGCAAAACCATAAGTCCCAGCATGCCCATAAGGGAATGCTGGGAGTTGTGGTGGTCTGCCTCCTGCTGTTGCATAACTACAGCTCCCAGCATGCCCTTTTTGCATGCTGGGAGCTGTTGCTAAGCAACAGCAGGAGGCTGTCACTCACCTCCAACGATCCAGACGCTGCAGGTCAGTCCCTCGCCGCCGCAGCTGCTCCTGGGGCCCCGATCCCAACAGGGGCGCCGGGGATCGGGGTCCCCAGCACCCGGGGTGCACGTCCCGCACCCGCTCACGTCCTCAGAAGAGGGGCGGAGCGGGTGCGGGAGTGACACCCGCAGCAGGCGCCCTGATTGGTCGGCCGGTAATCCGGCCGACGAATCAGGGCGATCGTGAGGTGGCACCAGTGCCACCTCACCCCTGCAGGCTCTGGCTGTTCGGGGCCGTCAGAGACGGCCCCAAACAGCCAGTAATTCCGGGTCATCGGGTCACTGGAGACCCGATTGACCCGGAATCGCCGCAGATCGCTGGACTGAATTGTCCAGCGATCTGCGGCGATCGCCGACATGGGGGGGGCATAATGACCCCCCTGGGCGATATGCCGGGATGCCTGCTGAACGATTTCAGCAGGCATCCGGCTCCGGTCCCCAACCGGCTAGCGGTGGGGGCCGGAATTCCCACGGGCGTATGGATACGCCCTCGGTCCTTAAGGACTCGGGATGCAGGGCGTATCCATACGCCCTATGTCCTGAAGAGGTTAATAATCCCAGATTATCCTCTACAGATCCTACATGGGGACTCAAGCTGAAAGAAGTAGAGGTAACATTGCTCCGGATACAGAGTGAGTATAAGAACACAGAGGCTCATTCACTTGGGTTCACTGTACAGTAGCAGCCAGCACAGTAGATTGCCTGATACATAGGAAGTAGTGTCTATTAGACAGTATTTCTTTATAATAGATACAGCAGGCCGGCCTGTGTGCCAGACCTTCTATTTCCACATCCATATTATTACCTCATTGCCTTTGTTCTGTCTGGTAGCAGACACTGCGGCCGCAGACAAAAGTTACTGAAGTTCTTACTGTCTAGAGACTTAAAGGGGAACTCTGGTGGAAACAAGTAGAAAATAAATGTTTTCAAATCAACTGGTGCCTGAAAGTTAAACAGATTTGTAAATGACTTCTATTAAAAAAAAACTTAACCCTTCCAGTACTTATCAGCTGCTGTATAAAACAGAGAAATTTGTGAATTTCTTTTCTGTCTGACAACAGTGCTCTCTGCTGTCACCCCTGTTCGTGTCAGGAACTGTCCAGATTAGAATCATATCCTCATAGAAAACCTCTCCTGCTCTAAACAGTTCCTGACATGGACAGAGGTGTCAGCAGAGAGCACTGTTGTCAGACAGAAAAGAAATGCACAAATGTCTCTGTAGTATATCTGTAGTATACAGAAGCTGATAAGTACTAGAAGGGTTAAGATTTTTTTAATAGAAGTAATTTACAAATCTGTTTAACTTTCTTGCACCAGCTGATTTTGAAAAAAAAAAAAAACAATTTCCACCCCTTTAAAGGCAGAAGACTCCCCTGCTACAAAGGATCGGGGGGGAGGGGGGGGGGGAGATTTGAAGTTAAAATATTTATAGAAAAAAACTTTATATTCTAGACCTCAAAGCAAAACTTATTACCTGGCTTACCCTAACAAGTGCCATTAAAGGGAACCTGTCACATAAAAAATGCAGTCCAAACTGCAGGCGCCATATTATAGAGCAAGAAGAGCTGAGCAGATTGATATATAGTTTTGTGGGAAAATTTCCAGGAGAACTTTCATTCAGTCATTTATTCCTGTAAACCTCTGCTCATTCTGGGCTAATTAGTCAAGTAGGCGGTCTTACTCAGTCACTGACAGCTGGTTCTATTTGCACTCATACATAGTATGAGTTGTCTACCACTGAACAGGACCGCCCACTTGACTACTTTTTTTTCCACAAAATGTTATATCAATCTGCTCAACGTCTCCTTACCCCAACCCATAATAGGTCCCAAACCCTGCAGTAACCACATTTTTTAAATACTGAACACTAACGCTATTAGATGGTTGTTTTCGGAAAAACAATGTGGTTTCTTACGTCTGGTGTCCCAGACAAAAGAAACTGCATTGTTTTCTGAAACGCGTGGGTTGTTTTTTGGTCCTCTTGGAGGTCTGTAATGGAGTCACTAGCAGTAACGAGCAATCATACCTGGTTGAGACACCACCGGCCAAGGCAGTTTATCGAATCTCCTCAATAGTAAAATCAAATCATTATCAAGAAATGCACAGAATTGTGGACATAAAAAGAGCGCATGAAAGTAAATAAAGATACCATTTGGATGACATATATACTATATATATTGTAAAGAAGGTCAGTGAACCAGGTTTATTGCAGAACATTGCACCCTTATATGAAAAACATTGAACCCTTAATACATATCCTATTGTTTTACAGTGCTCGTAGACATTCATTGTTTATAAACTGCATCCCTTTTGGATTTCATATACATCACAACAACTTTAAAAGAAGGAAAGTCCTACACAGAGAGAATATTGTAACTTTTAACAATTTAGTAACCAAACTTTACTATATGCTATTGCCCAAAAACAGCGCCACACCTGTCCACATCTTGTGTGTGGTATTGCAGGTCAGCCCCATTTACTTCAATGCAACTGAGTCGCAATACCACACACACTGCATAGATAGATGTGGCATTGCTTTTGGGGGAAAGCAGCCATGTCTTCTCTAATTTTGGAACCTTCTTTAAGTACTAGATTTACGGTTATTTATTACACAGGAGTCCAAGGTCTAAGTCATTTCCAGAAAATCTTTCCTGGAGCTCCAAACTGAAGTGTTCATAGCAGAACATTGACAGCCGGTAAAGAGCCTAATATGTTTCCACCAACATGCAGCTGTACCAAAGCCTTAGTTTCCACCCCACCGTCCTACATGCAATACTTTCCTCAATCTGCTACTTCTACAATGAGACAAATTAGTAGTTTTTTTTATAAAACGGAAGAAATAATCCTCCACATCTGTAGCTGGACAGGTCTGGAAGGAATAACGTCACTTTTGTTTCTATATTCAGAACAAGTTATGGATTAGGAGAATCACTCCATGTTTGATTGAGATGCTTTGTGTTCCACTGAGCCATGTTCACACAGTCAGAAGGTAAATCCATACACAACCAGGACTAGGATCTTCTACTCAAGAAAGCTCTGATCCATATGCTCGTTCAGCTGATTTCTGCCCTCATAAAACCGATCAGCCACAGCAATAAGGGTAGGGTCACACGGAACCAATTCGCTGATGACGGACACTACAGTGTGCCTCCAGCTGTGCCTGCTCGTAGCGTCACATCGCACACATTGCAGCTGCTCTCGGCCTAGCTCAGGGAGGAGGGGGAGCAATCGTGATGTTTGTGAGTACACTGCGCATGTGCACTACGACTCGCGGATTTCTGTGTGTCCGCTCGCAACACACTGTAGGGTCCGTCATCCGCGGATCTGCAGCATAAAATACGCAGCAGATTCATTCAGTGATACCCTACAGTAAAACTGTCTATAACAATGGTACGAAGAGACACACCACCACACCTAGTGTCATACTGACCTTTAGAGGTTGTGCAATAGGATAGGTACAACTCTATGGTAGGCTTAGTGTATTGGTGGGTGTGTACAGCCTGCTTGTTGCCCCTCTATCCACATCCCAGGGGAGTGCAAAATAAAGCATATGAGAACTCAAGCAAAAACAAAGGGTTTGTATTGAGCACTGCTGTATCGGTTGTTGCAAAAATACTTCAATATGCCCTTCGGGTAAATAGGACAATTTTTTCTTAAATCAAAAATGTGTATAAAGGACAATGCTTTTTGGCGCAATCTCACACCTTCCTCAGGTCCACAATAATTGTGTTAAAGCGTCCTGACCGGGCTCCCTGTGTAGAGACATGCCAATAGAAATAGATCTGTGTACCCAATGGCATATTGAAGTATTTCTGCAACAACCGATACAGCAGCGCTTGATACCTACCCCGTGTTTTTGCTTGAGTTCTTATACCTGTCAAGAGGAGAGATACCTCAAATGAAATAAGTATTGAATACATCACCATTTTTCTCATTAAATATATTTCCAAAGATGCTATTGACAAAAAATTAAAAAAATTAAAAAAAAGCTCAGAAAGTATATGTGTAATAATGTGAATTGACACAGGGAAAAAGTATTGAACACATGAAGAAACTGAGGTACACAAAGGCATGGAAAGCCAAGACAACAGCTGAAATCTATCAGTAAGTAAAACGCAAGCCAGCCCCTTGACAGTGTAAATTATTACCAGCTGGTTCAGTCTCAATTGATGGTCTACAAAAAAGTCTCATTGTTGAGGTGTCACACAAGACACATCTTATGATGGGTAAAAGCAAAGAGCTGTCTGAAGACCTTGTGAACCTAATTGTTGAAAAACATAACAATGGAGTTGGTTACAAGAGCATTTCTAAGCTTCTGAATGATCCACTGAGCACTGTTGGGGCCATAATAGAGAAGTGGAAAGACAATAATTTCACCATAAATGTTCCTCGACCAGGTACTCCTTACAGGATTTCTGACAGAGGAATGAGAAGAATAATCAGAAGAGTTGTCCAAATTTACCAGAGCTTGTTAAGATATGAAAGCTGAGCTGTGATAAGTTTTAGATCATGGGGCATCTGAGCGCTGGGGCCCTCCTCTATCTCCTGTTTAGAGCCCCGGCTCTCCTATACAGTGGCACGTTACGATGCCCACCCGAAAAGGGGGCCACCACGCTCCCCTCTGTATAGTTCTACACAACTTCCTGTGGAGCATACAGCAGCTGATAAATACTGGAAGGATTAAGATTTTTAAACAGAAGTAATTTATACATCTGTTAAACTTTTTGGCATAAGTAGATTTTTTTTTTTTTTAAATGTGTTTTCCACCGGAGTAACCCTTTAAAGAAGAAGTGTCATATCCAAAATTATTTTTCATAATGCCCAAGCTGCCTGCAAATAAAACAATAAACTGGACTCACCTGCCTCCGCTCACTCTGTGTGATGGTATCTCACTCAGCACCTCCGCTGCCATCTTCCTGGTCTGGCCATGATCAGCGAGTCTTGCTGCCAGTCAACAAATGGCTGGCCGCAGCGATGTCCAACCTTAGCCAGTGATAGGCTGAGCGGTAGTGTGATACATTGAGCCTTGGCATCCAATGACACATCAGGGACTACTATCTTCAACATTGACCCACAATACAACTCCCATAGATCTCCACACACAAGGAACAGGAAGAGCACCAGAAAGAGACCAAGAGCAGAAGCAGGAACACAGCTACCAGGGAGAAGGCTCGGATTTGGAATCAGGACACCATGAGCAGGCTGGGACAGGACCAGTAGAGAAAATGCAGGGTCCAGCAGCAGACCAGGTCAGTATCAGCAAGGCAGAATCCAGGAGGAGGGCAGTTCGGAACCAGGGACTAGTACTAAATGGACCAGGTACAGTATCTAAGTATCTAGGCAAGAACATAGTCTGGAGGAGTCAGAAAGAGGATTAGTACCACAAGTACCATGCATTTTATCGAAAGGTAAGTCAGGAATAGCCAGGAGTAGTACTTCAAATACCTACAATGCATAACATCCAAGGTTATAGGCAGGAAAATACTCAATAGCCAAGAATCAGGACCAAGCATAGTAGCATAAGTATCATGCAGAAGAAGAAGGCCCAGGCAGAAGACAAAGGAAACTAGTCTGAGTTCAAAATCAAGAACACAAAGCAAGGATGTAATGAAGAAAACAGTGCACCTGTAGCCTAATGTGACTTGGCTCAGGAGTGACCACACCCTCGGCTATAGAGGCAGTTTTCTTCTTTATAGCAGAACACAGCTATCAGCATCCTCACTCTCTCTCTCTCACTCTCTATCTCTCTTACTCCATCCCCGCTACCCTCTCTCATGGGGACAGGGACACAATTTCTCTGCACATCTCCCAGCTTGTCTCTCCCCTGGCCCGTGCGGTACATCTCCCAGCTTGTCTCCCCTGGCCCGTGCTGTACATCTACCATCTGCCCGCTAGCTGTTCACTCACTGTGAGGGCATGCTAAGAGTTGTAGTCTTGCAACAGATAGTGGGCGGATGGTAGATGTGTGGCAGGCCAAGTAGTAGATGTACGGGTCGGTGGGAGAAAGGCTGTGGAGTGCTCTTCTGCAGAGGCGGCTCTGGACTTTGTGAGGCCTTAGGCAAAACTCGAACATGAGGCCCCACATAATTTCCTGCAGACTTCACAATATGATCTGATCGGCTATGAAATGGCTGCTCTTTCGCCTGAGCACCAATCTCAAGTGGTGGCGGAAAGATATAAGATTAGGGGGTAACTAGTGTCTATAGGCCCCATGGCAAATTCTGTCCTGTACACCGAATTTGCCATAGACCATGATCACTGATATACACCGGTATACATATTACCATCATACTGATACTGACCAAATCCTGTATACTGAGACCAATATTATCAATAATACCAGTACAAACAAAGAAAAATGGTCTGCACCTCCAGACAAAATAAAATATGTGCACAGGTGCACACTGCTAGTTCTGTGTGTTACCAGCAAGGAGCAAAAAATATTGCCACACCATGACTAACTAATAACTACCACTATACTGTTACTGTATAATACCCACTATACAAATACCAATATTCTCACTTACATTGACCATATAGTGATGGATACCAGCTGTAGCTGAGCGATCTGCAGACAATATAAGAGATTACAGCTACACCTAGTGACTGACAGGTGACGTATTCTCTGATCAGAGTCGTTCACTTTCCTTTTCTTCTCTATCCAGCTTAGACCGTCATGATTATTTCTCCCATCCAAGACTTGTAACTGCAGAATCTGCCAGATAAACAAATTTAGGTACCTTCCTATAGCACTATCCATACCTCTTAACAAACTCCCCATGTGTATTGCCCCACATACTGTGACATCACTGTTTATTATCACACAAACTGTGACATCACTGTTTATTATCCCACAAACTGTACCATCACTGGATGTATTATTCCTGTATTGTGACATCACTGTGTTTATTATCCCTGTACTGTGACATCACTGTGTGTATTATCCCTGTACTGTGACATCACTGTGTATTATCCCTGTACTGTGACATCACTGTGTATTATCCCTGTACTGTGACATCACTGTGTATATTATCCCTGTACTGTGACATCACTGTGTGTATTATCCCTGTACTGTGACATCACTGTGTATATTATCCCTGTACTGTGACATCACTGTGTGTATTATCCCTGTACTGTGACATCATTGTGTGTATTATCCCTGTACTGTGACATCACTGTGTATATTATCCCTGTACTGTGACATCACTGTGTATATTATCCCTGTACTGTGACATCACTGTGTGTATTATCCCTGTACTGTGACATCACTGTGTATTATCCCTGTACTGTGACATCACTGTGTATATTATACCTGTACTGTGACATCACTGTGTGTATTATCCCTGTACTGTGACATCACTGTGTGTATTATCCCTGTACTGTGACATCACTGTGTATATTATCCCTGTACTGTGACATCACTGTGTATTATCCCTGTACTGTGACATCACTGTGTATATTATACCTGTACTGTGACATCACTGTGTGTATTATCCCTGTACTGTTACATCACTGTGTATATTATACCTGTACTGTGACATCACTGTGTGTATTATCCCTGTACTGTTACATCACTGTGTGTATTATCCCTGTACTGTGACATCACTGTGTGTATTATCCCTGTACTGTAAAACCTCAATGTCCCAATCAGCTGAGTGGACGGCAGGTGGGCCCTTACCTGCCTCCTCGCTGTCCCTTTGCTGCTCCAGGTAGCTTCAGCAGGCTGTGCAGCAGAGTACAGATAACGCTTATCAATGTCATGCTATGGCATAGTATTGAAAAGTATATGCAATCAAAAGACTGCATGGTATAGCCCCCTATGGGGACAAAATAAATAAATAATTAAAGTGTTAAAAAAGTTAATAAAAGTGAATTAACCCCCTTCCTAATAAAGGTTTGAATTGAATTAAAATAATGTAATAAAAAAAATTGCTCTGCTCTTCTGGCTGCACTCCACAATCTGTTAAAATTGTAGGGAGATGTGCGGAGAAACTGTGTCCCCGTCCCCATGAGAGAGGGTACCGGGGGTGGAGTGAGAGGGAGTAAGGATGCTATGAAAACTGTGTCCCTGTAGCTGAGGGTGTGTGCACTCCTTAGCCTATCACTGCCCAGGTCACAATTGGCTACAGGGGCACAATTTTTTAGGATCACCGACAGGCCGCAACTCACAAATTACAAGACTAAAAGGGGTTTTCTGTAACAATTTAGCTCAGGAGAGGTCATTCAATAACAGCAAAAATGGGGGGGAAAATGTACACCCACCACTTCCACTTGCTCCTGGTCCAGTACTGTCATTGCTCCAGACTGTCTAGCGTGATGTGGCGATGATATCGCCGTGTATGGGATGCTGCATCCAGTTACTAGCCTTAGCAGTCACCTGCACTGATTGGTCACAGCCCCTTGTATGGAGATAACACCTAGAAATTTCCAATGGCCAGTTTGGAGCAGCAAACACACTGTATCAGGAGTGATCATGAATCTTTTATTTTTGCTGTGATTGCCAATTCCAAGGGTTTTTATTTCAAATGAATAGAAATAGAAATTGAAAAACCATACATCTTGGGAATTCTTGCCCTAAATAATGTACACACTCCCAATAGGGTCAATGTCATAAGAGGCCACATAAAGGTGTAAACACGTAATGGTGTTTCACACCAGTTAGTCCCTTCCATCTCCACACGGGTCTTTGGCTGACACCTTGGTTAATGCCTTGGTTGATGCCGGGAGTACTTGTGGTTTCTTAGTAGCTTCGGTGAATAGGGACATTGAACCAGGACCCTTACAGGTGCCATCTGGCCAGGAGGGAAAGGGTAGGTTTGTTTGGGGGCCTGTTACCTTTTGGATAAGGGCTTGCAATGGAATGCATGATTGTGTATGTTTTTTTAGTGTGACACGCATGCACTTGGGTGAGAGCATGTTCCTCGGATCTCTACACAGACCCTGCAGACTTCTGCTTTCAAATGACATTTACAGCAGGGGTGCATTACTATATATATATATATATATATATATATATATATATATATATATATATATAGATATATATAGATAGATAGATAGATATACACACAGAGAGAGAGAGAGAGAGCGCAATATTTGAGTCTCCCATTTTTGATGTATTGCTTCAATATTAAAAGCTGTATTATGTATTTGAGCTGCTTAGAGTGATTTATTATTTTTTCTTTACAGTGTCTATAGTGGTTCTAGCCCAAGTAAAACAAATCAATTTAATGTAATTTATACTGAACGGTTATTTGGTGTCTGAAATAGACTGACCTGACTGCCTGGGTCACTGCCATAACAACAAGCAGCAAGTTTAGCCTCAGTCGCCCTCTTTGCCTCAGTACAAATGTTTAGTTAATGAATAAGAAGTTCCACTCTGTACCCCTGCCAGCACTGTGCCCCGTTACATAAGGACTCGTGTTTTAGTTCTGTGCAAATATTAATCCACAAGACTGAAAAAGCTACTGTATCCTTTCCAGTAATGCAGGAGTCAGGGGATTGTTTCAGGATTTTGTTCCTAGATGATGATTTTACATTATACATAGCTACTGTTTTGATTTGCAACATGTGTTATATGCATATGCGGGCTTGGGAAGGCAGAAACAAAGAACTGAGTCTGAGTTTGATGCCAACTTGTGTTCTACTGTACCCAGTGCAGGTGAGTTTATACATAAAGCACACTAATAAAACAGTATGCAATATGGCCTGAAGCTCCCTCTAGTGGTGACTACAGGTAGCCAGCATGTTATCTTTTAATCCATTCCCAACATCTGTCCGGGTGTAAGAAGCGATCCTAAGAGGTGAGCTTTTTCCTTGCTACAGATAATGGAGTGTTACGGCTCTTAGACAGGGGCTAGCGGCCTGCCATCTTAATCATTTAATCCCCTTTTGTTGAAGGCGACCAATCAAATGACAGAGGGGCCCTCCAATCTATCCTCCAAGATGCAATCTACACTGTTCACGTGTCATCTAGGGGATTTAGCATCCAGAAGCCAATCCTTACTACTGACAACAGATTTCCGCTCTTCACCTCCCTAACCGTGCTTGACCAGCCTTTATAAATTCCCTTCTGACCTATAACCCAAACCCAAAACATTGATTCTGCGCTCCCTCATACACCACTATCCTGAATAATCTCCCCAGGGTCACTTGCAGCAGTACTGACTGCCACCTGCTTACAAATAAAGCTCAGAAATGGAAGTAAATAGAGAGCCATTTGCAAGACAAAAAAGTTGTCTCTTTTTGCTTTGGTGAGCTGAACCACATGATCAGTCATCATACAAATAAATACAATGTACTGTGATGTGGGGGGGAAGCCTAGACTGCACCGCACAAGACCTGGGGGTGTAGCACCGGTGTGAGGTGCCGGTACTTACACCGGAGAGAGTGTAAGTTGAAAACCACATCCCTATTTTAGGCCACACCCATCAAAATTATCGGCAGGAAATCTCCTTAGCCGAAAAGGCTGAAAGGGGCATTTTCGGCCGATAATTTTCAGTTGCTGAAATCAATCAATGAGGCATTACAGACAATAACCGGAATGGGGGTAGGGAGGGGAGATCACAAAACCAAATCTTTATTGGAGGACAAAACACACGAGTAGAGGGGAAGAGGATAGGGATGTTAATATCTTATTTTCTTCATCAACATCTGGACTGTTCAAGATGGTATAGTCTCTGAGCAGGCTGCAGCCTGTGGTAGTTGAGGATGGACATGCCCTCCCTCTTCAAAATAAGGCAGTTTCTAGCCAGCCATATAACCCCAAGAAATAGTCCATAAAGCACCGAGTGGTAAGATACACTCTTCCTGGGCACAGAGGAGGAGATTTATCAGAACCCGTCCAGAGGAAAAGTTGCTGAGTTGCCCATAGGAACCAATCAGATGACTTCTTTCATTTTTGAAAAGGCCTGTGAAGTGATCTGATTGGTTGCTATGGGCAAATTTTCCTCTGGACAGGTTTTGATAAATTTCCCCCTCTCTCTGAACACCCAACAAACTCTGGGCAAAGGGCCACTGCCAAACTGTGTGCAAAGCTGTTCCAATGGCTCCAGCCAAGCCTCCACTAAAGGGGCAAGGAAAACAAATAAAACATGGACATGGCCGTAGAGATGCTTTTCAGTACCAGAGCCGCAGAGATGCTTTTCAGTATCAGAGCCGCAGAGATGTTATTCAGTATCAAAGTCATCTGCATGGGTAAGGTTTCTCCTTAAAGGAGAATCCCAGAATATAAAAATTGTCCTCTATACTGCCAGCAGTAAAAAAATAAAGACGTACATACCTTCCTTCGCTCCCCGGGCCTCCGGTAACTGTCTCCGGTCTCCGCCACGATCCTCTTCCTGGTTGCTGGTGGTCGGCGAGTCATACTGCGCTCAGCCAATCACCGGCCGCAGCGAAGTCCCGACTCGGCCGGCGATAGGCTGAGCGGCTATGTGACGTTTTCGGCCCCGGCAGCAGGTGCCGGTGAGGTGAAGAATTTTGTGTCTTGAAGCGTTCTCACACTGCCACTCAGCCTATGGCCGGCCAAGTCGGGACTTCACTGCGGCCGGTGATTGGCTGAGCGCAGTATGACTCGCCGACCACCGGCAACCAGGAAGAGGATCGCGGAGGAGACCGGAGCCGGTTACCAGAGGCCCCAGGGGAGCAAAGGAAGGTATGTACATCTTTATTTTTTTCTGCCGGCAGTATGGAGGACAATTTTTATATTCTGGAGTTCTCCTTTAAGGAAAACATCATAAAAAAAATGTGTGAAACTTATAGACCCTTCATGCTCCACTGGGAAGAAGAATACGCATTAGCTCTCTTACTACATGTGGTAGCCTGGGGTTGTGGGGTATATGGGGTGTAGTTGTGCGGTAACTAAAGGGTGTCTGGTTAACCCTTTCTATTCGTGATGCCAGGGTGAGGGCTCCTCTGTAATGCTTGTCCTACCGCCACCCGTCCCAAGAGCGGTAGGGAGGTATTAAATAAGTGAATGTCTACAACCGGAGAGTTTGCTGAAAACTGTTGAAACTTTTACTGAAGATTTTATGCAGGCTTTATAACAGGAACAGTCTCTTTACAAGCAAAGTCTCTTAGATATTGACAGTGGTTGGGACCTTGAGCGTTTTAAAGTCCAAAGCCTGATATGCGCTGTTCCACTGGATTTAGGGGATTTAGTTTCGGTCCAGTAGTCATGCTAGCTTTAGAGGGAATTTAGTTTAGGACTCACGGTTTGATTCAGGCTGAGGCCGGCTTCAGGCCTAGGGTTGTCTTTGCAAGTTACGAAGATCTCAACTCTCTGATGATCCGGAACCCAAGAGAGCGATCATTGGCTGCAGCTCCCTTATATGGGCAGGGGCTGGCCTTAAGCTGATTGGTCCAAAACTTCTGTCAATCATCTGTACAAAGGATCATGGTCTGACATGTGACCACACCATGTGACCTCTGAAAGGTCCTAAAGCATAACCCAAAGGAATTAACATAGTCACATGACCAAAGGTCCTGCGATTCTATAAAGGTAATTATATTAATATACATTATTAAATATATCTGACTCTGATAAGAAATCTTACAACATGACTGGCAATGTAAGCCAAGCAACTCTTTGAAAGAAGGTTTCCCATCTGTAGACAGCCGTTTTAAGGTTACTGCCCCTTATCAGCACAAGGTAAAGTGCTTGCTGGCTGCAGGGAGGCTTTTCATTGTAAAACCAAAATGGATAATGTTTCTACTTATAGAGAGCATCATAAAGACATGTAGAGACCTATAGGCCAAAAGGAATTATGGAAAGCTGTTTCGCTTAGCTTACATTCACGTCTTGAGGCTCCTTATCCGAATCAGACACTGACTTGAATAGAAAGCTACCTCAAGAAGGGGGCATCAAAGATCAAAGCTGCTTTTTATATTCTTCTTCCCAGAATTCCCAGTAGAGCATGAATGGCCTATAAGTGTCTTAACACATCTTTATGATGCTTTCCTCAAGGAGAAACATTACTACTTTGGCCACTTTACCATGCATGGAGTGGATACTAGGGATCGACCGATATCGTTTTTTTAGGGCTGATACCGATAATCGGTCGATCCCTAGTGGATACTGGTGTCATGTATCTCATTTACCTCATAAGTTTACCTATCATTTATTTTGGAATCTGTTTGCATAAAACCAATACAACATAAGTGTACAATTTATGATTTAACTTCATTTTCAATTAGTAAAGGAAATTAATGAATGGCCAGTTCTTAGGTAGTTTCCTCAGACAGGTTTTCCAAGCTTGATAAGACGCCAACAACTCAACTTCAACTAATGGAGTTCACATTGATAGTGTACAACCAGTGTCATGTCTTTGACTGGGTCTTTTTATTGGCTTAATTATTGTTACGCCTAGCGCTCCGGGTCCCCGCTCCTCCCCGGAGCGCTCACGGCGTCTTTCTCCCTGCAGCGCCCCGGTCAGTCCCGCTGACCGGGAGCGCTGCACTGTCTTGGCCGTTGGGGATGCGATTCGCACAGCGGGACGCGCCCGCTCGCGAATCGCATCCCAGGTCACTTACCCGTCCCGGTCCCCTGCTGTCATGTGCTGGCGCGCGCGGCTCCGCTCTCTAGGGCGCGCGCGCGCCAGCTCTCTGAGACTTAAAGGGCCAGTGCACCAATGATTGGTGCCTGGCCCAATTAGCTTAATTGGTTCCCACCTGTTCCCTGCCTATATCTAGTCTCCTCCCTTGCACTCCCTTGCCGGATCTTGTTGCCTTGTGCCAGTGAAAGCGTCTAGTGTTGTCCAAAGCCTGTGTACCTGATCTTCTGCTACCCATCCTGACTACGAACCTTGCCGCCTGCCCCCGACCTTCTGCTACGTCTGACCTTGCTTCTGCCTACTCCCTTGTACCGCGCCTATCTTCAGCAGCCAGAGAGGTGAGCCGTTGCTAGTGGATACGACCTGGTCACTACCGCCGCAGCAAGACCATCCCGCTTTGCGGCGGGCTCTGGTGAAAACCAGTAGTGGCTTAGAACCGGTCCACTAGCACGGTCCACGCCAATCCCTCTCTGGCACAGAGGATCCACTACCAGGAAGCCGAATCGTGACAGTAGATCCGGCCATGGATCCCGCTGAGGTGCCGCTGCCAAGTCTCGCTGATCTTCCCACGGTGGTCGCTCAGCAATCGCAGCAGATTGCCCAACAAGGACAGCAGCTGTCGCAGTTGACCGCCATGTTACAGCAAATTCTGCCTCTGCTACAGCAGCAACCATCTCCTCCGCCAGCTCCTGCACCTCCTCCGCAGCGAGTGGCCGCTCCTAACCTCCGCTTGTCCCTGCCGGACAAATTTGATGGGGACTCCAGACTCTGCCGTGGATTTTTGTCTCAGTGTTCCCTGCATATGGAGATGTTGTCAGACTTGTTTCCTACAGAACGGTCTAAGGTGGCGTTCGTAGTAAGTCTTCTTTCAGGAAAGGCCTTGTCTTGGGCCACACCGCTCTGGGACCGCAATGATCCTGCCACAGCCACAGTCCAGTCCTTCTTTGCTGAAGTCCGAAGTGTCTTTGAGGAACCTGCCCGAGCCTCTTCTGCTGAGACTGCCTTGCTGAACCTGGTCCAGGGTAATTCTTCCGTTGGCGAGTACGCCATACAATTCCGTACTTTTGCTTCTGAACTATCCTGGAATAATGAGGCTCTCTGCGCGACCTTTAAAAAAGGCCTATCCAGTCGCATCAAGGATGTGCTGGCCGCACGAGAGATTCCTGCCAACCTCCAAGAACTCATCCATTTGGCTACCCGCATTGACATGCGTTTTTCTGAGCGACACCAAGAGCTCCGCCAGGAAAAAGACTTAGATCTCTGGGCTCCTCTCCCACAGCATCCTTTGCAGTCTTCGCCTGGGCCTCCCGCCGAGGAGGCCATGCAAGTGGATCGGTCTCGCCTGACCCAGGAAGAGAGGAATCGCCGTAGAGAAGAAAATCTCTGTCTGTATTGTGCCAGTACTGAGCATTTCTTGGTGAATTGCCCTATCCGTCCTCCACGCCTGGGAAACGCACGCACGCACCCAGCTCACGTGGGTGTGGCATCTTTTGCTTCTAAGTCTTCTTCTCCACGTCTCACGGTGCCCGTGCGGATTTCCCCTACAGCCAACTCCTCCATCTCAGCCGTGGCCTGCTTGGACTCTGGTGCCTCCGGGAATTTTATGTTGGAGTCCTTTGTTAATAGATTCAGCATCCCGGTGACCCGTCTCGTCAAACCGCTCTACATTTCCGCGGTCAACGGAGCCAGATTGGACTGCACCGTGCGTTACCGCACAGAACCCCTCCTGATGTCTATCGGACCCCACCACGAAAGGATTGAGTTCTTTATTCTCCCCAACTGTATCTCTGAGGTCCTCCTCGGTCTGCCTTGGCTCCGGCTTCATTCCCCCACCATTGATTGGACCACCGGGGAGATCAGGAACTGGGACCCTGCCTGCCACAGGAAGTGCCTCTCCCCCCCTCCCAGTCCCATCAGGCAAGCCTCTGTGCCTCCCCATGGCCCCCGTCCTGGTGTCACACTGCCCCGTGCCAGGCCTCGCCCTCTGCCCTCCCTCCCCATTCCCACTCCTGCTGTACTGCCTGCCGTTGAGGAAACCCTCCATTCTTTCCAGGTGTCCTCATCCCAGGGGAGGCAGTTACCGGACAAAGAGAAGGGGAGACCTAAGGGGGGGGGTACTGTTACGCCTAGCGCTCCGGGTCCCCGCTCCTCCCCGGAGCGCTCACGGCGTCTTTCTCCCTGCAGCGCCCCGGTCAGTCCCGCTGACCGGGAGCGCTGCACTGTCTTGGCCGTTGGGGATGCGATTCGCACAGCGGGACGCGCCCGCTCGCGAATCGCATCCCAGGTCACTTACCCGTCCCGGTCCCCTGCTGTCATGTGCTGGCGCGCGCGGCTCCGCTCTCTAGGGCGCGCGCGCGCCAGCTCTCTGAGACTTAAAGGGCCAGTGCACCAATGATTGGTGCCTGGCCCAATTAGCTTAATTGGTTCCCACCTGTTCCCTGCCTATATCTAGTCTCCTCCCTTGCACTCCCTTGCCGGATCTTGTTGCCTTGTGCCAGTGAAAGCGTCTAGTGTTGTCCAAAGCCTGTGTACCTGATCTTCTGCTACCCATCCTGACTACGAACCTTGCCGCCTGCCCCCGACCTTCTGCTACGTCTGACCTTGCTTCTGCCTACTCCCTTGTACCGCGCCTATCTTCAGCAGCCAGAGAGGTGAGCCGTTGCTAGTGGATACGACCTGGTCACTACCGCCGCAGCAAGACCATCCCGCTTTGCGGCGGGCTCTGGTGAAAACCAGTAGTGGCTTAGAACCGGTCCACTAGCACGGTCCACGCCAATCCCTCTCTGGCACAGAGGATCCACTACCAGGAAGCCGAATCGTGACAATTATGTTGTTGTTTTTCTAGGTGAGGTTTCTACAATATCTCAATATCCACTTATCTTAGTTCCTCACCCATGAATCTATCTTCCCTATGTTTTATTCAACAGAATTCCCCATCTGGTTACAACATTTCTGAAGGTGACTCACTTTACAGCTTCTAAATTCCCAAATTATCCTTATGTCAATTTAACATGACACGATTTCTGTCTGTCTTGACCTTATTTTCCCTAGATTTTGTTTGCTCAAAATTTCCCTTTTTCTAGATCAAAATTTCCTACTTTGTAGATTCCTTTTTACCTTTAGTATTTTAGGTCAGAGCTTCTTCCAAAGATTTTTTTGTACACTATCACTTCATACTTGACCATGTCTACCTTCAGTGAAGACCTTTAAAAGATGAACTAGCTTTTTTTCCATGTACCATGTCTATGTTGAGGATACCCAACATAACACTTCTAAAAAATACTAACTGTTTGCTTAGTAATAGTCTCTATGCAAATTATGGTGCCCAACATGAACTTAGACTTTCACTAATAGTCCCCTATATATAAGACGAGAAGAGGGCCCTTGTGCCAAACCATTGTGTGGGCCATTTGGGTACCAATAGTGTGTCTTAAATCAATTCCATTTTATTCTAACAATCTTCTGGAAATTCTAGGCCATGATATGAGTTAGCTTAGTCCCTTAGATGCAACTTAATAGATCATAGAAAGCTGCTATTAGAGTGGCATTGGGCTCTATTATCTATTGGGCCCCATGCAGCTTTACAGG
Source organism: Hyla sarda (assembly GCF_029499605.1). Classification (NCBI taxonomy): domain Eukaryota; kingdom Metazoa; phylum Chordata; class Amphibia; order Anura; family Hylidae; genus Hyla; species Hyla sarda. Next base: position 104,033,097 of record NC_079198.1, on the reverse strand, counting down.
TTGCACATATAGTGTAATGTCCCAGTACAGGTACATGGTTCTATACTACCTGTAGGCCCTGTCAGGTTGAGTCCCTCAGTGGCCTGGGAGCTCCCCTGCAGGGTCTCCCCCTGTTGTCTCCCTGTTGGTTTAATAAATGTGTGTATGTTCCTTTAATGCTTAGACAGGATCCCTATGTCTAGATAGTATATAGGACCTGTGGAGGTCTCAAGGACCAGTGAGTAAGCCTGTCACATGTTATGTTATGCAGGTACATGATTTGTTGTAACATGTACTCCCAGAGAGCACCAGCTTAACCTATGACCCACAACTTGTCCAATGGGCTTTAGTCCAGCCCCCCACTATATAAAGGGGTGGAAATCTTTAATTAGCTCTCTTTCCTCAGACTCTTCTGAGAGTAACATCTAAGTCTTTGCTGAAACAGCTACCAGAGATCTCAGGACAAGGAATCAGTGTGGTGTTCCGGTACTGGACTTGGTCCTGTACCTTTGTCATAAGTCCCCACAGTCAGAGTTCCTCCATGCTTTCAGGGCTCTCCTGGTGGGTTAACCCCTAGTCGCCTCATAATGCTATTCAAAAATGTATATATATATATTTTCATAGAGTAATAAATGTACAGGACCTTAGGGCATGTGAGCACTAGTGAATTGTGTTATGCAAGGTTCAAGGACCTTTGGGTCATGTGATGGGGTCATGTGATGTGACCATAATGCTTTGGGTCAAGACCGACAGGTCTGGGAACCAATAAGCTTTGATCCTGCCCCTTCAGTATATAAGGGCGCTGTATCCAATTATCGCTCTCTTTTCTCTCCCCCCCCCCCCAGGATATGAAAGCAAGCACAACTCTGTACAATTCTTCAAGTCAAGTTAGGCCTGAAGCCTTCAACTTCAGCAGCCTTCTAAACCGTGAGTTAATCCAGCTCCAATCTTACCAATCCTACGTGACTACTGAACCTAAACCTACCCCTAAATTCAGTGGAACAGCGTACAGCAAAATCAAAGCTTATTTCACTACAAAGTCCCAGCCAACCAGTGAGGAGCCTGTATCCCGGTCCTCTTGTAAAAGACTGTTTGTTATCTGCATCTGCATAAAATCTGCAGTAAAGTTATTTCTAGTTTACTACAACTTCTGCTGTGAACAATCCTTTATTCCTCCCTATCGTTCCTGGGACAGGTGGCAGTAGGACATATGCATAGAGGAAGCCCGCACCCTGGTATCACGACAATCAAGGGTTAATGCTACACCCTGCATCACTACTCTGCAACACCCCTGTTCACCCTACACCCCTACAGCTTACCACATAGCTTTTTGGCTTCTTACGAACAGGATACGGGTGTGTGCCTACAGCTGTTGCCACCATTATTATAAAGAGTACTCCCCCATAAAGACTGTGACTTATGAACTGTGAAAAGATTTCGCGTCAAGCGAATAATTGTGCGCACACGAATGTACGGGACTGTACTGAGAATACTGTGTGTGAGAGGTGCGCATGAAAAGTAAGGGGGAGGCGAAGATTTATCTGCTGCAAGGATGTGTAAAGTGCGTAGTGAAGCCATGCTACGATCCTCTGGGCCATTCACCCCTGAAGGGGTTAATTATTTGCCCAAAAAGCGCCCGAAGAAAGCCCGCGCTGCTCCACGACCCACCCCTGGGTGTGGACATCAAGTACACATGTCGCAACCGAAAGGGAACTGAAATTCAGTGCTGTTGTTTGCCGGTGGACCGGAAGTCGGGGCTGCACCGATGACGTCCTTCCGGTCGGCAGCCATTTTGGAGAAGCCCCATATAAAAGGAGCACTGCAGCGGGACCTCAGTCTGCACGAGGAAGAGGAGAGTACAGACATGGTGGAGAGCAGTGTTCCACGTGGAGGGAGTTCCAAGATGGCGCCTGAACAACGGAAAGTTGCCGCGGCCTCAGTGCAACTGTTCCACAACTTGGCCGACCACCTGCAGCGGTTGTCGCTTAGCACTGAGGGGACCTGTGATCTACCTCCATTGCCTGATGACGACGACTGGCCGGATACCCCGACAGGGGAATCTTCAGGGACTTCCAGAGGGGCATCACCGGTGAGACTGTCCCCTCACCACCGGACATAGGGGTCCTGGGTCGAGATCCCAACGGAGGAATCCAGTGTGAGCACCCCGGCGGAAGCCACGTTTTCCTCCTCCTCCACCAGCCCAGAGCCAGAAGTCCCCCTGTCCCAACTTACCCTGCCGAGTGCACGACCGCACTCACCCCCTCTGCCTAAGTGGGTGTTTGGGGACGAACTGGAGCTGATCCAATTCATGCGGGACACCGTTCTCCCTCAGCCCGGGAAGCCACATTCACAGGTTCCCAGAGCACAGCAAGAGAGGGCCCGCAGGGAGGCCGAAACAGCTAAAAACATGGAGAGGCTGAAGGCCCGACACAGGGAACTGTATGGGCCACAAGATATCCGCCTTTCTTATGAAGAGAGACTGAATCAACAGACAGACACGAAACAGCTGGAGGCCTTGTACATTCGAATGTGGGACTACCCCCGAGAAGGTGAAGCACAGCTTGAGTGCCGACACGGTACAGTTATCAAGTTCGATAAGTCCAGGGGATATGGTACCATTCAAGATTGCAGGCACGGGGTACCATCCTGGTGAATCGAAGGGCCATCCAAAGGGACTATTTACCTAGAAGGTATCACTCTTTGGAGGAAGGAGAAATTGTGGAGTACTCCCCAGTTAGAAGTCTGCGGGGTGAGTGGGCTGCAGCGGTCACGAGGCCCAAAAACCCCACACAGCTCCCGTTCAAGTATTTCCCCTCTGATGACTGGGAGGCGGATCCATTCAGACTGAGGCCGACAAGTTCCTCCCCTACTGCCTCTAAAGCCAAGCCAAGCTGCAGTTCCTGCGACATGGATCTTCTACTTCAACCAGAGTCCCACAGAGATGTCTCCATGTCTGCCGATGTGCCCAGGCCTACTCCTATTGAGGAGGTAAGGCCTAAACTGCGGGCACCAACCACTGTGACTAGGCCTACTCGTTGCCCGGAGGTTTGGCCTGACCACCAGGCACCTACAGAAGTGCCGCGGCATACTCCTACTAAGGAGGTGAGGCAGAATCAACCGGCACCAACCGTAGTACCAGTGGCCTCTGCAGCGGACGTTAACTTTGTGGTAAATGTTAACCCCTCCTTATCCCAGTCCAGGCTCACCAACGTTGCCTGGGATACAGCTATTTACCCTCACCTCGCTCTGAGCCCCAGAGGGGCAAGAATCCCATCAGGCGAGGGTGGGGTGTCTGCAAAGATCACCGGTACAGCATACATTAACTATTTGGGTACCTAGTGCCTTTCTTTTGTTTTTCTACAGACTGTTCAAGATGCAACGGGTTCAAGAAAGTGCCTGGCAGGACTATGCCATGAGAGTTCCTGTTATGCAATGTAACCGTCAAGCTATGCCTGCCCCACGGCCGAGAGACTCCTGGTACTGGGAGATTCGTAAGTGTGTGCCCGGCTATTGGTAGCAGCCGTGTTTTCGTGGACTCTTAGCACAGGTGGACTGTCGATCCTTGTGTGACCGTTCTAATGTATACACCCATAGAGTAATATATTGTCCTCTCGTGCAGCCAATTTGCACTTATGTCAGGTGAATGCGCCTGAAAATATTTGTGTTTTCCAGTGAAATTTATGGTAAAAGGTTAAGGTCATGTAAATGGTTATTGTATAGGAACTTCAATTTCTGTACACAGGTACAAAATTTTCTTGTAGGTGTTATAGTAGTTATTCCTAGGTGGCTCTCCCAGCTCCTCTGGGAGTAACATTTGTGTCACCCCTCACTAGCACCTCCTGGGAAAACATTCCCCTAAGATACCAAGACTGACCTCATACAATATCATGTACACATAGTACATCTCATAATTCCTCTAGTGTGCATCATGCTAAACCTCAGTACACATAATGCAAATAAATATCTCACAATACAAAAAACTCAACAAAGCTTTAGGGACTGTAACAATCCATTCTTCAGTTCCATACCACTGTTTATACACTAACTTGTCATTTTTTTCCTACGTTTTCAGGATGCTCTTCCTGGCCAGAAGATGCTCCTGTAGCCTAAGTAAAATGCACGTATTCAAAAAGGTAACCCGCAGTAAGTGTTATCTAGGTAGAGTTCTAGGGGTAACAGTGTGTAACCGATAGACCCTAGTAGCTAGGTATTGGTCAGAGAGCCACAGGCAAGCCTATACAAAACCAGTGTATAAAACAGGTAATCAAATATGGTATAAACAAAATAAAGAGGAGATTATTGTCGTTCTAGTACGTAGAAACATTCACTTCAGTATACATACTTCTAATAATAGTCAATTGTCAGTCAAAAGAAAAGGAAAAAAAATAGTAAATAAATAATAAAGTGTATTTAATGCATAATCAATAGATGTCATAACTCTCTACAATCTTGTTCGTGAATTTGTGGATATTACAATCCTATTCGTGAGTTCGCTAGTACTTCCAATCCTGTTTGTGGATTAATGTAATGTAATATAATTTTGTTGATATATATATATATATATAAAAAGAAAAATTTGGAGCTTGCAAGGACATTTTATTATGCGCAAGGACGCTTTGTTACTGTGTGGTTTCTACAGCCTGACTAAAGAGCATTTTAATTGTGCCCAGGACTGTTCATGAACTCTCAGCATGTCGTCCCTCTGTCTTTGGGGACTATCGTCGAGGCCGACTCATCTAAAGTAAGGGGGTTTGTGGTGTCCCGGTACTGGACTTGGTCCCGTACCTTTGTCGTAAGTCCCCACAGTCAGAGTTCCTCCATGCTTTCAGGGCTCTGCTGGTGGGTTAACCCCTAGTTGCCTCATAATGCTATTCAAAAATGTATATGTTTAATATATTTTGTCATAGTGTAATAAATGTACAAGACCTTAGGTCATGTGATCACTAGTGAATTGTGTTATGCAAAGTTCAAGGACCTTTGGATCATGTGATGGGGTCATGTGATGTGACCATAATGATTTGGGTCAGGAACCGGTCTGGGTACCAATAAGCTTTGATCCTGCCCCTTCGGAATATAAGGGCTCTGTATCCAGTAATCGCTCTCTTTTCTCTTTCCCCCGGGATATGAAAGCAAGCACAACTCCGTACAATTATTCAAGTCAAGTTAGGCCTGAAGCCTTCAACTTCAGCAGCCTTCTAAACCATGAGTTAATCCGACTCCAATCTTACCAATCCTACGTGATTACTGAACCTAAACCTACCCCTAAATTCAGTGGAACAGCGTACAGCAAAATCAAAGCTTATTTCACTAAAAAGTCCCAGCCAACCTGTGAGGAGCCTGTATCCCGGTCCTCTTTCAAAAGACTGTTTGTTATCTGCATCTGCATAAAATCTGCAGTAAAGTTATTTCTAGTTTACTACAACTTCTGCTGTGGACAATCCTTTATTCCTCCCTATCGTTCCTGGGATGGGTGGCGGTAGGACATTTGCATAGAGGAAGCCCGCACCCAGGTGTCACGAGAATCAAGGGTTAATGCTACACCCTGCATCACTACTCTGCAGCTTACCACATCAGCATCTAGAGGCCCCAAAGCTACAAGTCTCTCCAGTAAGTCTACAAGTCTATGTCTGCTGTTGCTACATCTAGTCAAGTCCTGAATATAGTCAAGACAAGTCCTGCACATAGTAATGTCAAGTCTAATTACAAGTCAAGTTTATTACAAGTATTGGTCCAGCAAGCTGCAAGGTCCTCTGGGTACTGGCCACCTCTCGGGGAATTCTGGCTTTAGCTGTGAAAATAATTACACCTGTCTTCTATTCAGTAAAGCCTCCGTTTACCCATAACTGGTTGTGGACTCTTTATTCACTACTAGCCTATGGAATAGCGGAGAATCCGGGCGTGTGGTGTTCCAGACCCGAAAACCTTACTGGCGTCACAAACACATAGGGGTTAATACCATCTGACTCCTGGTGTTAATAACATCTTATCCCACCACTCTCACTGCAACACCCGTGGTCCCGCCATACAACGGTGGTTACCGCAATAGTATGTAACTGCATCAATTGTTATCAAGCAGCAGATTTGTTGCAGAAATATTTGTTACCAAAAATGTGTTCCTTGTGTGAAAGAGTTTCTTTCTGTATCATGTACATAAAATTCTGCAATCCCTATTTAGATTAATGTTTCTGCAACAAATCTCCTTATTGCAGCCCTTGGCAGTACTATGATCTGACACTGGGGACTTCAGACAAGTTGTTGTGCACCCTTCATATGAAGCCTATGTAGCGTGTCAGCACCATACAGAGGCATATGGCATCACTGTACATTAGAGCTTCGCCCCAGTAATTTTAGCTTCAGATCCCATGATCTTTACCTCTCTTGCAGAACCTGCAGATACATTAAAGGGGTGATTCACCATAAGGAGATTTTAGTAGGTACCTGGCAGACAGTAATGGACATGCTTAGGAAGGATCTGCACTTGTCTTGGGGCTAAATGGCTATGTTGTGAGATTACCATAACACTGTGGCTAGCTTTTTGTGAACTGATATTTCCTGTTTGACTTTTCTTTCTTTGACTACAAATCCCACAATTCCATTTTCTTCCCTCCCACACATCAGCCACCCCACCCATTGAAACATATATGAGCTGCATCCATTCAAAAGACCTGTGGATTTCAATCAGGGTGCCTACAGCTGTTGCTTTAGTTGCAGATTGATCCCTCCACCCATTGAAGCAGACAGGCTCCCTGTCATCAGCTGACTAGTGAGTCAGGTCTCGGCCGCATTGCAACTTGGGAAAAATCTGAGACAACAGTCATTTTGTATGCTGTTAAAAAATAAATATTGGAGTGAAAATCACAGAAGAATTGTGAGAAAACTGTCACACACAGGTACAGACACTATATTATGAACTACACTATCTTTACAGCCCCTGTAGCATAGTCAAATAAATAAAATTCCTGGAATATCCCTATAACTCAAACTGCAAATTCACATTATACATTCCAGTGTAATTTTTTTTCCCTTCTACCATAAAAAAAAAAAGACACAGCAATATATGTAAAGTGTAGCTTAGGTGCCAAAAAGTGAGACATCTACATCTTAAAATAACTACAAGAAGGTTTGTGATTAAAACAATCTAGTGTATATAAGAAGCTTGACTCTTTATCAAGATGTATTAAATGTTGCTGATATCTCTCCAAACAAAGTGTTCTGTAATCAGAAGCTTCCTGGCCGCATCCATCAGTTGTGACAGATATACTCCTCTTTGTCCGACCTGCAAACATGGCCTTAGACTGTGTTCCCCCTTTTGTCTGTGAACAATACCCAATTATAGTCATATTATTATATTAAAGTATATTATGGGGTCTGTCGGGCGCCGCTATTTTCAGAGAGAATAACAGGAGAAAAAGAAGGTGCACGCTCTATTTTTTCTCCCGCTATTCTCCTCGGCAGTCCTGACGGCCGTCACATTACCGGATCATAACGGTAGTGTGAAAGGGGCCTAACATTGCCATACCAGAACAGAACAATACCGTCACACCATGACTGAATAAGGCTGGGTTCACACTACATTTTGTACTTACGGTTCACGTATACGGCTGGGAGGAGGGGGCGGGGCTTAATTGCAGCGCCCGCACTCAGCTGTATAGGGGAACCGTATTTAATTCATGTCTATGAGCCGACCGGAGTGAACTGCAACCTCGTTTTCGGTCGTTTTCGGCTGCGTTTTCGGCCGTATGCGGTTTCCCAACCGTAGGCAAAAACGCGGTGGATAACGTTTTTGCCTGCGGTCGGGAAACCGCATACGGCCGAAAACGCAGCTGACCGGAGGCTGCGGTTCACTCCGGTCGGCTCATAGACATGCATTAAATACAGTTCCCGAATACGGCTGAGTGCGGGCGCCACGATTAAGCCCCCTCCTCCCAGCCGTATACGGGAACCGTAAGTACAAAACGTAGTGTAAACCCAGCCTAACAATGCCACACCAGAACAATACCCCCATACTCAGGGCCGTCTTTAATTTTGATTGGACCCTGGGCAAGCAATTTTTTTGGGCCCTGACACACCTCTTTGACACTCAATGCACCCCTAAAAATGTTTATTTTTGTTTAGCGAAATAAAGGAACAGACAATATCTATGAAGATATTCAAAGTATCCATACACCAACATCTTTTATGGCAATGCTAGCAATTTCATATGCATAAGGCTTCTTTCACACTGTCGTTAGGACACGGTAGTGTGACGGCTGTCGGGGGAGCCTGGGGGAATAGCGGGAGAAAAATTACTGCTTTCGCTGTCACTTTCTCCTGCTAGTCCCATTACAAAATAACGGCGCCCGACGGACCCCATTATAGTAAATGGAATCCATCGGGACCCGTTATTGCCCGTTGTGCCCAGCCCCAAAATGGGCGTTCAAATCTGGAAAAAAAAGATCCTAACGGCCATTTCAGGGGCACAACAGCAGTGTGAAACTAACATACGATTGATGCACTTTAAACAACTTTAATTTTTTGCAACTGTAAACCCCGCCTATCTATAGTGCCCAAATGGTAATGCCATTTCTTTGTGGGACTCACAGGCAATATCTTCGTATATTGTTTCTGCAGAATTGGTAGGGAAACATTTCAGGCTCATCAATTACCCAGCACCGCATAAAGAAGTACAGCTATAAGAAGATATGTCATTCAGAAACAAGGAAAAGCTCTTCACACCTAGCTTTTTCATGCTCCTGAATGGCATATCTGTTTATAATAGCTGAGCTGATATAATCAGATAATCCATTGAGGAAAATGAAAAAGCTAGAAATTGTGACAAATTGTCACCAAGCTTTTCTGTGTTCCTAAATTGCATATCTGCTTACAGGCACATCTGTCTTATAGCAAATCTGTTATGAGCAGATATGCCATTCAGGAGCATGGAAAAGCCAGGTGAGAAATTGGCACCAAGCTTTTTCATGCTCCTAAATGCCATTGCTGCTTATAGCCTTAAACCCTTTCATTTTTGGGGTTTCGTTTTTTCTTCTTCGCCTTCTAATAGACAGAACTCTTATTTTTCCACCTACAGACTCATATAAGGGCTTGTTTGTTGCATCACCAATTGTACTTTGCAATGACATCACTTCTACCATGAAATGCACAAAAACCGTGAAACACTCAAAAAATATTAGTGGGACAAAATTGAAAAAAAAAATGCAATTTTGATGGGCTTTCTACACAGTGCACTTTTCGCAACCAGTGACACATTGAGAGAGATTTGTCAAAACCTGTGTCAAAGAAGAGAGATGCAGATACCTATTGCAACCAATCAGGTCGCTTCTTTCATTTTTCAGAGGTAATTTAAAAAAATAAAGAAGCGATCTGATTGGTTGCTATGGGCATCTGCACCACTCTTCTTTGACACAGGTTTTGATAAATCTCTCCCTTTAGCTTTATTCAGTAGGTCCAAATGATTACAACAATACCCAAATTGGGCTCTTGACCATGCAGATTACTCAACATTATATTTGAATATTTTGAACATTTATGCACGTGGCGATACCACATGTTTTTTTTTATTTTTTATTTAAAACATGAGAAGGGGGATGATTCAAACTTTTATTAGGGAAGGGGTTAATTCAATTGTATACCTTTTTTTATTTTTATTTTTTTTAACACTTTTTTTGCGGGAAAGGGGTTGAGCACATTTGTCTATAACTCCACATGCAATCTCATCACTGTGCGTCTTATGACACGCTTCTCCTGCGCCGCCGGCAAACTCCGACTTGCACATAATTCGCTGGCGGAGTTCCGTACTCACGCACGGGCAATTGCGCTTGCACATCATTCGCGTCCGGAATTCCGTACTTGCGCATGCGCAGTGGGTCAGTCACCGGCGGTGCAGGAGAAGCGCGTCATGAGGTGCACAGTGATGAGATTGGATGTGGACACGGAGCTATTGGTGGAGATGCATGTAATGACGTTATTGATAGGCGGAATCGGAAGGTAAGATTATGAATTGGCTCGGATAGGATAATTGGTTAATGAGGGTCAGTGCCTATGAGCGCATATAGCCCATAAATAGGAAGTAATTTGGCAGTTCTGGTTGATGCCCGTTTCCCTCCTGAGGACGTTGCTGAGACAACAAAGCATGTAGAGGGGGTATAATTTGTATTTTAAAAAGCAATCTCTGGTAGTGTGCTTTAGTAACCTGTGGTGCTGTAGGCCACTGGTTGTTTACGGAGCAACATTGGAATTACCCCTATTAGTGAATTATTACAATATATTGTATCAACACACTAAGAAATTGTGGTTTTAAAGTTGCTTTCCACATAAACTTTTAATAGTGCTTAATAAAAGCTACGTTTTAGGGGGTGGTAATAAAATAATGGTTTTGGTGGCCTAGGGCCTGGCCCTGGGTCAAAGGAGTTTCTGACCTATGGAAGTCCTCCAAATTGCTCCCTCATATAGCAGGGAGAAGCTAGCTAGTTGAGTTGTTGCTGAGCTACAGTCAAGTGAAGTCCTGAGAGCAGGGCCGGATCATCATTGGCGCTGTGGAGTGCCTGCTCTGGGCCCCGGGCCTGCAAGGGGCCCCCGTCACACTCGGGACATCCCTGTGTCCCGAAAAATATTTTCAGGACACAAGGATGTCCCGGCAGTTACCTCGCTGCGGCGCCCCCCGCGTTAACTTTAAAAATGCAGGGGTCGCCGGGAGGTTGCACACGCAGGGACGTCACTGACGTCCCGTGGGTGCGCCTTTAGAAGAAAAGCAGAGCGGAGCAGTGAGGAGGACGCGCGCATGGTAAGTGACCAGCGGAGCGTCATCTTCAGTGTTCCGACGTCCGCTCCCGGGACCTACTGCTACGGCCCATAGGCCATAGCAGTAGATCGTGTCCCCGGTGTCCCTGAACCGGAGGAGCGGTGGTCGGAACACTGAAGTGGGGCAGTACACAGACATACAGCCTCCAGCCATACACTTTATATGGCTGCAGGCTGTATGTCTGTGGGGGAACATACTGCACCTAAAGTGTGGGAGCTATACTGCACCTAATGTGGGGGAGCTATACTGCACCTAATGTGGAGGGAACTATACTGCATCTTATGTGGGGGGGAACTATACTGCACCTATTGTGGGGGAACTATACTGCACCTAATGTGGGGAGCTATACTGCACCTAATGTGGGGGAACTATACTGCACCTAATGTGGGGGAGCTATACTGCCCCTAATGTGGGGGAACTATACTGCACCTAATGTGGGGGAACTGTACTGCACCTAATGTGGGGAGCTATACTGTACCTAATGTGGGGGAACATACTGCACCTAATGTGGGGGAACATACTGCACCTAATGTGTGGGAGCTATACTGCACCTAATGTGGGGGAACTATACTGCATCTTATGTGGGGGGGAACTATACTGCATCTATTGTGGGGGAACTATACTGCACCTAATGTGGGGAGCTATACTGCACCTAATGTGGGGGAACTATACTGCACCTAATGTGGGGGAGCTATACTGCCCCTAATGTGGGGGAACTATACTGCCCCTAATGTGGGGGAGCTATACTGCACCTAATGTGGGGGAGCTATACTGCCCCTAATGTGGGGGGACTATACTGCACCTAATGTGGGGGAACTATACTGCACCTAATGTGGGGGAACTGTACTGCACCTAATGTGGGGGAACTATACTGCACCTAATGTGGGGGAACTGTACTGCACCTAATGTGGGGAGCTATACTGTACCTAATGTGGGGGAACTATACTGCACGTAATGTGGGGGACTATACTGCACCTAATGTGGGGGACTATACTGCACCTAATGTGGGGGAACTATACTGTACCTAATGTGGGGGAACGATACTGTACCTAATGTGAGGGAGCTATACTGCACCTAATGTGGGGGAACTGTACTGCACCTAATGTAGGGAGCCATACTGCACCTAATGTGGGGGAGCTATACTGCACCTAATGTGGGGAACTATACTGCACCTAATGTGGGGGACTATACTGCACCTAATGTGGGGGACTATACTGCACCTAATGTGGGGGACTATACTGCACCTAATGTGGGAGGACTATACTGCACCTAATGTGGGAGAACTATACTGCACCTAATGTGGGGGAACTATACTGCACCTAATGTGGGGGAACTATACTGCACCTAATGTGGTGTAGGCATTAAACCCTGGACGGGTGAGACTCGGCAGCCGCTCCTGGCAACACAAGGTGAAGCAAAAACAGATCCCTCCAGGACAGCACAGGATAGAGCTGGTGCACAAGACTTGAGAGGTAAAAACTGATTTATTTTACCCGGCATGCTGGGTAAAATAAATCAGTTTTTACCTCTCAAGTCTTGTGCACCAGCTCTATCCTGTGCTGTCCTGGAGGGATCTGTTTTTTTTTTTTTTGTTTTTTTTTTTTTTAAGTCCACTACAAGTCCAAGTGAGCCCGCAAGTCTCTTAAAGTCCACTGGTCCCCTCCCTGGGCCTAAACTGAACTGTAAAGAGTTCAACATCTGTCTGCCTCAGTAAAGCTGCTGTTGTTCCGTAACCTTGCATCGGAGTGATTATTTGGCCCAGGAACCAGCGGCCATACCTCGGGTGGTATAGAGGATAACCACGCCCCGACGTCACGAATACCAGGAATTAAGAACATCTGCCCTTCATCACACCCCTCACCAATAATATATATATATATATATATATATATATATAAAAATTCCAAAAATAAGCAGCACATCAAGAAAAATGATGGTCTGTAGGCAGGGTGCACGGTTGCTGGAGCCACGGTCCTCTGGTTCCTTGGTAATTACAGTAGTAATATGCAGCACACCGAAATGTCATGCAAAGTGCTTTACTCCATGTGGTACAAAAAAGCAACGTTTCGCCAGCCTCACGCCAGCACTTGAGAATGACATTTCGGTGTGCTGCATATTACTACTGTATATATATATATATATATATATATATATATATATACATATGTACATACTGATACTTAAATCCCCCCATTTCCCTTTACATGCAAGGGCACTTACAGTTCAGCAGTGCAGCCAGGAGCACCGGACCTGGGGGGGATGGTAGGGTTTTCGGCTCTGTGCAACTTGGGCCGGTATCCATAATCCGGCCATAACGGGGGGGGGGGGGCTTTTGTCAGCACCGTGAGTGGGGAGCTTTGGTATAGGGGGCTGATGGCACTGTGTGGGGGGCCGGAGGGGAAGAGTGAATGCTCTGCAACATTAACAGTAGCCGGGGGGGGGGGGGGTTGTCAGGAAGCAGGACCTGGTCACCTGGGTGAGTGAGGAGTGCTCTTCTACCAGCCCGGGCAGAGGGAGGGTGGTGGTGTCTCTTATTGAAGTAGCGCTGCCGCTACGCTCCTCTACCAGCTCAGTCCCTGTAAACTTTCTTGCAGGAACAGAGCGGCGCCCCCAGCAAGAGGGTGCTCTAGGCGATGGCCTATCTTGCAAATAGGTGGCGCCGGCCCTGTCTCAACCACTTCCTAGTAATCTTAGCCCAATTGTGGTGTCCCCATACAGAACACATTACACTGCCTGCCCTGTCAGGCCGATGTTGCATCAGGTGTCTGTGCTGGCCCATGTCTCCAGGGAAGATACTTTGTGTGATTGTATTGATTTTTTTATTGATTAATCCGTTAACAACAATGGACGTAAATGTACATCATGGTGCGGTGGTACTTAATGCACCATGACGTACATTTACGTCATGGACATGACCATGAGCACCGGACCGGTGCTCGCATCATGCACAGCAGGTTCCGGCTGCTGTCAGCAGCTAGGGACCCGCTGGTAATGGCAGACATCAGTGATCGCGCCGATGTCCGCCATTAACCCCTCAGATGCCATGATCAATACAGATCACGGCATCTGCGGAAGTGCGGCACTTAAAATGGATGATTGGATCGCCCGCAGCACTGCCGAGGGGATCCGATCATCTAAAATGGCAGCCGGAGGTCCCCTCATCTGCCTCTGTCCATCTCCAGGGGTCTCATGCTCTTGTCTGAGATTGAGCAGAAGATCACCGATAACACTGATCAGTGCTATACCCTATACCCTATGCACTGTTCAGTATCTGAAATTAAGTGATTGGAATAAATAGTCCCTGATAGGGACATAAAAAGTGTAAAAAAAAATATATGAAATAAAAAAAGGAAAAATGTACAAAAAAATTAAATGCAAATTTGGAAAAATCCCCTCCCCCAATAAAAAAAAAAGGAAAAGGTCCCTTTTTCCCATTTTACCCTCAAAAAGCGTAAAAAAATTTTATATACATATTTGGAATCACCGTGTACATAAATGTCCGAACCATTAAACTATCATGTTAATTATCCCGTATGGTGAACGGCGTAAACGTAAAAAAAAAAATCCCAAATTTCTCCATTTTTTGTCACATCATATTCCAATTTTTTTTTATAAAAAATGTATTTAAAGTTTTATATACTCAAATGTGGTATCAATAAAAAGTACAGGTCTTGGAGCAAAAAAATTAGCCCTCATAGCGCTGCTTATACGGAAAAATTAAAAAGTTATAAGTCGTCAAAATAGAGGGATTTTAAATTGGTTAAAAAGTTTGAGATTTTTTTTAAGCGGTACAATTGTAGAAAAGTATGTAATCATGGGTATCATTTCAATTGTATTGACCCACAGGGGAAAAAAACGTTATTTTTCATGTAAATTGTACATCGTGTAAACAAAACCTTCCAAAATTTGTAAAATTGCGTTTTTCTTCACACAAATAGTATTTTTTTGATCGCGCAATACATTTTATGGTAAAATGAGTGATGTCATTGCAAAGGGCAACTGGTCTCGCAAAAAACAAGCCCTCATAATCGTCTGCAGATGAAAATATAAAAGTTATGATTTTTAGAAGGCGAGGAGGAAAAAACAAAAAATGCAAAAATAAAATTGGCCTGATCCTTAAGGCCAAAATGGACTTGGTCCTTAAGGGGTTAATGTTATTTATGCGTTTTTCCCAATAAAATGTTATTAATAGGACTGTTGTACCTTTAAAGTGTACCTGTCATCAACAAAAACTTTTTACATAATGTACCATTAAATGTATATTTGTGATATACATTGGTTACAAAGTATGTATATTTTTGTCCCTGCAGCTATTGCCTGTGTGTCTCTATGAGGAGTCCAAATACAGGAAGTGAGGGTGGACAAGCAGGGCTCTGTGTAGTGAGGCTCTGTGACATGCTCCCGGCTCACACATGTGGATGATTGACAAGCCAGGAGCTTCCACAGAGCCCTGCTTTTCCTGCCCTCACATCCTGTATTTGGACTCCCCACATGCAATAGTTGCAGAGACAGCATTTTTTCACCCAAAAATATACAAATGTTTTAACCAATGTATATTACAAATATACATATAATGTTATTATCTACATTATTTAAAAAGTTTCTGTTGACGACAGGTACACTGTTACGCCGAGCGCTCCGGGTCCCCGCTCCTCCCCGGAGCGCTCGCAACATCCTCGCAACTGCAGCGCCCCGGTCAGATCTGCTGACCGGGTGCGCTGCGATACCGCCCCCAGCCGGGATGCGATTCGCGATGCGGGTGGCGCCCGCTCGCGATGCGCACCCCGGCTCCCGTACCTGACTCGCTCTCCGTCGGTCCTGTCCCGGCGCGCGCGGCCCCGCTCCCTAGGGCGCGCGCGCGCGCCGGGTCTCTGCGATTTAAAGGGCCACTGCACCACTGATTGGCGCAGTTGGCTTAATTAGTGTGTTCACCTGTGCACTCCCTATGTATACCTCACTTCCCCTGCACTCCCTCGCCGGATCTTGTTGCCATTGTGCCAGTGAAAGCGTTTCCTTGTGTGTTCCTAGCCTGTGTTCCAGACCTCCTGCCGTTGCCCCTGACTACGATCCTTGCTGCCTGCCCCGACCTTCTGCTACGTCCGACCTTGCTCTTGTCTACTCCCTTGTACCGCGCCTATCTTCAGCAGTCAGAGAGGTTGAGCCGTTGCTAGTGGATACGACCTGGTTGCTACCGCCGCTGCAAGACCATCCCGCTTTGCGGCGGGCTCTGGTGAATACCAGTAGCAACTTAGAACCGGTCCACTAGCACGGTCCACGCCAATCCCTCTCTGGCACAGAGGATCCACCTCCTGCCAGCCGAATCGTGACATACGCTTTAAGAGAGACCAACAGAGTAGTCATGTGAACAGCTGTGGCCAATAGGGATCTCCTGCCCTGGATTTAATTTGTCTGTCTATGCGGGGGGGGGGGGGGGGGGGGTAAGAAGCCAGTAGGAATTAGTCTAGTGCTAAGAGAAGAGAGAGAGGAGTGCAGTCCTGAGTGATGAGAGGAGTCGTGGTGGAGTATGAGGAGAAAATCCAAGTTCTGCAAGGCAGCAACTACACTAACTACAGGCGTTCCGCTGCACAGACAAAGTCCTAAGTTGTGAGGAGAAGTAGCAAAAGTGCCGACAGGGGCCCCGTAGCAGAAGTCAGGTACCAGAGTAGACAGCCTCAGGCATTTCCGGTCCACAAGTCTAAGTCCAAGCCTGGCGGTAAGGTAATTCTGTGGATGTACTGTAGTGGGTCGCAAGTCAGTGTCAGTTGTCTCTAAAATCTAAAGTCTAAAGTTTCAAGTAACTAAGTCCAGTCAAGTCAAGGTGTAAGAAAGTGGAGGATACTACAAGTCATAGCGTGCCCAGCCATTTTACTAATGACTCCATCTGCAACTCTCAGTCCTACCTTGCTGTTGAAAGACTATATTGCTATGGTTATAACATCTGCCTGCAACTTTCTTCAGTAAACTCCCCAGTGGTTTTCCGTAACCTTGCATCTGGTGTCTTTAGTGCCCAGTGCCCAGGAGAACCACTTCACCTTGAAGTGTGGTGAGTGTGGCGTCACAAACTTTTGTCTGTCAGTTGTTGCATCCAACAGTATACTCTACACGCCATTAATACAGCTCATCACTCAATGGCACATGCAATGTCCTATTGAACGATGGCACTATGGTCGGAGAAGTTCTAAAGATATTGGTGCACATGGTCAGCTAACTACTGGTCCCTTTAGCGTTCACCATTCAAGGATCATGGTATGATGACCAATGGTCCTAGGGAAAAACAATGCCCAGAACCTGACACAATCAGCATCACCATCAGCCTGTAAAACCCAAACAGCGCACCAACAGGATACGACTTTATGCTGTTTACGCCAGATGCGGACCCAGCCATCCGTATGGGTCAGCCGGAAACAAGACTTTTCACTCTAGGTGGATTTCTCCTTGTGTTCAATTGAATTCTATTGAATTCCTATTGAATTCTTTCTTTGGCCCACATGAGACATTGCTTGCAATGGGGTCTTCAAGGGGCAACCTTGCCAGTCTTTATCTACTATGTATAGTGGCACACTGGCACTATTTACTGGGTACATGGCATGGTTAATGAGGGCCTTTGGACATATTTTTGAAGGTTCTTTGGCTCTATTCTTTGGGCCCATAGTACTGATTATAGGTTCCCTCTTGCTATGTTTATTTAGCAATCTAATGTTCAATGTGTGCATGGCACTGCTCATGGGCTTATAGGGGGCCCTTTGCTTATATTTATGGAGATGCTCCGACAATGCTAATGGCACACTCCCTGAAAATACTTTTTTAATATTACATGTTCATGGCACACATCTATATACCGTACATGATCCGCAGCTATGTATCCCACACATCATACATTACAGAAGTCATTCAGCCATCACATTTCATCTTCTGAGCTGTATTTTTACCATTTCTTGGTCTCTGTACAGTGAACTGTCAGAAGCAGATTTATTCCTGCTGTTCCTAAGCCATTCAGCTGGAAGTAGACTGTACTGCTCCTGATCCCCCCACACTCGCCCCAACTCAGTCCCAGACCAAACCCTCTTTTGCCTGTGAAAGATGAGAACATTTGGCTCCAATTGGAAGGATAGTTGGCAGCTCTGACTCCCAGCCTGGATTTTAACAAACGTGAGAGAAAGAGAGGAGTTACAGGGAAACTTAGAGAGAGCATGATGAGGCAGGAACTTAACTAGTGCATCCAGGCATTGCCCCCTGTCATACCATATCTGTATAGAATCATCTTAACCTACAGCAAAGCAACCAAGCCAGGAAGACACAACATCAGAAGATCAGTAGATGAAAAAGGGGGAATGCAAGAATAAACAATCTGCAGAGCACAAGGGGGAATCATGCAAAGTATTTAGCCAGGACTAAAGCAGCTGCAAAAACAACAACCAGAGACGACTCTTGAGTTCATACATATTGCTGAAACATCTAAACCCGGTGCCATGGACTGTCAGAGAGACGAAGATGCTGGCGGTCAAGGAGGCAGATTCACCTGGGCGGTGCTGGGAGTATTTGGCGCCATGGTGTTGGTAGCCGGAATTTTTACTGCTTCATCGCTAGTATCATGGAAGACCCAGGTAAGAGTCAGCCCCAGTTTTATAAAATGTGTTCTTTTTTATTATTTTTGTTTTTATTTTATTTATTTTTTTGTAAAATGAAAAGTTAGACAACTTAGACACTATCATTTCTTAATCAATTCCTAAAAGTGTCAAGATCTCACCTTACTGTTATTAATTGTTTATATCCCCAAAAAAAAAAAAAAAAAAAAATATATATATATATATATATATAAAACTTACCTTGTCATGTGACAGACACACAGGTGTAGGGTTCATTACAAAACCCAGCTCTTATACACACAATGTAAGGAAACGGGCACCTGTATGACCATCACATGACCAGGACAAGTTCCTATTAAATATTACATTAGTAAAGTGCATAACTGTATAATAGGGGAGAACAGCTGCAGGAAGTGAAATCACTGCAGTTGCTTTCCCTGACCCCATCAGCAAATAATAGATATTAATTTTGGCACAAACAAAGAATGAAATACTCTAGCTCCCCACCTTGTTGCAGTGCGCAGATCTGTGCCCGGCAGGACACTCCAATGAAGAACAGAAGAACGATGATCCAGCACTTGTGATATGAAAAGCTTTATTGAAGATCACTGGACACAGGTAAAACCTGACCATACCATCAGACACGTTTCGAGCGCATGTGCTCTTCCTCGGTGATCACCGAGGAAGAGCGCATGTGCTCGAAACACGTCTGATTGTATGGTCTGTTTTACCTGTGTCCAGTGATTTTCAATAAAGCTTTTCATATCGCAAGTGCTGGATCATCGTTCTTCTGATGTTAATTTTGGCACCTGTAGGTAGGTGCACAGGGGCAGGGACATAGTGCTGATGGCCATCACAACAGCTCATCTTCTCTGCTTACTGTTGTTGCAATGTCTGATAACCTGAATTGCTGTAGCCTGGGAAGGGGAAGATCCAAGTAATGAATGTATAAAATAATTCTTCCCAGCTGAGACTAGAATTTACAGTAAATGGCTCAGCCATTGGTTGCTTAAAGGAGTACTCCGGTGAAAAACAATTTTTTTTTTTTTAAATCAACTGGTGCCTGAAATTTAAACAGATTTGTAAATGACTTCTGTTTAAAAAGCTTAATCCTTCCAGTACTTATCAGCTTCTGTATGCTTCACAGGAAGTTGTATTTTTTTCTGGAATTCTTTCCAGTCTGACCACAGTGCTCTCTGCTGATACCTCTGTCCATGTCAGTAACTGACCAGAGTACAAGCAAATCCCAATAGCAATCAATAGCAAACCTCTCCTGCTCTGGACAGTTCCTGATACAGACAGAGGTGTCAGCAGAGAGCACTGTGGTCAGACAGAAAATAAATTCAAAAAGAAAAGAACTGGAAAGATTAAGATTTTTGAATAGAATTGATTTAAAAATCTTTTTAACTTTCTGGCACCAGTTGATTAAAAAAATTGTTTTCCACCAGAGTACCCCTTTACGTCTGCAGAAATGTATTCCATTTTTAAACTGCCTGGATTGTATCCATCTTTCCCAGGCCTCTAGAGCACGTTGAATCAAAGGAGAAATCCGGTGAAATTTGTTTTTTTTTGTCCATTGCACCCAGGCTGCTGGAATAAACATAATAAACTTTAACTTACCATATTTTTCGCCCTATAGGACGCACCGGCGTATAAGACGCACCCAATTTATAGGTGCAAAGTCAAAAAAAATAAAGATTTTGAACCCAATAGTGGTCTTCAACCTGCGGACCTCCAGATGTTGCAAAACTACAACTCCCAGCATGCCCGGACAGCCGTTGGCTGTCCGGGCATGCTGGGAGTTGTAGTTTTGCAACATCTGGAGGTCCGCAGATTGAAGACCACTGCATAGGAGGTAATACTCACGTGTCCCCGCCGCTCCGGACCCGTCACCGCTGCCCTGGATGTCGCTCCATCGCTGTCGCCGTGTCCCCGTCGCTCCGCAACGTCTCTGCTGCCGGCCGGGTATCCACGCTCTCCGTCGCCGCCATCACGTCGTTACGCACGCCGACGCACGTACGCGACGACGTGATGACGAGGAAGGAGAGCGCCGGCCATACAGGGGATCCCTGAACAGAGAAGACACCGAGGAGGCAGGTAAGGTCCCTCCCGGTGTCCTGTAAGCACTAACCCGGCTATTCAGTCGGGCTGTTCGGGACCGCTGCGGTGAAATCGCGGCGGTCCCGAACAGCCCGACTGAACAGCCGGGTTAGTGTCACTTTCCCTTCAGACGCGGCGGTCAGCTGTGATTGCCACATCTGAAGGGTTAATACAGGGCATCACCGCGATCGGTGATGTCCTGTATTAGCCGCGGGTCCCGGCCGTTGATGGCCGCAGGGACCGCCGCGATAGGGGTGTATTCGCCGTATAAGACGCACCGACTTTTCCCCCCCCAAAAAAGTGCATTTGTGCAGTCTAAAGCAATCAACAGCCGAGTCATCAGATTCAGGTTTAATCGCATTTACTGTGAGTTAACCCCTTATTGGCAGTAGAATGGACGTAACAATAGCGAGCACTGAAACAGCAATTAATGAGGCTTAAATGCCCTTAAAGGGGATGTCCCACCATAGCAACTTTAATTTATCCCCTATCCACAGGATGTGCAATTACTTTCTGATTGGTTCACTCTATTTATTCTCTAGGGCAGCCACAGGCATGTCTGCCGCTCCGTTCTGACAGGAGACTGGTGTCCCCTTATCACAGAAGTCTCTCCAGGCAGAATCTCTGTGATCAGACACTAGTGTAATAAATGGTACATTTATACATAATGGTAGGTGAGGACTTTGTTACAGATTGTGCATTTAGAAGTGTTAGGGTACCGACTGCCCCTTTGAACTCTACCCAAACATTATGGCTTCCAGCAATGTTTTTTCCTTTGTATGTTACATGATGACAATTTGGACTGTTCTGTGGACTTTGCCCAGTGACATCATGCTATCAATGTAGCCACTAAACGGACCCTAATAATTGTAAACACCCCATAAATGGTAACTGTATGTGGGCCTACCTTATAGAAACATTGAATGTGTCGGCAGATAAGAACCATTTGGCCCATCTAGTCTGCCCAATAATCTGAATACTATGAATAGTCCCTGGCCCTATTTTATATGAAGGATAGCCTTATGCTTATCCCATGCATGTTTAAACACCTTCACAGTATTTGCAGCGACCACTTCTGCAGGAAGGCTATTCCATGCATCCACTACTCTCTCAGTAAAGTAATACTTCCTAATATTACTTTTAAACCTTTGCCCCTCTAATATAAAACTATGTCCTCTTGTGGTAGTTTTTCTTCTTTTAAATCTCCTCTCCTCCTTTACCGTGATGATTCCCTTTGTGTATTTAAAAGTTTTGTCCATATCCCCTCTGTCTCTTCTTTCTTCCTTCTATACATGTTAAGGTCCTTTAACCTTTCCTGGTAAGTTTTGTCCTGCAATCCATGTACTAGTTTAGTATCTTCTCTGAACTCTCTCTATAGAGTATCTATATCCTTTTGGAGATACGGCCTCCAGTACCGCGCACAATACTCCAAGTGAGGCCTCACCAGTGTTCTGTACAGCGGCATGAGCACTTCTCTCTTTCTACTGCTTATACCTCTCCCTATACATCCAAGCATTCTGCTAGCGTTTCCCGCTGCTCTATTACATTGTCTTCCTACCTTTAAGTCTTAAGATACTGAGGTCAGGACTGTGTCAAATATTCTATATTCTGCCCGAGGGTTTTTCCATTCTTCTAGTTTGCCTAAATTCTTTTCTATTTGGCGTATCCCTCCAGGAACATCAACCCTGTTACATATCTTTGTGTCATCAGCAAAAAGACATACCTTTCTATCGAGACCTTTTGCAATATCACAATGAAGATATTAAACAATATTGGTCCCAGTACAGATCCCTGAGGTATCCCACTGGTAACAAGACCTTGCTCTGAATATTCTCCATTGACTACAACCCTCTGTTGTCTGTCACTCAGCCACTGCCTAATCCACTCAACAATATGGGAGCCCAAGCTCAATTACTATAGTTTATTGATAAGTCTTCTGTGTGGGACAGTGTCAAAAGCCTTACTAAAATCTAGATATGCGATGTCTACTGCCCCTCCGCCATCTATTATTTTAATAGACAAACAAGGAGAGCGCTCCTAGTGTGATAGCGTAATGTAAAAGCAAAGATAATAGACAAGAGAACTTGCTCACCAAGTCTAGTTGTACTGCGACCAAGTACAACTATGGTGAAGGCGTGAAGTGACCCTGCAACGGGCGAAGAGCGGCAGCTGCTCCTGGACACACAGGCGAAGAAATTAAGCGGATCCCTCCAGGGAACAAACCAGGATAGAGGCAGCGCACAGGACTTCAAAGGTAAAATGGTTTATTTACCCGGCATGCAACGCGTTTCGCTGGATAACCAGCTTCATCAGGCATCTATTATTTTAGTCACCCAGTCAAAAAAATCAATAAGATTTGTTTGCTATGATCTCCCTGAAGTTTTTTCATCTTGCAATTCATGGGATTTTAGATGTTCCACAATCCTATCCTTTAGTAGGGTTTCCATAAATTTTCCCACTATTGATGTCAGACTTACTGGCCTATAGTTGCTTGATTCCTCCCTACTACCTATCTTGTGAATGGACACGACATTTGCTAATTTTCAATCTGCCGGGACAACTCTTGTTACCAGTGATTGGTTAAATAAATCTGTTAACGGTTTTGCTAGCTCACCACTAAGCTCTTTAAATAATTTTTGGTGTATCCCATCAGGCTCCTGTGACTTATTTGTCTTCACTTTAGACAGCAAACGTAGAACCTCTTCCTCTGTAAAGACACATACATCAAACGATTCATTAGTCTTACTCTCTAATCGAGGTCCTTTTCCTTCTTTTTCTTCTGTAAAAACTGAACAGAAGTATTCATTAAGGCAGTTGGCTAGCCCTTTATTCTCTTCTGCTTACCTTCCTTCCTTTGTTTTTAATTTAGAAGTAATCATAGAAGACGTTACCTATGAGTCACTATATGTAACTAGACTGGAATCACTTATGCAGTTTGCAAAGTCTGTGTAGAGCTGGGGTCAGCACTATATGGTCACACTAAACCCACTACACTGGGTTATAGTGTGGGTGAAATGGAGACCGATGAGGGGTCACTTACTTAAATACATTCAGTCCGTAGATATGTCCCACCGAAGATCTGCTTCTATCTCCTCCAAATTGCAGGCTGGAGGTGGGCCCATTTGGATATTCATTGTCTGTGACTCCTTGTCCTAGTGACGTGGAGTCTCTGGTCACGTGAGCACATCCTACCCTGATGCAACCCCTTTTATAAGATGGGAATCTTCATCTACTGCACCATCTAATGGTCATAAAACAAGCTGTTTACTAGCTTGGGGCTGGGAAACATCCTCCTTTACTCTACAAATGGTTAAAAAAAAAACCTTGATTGGTTGAATAGTCATGTCTTTTATAAAATTGTACTGTGGTAACCCAGTACGGGAGGTGTTAACCCATACCCTTGCATCTGTTTATTGTAATTGTATATAATCCCTATGTTATATATGTAAGAGTGTTATATGTTTAGGACTGTTTACCATGTGATTTGTCATGTGATTGTTACCCAGGAGGTATCAGTGACCCGGTGACCTAGGGGTGACCAATGGGACCCCACCAGAGCTTCCCCCATATAAGCCCTGGGTGGAGCCTCTGCTCTCTCTCTTGCTAAGTCGAGCCTAAGTGTGTGTCCAGAGTCATAGGAGGCCTCAAGTCCAGTCTGCAGCCACAAGCTACAAACCTGCAAGTAAGCCACAGTACACAGTCTTGTCAGTCACAAGTCAGTCAAGTCAAAGTCATCTGTCTAGTCAACGTGGCCTGCACTAAATTGTCCACCTCTACTACAAGTCCCAGCAAGCCATTAAGGTTTCTGAAGTCACTGGTCACCTCCGTGGGCCTGGCTGAACTGTATAGACTTTTCCACATGTCTAACTTCAGTAAAGCTACCGTTGTCCGTATCTTGGCTTCGGAGTCATTATTGCCCCCGTGCCTAGCCTTGTCTTCACGAATACAAGGGGTTAATGCCATCTGCCCCTAGGATAACTCCATCTGCCCTGCATCACACCCTCTACCACAGTACCATGAATATAAATTTAGGAAGCCTAAATGAACTATGCAGAGCTATTGAATATTGAAACAAATTCAAGTGATATATTTTATCCACTATAATGAATTACAGATTTATGATGTATTACACGTGCACGGTATGGCCGTATAGCATTGTATCATATTGTCAGGCAATTAGTCCGGATTAGTGAGAATCTGCCATCTGTTTCCGCACAGCCAGTTACGTAATCTCCTTGTAAGAGAAATGGCAGCTGGATGAGACTGAGCTGTCGGCAATATGTTTAGGTTATGGCAGATTGCTGAGCTGAATATTTGTCAGTGTCGGTGCCCTTGTGAGAGGCCTGCAATTATTACTTATTAAAAGTAATATTTAGACAGGATCATACAGAGGAGCGCTGGGAGAATTGGGATATAATTGAGCAATCACATCAGCTGCAATAATCGGATGCGTATCCATAGGATACATCACACATGTCTTTTAGACTGAGGCCCACTTTTAGGTTTTTTCCCTACAAGAAGAACTAATAAAGACATTAAAGTGGACTTAGAGCCCCTGTAGCAAAAAATAAATAAATAAATAAAAATGTTCATGAATTTTATCTTTTTTCTTTTCTCATGACCAGGGCCGGTTGAAGAAATTTGGGGGCCCCAAGCAAGATGGACATGGAGGGCCCCCCCCCCTTGATGTTCACGAACATCACGCTCTAGGGCCGGCGTCAGGACGTAGTAATGCCGGCCCTTGAATTATGGGAGCGTGACATGAGCGAATGTCGATATGAGGCCCCCACATGAGGTGCAGCAGCGTTCCCCCCACATTAGGTGCAGCAGAGTTCCCCCCACATTAGGTGCAGCAGAGTTCCCCCCACATTAGGTGCAGCAGAGTTCCCCCCACATTAGGTGCAGCAGAGTTCCCCCCACATTAGGTGCAGCAGAGTTCCCCCCACATTAGGTGCAGCAGAGTTCCCCCCCACATTAGGTGCAGCAGAGTTCCCCCCACATTAGGTTGGCAGTGTTGTTCCACCCACATTAGGTTGGCAGTGTTCCCCCACATTAGGCAGGCAGTGTTGCCCCCACATTAGGTAGGCAGTGTTCCCCCACATTAGGCTGGCAGTGTTCCTCCACATTAGGCAGGCAGTGTTCCCCCACATTAGGCAGGCAGTGTTCCCCCAACAAAGAGCCTTCTGATATTATCTGCTGTCGATTTCCCAGGCATAATTAGGCAGGCAGTGTTGCCCCCACATTAGGTAGGCAGTGTTCCCCCACATTAGGCTGGCAGTGTTCCTCCACATTAGGCAGGCAGTGTTGCCCCCACATTAGGTAGGCAGTGTTCCCCCACATTAGGCTGGCAGTGTTCCTCCACATTAGGCAGGCAGTGTTCCCCCACATTAGGCAGGCAGTGTTCCCCCAACAAAGAGCCTTCTGATATTATCTGCTGTCGATTTCCCAGGCATAAACCCTGTCTGATCTCCATGCACCAGAGTAGTAATGACCCTTAAACAGTTGGCCAGGACCTTTGCTATTAACTTAACATAAGAACATAGTAGGGAGATTGGTCCAATAAGACTATGATGGCCTCCAACATAGACCCAGGCAAACACCCCCCCCCCCCCCCCCCCCCCAGCAACCGGGCAACAAAACATATTGTTTAAGATACCCATTAGGGAGCCCATCGACACCCGGTGACTTCTCAGAAGGCAAGGCCCCCAGCGCGCTCTAATTCCTCAAGAGTAACAGCCTCATCTACAAAATCTCTTTGGGTGTGCAACAGCGTCGGGAGCGAGATACCAGAGACAAACTGATCAATAGCAACCAGATCATGTGTCAGTTTAGAAGAATACGTCTGCTCATAAAAGGAAACCAAGACATTCAAAATATCCACTCCGGCTCTGTGAAATTTAAAGAGACAGTACACATTTCATTGTTTTTTTTTTTTTATGTGCGTTTTTGCTGAGAGGCAAGAAGAGCTCTGTCAAGAACGTGAACCTGCCCGTTCTCGTCACCTTCACTGTTTGGCTCCGGTGTTTCAGAGACCTCTTCTTCCTACTTCTTTGCCATCTTCCGAAGAGCCCATGCAGGTGGATCGTGCACACCTGTCTCCACAAGAGAGGTCAGTCACGCCGTCAGGAAGAGAACCTGTGCTTATACTGTGCCAGCCCAGAGCATTTTCGCATTAACTGCCCTCTTCGGCCTCAGCGACCGGGAAACACACACACCTAGGGCATGCGAGGCGTCCTTAGGTGTCAATACTTCCTCTCCTCGCTTATACATGAATGTCTGGCTCTTCTCCTCCGGTTCCTCATTCCCAGTTTCTGCTTTTGTGGAATCTGGTTCTGCAGGGAACTTTGTGGATGCCTCTCTGGTCCGTAAATATCTTTTCCCAGTCACACAGCTTGCTAAGCCTCTGTACATCTCTACCATCAACGGGGAGTGCCTGAATTCCACAGTGAAGTTAATCACGGAACATCTGAAGATGCAAGGGGGTGCTATGCATAAGGAGAAGATTAAGTTCTATGTGCTTCCGCACTGTTCTTCCTCGGTCTGCCTTGGCTGTAACATCACTTCCCGGTTCTTGATTGGTGCTCCGGAGAAACATCTTGTTGGGACCAGGATTGCCGGGACTGCTGTCTGGAGAATATTCATCTGAAGCATCCTATTCCTTGTCCTTCCCTGCTGGATCTGCCTACCCCGTACCAAGACTTCGCAGACATGTTTTGCGAGAAGCAAGTTGAGAGCCTTCCTCCTCATAGACCCTATGATTGCCCTATTGACCTTCTGACTGGTTCTTCGCCCCGTCTGGGAAGAATCTATCCTTTGTCGGCCCCTGAGACGCAGGCCTTGTCTGAATACATCTGCAAGAGCCTACAGAAGGGCTTAATTCGGAAGTCTACCTCTCCTGCTGGAGCCTGTTTCTTCTTTGTAGAATAGAAAGATGGTTCTCTCCGTCTCTGCATTGATTACCGGGGACTTAATAAGATCACCATCAAAAACCGGTACCCTCTCCCAGAAGAATATCTCTCCAGACCCTGCCACCGGAGCCTCTGATGTGTTTTAAGTCCAGGAGATACTTGCCACCAAGACTAACAGGAGGAAGTGGTACTTCCTGGTTGATTGGAAGGGTTTTGGTCCTGAGGAGAGGTCCTGGGAGCCGGAGGAGAACTTCTTTAGACCGGGATCTGGTGCTCAGGTTTCTTCGGCCTAAAAAGAAGGGGAGACCTAAGGGGGTACTGTTAGAAGTTGCGCCACGGTCAGACATGCTGGCCGCGGACACACTCCTCCTCCGCATCCCGGCATACCACATATTGCGTTTCGCATCCCGTGATGTGATCGCAGCCTGCCCACTGCCTCTTACCTCCCCGTCATCTCCATACACTTCCTGCTTGCAAGCACGCGCCCCCTGCCTCTTAGGGCGCCTGCACACCGGCTCTGTGAAATTTAACCCCTTAACGACGCAGGACGTATATTTACGTCCTGCGCCGGCTCCCGCGATATGAAGCGGGATCGCGCCGCGATCCCGGATCATATCGCGTGGGTCCCGGCGCTAATCAACGGCCGGGACCCGCGGCTAATACCACACATCGCCGATCGTGGCGATGTGCGGTATTAACCCTTTAGAAGCGGCGGTCAAAACTGACCGCCGCTTCTAAAGTGAAACTGAAAGTATCCCGGCTGCTCAGTCGGGCTGTTCGGGACCGCCGCGGTGAAATCGCGGCGTCCCGAACAGCTGATCGGACACCGGGAGGGCTCTTACCTGCCTCCTCGGTGTCCGATCGACGAATGACTGCTCCGTGCCTGAGATCCAGGCAGGAGCAGTCAAGCGCCGATAATGCTGATCACAGGCGTGTTAATACACGCCTGTGATCAGGATGAGAGATCAGTGTGTGCAGTGTTATAGGTCCCTATGGGACCTATAACACTGCAAAAAAAATGTAAAAAAAAAGTGTTAATAAAGGTCATTTAACCCCTTCCCTAATAAAAGTTTGAATCACCCCCCTTTTCCCATAAAAAAAATAAAACAGTGTAAAAAAAAAAAATATAAACATGTGTGGTATCGCCGCGTGCATAAATGTCCGAACTATAAAAATATATAATTAATTAAGCCGTACGGTCAATGGCGTACGCGCAAAAAAATTCCAAAGTCCAAAAAAGCGTATTTTGGTAACTTTTTATAACATTAAAAAATGAATAAAAAGTGATCAAAAAGTAATATCAAAACAAAATCATACCAATAAAAACTTCAGATCACGGCGCAAAAAATGAGTCCTCATACCGCCCCGTACGTGGAAAAATAAAAAAGTTATAGGGGTCAGAAGATTACATTTTTAAACATAAAAATTTTCCTGCATGTAGTTATGATTTTTTCCAGAAGTGCGACAAAATCAAACCTATATAAGTAGGGTATCATTTTAACCGTATGGACCTACAGAATAATTATAAGGTGTAATTTTTACCGAAATATGCACTGCGTAGAAACGGAAGCCCCCAAAATTAACAAAATGGCGTTTTTTTTTTCGATTTTGTCGCACAATGATTTTTTTTTCCGTTTCGCTGTGCATTTTTGGGTAAAATGACTAATGTCACTGCAAAGTAGAATTGGCGACGCAAAAAATAAGCCATAATATGGATTTTTAGGTGGAAAATTGAAAGGGTTATGATTTTTAAAAGGTAAGGAGGAAAAAACGAAAGTGCAAAAACGGAAAAACCCTGAGTCCTTAAGGGGTTAAAGGTACACATTTCATTGGTTTTTGTTTTTCCATTACCCTATAAGTACAGGCACTTCCTTTTGACCCTTGCCGGATATTTGTGCCTTATCAGCCTTAGAGAAAGCGCTCTGTTTGTGCCTTGCCTTGTTCCAGACCCTGTTGCTATGTACGCTGACCTTGCTCCTGTGCCGCCTGCTCTCTGACCCCTTGCTTCGTGACCTGGCCTTGCTACTGTGCCGCCTGCCCTGACTACGAGTTGCCATATCCATCCAGTAACACGTTACATCTCGGCTGCCTGTGTGGACAAGTCTCATCAGGGGTAGCGACCTGGGTGCCGCCTGCTGCTGCAAGTCCATCCCGCTTTGCAGTGGGCTCTGGTGAAAACCAGCAGCACCTTAGACTCCGCTCCCTGATACAGCCCAACGTTATCATCCACACAGGTAAAGCAGATCCACTACTCCTCAGCCGTAACAAAATGTGAGTCTAACAGGTCTGTAAGGACTGCCAATTATCTCTAGCCAGGTTAGAAAGGTCACTTAAAAACTGTTGTTCCGCCAGGGGCACTTGCTGCTGTAATGAGGTCTGGATCACCCTATTCTTAGATTTACAGGTTGTGATATCCCCAACAAAGATACCCCATACATACGCCTTTAAAGAATCCCAGACGGTACCTACCGAGGCAGTCCCCACATTGATCTAAAGAAAGGCATCCACAACAGACTTGAGCGTAAGGCCTACTGAGGGGACCTGAAGCCTAAAAAGATTCAGTCGCCACAGAGATCCCCTCAATCTAGGATGAGAGTTGAAATAGAGATGCACAAATACAGGGGAATGATCAGAAAGATTACGGGGGAGATATTCCACCGACTTAACCAGGGGAAAGACCAACTCATTGCCCAGCATGATATCAATAGGTGAGAGAGTACCATGAGAGCTAGAATAGCAGGAGTATTGCACCTTAGTAGGATTATATCTTCTTCATAAATCTGCCCACCCCAGCTCCTCCACAAACCTAGCCAGACCTGTAGAACCAGGAGTCCCAGAAGGCCCACTGTTACTAAACCTATCAAGTGCTGGTTGCTACAAATTATTGAAATCCCCGACCACCAGGATCGGCGCATCAGGCAGAGAGGATAAATAAGACACCACCCTGCGCAAGGCATCGTTTGAGTATGTGGGGGTGGGGGGAATATAGAGTGCAACCAGCACACACAAGGTATGGTTAAAAGTGTCATAAAGGCAAACAAACCTACCCTCCGGGTCTATAAGACTAGAAGTACAGGCAAATAAAATGCTTCTATGAATGAGCACACTTACACTCCGGGCATGTGAGGAAAAAGTGGCGTGGAAGGTATTGCTAAACCACAGTTTATTCAGCACATGTTTAGTGTCACTTGTCAAGTGCGTCTCAGAGAGGCACAGTACAGCAGGTTGATAGGGTTTGAGCGCCTGAAAAACAGCAAGACGCTTAGTGGGATCATTGAGGCCCCTTACATTCCACGCCACCACATGCAAATCAGTAGCCATAAGGAAACAAAGGAAGTATAAGTAAAAATACAAGGGGGCGGACGCAGTAGCCGCCAATATTCTAAACCGGGAAGAGACATAAAAGACAGAGCACTGCACAATGAGAAGAAGAAAGGACACTGAACAACACAAACACCCCAGACAAACAACAAAAACCAAACAGTCGCAACTTGCGACACAGGGGGCAAACAAACAGCCCAGGTAGAGTGAGCAGATGACATATAGATAAGAGATACCTCACAAACATGCTGTGCTCAAATCCGAGCAAATAAGCACATTGTTCTGCCGCAGGCGGTTTTCCATATTATCAGATTTAGCGGCAAATGCAGTCAAATTATTAATCACACAGTGCATATCTCTCTTGAGGGGAGGGACTTGATCCTCCAGATCCCCCATTCTCTCCTCAACCGCTCAGATACCTTTTGCATACCATGGCGGATAAGGTTAAAGGGGTAAAACTCACTCTGGTGAAAACCTTTTTTTCTTTTAAATCAACTGGTGGCAGAAAGTTAAACATATTTGTAAATTACTTCTATTAAAAAATCTTAATCCTTTCAGTACTTATTAGCTGCTGAATGCTACAGAGGAAATTTCTTTCTTTTTGGAACACTGATGACATCACGAGCACAGTGCTCTCTGCTGACATCTCTGTCCATTTTAGGAACCATGCATAGCAGATGTATGCTAAGGGCAGCATGGTGGCTCAGTGGTTAGCACTACTGCTTTGCAGTGCTGGGGACTTGGGTTCAAATCCTACTAAGGACAACAATAAATAAAGCGCTATTATTATTATAATAACGTCAGAAGAGATAAATGTGCTTGTGATGTCATCAGAGAGCATTCCAAAAAGAAAAGAATATCCTCTGTAGTATTCAGCAGCTAATAAGTAACAAGTAATGTACAAATATGTTTAACTTTCTGCCACCAGTTGATTTAAAAGAAAAAAGGTTTTCACCGAAGTACCCCTTTAATGTCCTCACGCAGGCCGCCCAGTAACATTTTAACATCAGTGTTGCCCTTGGAGACAGCCAAAAAATACATATTTCAAAGTAGGCGCAGCAGGAGTAGATGGAGGTAATGGGTACTTAATGTAGCATGCTGGGAGTTGTAGTTTTGCAACATCTGGAGGTCCGCAGGTTGAAGACCACTGGTATAGACCCTATTGCTAATAAATGGGGGCATAGAAACAAAAAAAAGCCTGACTCTGGAGCACTATCTCTACATGGATGATGACAGGTTTTTACAGAGGCTTCTTTAATGGAGAGAATATCACACACCTGATCTATTTACACTTTATCTTGACTCACCTGGGGGTCTTGAGATCGCCTCATGTCTCCTGAAGATGGGGTCCACTGTAGAAAACCCCTATAAATGTCAATGGTCAAGATAGTCATTCAATGCAGAACTCCACTTCAGTAACCACATGCAATGTAATTGTGCAAATTGTTCATTTATTTATATTTGCATATTCATTATTTGTTATTTATTTATGTTTTGTTTTATGTGAATACAACTACTCATGTTTCTTTGAGGGCATGTGAGCACTGGTTACCTAGCAACTGCTTGTTTCCTGTCTGGTATATGAGCGCTGGTTACCTAGCAACTGCTTGTTTCCTGTCTGGTGTATGAGCGCTGGTTACCTAGCAACTGCTTGGTTCCCTGTCTGGTAGGTAAACACTAGTTACCTAGCAACTGCTTGGTTCCCTGTCTGGTATATGATCGCTGGTTACCCAGAAACTGCTTGGTTCCCTGTCTGGTATGTGAGCACTGGTTACCTAGCAACTGCTTGGTTCCCTGTCTGGTATATGAGCGCTGGTTACCTAGCAACTACTTGTTTCCTGTCTGGTATATGAGCGCTGGTTACCTAGCAACTGCTTAGTTCCCTGTCTGGTATATGAGTGCTGGTTAACTAGCAACTACTTGTTTCCTGTCTGGCATATGAGCGCTGGTTACCTAGCAACTACTTGGTTCCCTGTCTAGTAGGTGAGCACTAGTTACCTAGCAACTGCTTGGTTCCCTGTCTGGTATATGAGCGCTGGTTACCTAGCAACTGCTTGGTTCCCTGTCTGGTAGGTAAGCACTAGTTACCTAGCAACTGCTTGGTTTCCTGTCTTGGTTTGGAGGCACTGGTTACCCAGAAACTGCTTTGTTTCCTCTCTGGTATGGAAGCACTGGTTACCTAGCAACTGCTTGGTTCCCTGTCTGGTACGTGAACACTGGTTACCTAGCAACTGCTTGGTTTCCTGTCTGGGTTTTGAGCACTGGTTACCTAGCAACTGCTTTGTTTCCTGTCTTGTATGTAAGCACTGGTTACCTAGCAAATTCCATGTACAGCAGGCACCCCCATGATCAGTGCTAGAATTGCTTGGACATGCAGCATCTCCATTGATAGCAATGCATTTCCGAAAAAACATGTTCATTCTTTAGGGCGGAGCCCAGAATGCGACATTCCACTATAGAAATTCTACAGTTTAGATGGTGCAGCAGAATCCTATTAAAAACTATAAGAGGGGAGGCTGCTGCACTGGAATTGATAAGCAGAATTTCGCAGCTTGGAAATTCTGCAGTGTGAATGGGCCCCAAAAGTCAGTGTTTCACTAAAACTAGGAGTCTTAGAAACTGACTGGGAATGAATGCCAAGGAAAGCCACTTAAAAATTATCTGAGAGCTGCTTTGCATATACTTTCTTCACAGAATACCCAGTGAATAGCCTATAAGCTCCACGTGTCTTTATGATGCTCGTAGGGTATTTCCAAGCAACAGACTTGGTTTAGGATATATACAGTATCCTGTGCATATTTGAAGTTGCAGATTTAAAGCTGTGTTCACTCATTTAGTTTACATTGTACTCTGCATCTTCAAATCCTTTGTATCAAATATGCGCAGGATGTTGTATGTGTGAATACACCTTTAAAGGGGTACTCCTGTGGAAAGTTTTTTTGTTTTTTTTTAAATCAACTGGTGCT
This sequence comes from Hyla sarda, assembly GCF_029499605.1. Lineage (NCBI taxonomy): Eukaryota > Metazoa > Chordata > Amphibia > Anura > Hylidae > Hyla > Hyla sarda. The sequence goes on along the minus strand of NC_079198.1, from coordinate 103,999,439 downwards.
AAAAAGTTAAACAGATTAGTAAAGTACTTCTATTTAAAAAAAATAAAAAAAAACTCTTAATCCTTCCAGTACTTATAGGCTGCTGTATACTACAGAGGAAGTTTTTTTTCTTTTTGAATTTCTTTTCAGTCTGTCCACAGTGCTCTCTGCTAACACCTCTGTCCGTGTCGGGAACTGTCCAGAGCAGGAGCAAATCCCCATAGCAAACCTCTCCTGCTCTGGACAGGTCCTGACGTGGACAGAGGTGTCAGCAGAGAGCACTGTGGTCAAGCAGAAAAGAAATTCAAAAAGAAAAGAACTTCCTCTGTAGTATACAGCAACTGGTGAGTACTGGAAGAATTACGATTTTTTAATAGAAGTCATTTACAAATCTGTTTAACTTTCTAAAATAGTTTTCCACCGGAGTACCCTTTTAAGAGGCATTAGACAATTGCACAAAAATTCCTGTCATGGAATTGGGTGTTGTTCTGAATTCTCTTATATTGCTGATAAAGCATATTTATGGGACGTATGTTGTACATCTGCTACAAAGAAGCATCTTCATAGGAACCAAAGCACAGTTTTCTACTCTCTGCTCTGAGCAATATTCCAGATATGGGGCTTCATGCTGAGTCACGATATTCCTTCATGAACGTCTAGGCTGAACATCACAGTTTCTACAAGCATATTAGAGTATTAAAAAAATTGTCTGTTCTGCATAACTACAATTAAACAAAGGTTTATGTGGAAGATATGTCAGTCACCAACAGATACTGTCATGTTTAAGAACAGTGTTTCCCAATGACAGGACCTCCAGCTGTAGCAAAACTACACCTCCCAGCATTCCCTGACAGCCAAAGTGTGTCCGAGCATGCTAGAAGTTGTAGTTTTGCACCAGTTAGAGGCTCCCTGGTTGGGAAACACTGTTTTAGAAAAACTTACTTTCATGTCATATCCCTTCTCTATACGTATCTCAGGATGCATTTGTCGTGCCTCCCTTTCTTCTCGACCCCCCCCCCTCCCCCCCCAGTGCTAAAGCTTTGTAAGCAATTTTTTGACAGCTTTTTTTTGACTGGAAGGTTGCTTGCTGCTAAGGAAACCTTTCCCACACGACCTCTCTTCTTCCATTAAGAGAATGTTGGGAAAGAAAAAAATAAAGCAGGGGGCGCTACCTAGTAACGTAAATCAATTGGTGTGCACCCTCCAACACACCAAAGTGATATAGTGACCTGTTGAGTTGCTATACCTTGGTGTACAACTCTGTAGGATGATGGATGGGGTGTGTAGAAGAAAGGCTGCTGCACTCCAACCAGAAACCAAACTCTTTGGGGGATATTTATCAAAGGATTTAGACTGTTTTTTTCTGTCTTAATTTGTCGCACAGAAAGTCGCAGTCTAAATATGTGCGACTTTTTTGCGACTTTTGCTCTAGAGGATTTTTAGAACATGATGCATTCTAGTCTATTTTAGACGGAAATGCATTGGAAAATGCATTGGTGCTGAATTTATCAAAAGCGACTTTTCAGCGACAAGTCGCATTGACTGAAAGTACGCCGAAATGTCAGACCATGTTGGAGCAGGTTTAAATACAGTCTAAAGCATAGATCACAAAGTCTGTGCACAGAATTTATCAAGAGCTGTGCGACTTTTGATAAATTAGGCGCACAATAGACCGGCCTAATCCTCTGTAGTTTGGTCTATAGTGATGCGGGACATAGACAGCTTTGATAAATATCCCCCTTTGACTAGAGTCGGTAAACGAATAGCAATGCCACAGACGAAAAAGCGGTCTTAGGAGGTGCTGCACAGAAACTTGGATGTAAGAAAGACCCAGGCTAGCACAAGACAACGTAGTTTTATATACTTTTTTTATACAGTAAGGACAATGCGTTTCAGCACTAACTTGTGCCTTCCTCAGGTGCACAAAAAGTACACCAGACTGTTTGTATTATGGAGTGGAGTACTGGTATTGCGATCCTGTGCATTCAGCTTCCTGCCGTGGTCTGGCAATACCAGTACTCCACTCCATAATACAAACAGTCTGGTGTACTTTGTGTTCACCTGAGGAAGGCACGAGTTAGTGCCGAAACACGTCGTCCTTAATGTATAAAAAGATTTTTTAAATTACGTTGTCCTGTGGTAGCCTGTGTCTTTATTACATCCAAGCTTCTGTGCATCACCTCCTAAGACCACTTCTTGCATTTAAAATCTTGTGACTGACATTTTAACTCTTTCTAAGGTAGAATCTGCGGTAGCTCCAGTCCAGGTTCTTCGCTTGCCGTATCACCTGAGGACGAAGCGCTACACTCTGACCCCAGGCTTGCTGAAATGGGACCATTACAACCTTACATACCGGTATGTGTAGGAACACTTCTATAGTTTAGAACACCTCAGTGTTACCCAAAAAATAAAACCATTTTGGGTTCCAAAAATGTAAAGAGGAATCACATAAATTACCTTTTATCGATGCCACCTCTCGAAAGTAGCCACATATCTATATGCGACTGATGCCCTTTCAAGAAATCAAAGTAGATGTAGTGTCTGATGGTCAGAAGCCAACCACTGTCTGTTTCTGTATCTTTGATTCACTATAGTAGAAAATGGCCAAACATGTTGAGCCCTTTTATCTGTGGTCATGGTCTTGGTACCCAATTGTAGAAAATGGCCACACATGTTAAAGGGATACTCCCGTGGAAAATATTTTTTTTTAATCAGCTTGTGCCAAAAAGTTAAACAGATTTGTAAATTACTTCTATATAAAAAATCTTAATCCTTCCAGTACTTATCAGCTGCTGTATGCTCCACAGGAAGTTCTTTTCTCTTTACATTTCTTTCTGAATTTTTGTCTGACCACAGTGCTCTCTGCTGACACCTCTGTCCATGTCAGGAACTGTCCAGAGCAGCATATGTTTGCTATGGGGATTTGCTCCTGCTCTGGACAGTTCCTGACATGGACAGAGGTGTCAGCAGAGAGACTTGTGGTCAGACTGAAAAGAAATTCAAAAAGAAAAGAACGTCCTGTGGAGCATACAGCAGCTGTTAAGTACTGGAAGGATTAAGATTTTTTTAAATAGAAGAAATTCACACATCTGTTAAACTTTCTGGCACCAATTGATTTTAAAAAAAATAAAATAAAATTCCACCGGAGTACCCCTTTAGAGGAGAACTCGGGTATGGGTGGGAAAAAACAACTTATCCCCTTTCCTAAGCATAGGGGATAAGTGTTAGATCGCGGAGGGTCCGACAGCTGGGGCCCCCCGCAATCTCCTGTACGGGGACCCGGCTCGCTCTTGCTCAATGCAGGAGCCGAGCGTTTTCAACCACAGCCGAAGCTGCGGCCGACACGCCCCCTCCATACACTTCTATGGCAGGGCTGGAGTGCTGCCTTCGGCAATCTCCGGCCTTGCCATAGAAGTGAATGGAGGGGGCGTGTCGGACGCAGCTTCGGCTGTGGTCGAAAACGCTCGGCTCCTGCATTGAGCAGGAGCGAGCCGGGTCCCCGTACAGGAGATTGCGGGGGGCCCCAGCTGTCGGACCCTCCGCGATCTAACACTTATCCCCTTTGCTTAGGATAGGGGATAAGTTGTTTTTTCCCACCCATACCCTAGTTCTCCTTTAAGTCTTTCTGTCTGTGGTCATGGTCCTGGTACCCCCATGTTCGGGGTTCCAGTTGTTCAGACGCCCAAAGACTAGAAATATATGCCATATCCAGTCAATGTCATAAAAGTCTCAGATGGAAAATCTCCTGTAAAGGTTTACGTGGAAGGTAATGTGAAATGCTGGCGATTTGGAAGGCACATGTTTCGAATGTGTATGATCTATAGTATGTGCTCTTTAAACGTCTTGATCTAAAGGGAGGAATGTGGTTATTATGTTCAGCTGTCCACCACATACACCCATTAGTAACAACATTAAAACCAGCTGTATAATATTGTATAGTCCATTGTCATGCCACTAAGATGGCTCTGACTCATGAGGGCGTATTGCATACCGTATCTTGTATGGTGGTCCCCAAAGTCAGAGTTACTACGTTCAGGTAGGATCCCCCAGGTGGGACAGCCCCTAGTCGCCTCTTCCTTTTCTAATTTTATGATGTTTATGTGTACATATTTAATGGAATGTAAGTATTTAGTATAATGCATATTAGTGTGCTTACCTTGATAACGTCACAGGACCTTCAGTCATGTGACCATGTTAATTCCTCTATGGTATGCTGGAGGACCTTTGGAGGTCCTTGGGTTACATGTTTACCCATAACTCTAGGTAAAGATGATTGACAGAAGTATTGGACCAATTAGCTCTAGTCCAGCCCCTGCCCATATAAGGGAGCTGTAGCCAATTATCGCTCTCTTTGGTTGCTGCTCTTGTGGATGCCGGAAAAGCAGGACGGATCTGCGCAACTTTCAAAGACAAGCTAGGCCAGAAAACCTGCAGCCTCAGCCTTAACTAAACCGTGAGTCTTAAACTAAATCCCCGCTAAAGCTAGCGTGACTACTGGACCGAAACTAAATCCCCTAAATCCAGTGGAACAGCGCATATCAGTCTGCGGACTCTAAAACCTTAAGGTCCCAACCACTGTCAATCTCTGAGAGACTTTGCATGTATAGAGACTGTTCCTGTTATGAAGCTTGCATAAAATCTTCAGTAAAGTTCCGACTGTTTCCAGCAAACTCTCCGGTTGTGGACATTCCATTATTCTATACCTCCCTATCACTCTTGGGAAGGGTGGCGGTAGGACAAGCATTACAGAGGAGCCCTCCCCCTTGCGTCACGAATAGAAAGGTTTAACCATACACCCTTAAGTCACCGCACAGCTACATCCCATATGCCCTACTCCCCCAGGCTATCACAAGGGCATGGGCTCAACCAAGACATCAGAGTAATACCTTTGGGTTGTGTAAGCAGTGATGTGGGTTTCAATTTATTGGAATTGCTTTTCCAGCACATCCCATAGAGTCTCGATCAGATTGAGATCTGGGGAATTCGGAGGCCGAGTCAACACCTTGAAGTCTTAGGCTGGGTTCACACCACGATTTCTTAAATACGGTTCCCGTATACGGTTTGGAGGAGGGGGCGGGGCTTAATTGCGGCGCCCGCACTCAGCCGTATTCGGGAACCGTATTTAATACAAGTCTATGAGCCGACCGGAGTGAACCGCAGCCTCCGGTCGGCTTCGTTTTCGGCCGTATGCGGTTTCCCGACCGCAGGCAAAAACGTGGTCGGTGAGTGCGGGCGCCGCAATTAAGCCCCGCCCCCCTCCTCCAAACCGTACACGGGAACCGTATTTAAGAAATCGTGGCGTGAACCCAGCCTTAGTCATGTTCTTCAAACTGTCCCTGAACAATGTTTGCAGTGTGGCCGGGGCATTATCCTGCTTAAAAGAAGCCACTGCCAATAGTGAATTCCACTGCCATAAAGAGGGGGATTTGACCTGTACAGTGTTTAGGTAGGTGGCACATGTCACAGTTACATCTGCATGATGCCAGGACCCAAGGTTTCCCTGCAGAATATTGTCCAGAGTGCCACATTGCCTCCACCAGCTTGTCATGTTCCCATAGCACATTCTGAAGAACCACAAACTGCTCTTCACAATATGACTGGAGGCTGGATATTGACTAGTACTTTAGGTAGATGTTGCTTATTTGACATAAGACTGTAAGAATAAGGCCTTGTAAAATGTACAGGCCTGTACGTTGCCATACACCAGTGGTCTTCAATCTGCGGACCTCGAGATGTTGCAAAACTACAACTCCCAGCATGCCCGGACAGCCAACGGCTGTCCGGGCATGCTGGGAGTTGTAGTTTTGCAACATCTGGAGGTCCGCAGGTTGAAGATCCCTGGCATACACAGTCCCTACTAGTCTGTATCACAGACCCATAGTCATTGTATGTACCACCATACAGTGCACCCATTAGACACCGCATACTCCATGCATTGGAATATGATGGATTTTGTTTCTTTGTGTAGACACAAACCAGTAGATTTTATTGAAAACTTTTAAATTAGTGGTCTCAAACTGTGGCCCTCCAGATGTTGCAAAACTTCAACTCTCACAATGCCCGGACAGGCATTGTGGGAGTCGAAGTTTTGCAATATCTGCAGGGCCACAATTTGAGACCACTGTTTTAGTTACATTAGAGAATAATACGTGAATTGTTGCAGAGTTGAACTTACTGTCCATCATTTATCAACTTTCTTTCCTGGTTTATTCCAGAATTGTGTCCTTCCCAAGAAATTTAATCAACGAGAGTGACACAAGAAAGGGCATAGCGGAGGCGTACCGTATGTGGAGTGAAGTGACGCCCTTCCACTTCAAGGAGGTCCCTGCAGACCACGAAAGCGATATGAAGATTGGTATGTCGATAGGCTGCTCGTATAAATCACATTACCCCAGGGGCATGAATTTTCATCTCCACTAAGTAATGGAGTTATCTGATAGAATTAGGCAGCTACAAATCTGGTTATTTGATACTAAAAGAACAATAGCATGCACTCACCGCAGAGAATGTGTCTAAACGTCCGGAGGTCCCATCAGGTGGATACCGAAGCGCTCAGAGGCTACGCCGGTCGTTTCACGCGACTGTGTCGCGTGAAACGACCGACGTAGCCTCTGAGCGCTTCGATATCCACCTGATGCTCCCCCGGGACCCCGGACCTTTAGACACATTCTTTCGGTGAGTGCATGCTATTGTTCTTTTAGTATCATTTCCAGTTACTGCCTCTTTATCGCATGCACCCCACAGGTGTCATTTACCTCGTTGGACCTGCATCCACCTCAGTTCCATATATCCTTTTTTTTTTTTTTTACTTGTATGGTTTATCTTCAATAGTGCTCTCCTCTACCTTTCCTTGCTACATTAAATCTGGTTATTTATTTGATCACTTCAAAGGGGGTTATCCGGGACATTTGAATATTTAAACGTATGTGCCCTTGATGCCACGTTAGGTGTGGTGTCAGTTTGATTGTATTACCTGTGGATCGTGTGCTTTTTTTGCATTGTTATGCCCGGAGGGTCTGCACTCTTTTTCACTCTGCATGACTGTTGTCTCGAGCCTTTTCCATCTTTCTGTGTTGCTTGAGACAACAGCTGATCTCAAGAGGCTTGAGTGGGACGCAGAGATTGGTGGCACACAGGGGGGTTGGCTTGTCAGGGAAGATGAGAAGAAGCCAAGCCCCCCTGTGATCAGCTGTTGTCTCCAGTTGCAGGGGAATACGGGAAATGCTTGAGACGACAGTCATGCATTGTGCACAAGAATGCCAATACTCTGGAGGCAAAAAAAAAATATTCAAAAAACAGGCACAATCCACCCAATACAGGTAAATCAAACCATACCTAACTTGGCATCAAGGGCACATAGGTTAAATGTTAAAAAATCCTGCATAACCTCTTTAAAGCCATTATATAGTTCATGATCTTAAAGAGTAACTGCAATCATGCTCCGGCAGCAGACTATCTGGCATATTACTATTACATGGCTGATTTTCTACACCTATTATATACAATTGTTTTATATATTGTCAGGGTTCTATGGTATAAACCACACAGACTGTCTGGAGTCCCGTATCCATTACTGCTTTGATGGAACAACCGGGGAGCTGGCCCATGCCTACTTCCCCCAGACTGGAGAGATACATTTTGATGACAGTGAATACTGGATTTTGGGAAACACCAGATTCAGCTGGAAAAAAGGTACAGGTTATGTTGTTTGATGTGGACCTTTGAAAATGTCTAACATATAGAACGGTGGTCTCCAAACCTGTGGCTCAGCTGGGAGTTGTCATAGCAGCTGTAGAGTCGGAGACCATCAGCATAAACCTTATTTAAAGGTGCCGATCTCACTTAGTCACTTAGCCAGAATACAGTATTGGAGCCAGATGACAAAAATATTTCTCTGCATCCACAGAAATCACATTTTAGCTTGCCCAGAACAAAAACAAGATCACACGTGCATGTGATGTTTTCCAGAGACAGGAAATAGGCTTTACGCTGCCAACCTGACCTTCTGAGAAATATGGCTTCTTAGAATACTATGATGCATGGTATTGGGAAATATGATCACGAGTCCTCAGTTACCCCATGTGGCCAAAAGTATGTGGATACTCCAAACTAGTAGGTTCAGTTATAGTCAGTCACAGCCATTACTAAAGGGCAGGACTGGATGGTTCTTGGACACCTGGGACCCCCCCTCTTTAGTAAACATATTGAAATGTATGGCTACCTATAACTGGTAATAGATGCCACCAATGTTAACAGGATTGGCCAATGGTTCCAAGGTGGTCATAAACCTTCAACAAATATTCCTCCCATCCAAAATCTCCTTATCTCTCTGCGTCCAACATGTCTACTATATTTCCAAGCATCCCTAACTATTCTGTGCTGGGTATAGCACCAAAGTTCACACTTCTCTCTTGCAGCTTAAAGATGGCAAATAAAACTACGGGATTGAAAAGCATACAACATAGGGCTGCTGCTCTGTGGATTTGTACACGTCATACTGAAGGCTTGTTTTTGATGGACTTTTGTGAGTAGAAAGAAGAAAACAAGCAACTTCATATGGATTTGTGTGGCCAGTGCTGCCCATTGTCACATGCCATCCTATAGTTTGGTGAGACATCTACACGCTGCAAGAGAGAAGTCTGAGAGTGAACTTGGTGCTGTATCCAGCAGTGGGGAGAGTCAAAAGAGATGCCTGGAAATAGTGGAAGACATGTTAAATGGTTACAGAGGCCTGTAGAACTGCTACATTTATTTCAGATTTAATCCTCCCATCTTCCTTATACACTTGAAAGCTTAGTTTGGCCAAGTGCATGTGTTCTCAGTAGGGAGAAAGGAATTAAGGCGATGCCAGGCACCTCTACAGAAGAAAAGTATTCAACCATGAAACACAACATGCCGACCCATCTCTGTGTCATTTGTTGGGAGAAGGGGAAAGTCTGAACACCACCATACACATAAGATGGTTCGCCAGACCTTTCAAAATCAGTGGATTTGGCTGTCCTTGTTTTAATATGTAAGTGCATCCCAAAAAATGATGTCCACTGCCTCAGCACACTAATGCTTCTAAGGCTGAATGGATCTAAACCCCACAAATAACTGCTGCCCAATATCTAATGAGAATTGGCTGCTATGGCAGGAAAGAAGAAGCCTTCTATATATATATATATATATATATATATATATATATATATATATATGTATATATGTATAAGGTTTGGATAGAGATGTTGTTACAGCATGTTTGAATATCAATACATGCAAAAAAACACTGCATGTTCCTATTATCTGTGGGTCTTTTCTGAAGTGACCTACTATAAAGTTCCTAGAAGACATGGGAAAATAACACCATGTATGAGTTAATATGGGCATCAATTTCACTAGTTCATAATAAATCCTACTAATAATCAATGTAGATGCCAACCTGTTTACCAACCCACAGACCTCCTATGTGTTCATACTATGTAGAAATGCTTTTAGGGGAGAATAGCTTCATATTAAAGCATGCCTTGAAATATGTCATGATAGATATATATATATATATACATATACAATCTAAGATACAGTAAGGAGCCATTCAGTCCATGGTCACCCTAATTATGCAACAAGCATCCATATTGCCAGGCCCGTCGCTAAAGGACAGGCAAACCAAGCAATTGCCCCAAGCTATAAGGCTGCAGCCGCCTGAGCACTCTATAGAGAGCCTCAGGCAGCTGCAGCACTCCTGGTCACCTCCCAAGTTCCTCCACTTCCCTGTAGTGTGGCCGAGCTCCTCTTCCTCCTGGCTGTAAGTCCATTGGGCACAACGGGAATTTGCCCGGTGGGCCAGGCCGCCCTCCTGCCCCTATACCGGTTCGGCAGCTCGCCCTGTCGGCCGGCTGGGCCAGCAGTGCGAGAGCCTAAAGTGGGAGGCAGAGACTAAAGCTGCTCGGCCTCCGGCTCCTATTTTTGTGCCCGGCTCACCTGTAGTTGCCTCACTCAGGACGTCCCCGCCCCCAGTTAAGTGCCGTACAGCTACGCGCGCCGGCCTCGTATTGACGTTCGCTCACGTCATGTCATGCTCCCAGAATTCGAGGGCCGGCCCTAGGTATTCAGAGAGCATGACGTGAGCGAACATCATTACTGCGTGTAGCTGTGCAAGCTCTTATCTGGGGAAGATTCTGCCCTGAATTCACGGCAACTGCAGAGGTACCAGCTGGGGTCTAATCTAGGGGTACTACCTGCCTACTGGGTTGAGGGGGTTAATCTGGGGATTCTACCTGCCTACTGGGGGTAGGGGGTTAATCTGGGGATACTACCTGCCTACTGGATTGAGGGGGTTAATCTGGGGATACTACCTGCCTACTGGGGGAGAGGGGGTTAATCTGGGGATACTACCTGCCTACTGGGGGGGAGGGGGTTAATCTGGGGATACTACCTGCCTACTGGGGGGGAGGGGGTTAATCTGGGGATACTCCCTGCCTACTGGGGGAGGGGGTTAATCTGGGGATACTACCTGCCTACTGGGGGGAGGGGGTTAATCTAGGGGTACTACCTGCCTACTGGGTTGAGGGGGTTAATCTGGGGATACTACCTGCCTACTGGGGGGAGGGGGTTAATCTGGGGATACTACCTGCCTACTGGGGGAGAGGGGGTTAATCTGGGGATACTACCTGCCTACTGGGGGGAGGGGGTTAATCTGGGGATACTACCTGCCTACTGGGGGGAGGGGGTTAATCTGGGGATACTACCTGCCTACTGGGGGGAGGGGGTTAATCTGGGGATACTACCTGCCTACTGGGGGGAGGGGGTTAATCTGGGGATACTACCTGCCTACTGGGGGAGGGGGTTAATCTAGGGATCCTACCTGCCTACTGGGGGGAGGGGTTTAATCTGGGGATACTACCTGCCTACTGGGGGGAGGGGGTTAATCTGGGGATACTACCTGCCTACTGGGGGAGGGGGTTAATCTGGGGGTATGACCTAGATTGAGCAGGGGGTGGAGGGGGCCTCCATGTCTATTTTGCCTAGGGCCCCCAAATTCCTTCAAATGACCCTGCATATTGCTGCTGTGTGCATAACCGCTACATAATAGTTGTAAAGGTTTGGATGCTTTTGATCCTATGGGTTCCTCTATAACAATATTCCCCAACCTTTGACTCACCGGCTGAGACAGCTAGAGAGGCAGATGATGGGGAACCCTGCTCTATCACAACCCAATGACAAGGATGAGGACTTTGAGATGAGCGAACCTTACAGTAAACTCGATTCGTCACGAACTTCTCGGCTCGGCAGTTGATTACTTATCCTGCATAAATTAGTTCAGCTTTCAGGTGCTCCGGTGGGCTAGAAAAGGTGGATACATTCTTAGGAAAGAGTCTCCTAGGACTGTATCCACCTTTTCCAGCCCATCGGAGCACCTGAAAGCTGAACTAATTTACACAGGATAAGTCATCAACTGCCGAGCCGAGAAGTTCATGACAAATTGAATTTACTGTAAATTCGCTCATCTCTTATGAGGACCTTGAGTCAAATCTGCAGTGGATAAGATATGTTCAGTATTATTGTCTGAAGACCGTATCCTTTAAGACAGTGTTTCCCAACCCGGGTGCCTCCAGCTGTTGCAAAACTACAACTCCCAGCATGCCCGGACAGCCGAAGGCTGTCCGGGCATGCTGGGAGTTGTAGTTTTGCAACAGCTGGAGGCACCCGGGTTGGGAAACACTGTCTTAAAGGATACGGTCATCAGACAATAATACTGGCATGCTGGGAGTTGTAGTTTTGCAACAGCTGGAGGCACCCGGGTTGAGAAACACTGCTTTAGGATGTTGACTCCAGCTGTTATGCCGTAGTATAATATGGTGTCTTAATCTTCTAATAAAATGCTTTCTTTGTAGGAGTATGGCTCACAGATCTGGTGCACGTGGCGGCTCATGAAATAGGGCATTCCCTGGGGTTGATGCATTCTCTCAACAGCAATGCCCTGATGCACATCAATGCCACACTGACTGGGAAAAAGACAATCTCCCAAGATGACATGTGGGGAATCTACAGTCTGTATGGTGAGTATGGGGGACACAAATTCTAGAAGTACTTCAATAGATTGGATTTACAAGATTTTATTTCTTCTTGCAGGATGCAGAGACAGATATTTAGTGTGTGCCAGCTGGGCACATAAAGGGTATTGTGACTCCAGGAGGAAACCTATGAAGAAGTATTGTCCATACAGCTGTGACTTTTGCTACGGTACCTATCCTAATACCATTTTTATGTACAATTGGGAATTGTCAGTTTTTTCTACATTTTACTTAACCCTTTGGATAGAGAGTGCTGGCCTTTGTACCTAGTTATTGGCATTGGTAGATGTCTGAGCAGATTGACCTCTATGAATTACAGTTTAGTGCCACACGAGTCCTTGTCTATTAAACTAAAATACATAGAAAGTCCCCGAGTAGAGATGAGCGAACTTACAGTAAATTCGATTCGTCACGAACTTCTCGGCTCGGCAGTTGATGACTTATCCTGCGTAAATTAGTTCAGCTTTCCGGTGCTCCGGTGGGCTGGAAAAGGTGGATACAGTCCTAGGAAAGAGTCTCCTAGGACTGTATCCACCTTTTCCAGCCCACGGGAGAACCTGAAAGCTGAACTAATTCATGCAGGAAAATCCATCAACTGCCGAGCCGAGAAGTTCGTGACGAATCGAATTTACTGTAAGTTCGCTCATCTCTATCCCTGAGTTCAGATACAGTAATATGCAAAGGAGCTTCTCTTGGAACTAGAGTCTCTTATAGGGATACTTCACTGGAAAACACATATATATATATATATATACACACATACATACATATACATACACACACATTTTTTTTTTTTTTTTAAATTAACTGGAGCCAGAAAGTTAAACAGATTTGTAAATTACTTCTATTAAACAAATCTTAATCCTTCCAGTACTTATCAGCTGCTGTATGCCACACAGGAAGTTCTTTCTTTTTGCATTTCTTTTCTGTTTGACCACAGTGCTCTCTGCTGACACCTCTGTCCATGTCAGGAACTGTCCAGAGCAGGAGAGGTTTGCTATGGGGATTTGCTCCTACTCTGGACAGTTCCTGACATGGACAAAGGTGTCAGCAGAGAGCACTGTGGTCAAACCGGGGATGGGGGAGGCAATGGGGCAGCGGCGGTTGGACTAGGGAGGACCCCAGGAAAGGCAGGAGGAGAGAAGCCGGTGGCGGTGGTCTCTGGCCCCCAAAAGCCTCTGCAGTTCATTGATTTAAAGCACCGGCTTTAAATAATTGATCTGCAGCGGCTTCTGCGGGGCTGAGTGGAAATAGCCAATAATTTATACCGGAATATCGGTATAAGTTATCGGCTATCGGCCTGAAAGGTCACAGATTATCGGTAGTGGCCCTAAAAAATGTATATCGGTCGATCCCTACTTGAAGGATTAAGATTTTTTAATAGAAGTAATTTACAAATCTGTTTAACTTTCTGGCACCAGTTGATTTAAAAAAATAAAAAAAGTTTTCCACCGGAGTACCCCTTTAAACAGTGATGCCTCATTCATAGAGGTCTAGACAACCTGCAAGGGTAGAATCAAGTCTGTACTTTGTAGGTAAGAAAAATTCCTTCCACCCTTTGGCTGCAATTCATCCAAAGATTCAAAATGTTTCACAGATTTCCTTTTAAACTTTCCAGACTTCGCTCCCACCTCATAGGCTAGGTTCACATCACGATTTAACCATCTGATTATCGGACCGTAAAATCGTACGACATCGTATTGCAAAAAATTGTATACAATCGTATGTAAAAATTTCTTTACTATCAGATTTTAAAATGGTATCCAAAAATCGTACAGATGAAAATTCCATCCGATTTTCAATAAAAATATGATCCTGTTTTTAAAATTAATAATGTATACCAATGGCAATAAAGCTTTATATATTTGAAGTGTATGTGTTTTGAAGTCTACTGCGCATGCGTACAAAAAAAAAAAATCTGATAGAATCACACAGTCACCCGATTCCATGCGATTTACATAGATATCAATTATAAGAGAAAATGGAACACGATTTCGATCAGATTTTGAATCTGGACGAAAAATCGTGGTCAACCACGATTTTACCTCCGATCTTAAATCGTGCAAAATCGGATGAGGATCAAAACTGATGCATTTGTTTTTCTATCATTAATGAATGGAAGTCAATGGATACGACTTGGCGCGCAGATTTGTACGATTTCAAAGTAAAAAATCGTGAGAAGAAGTAGGATGGTAAAATCGTGATGTGAATGCTCCCTTAGAAAGACTTCAGGACAAATAAACTATGGATTGGAACATCAACAGAAGGATAAAAGTTATTTATATTCACTTTTGGTCTAAACTTTGAGCAAAGAGAATTAATTTGACTCCAGTACAGAACACAGTGAGGATTAACGTCAGTTGAAGTTTTTCCCCATAGCCTCATGACTAGTAATGTCTACTTTGTAGCCATCTATCTGACAACCCTTCTTATTATCATACACTGTAGACTTTCCGTTCCCAACAAGGATGCCAACACCGATACCGCCCAGAACCAAAGTGAGATTGGTTCCAGAAGGCAGAAATATGACCTTCAGATGTGGAAAAAAGATTATCCATAAGAAAGGCAAAGTGTAGTAAGTACGGTATATTATATTGTACAAATTGGTCCAATTGTCTTTAAGGAACATTGAAACGTATATCATTTTCTTTTTATTTTATCCCACCAAAATAAAGACCTCCTCAAAATCAAGTTGGGGGAAATTGTGGAGTGTATTTTATATATATATACTTTATATATATATATATATCTCAACTGGCTCCAGAAAGTTAAACAGATTTGTAAATTACTTCTATTAAAAAATCTTAATCCTTTCAGTACTTATGAGCTGCTGAAGTTGAGTTGTTCTTTTCTGTCTAAGGGTATGTTCACACTACAGAGTGTGAACGGAATCTCCGCTCACTGAATTTAGCGAGCGGAGATTCAGACTGGCAGCCGGTGGCGGTAGGACCGCGCGGCACTGTGCCGTCACCATTGACGGCTATGCAGTGCTTGCGGACTTCCACGCAAAGAATGAACATGTTCTTTCTTTGCGCGGAACAATTTCAGCGGCGGAATTGTCAGCAGCTGAAATTCTGCAGTGTGAACCATGCGGAGACCCATTCACACTAATGTTAAGTTCACACCGCAGAATTCCGTAGTGTGAACATACCCCAAGTTCTCTCTGATGACACGTGTCTCGGGAACCGCCCAGTTTAGAAGCAAATCTCCATAGCAAACATATTTTACTCTGTGCAGTTCCCGAGACAAGCAGAGATGTCAGCAGAGAGCACTGTTGCCAGACAGAAAACAACAACTTAACTTCAGCAGCTGATAATTATTTAAAGGATTAAGATTTTTTAATAGAAGTAATTTACAAATACCTGTTTAACTTTCTGGAGCCAGTTGATATATAAAAACATTTTTTTCCTGGAATATCCCTTTAATGTCTATAGCTTCTTCCCTAATGTCACATCAAAGATGAAAAGTATTGGTCCTTAAAGGGGTACTCCAGCCCCAAGTCATCTTATCCCCTATCCAAAGGATAGGGGATAAGATGTCTGATCACAGGGGTCCCGCCACTGGGGACCCTTGCAATCTAGCATGCAGAACCCCACCCACCTGTAAGTACTGCCGGAAGCGCTGGAGGTTCTGAGTCTTTTGCCTCCCGACCACGGGGACGGAGTATCCTGACGTCACGACTCCGCCCCGTGTGACGTCACGTCACGCCCCCTCAATGCAAGTCTATGGGAGGGGGCGTGACTTCCGCCATGCCCCCTCCCATAGACTTGCATTGAGGGGGCGGGGCGTGACATCACGCAGGGCGGAGTTGTGACGTCACAATACTTTGGATATGAGATAAGACGTCTTGGGGCCGGAGTACCCCTTTAATGGGGTGCAGAATGGAAGATCCCATATGCTAGCTCAGTGTCCCCAAAAAGGACAACCGCCTAAAGGACAACTGCAGCACAATATACACTTATCCCCTATCTACAAGATAGGGGATAAGTGTTTGATCGCGGGGGTCCGACCGCTCTCCCTAACGGGGTGCCGCCATTAGCGCTCATAGTGAGCGCTAAGGCGCGTAACGTCGACCTAGAGGTTGACGGTGATGCCCCGTCTCCTCCCTGTCCCAATACAGTTCTATGGGGGAGACGGGGAGGCAGGAACACTGCCTCCCCGCCTCTCCCATAGAGATGTATGGAGGAGGCGTGCCAGCCGCAACGTCATGCTGCGGCTGGCACGCCCCCTGCACGGGGGAGCCACGGCACTGCCGCGGCCCCATACAGGAGATGACAGGGGGTCCCAGCGGTCGGACCCCCCGCTATCAAACACTTATCCCCTATCCTGTGTATAGGGGATAAGTGTTAATTACGCTGCAGATGTCCTTTAAAATGTCATCATGAAAAACAGCCAATACTGCTGATCTGATACCTATCTTTCTACGTCTACAGCTGGTACAAAGACAACGAGCTCCTGGAATACTCCTATCCTGGATACCTGTCCCTCAACGAAGACCACATGAGTATAATCGCAAATGCCATCAATGAAGGTCTCTATACCTGCATAGTAAAGAAGAGGGATCGAGTGCTGACCACCTACTCATGGAATATAAGAGTACAAATGTGAGGAAACCAATAGTGACATAAGATTTTGGACAGCATGGGACCAAGGGTTTGACTGACTGTACGCACACACCACCGTCTCTCCACACTAGCCATTTTGCTAGGTTGTTTAGTCAACTTCTCAATGCTTCGGTGATGATGCATTACATTTCTGTCTACTAAGGGGTATCTTTACATTTTGAGCTTTGCACATATTACCCCTTACAAAAGTTACAATTGCTAGGGAAATACAAAACCCCTATAACTGGGGTGGATTGATGAAATATTGTCGACATTGCCGTAGACCAGCGGAAGGTAAAGCTGTGTGCTTTGTGCTATAGTGGACAGCTGGTTTCACGACTCTCAACCCCCGAGACGCTCTTAGGTTTCAATGCTCCACAAGAACCAAGATACAAATTCCCTAAACCTGCGGTAAAATAACGTAGAATGTATTTGGACTTTAAGCATCATGAACATGGACACAATAAGGCAAAACACCATCATGTGCCTCCTCTTTTGTAGAACACAAGAGCAAAAAAGAAAAACAATTGCGCTCTGCAAAAATAACAACGTGTAGCAAAATTAGCATCCTCATCAATACTCACATCTTTACTGGCTGGAATGGCATAGGTTAAAAGGATTTTCCTTGCCCATGCTCAGGATAGGTCATCAATGTCAGATTGGTGGGGTGCAGAGAACGGGAATGCTAGGGCAAACTCAGCACTGTCACTACACAATGTTTAGAGCCGTGTGTGCGTGTGCATATATATATATATATATATATATATATATATATATATATATATATATATATATATATATATATATATATATATATATATATATATATATATATATATATATATATATGTATATAGTGTGGGCCATTTATATGGATACACCTTAATAATATGGGAATGGTCGGTGATATTAACTTCCTGTTTGTGGCACATTAGTATATGTGAGGGGGGAAACTTTTCAAGATGGGTGGTGACCATGGTGGCCATTTTGAAGTAGCATACTTTGAATCCAACTTTAGTTTTTTCAATAGCAAGAGGGTCATGTGACACATCAAACTTATTGGGAATTTCACAAGAAAAACAATGATGTGCTTGGTTTTAACGTAACTTTATTCTTTCATGATTTATTTACAAGTTTCTGACCACTTATAAAAGTGTTGGATTGTCAATGCAACCCTCTTCTCCCAGTCTTCACACACTGATAGCAACACCGCAGGAGACATGCTAGCACAGGCTTCCAGTATCCGTATACACTGCTATATACACCGCAGGAGAAATGCTAGCACAGGCTTCCAGTATCCGTATACACTGCTATATACTACTATTTACACCGCAGGAGAAATGCTAGCACAGGCTTCCAGTATCCGTATACACGGCTATATACTACTATATACACCGCAGGAGAAATGCTAGCACAGGCTTCCAGTATCCGTATACACGGCTATATACTACTATATACACCGCAGGAGAAATGCTAGCACAGGCTTCCAGTATCCGTATACACGGCTATATACTACTATATACACCGCAGGAGAAATGCTAGCACAGGCTTCCAGTATTCGTATACACTGTTATATACTACTATATACACCGCAGGAGAAATGCTAGCACAGGCTTCCAGTATCCGTATACACTGCTATATACTACTATATACACCGCAGGAGAAATGCTAGCACAGGCCTCCAGTATCCGTATACACTGCTATATACTACTATATACACCGCAGGAGAAATGCTAGCACAGGCTTCCAGTATCCGTATACACTGCTATATACTACTATATACACCGCAGGAGAAATGCTAGCACAGGCTTCCAGTATACGTATACACGGCTATATACTACTATATACACCGCAGGAGAAATGCTAGCACAGGCTTCCAGTATCTGTATACACTGCTATATACTACTATATACACTGCAGGAGAAATGCTAGCACAGGCTTCCAGTATCCGTATACACTGCTATATACTACTATATACACTGCAGGAGAAATGCTAGCACAGGCTTCCAGTATCCGTATACACTGCTATATACTACTATATACACCGCAGGAGAAATGCTAGCACAGGCTTCCAGTATCCGTATACACTGCTATATACTACTATATACACCGCAGGAGAAATGCTAGCACAGGCTTCCAGTATCCGTAGTTTCAGGTGCTGCACATCTCGTATCTTCACAGCATAGACAATTGCCTTCAGATGACCCCAAAGATAAAAGTCTAAGGGGGTCAGATCGGGAGACCTTGGAGGCCATTCAACTGGCCCACGATGACCAATCCACTTTCCAGGAAACCGTTCATCTAGGAATGCTCGGACCTGACGCCCATAATGTGGTGGTCACCATCTTGTCAGGTGTCAGGTCCGAGCATTCCTAGATGAACGGTTTCCTGGAAAGTGGATTGGTCATCGTGGGCCAGTTGAATGGCCCCCAAGGTCTCCCGATCTGACCCCCTTAGACTTTTATCTTTGGGGTCATCTGAAGGCAATTGTCTATGCTGTGAAGATACGAGATGTGCAGCACCTGAAACTACGGATACTGGAAGCCTGTGCTAGCATTTCTCCTGCGGTGTATATAGTAGTATATAGCAGGGTATACAGATACTGGAAGCCTGTGCTAGCATTTCTCCTGCGGTGTATATAGTAGTATATGGCAGTGTATACGGATACTGGAAGCCTGTGCTAGCATTTCTCCTGCGGTGTATATAGTAGTATATAGCAGTGTATACGGATACTGGAAGCCTGTGCTAGCATTTCTCCTGCGGTGTATATAGTAGTATATAGCAGTGTATACGGATACTGGAAGCCTGTGCTGGCATTTCTCCTGCGGTGTATATAGTAGTATATAGCAGTGTATATGGATACTGGAAGCCTGTGCTAGCATTTCTCCTGCGGTGTATATAGTAGTATATAGCAGTGTATATGGATACTGGAAGCCTGTGCTAGCATTTCTCCTGCGGTGTATATAGTAGTATATAGCAGGGTATACAGATACTGGAAGCCTGTGCTAGCATTTCTCCTGCGGTGTATATAGTAGTATATGGCAGTGTATACGGATACTGGAAGCCTGTGCTAGCATTTCTCCTGCGGTGTATATAGTAGTATATAGCAGTGTATACGGATACTGGAAGCCTGTGCTAGCATTTCTCCTGCGGTGTATATAGTAGTATATAGCAGTGTATACGGATACTGGAAGCCTGTGCTGGCATTTCTCCTGCGGTGTATATAGTAGTATATAGCAGTGTATATGGATACTGGAAGCCTGTGCTAGCATTTCTCCTGCGGTGTATATAGTAGTATATAGCAGTGTATATGGATACTGGAAGCCTGTGCTAGCATTTCTCCTGCGGTGTATATAGTAGTATATAGCAGTGTATACAGATACTGGAAGCCTGTGCTAGCATTTCTCCTGCGGTGTTGCTATCAGTGTGTGAAGAGTGGGAGAAGAGGGTTGCATTGACAATCCAACACAATGGGCAGCACATTGAACACATTTTATAAGTGGTAAGAAACTTGTAAATAACTCATGAAAGAATAAAGTTACGTTAAAACCAAGCACATCATTGTTTTTCTTGTGAAATTCCCAATAAGTTTGATGTGTCACATGACCCTCTTTCTATTGAAAAAACAAAAGTTTGGCCGACTTCAAAATGGCCGTCATGGTCACCACCCATCTTGAAAAGTCCCCCCCCCCTCACATATACTAATGTGCCACAAACAGGAAGTTAATATCACCAACCATTCCCATTTTATTAAGGTGTATCCATATAAATGGCCCACCCTGTATATATACATACATACACACACTGTATATACATATGCACTGCAACACTGGCAAACAATCGGATCAGCTGGGTGTCGGCACTCACCAGTCTGAAACGGATGATCTAGCCTGATGGGTTTTCCAGACTATGGGGGAGATTTATCAAATCCTGTGCAGGTGAAAAGTTGCTGAGTTGCCCATAGCAACCAATCAGATCGCTTCTTTCATTTTTCAGAGGCCTTTTCAAAAATTAAAGAAACGATCTGATTTGTTGCTATGGGCAACTCAGCAACTTTTCTTCTGCACAGGTTTTGATAAATCTCCCCCTATATGTATTGATGACCTATTAAATGTGCATATCTATTGACATTGATGTAGGTCGGTGGTCTTCAACCTGCGGACCTCCAGATGTTGCAAAACTACAACTCCCTGCATGCCCAGACAGCCAACGGCTGTCTGGGCATGCTGGGAGTTGTAGTTTTGCAACATCTGGAGGTGCGCAGGTTGGAGACCACTGATGTAGGTTGTGATCCACATCCAAGCAATGTCCCTGAGAAATCAAACCAGAAAGTGTAGATATCAAATTATTGCAGCAATTTTTAAGTTTTGGCCCTGGATATACCAATAAATGACCAATCCCAATCCTCTCACTTGCCATTAAGAAGCTCTTTTTGTAATGTTCAAGTGCATAAAACTACAATAGCTTTATATTAGGGTACGTTCACACGTACGCAGGATTTTCTGCTGCGGATTTCAATGTAAACTAAATGACTGAACGCAGCTTCTAATCTGCAGTTACAAATCCTGCGCATCAAATCTGTGCAGGATCCTGTATGTGGGAACGTACCCTAATAAATGTGCCACAATGTCCCCTAGAAAGCTCAGACCATGGACAGGGCACAGGCAGATGTCATGAGATCTTGACAGTAGTGCAACCTCAGCCTTGAGGCTATGTGCACACTATGGAATGTCCACGTGGCCATTCCCTAAACTGCGGACGCCGGCGCTAGGACCGCACAGGATTGCGCCGTCTTCTAAACAGCTATGCATTCCATGCAGTCTCCGCACAAAGAAAGAACACGTTCATTCTTTGTGCGGACACGGACATTGGAATTTCCGTGCCGAAAAACATCTGACACTGAAATTCCGCCGTGGGCACAGAGCAGCAGAATCCTGCTGAATTCAACAGGACTCTGCTGCAGCGGAATATCCATGGCAGATTTCAATGCGGAATCCAGCACAGAAATTCTGACATGTGAATGCACCCGAATATAGAGTGCTGGCCCCGGAGACTGAAAGGAAGACCCTAGAATTCAGGATGGCCGAGCAGGGTAAGCCTGGTCCCTGAAAATACAGAGGTACAGCTGAGTGGGCACAAAACAGGGGTACGCCAGAGATTGAGAGCTCTGAAAAGAAAGACCCCAGGGGGGGGGGGATTATACTCACCCCATCCCAGAACAAACTTACCTACTGAAGTCTTTAGCCAGCTATTAGATACCTGTATCCTACCGGGCTGAGACAGCGAGACGAGCAGGGAAGGTAGGGGGGCCTGGACCTAAGGTACAACCCCAGGTGCTGACCGGTGGCAAGAAGGGGTTGACCGTGCATAACTCTATGCCTGTGCCCCTTCTTTGCATAAGGGGGAATAGTTGGCACCCTGCTCCTGAACCCTCACCTAAAAAAAAGGAGATAAAAAGCTAAAAATACTTCCCTGAACTAAAAAATAAAAAACTAAAAAAGACCAGGTCTAGAGAATTCCAGACCTGTGTCTGCCTCCTACAGACACTAAGCTAAAACTGATAGCTCTGAGTCTGTAGGCGGGGTATATCCTGCCAGGAGGGGACGACTTTCTTTTTGTTGCCTAGTGTCAGCAGCATATACCCACGGTCTCTGTGTCCCCCAATGGAGCCGAACGAGAAATTAAAATGTTTTAATTGTATACAGCCGGGCCTTTTCTCTATTTGTTTTTCTCATTTAGGCTACAGTATGTTCACATATAGGATTTTAACTGCAGGTGTATAGCAGACCTTAAAGGGGTACTCCGGTGGAAAACTTTATTTTTTTTATCAACTGGTGCCAGAAAGTGAAACTGATTTGTAAATAACTTCTATTAAAAAAATCTTAATTTTTCCAGTAGTTATTAGCGGCTGTATGCTAAAGAGAAAATTTTCTTCTTTTTGAATTTATTTTCTGTCTGACCACAGTGCTCTCTGCTGACACCTCTGTCCATGTCAGGAACTGTCCAGAGCAGGAGCAAATCGCAATAGCATACCTATCCTGCTCTGGACAGTTCCTGACATGGACAGAGGTGTCAGCGGAGAGCACTGTGGACGGACAGAGACAAGAAATCCAAAAAGAAAAGAATTTCCTCTGTAGTATTCAGCAGCTGATAAGTACTGAAAGGATTAAGATTTTCTAATAGAAGTAATTTACAAATCTGTTTGTTACCACCGGAGTACCCCTTTAAAGGGGTTGTCCTGGGAGCAGAACCTGACGCTCACTTCCACCCTTCCCACATCTTGGCAGTATACCTTCTGAAATATGATGGGACAGCTGGCACTTATGATCAATTCGCCCGCATGAGATGACCAATAGCCGAGGGTAGGGCTGGGCAGTATGACCAAATATGTGTATCACAGTATTTTTTTTTAACTTACGGCGGTTCCATGGTATATAACAGTATTTTCACCCCCCCCCCCCCCCCCCAATCATGTGACCCGCGTGCGGTGTTCGACGACCCCCCCCCCCCCCCCCAAATCATGTGACCCGCCAGCGCTGTTCTGCCCCCCCCCCAATTAATGATCAGCCCAGTGGGGCATTACTCACAGATGTCACCTTCAAGCACTGCCCTCCTCCTCTTTGTTGGGGGCCGCCGGGCGCTGCAACCCTATACTGTACGCCAGTGGTCTCCAACCTGCAGACCTCCAGGTGCTGCAAAACTACAACTCCCAGCATGGAGTGGGAGTTGTAGTTTTGCAACAGCTGGAGGTCCGCAGGTTGGAGACCACTGCTGTCCGCTGTATCCCTATGCCCGGGCTGCAAAAGATAAAGAAACTTTAAGCTCACCTAGGTCGGGGCCTTACACTGGGGACTGGAACGTAGACAGCCGTCAGCCTATCACTGGCCGGAGCGATGTCCCACCCCAGCCAGTGATAGGCTGAGCCCACTGTCATGTAAGAAGCCGGCCAGAGCTGGCGGGTAACATAGAATTAGTTCTACGATGTGGGGACAGCCCTGCGCTGGGCTGATAATACATTCCCGAGGGGGAGGGGACCAACCGGTATTACGGTATGGGGGAAAATTCATATCTTGCAGCCCAAAAAATTCGGTATTTGGTATGAACCGGTCCTGACATCACCGTCACGTCCCCCCCCCCGTGATATAACACCACACCCCCTCAATGAAAGTCTATTGAGGGGGCGTGGCGGCCATCACGCTCCCTCACATAGACTTGCATTGAGGGGGGATAGCGTGACGTTGTGACCCCTGCCTCCCACTCCAAGCGTTCGGAACAAGTTGTTCCAAACCCTGGGGCAGCGGAGAACTCCTTTAAACAGAGTGTTTTTCAAATGGTGTCTCCAGCTGTTGCAAAACTACAACTCCCTGCATGCCCGGACAGCCAAAGGCTGTCCGGTCATGCTGGGAGTTATAGTTTTGCACAGCTAGAGACACACTGTTTGGAAAACACTGATTTAACCTTATTGTCACTCAGGGGATGTCAAATCCGATGTGTAAGCCGAATATTTTAGATGCAGGTAGGTAGAAGCAACTTCGTATTTACACAGCATTTACAGAATGGCAATTTTTTTTAAACCGCAATGCAAGATAAACGCATTTGTACATATCCATTGTATTTATGGGAACCATGAATCCCTTTGTGTTCAATGACAGGGAGAGGTTAAATGTCCCTAAAACCAAACTTTACTGCTATACATACAGCTGGGAGGACATCACATGTGTGGGCGTCATGAGGTGCTCCATTTCGTCTTCTTATGGTGCTACATTTTCTTACGTAGGATTGAGATTATTTTAGGCTTTGCTATTGATGTGTTTGGCGGATTTAAGAAGATTCTGTTTAATAAATCGTTTGTATATAAAACGCTTTTGAGGATTTGTATTTTCTACAAGTAATATAGAGGATCAACATGACTGAGAAATGGTCACAAGCTGTTCACCATTATTACAGTGGTATTGGGGATATTCAGCCACATTCAATCTTTTCCTGTAAGGAATTATACAAAATACATGTCACAATGTTTTAAAGTACTCCAGAGGGGGGGGGGGGGATGATATAACTGGTGCCAGGCACCTAAACAGATTTTTTAATTATTCTTCAGCCTTCCAGTACTTAGCTGCTGTATGCTCCAGAGGAAGTTGTGTAGTTCTTTCCAGTCTGACCACTGTGTTCTCTGCTGACACCTCTGTCCATGTCAGGAACTGTCCAGAGCAGGAGTAAATCCCCATAGTGAACCTCTCCTGTTCTGGACAGTTCCTGACATGGACAGAGGTGTCAGCAGAGAACACAGTGGTCAGACTGGAAAGAACTACACAACTTCCTCTGGACTGGCTGCTTTAAAACAGTAGCAAGTCCAGAAAATATCTGACTTGTCAGCACTAAATGTAACCACCAGCAGTTGGGATTCACTAAGGCTATGTTCACACTTTAGCAATGCTAGCTGCAGCTGCTAGCACCCTAAATGGGCTAAATTGAAAGCCTCTCTCCCAGACCCGTGTCATGTGATCAAGACAAACTCACCAAATTTGTCTATGACCGTGTCGCAATCACTTGACCCAGTTCGTTCTCCTGAACGGGTCTATATTAAGAAGAACCAAGTAGAACCTAGTTTACACCATTTTGACCAGTTTTTTTTAACTGTACGTGGCCTATCAATCCTTCAGTAACTGTTCGACATCTTTGAGCACTAAAAGGCAAGAATTCCCCATTCTTGTTACACAATCTTGCCATATGACTCACCAAAACTCCTTGTGTAGAGCAGAAAATAAAAGGTTAAGAAAATGTAGAATCAGCATTTAGCATCTATCCAGTCTTTGTTACATGTCCTGGCTCATTTCTGCTATAGAAGTGTTGTAGTGTACACAGGGTCAGCAGACTCTAAATCAGAATAAAGAACATAAAGAAGACAGTCACAGTAGCTCCCACACTTCCCAACAGAAACCAATAAATTGGAGTAAGCAACCTAGGGTTGCCGCTATTCATAGTTTGGCACCATTACTAAGTTACTGTTCTCATACATCAAGGAAACTATGTTCTTGTGGATGTCATTGTCAAGGCCTAGAATTAAAAGGGGTACTCGGATGGAATTTTTTCTTTTTTTTTTTTTCTTTAATCAACTGGTGCCGGAAAGTTAAACAGATTTGTAAATGACTTCTATTAAAAAATCTTAATCCTTACAGAATTTCTTTTCTGTCTGACCACAGTGCTCTCTGCTGACACCTTTGTCCATTTTAGGAACTGTCCAGAGTAGGAGAAAATCGCTGTAGAAAACCTATCCTGTTCTGAACAGTTCCTAAAATGGACAGAGGTATCAGCAGAGAGCACTGTGGTCAGGCAAAAAGAAAATAACTTCCCGTGGATCTTAAAAGCAGCTGATAAATACTGGAAGGATTCAAATTTTTTTTATAGAAGTGATTTACAAATCTGTTTAACTTTCTGGCACCAGTTGATTTAAAAAAAATAAAAAAATAAAAAATATAATAATAATAATAATAATAATGTTTTCCACCGGAGTACCCCTTTTAATTCTAGGACTTGACAATGACATCCACAAGAACATAGTTTCCTTGATGTATGAGAACAGTAACTTAGTAATGGTGCAAAACTATGAATAGCGGCAACTTGAATATAGGTTGCTTACTCCAATTTATTGGTTTCTGTTGGAAAGTGGAAATGAACTTTCAGCCTTACAGCACAGTATCTTAAGTTTTCAATTGCTCGAAGAATTAAGAAACCAAAGCAAATTAAAAATTGCCTTTTAATTCTACAAATATACAATAGAGAAAAATAAATACGTCAAAGACGTCAGTCCCTGCTTAAGTTTCAAGGTCCTCCTCTGGAATGACACATTTGTGTTATGATGGGGTGGTGGTCACAGCTGCTACAGTATAGGGTGCTGCTCCGCTGGGGCCTGAACCATTGTCCTCAGTATCGTGTTTTCAGTCTCTTAGAACACTTAGAACTTAAGGCTGAATCCAGGCCCCGCTGCAGACGCCCCCTGATTGGTGGTGGTTAGGTGAAAACCGGTGTCCTTGAGATCATCATCCCCCTGAAATAAAAAGGAGAGGAGACTATTACGATGTAACTATGTCAACAAACTTGCTGAATTTGTGCTGTACAAAGCATCAGAAAAGGTAAAGCAGGCTGATTTTTTTATGTACATTATATCTTAATATAAAATGTACATAAACACTGTACAATGGTGTTGTATAAATGAGAACATTCCATCATTATACATCTTTTAAAAAGGATCAGCCATATGATATTGGCCATCACCATAAAACTAGAAATAACGCATTGTTCCAGGATTTCGATTTTATATATGATGGTCGACAGCATTCATCCAATGAAGTGTGCTCAGCAAAAATGCCAAGAGAAACCAATTATGGGCCTAATAGCAGAACTGTGGAGTCAAAAATAGGTCAATCTACAACAGTGTTTTCCAACCAGGGTGCCTCCAGCTGTTGCAAAACTACAACTCCCAGCATGCCCGGACAGCCTTTGGGGACATAAAAGGTGTTAAAAAATATATATAATAATTAATAAAACATATTTGGTATTGCTGCTTGCGTAAATGTATGAACTATCAAAATATAAATGTTAATTATGTCGTATGGTGAACGGCATAAACGGGAAAAAATCCAAAATTGCTGCTTTTGTGTCACATTTCATTCCCCCAAAAAATAATAAAAAGTGATTAAAAAGTAAAATATGAGCATAAGTGGTACCAATAAAAACTACAGCTCACTGCCCCATATACGGAAAAATGAGAAAGCTATAGGTGGTCAAAATAGGGCAATTTTAAAACATACTAATTTTAATAAAATAGTTTCAGAGGTACAAATATAAAAAGGCATATAACCTGGGTATCATTTTTATCTTATTGACCCAGAATAAAGAAAACATGTCATTTTTACCGTAAAGTTTACAGCATGAAAACAAAACCTTCCAAAATTTCATAAATTACGTTTTTCTTTTCAATTTTCCCACAGTTTTTTTTTTTGGGTTGCTCCGTACATTTTATGGTAAAATGAGTGATGTCATTACAAAGTAAAATTGATGACAGAAAAAATAAGCCCTCATATAGGTCTGTGAATGGAAGTATAAAAGAGTTATGATTTTTAGAAGGTAAAGAGGAAAAAACGGAAATAATAAAATAAAATTGGCCTGGTCCTTAAGGCCAAAAGGGGTTAAAAGACCCAATTCCTACCCATCTTGTGACTAGCTGCTAGTGAATTATGACACTAGACGTATGATAAAAAAAAAATATGAATAAAAAAAAGCAGGATATAATACAACTACGGCTCTGTTCATAGAATGCCCAATGACGCATAATGATGCAAATGAGGGAATAAAGTTTCAGTCTCACTTGAGAATCCTTATTGCTCATTTATCCATAGAAAATTAATGTCTGCATAATAGATCTGGTTAGAATTTAGCTGCTTTCTGGGTGTCAACATTAATGCTTCTATTTCAACAGGAAGACAAAGATCCAAATATTAGTGGTGGCCTCCTGACCCATCCCCCTCTTCTGCACTAATAATAATAAGCATTAGATCCACACTCACCAATTGACTGTAACCAAGTCCTCCCTCTGGGGGGCGAGGGCTGGTGCCACGTTTCACTCTCTGCTGTTCACTCTTCGCTGGCCAGGTGGGGAACATGGATGGGTCGATTGGCAGGGGGGTCTCACCAAAATATTCATGCTTTAAGCCATCTTCTGCAGTAATTCTTTTTGCGGGACAGTAGGTCAAGAACCTGAAGGAAACACAACATTACTGGGGTGGTAAAAGTAACTACTCACAACCATTTTCTCAGGATCTGCTCTGCTATAAACGATATAAACAATGTCACATGTAACGTTTTATTGAAAACACAAAAAATGAAGAAAAAATAACACACAATCCTGATATATTTACTTGTTCATGAGGTCAAATCCTTGGTCTGAGAGCAAAGCTCCAAATCTCTTCCGGAGGTTGTTGTAAGGATATTCGGAAAAGGTCATTTTCTTTATAGCTGGAAGCTCATTGTAACCAGGCCAGATCTTCTCACTTGGGGTTCCAAGATCCTAAAAAATAAAATAACCAAGGTACATGAAGTATCTAAAGAAGCAACCTGCAGTGTATACAATTCTCTCTCAGGTTACTATATTTCCAGCATACAATGGGCTTTTCTTGGCTCTTACAGCTTCAAAAAATTCGTACAATGCCACAGATACTGCAGATCTGCGACACGTGGGATCGGCTGAATGATCCATTTGCATCAGCTTTTTACTAACAAAAGACATGTATATGGCTAAGTTCCCACTTTGTTTTTTTTCTGGCAGTTTTTGGAATACTGCCACAGCAGTTTTTGAGCCAAAGTCAGAAGTGGATCCATATGGGAGGAGAA